>NC_134841.1:2402500-3025549 GCF_965363235.1 Mytilus galloprovincialis
TGTCCTTCATTATAAAAGAATGCCTCTGCTGCCATATTTTCCATCCAAACAGAACCAAACAAGTGAAATGGCAAATGCTAGCACTGCCAACTGATAGTGTGATGCTAACCAAAATCACATTCATTGAGACAAAACATTTTTATTTAAAGATTTGAAACAGTATGCTAGGAGGGACACATGTACTATGATTGCCAATGTTTTACATGTTTGTAATTGGGATACATGTATTGCCAATATATGACTTAAGCAAGGACTGAACCAAATGTATATGCTTCAGGGAATATAAAATGTTGATTATTGAGAAACAAAAATAGTACCCTAGACTTTCTCAAAGAGCCCCAATACTGTAAATCAAACTTATTTTCGTGGATACTTCAAATTTAACCTCTCTAGTCCACTTTGTGGTTATCTATAAATTTGGCAATTTTCTAATTTTTTTGGTGTAGTTTAATAAGGAAATATCCAAGTTTTACATATTTACAATGATTTTTATTCGCTCTATTTTTGTACTCGCCTCATTTTTTCACTTGCCAAACTGGCAAAGTCATGAAAATAAATTGTTCTCGAAAATAAGTTGGTTTTATTACAGTACATATTGCCACCGAAAAAAAGTAGTTAGAATCATTGTAGAGCATGTCAACCTATTCAGTGGAGATCATATTAAAACAGTTGGTCTTGTTGTTCCAGAGATGATTTCAAATACTGGCTTAATATCAGCATAGAAGCATACACCTTATTGCTATTTGTCCGCCATTACTGGATATCACATAGGTTCCCGATAAATTTTGACGTCATAAAACAAAATATCTGACACCACAATGGAAAAGTGATTGTTGTATGCATCAAAAGTTCAAGTGGCCGGGTCAGCTGGGATTAGCGATAAGGTGTATGACTCAGATGACAAATTGAATTTACAATTTTACTTAGGCAGTTTGAGAACCCCTTATTTGTTTTATATAATTAACACTAGAAAGATCATTTAAACATTTTTAGAATTATTTATAAATATTATCGTGATTATATCAAATATAATTGGATGCCAAATTGACGATGTAACCATACAGCCTATAAATGGGTGCCGATTTAACCAGGTGCCGTTTTGACTTTTTCTGTTGATGCAGATTTTACCTACACATATGTAATGAGACTGAGAAAAAAGGCACATGAGTGTGAGTTTGAAGCTACATGTGACGAAAGAATATTGGAACATTGTATTCAAACCATAACCAATCAGGATTTGATAAAGAGGGCTATAAGCAAAGGATGGAATTTAGATAAATTTGTGGAAGAAGCAGGACAGATGGAAGACACATGTTTACAGATGAAGGATATGAAAGGAGATAACAGAGACATAGGTACGAGTTGAGTAAATAAAATCCAAAGCAACAGGTCAAGCTATAGGTCACAGGATTTTAAAGACGATAGATTTAAACAGAACAGTAGGAATATAACCAAGTCTAACTGTGGTTATTGTGGATTCGATCATGGTGAGGAAAAAAAATGTCCTGCATATGGTAAACAATGTAGAAACTGTGAGAAATATAATCATTTTGCATCAGTATGCAGAGCGGAAAAGAAAAAACAACAGTACAGAGCTGGCAATTTTAGACGAGGAGGAAGAAATGTGAAAAAAACAACGGAAGACAAATTGATACAGATTCGAATACAGATATATTAGATTATGATGAAGATGAAGATCATTTTGGAGGAACGACCAAACATATAATGAAAATACGAAAGGTAAAGACCATACTAGGCAGTAGAGACATGGACAAAACAGTGACGATAAGAATAGACGACGTAGATGTGAAGGTGGAACCTGATAGTGGAGCTGATGTAAATGTAATGGATGAAAATCAATTTGTAAAATTTCAGAGCAAAACATACGGCAATCCAGTATTAGAAAAGAGTAAAATCAAGTTGAGCACACTGCAAAATTCATTACCAATCAAGGGAGAATTTAAAACTATCATAAGAAACAAAACATGTGGCACAGAGACAAAATTTATTGTTGTAAAAGGAAAAATCAATTCTCCACCCTTGCTAAGCAAATCCACTCTGATTGAGCTAGGGATGATACAGATTAGAACTGATGGTTCTTTTGTAAAGACAAACCAGTTGAGAATACCAGACAGTGGACCGCCTTTCAACTCTGAGAAACTTGCTATTGATAAGGGATTTAAACACCACCAAGTCACACCAGGACGCCAAATAGCAAATAAAGAAGTTAACTTATCTAGGAAACCCATCAACAAAACAGAGCAAATAAGTTAAAAAAGAAAAACACTAAAACAGCTAAACAGGAGATTCATAGAAGATATCACTCAAAGTCTCAAACTTATATGAAAGAGACAGACAATGCAAAGAGAAAATCAAAGGGTATGCTGAAAACAGAAACAAGAAAATGAAGAAAATGGGCCCCCGCAAGACATGTGCGGGAGGGGGAAGTGGACATACAAAATTATGGGCCCCCCGCAAGACAGGCGCGGAAGGGGGCGGATAAAGAGAACTTTGGAAAACAGAGACAAAAGTCAGGAAACCAGGACTGAAACATAAAGCGGAAGAACCAGGAGACCGATACAATTTAGTGAACATTAAAGAGACTATTATAATTTATACAAATTGAGAAAGTGAACATCTATTTTTTAGTTATTCAGTCTGCACGGTTAGCGACTAGTCCGATGCCCCAGACTAGTAAAATTTCATTCGGACTAGTAAGTTTTTGCAAAACTTTGTTTGGCCCAATAAGAAAAATGTCAGAATATTGGTCTTCGGACTAGTAGTTGAAAAAGTTTCGGGTGCAGACTGGTTATTACAAAAACATCAGTGAACAATACAGAGACTGTGATAATTTAATCAATGTAAACAAACTTTATTTTACACATTTTAATTTACTTTTATAAAGTCATTTTCTAATTCAAAGTTAAGGAGGAATGTAATATCTGCGATTATTCCGGGAACGTCACGCACAAACCTTCGGGACGTTTACTTGTAAATTAACGTCGCTACCAATTGTATATTTTGTAGCCATTATTAAATTACTATTTGAACAATCAAGTCTTACTCCGATCTTTCACCGACAAGATCATTCTGAAGAAGCGGATTATAGTGATGGGGAAATTATATTTTTACCTATAATATGTAGCGAAAAGTCCATTATGATGGCAGACATGAATATATCTTATAAATTCTACTCTTTTTTTGTGCTAAAAGGTATGTTTTAACGATTGACTGTTAAATTAAAAGTAGTTAGTGTGATTGCTTACTACATTAGATCCACAACATAACAATAATGATAATACGAAAACCTTCATACCATCCCCCCATTTTTGAAAGAGTAAAGTTCCCGAAATAAAAGAAATCGTTGAGTGAGAAAAAGAAGCATGGCTGTCGCATGTGTTTGGTTGGTTATTTAAGCACCTGTTCTAGGTCTACTGCCACCGGCACTGGGTAATCTTCCAGCCATTTCTCTTTAATAATAAACTTTATGGTTATAGTTTACTGTTGACAGGAAGCAGGTTGTAGGAATGTTGTCACTTGATTTGGACTTTCAGCATATCCGGCAAAGTGGAGGACCTAAAATGAGGAAGTCGAAAAATAAAAGCGAAACATTTACAATGTTTAAGTTATTTCTCTTAAACAGATCAACATGAATTGATCATGGAAACTGATTTTGATAGCTCATTAGATAAACTAAAACTTCAATTAAAAATGATATTGATTATGAAATGCAATTTACTAAACAGATGTTCGGAATAAATAAATAAATAAATAAATAAATAAATAAATAAATAAATAAATAAATAAATAAATAAATAAATAAATAAATAAATAAATAAGTTTTATTTAGAGTCGGCATTAACCGACATACAAAGACATTTATAACAATACAACACATCATACACATGCAATAAATTACACAGCACAAAATGAAGCACTAAAAAGCATGATGATGAAAAGCAGAATATAAGCATAAGCTAGGTATTAAAGCTAAAAGCATATATAAGTGTAAACTAGGCATAAAAGCTGGTATAATGCATGATAGCATAAAATATTATAAAAAAGGGGTATGATCTAAATGGTAAATAACTTTTTAGCATAATATATTAACTAAAATCTGCAAAAACAGTGCACTTACAGTCATTTCCATTCCATGACTTTAAAATATTTTTGAACTGACTAAAATTAGCATTTTTTCTACTATCATCAGGTAGATCATTCCATAAAACAGCAGCTGTGTATTTAAAGAGTTCTTGATGTTCGGACCCTAGGTATATCTACAATATCAAAATATCTAAAATAATATTTACAATCTTTCAATACAACTAAATCATGTAAATATGGTGGTGACAATGAATCTATATAAAAGTTGGATACATTCAATAATCATGTTACACATACGTCTTATTTTCAGTGATGGAACCTTTGCTCGTAAAAGTAGCTCATCATATGAACTAGTATAGTCTTCATATAAAAATCGTAAAGCCCTTTCCTGATTTTTTTCTAATTTAGCGTTGTTATTTTGTTGCAAAAATGCCATGGCAAAGGACAAAAATTAAAATTAGATAAAATAAATATGTGGAAAATGGTTAATTTATTTAATTTAGTAATTTGGTATCAACGGCCTGGGCTAGACTGTTTTAGTGTGCTTGGTCACCGATGTAAGGGACGACATCAAAAGTTCAATGTAGGATAAAAAAAAACTTAATTCACAGTTTTTTAACTTAATTTGGGAAAAATCGATTTTCCTATATTGTAACACAATTTGTGTTCCAATCTTCTAGTTACATAATTAATACAATTTCAAGTACATGTATTTGACCCTTGCAGACATTTATCGTTCATGTATTTTGCTGACGTTATATAATTGCATTGCGCAGATGTTAATAACATTGTCAACTGACCAACCTAGTACATGTATTACTTAATAGCTAGACTACTCTATACAACTATTGACATTTATGGCTATTTTTGAACTTGATGGATGGCCCCTCTGAACTATAAAAGATCCAGCTTTGGACTCAAACAGGACAGATTGGTACACATTCGATTAGGACAGATTGGTACCGGAGATTCCGCCAAGGTCTCCCCCCTCGTGGGTAGGCTGGAACTCATGCGCTTAATATCCGAAGTACTCCATCAGGATTGAAACTATACGATCACGTGCCCGTGTGAGATATTGAACATTCGAACAATTCAACTTTAAAGACAGTTTGTGAACATTCGAACATTTGAACTTTAGAATCTTTCTTGACTTTGTAATTACGTAATAAAATATATTTAATCATTATTGACTTCGTCACAATATGGATATATGTAAAATCGATTTTGGATTAACAAAACTTGCAGAAATGTTGGCCCCCCACCCCAAAAATATTTGATTAAAGATTTTTTTATCCTATATCGATCTTTTGATGTCGTCCCTAATAGACTGTGTGAAAAAAGGTCGACCATCCTGAACGCATTGAAATTTCTGAATTCGACTCCAAGGATTTGTCGACTCGAACTAGTCTTTGTTTTTATGAATTTTGACATCTTGGTTTGATGTGACTGGGGATTAAATAAATTGTATATATAATATTATATCTTCAAATCAACTGATCTCCATAAATTCTTTTTAAAAACAGAAACAGTAGCTTAAAAAGTAAAATCACAAAAATACTGAACCGAGTCCGAGGAAAATTCAAAACAGAAAGTCCCTTATCAAATAGCCGCAAAGCTCAAACACATCAAAACGAATGTATAAGAACTGTCACATTCCTGACTTGGTACAGCCATTTCCTTAAGTAGAAAATGGTGGATTAAACCAGGTTTTATAGATAGCTAAAACTATCTTAAAGTAAGCGGCGTTCTGAACATTAGTACCGACGCCATGTAAAGACTTCAAGTACAACACGTACAACACAGGGCTCAAATCTGAGACCCTAATTACTCAGTATCTACATTGCATTTATGTTCTATAAAAATCTGTAATCTTAATTGAAGAGACTTTCTTATATTAATATTTAATCAAGTTCCATATAAAATGGAGTTTATTTCCTGGGATCACTCATTGATTAAATTACACGAACTTAGAAAAAAAATTTCCAAGTAGATGAAACTGTATGTAGCAATTCACATAATTGCGTATGATGTTACATTTATTCAAATATCAATAAAATATTTTCAATATATTCAAAATTACAGCAACAGCAACAGCTAGAAACAAAGCTTTATTTTGTATAACAAATTTGGTATTTCCTGAAGAACGTATCGTAATTTTGCATTAAAATTCACTGTTAGACCATAACAAATTGTAAATGTGAGAATTTATAGTAGCAAATTACTCATAGAGAGTTGGCAGATATAGAAGATATAGAAGAACACCTTTTCAACAGATAATTATCTACTTTACAGTGATATGGAACTGACGAAGAATTAAATTTGCTCAGTGAGGATTTGGGAATCTATAAGAAATATCTTCTATTGCAATTCAAGTGATATCGTTAGATTTTTTTTATCAATTTTTTTTTTTTTTTTTTTGCTTCATTTTAAAAAGTATTGATATTGATACCGGAAATAATTGCCCCGGGAATTCGAATGAAACAAACATTAAGTAAAGGTAAAGCATATGTTATCAATTAGAATTGTCAGGTGTTATGGTATCTGATTGTAGTTGTCTTGTCTAGTATTTTTTTTTATAACAAGACATTCCAGCAACAGATAGCTTATATGTATGTATCTTATCATCTAGAACAATGTTTCTATGTATGTCTTTTTTTATTGTTCTGTTTTGTTTCGTATTAATATATATATATACTAGAACACACCCGCGAAATCGCGGAGAAATAGAGCGTATGTAAACTGTAAAAAAAACATACTGACTGGAGAATTTTAGGAGAGATATCAAAAGTCAAAGGTACTTAGGGACTGGGCACATTTTTTTGCCCTCCCCCTATTTTCCAAATACCGATTTTTATACCTTCTGTTTTTCTGTACTCTATGAACATGCATATATACTTTAAATACTATACAGAGAATTTCAGGAGAGGTATCAAAAGTCAAGGGTACTTAGGGACTGGGCACATTTTTTTGCCCTCCCCCTATTTTCCAAATACCGATTTTTATACCTTCTGTTTTTCTGTACTCTATGAACATGCATATATACTTTAATTACTATACAGAGAATTTCAGGAGAGGTATCAAAAGTCAAGGGTACTTAGGGACTGGGCACATTTTTTTGCCCTCCCCCTATTTTCCAAATACCGATTTTTATACCTTCTGTTTTTCTGTACTCTATGAACCCCCCCGCCCCCAAGATAACCATTGGAATTTATAGTAAATTATAACAAATACAGTTATTCATAGTAAATGTATGTATACAGAAATATATCCGCAGTGACCGCCGTTGATAATAAACCATAGGCGGATCCCAGGGGGGACCCGTTGAAAAAAAATTGTTGATTATAGGGGGAATCACTGAAGTATGAGAGGAACGCCCCCCCCCCCCCTTTTAGGTCAGTCAGTGCCCCCCTCCCTTATGAAAAGTTCTGGATCCGACACTGTGAACTAAATGATAGTAAATAACAAATATTATTCATTTTCGTTTTCCTCCCAAAATAACCCAAACTGAAACACGTTAAGCAAGTATGATAAATGCTAGAACTCAAAATGATAGCAGAAAGCAAATTTATATACTTTATTCATAGTCTTTGTATGTTCAAGGTACAGAAAAGAAATTTATAGTAAATTATAACAAATACAGTTATTCATAGTAAATGTATGTAAGTATGTACAGAAATATATCCGCAGTGACCGCCGTTGATTATAAACCATAGGCGGATCCCAAGGGGGGGGGGGGGGGGGCTAGGGGCCATGCCCCCCATTTCGTTGAAAACATTTGTTGATTATATGGGGAATCGCTGAAGGATGAGAGGAACCCTCCCTCCCTTTTAGGTCAGTCAGTGCCCCCCTCCCTTTATATGAAAAGTTCTGGATCCGCCACTGTAAACTAATTGATAGTAAATAGCAAATATTATTCATTTTCGTTTTCCTCCCAAAATAGCCCAAACTGAAACACGTTAAGCAAGGATGATACATGCTAGAACTCAAAATGACAGCAGAAAGCAAATTCATATACTTTATTCATAGTCTTTGTATGTCCAAAGTACAGAAAAACACAAACCGGAAGTCTAATCTGACTTAAAGTTTTGTCCAATGACGGGAAAATATCCGGACGCATTCTTTTTCGTTTTTATCCCAAAATAACCCAAACTGAATGATAATAAGAATGGATGACAAATGCGACTATACATGTTACCTATAGGACACAGAGGCATGATGATTAATTTATTGTGGAAGGAGGAGAAGCGACACCCAAAATGAGGTCTTCTCGTTTAATAGTATAGATGTTCCTGTCCCATGTAAAATTAATCAAAAAGTCCACAAAACTCATGACCATTACGAGTCAAACGTTATAAAAAAACAGAACGAGTAAAAATAACAATAAAAGTCCTGGTTTGGTACAGACATGTTCTGAAGAAAATAATGCTTTAAATTTTTTTTCTGTAAAGGAAGTTAAACCTCCCACTTCTATGACAGTTTAATCTTGTTTTATAGGTCGCTAAACCTCACACTTGTAATGTATGACAGTTGTTCCGTGTCTCAAAATCTGTTATGATTGGGTGAGCAATCAAACAAAGTCGGATTTATTTTTGCCTTAGTATCTTAAGATTCGTATATGCTTCAAAATAAAATTAAATATACAGTTTTACTTAAAGTCAATACCACAGGTGCTTGAGGCAGGGACCTCTTTTCCTGTTTTTGTTTTTCGTATTTAATATTTTCATAAAAAAATAATGCAGTACAATGTTGTATGATATTTTACCATACATGTTGTTTATTTGGTCATCTTTACTTTGAATAAGACTGTAATGAAAGATCATAGAGCAAAAAGCTACTTTTTTATGATTGACGCCGGCTCTTTAGCGAATTTCATATACATGCACAATCAAGTTGTCCCTTTATTTATGTGGGGTTACTCAGCAACGCATATCAATACGCGTTCTCAATATATTAAATGGTTTTCTTGCGCGCAAAAACAAACAAACTATGTTCAGAAAATTATAAAATTATGAAAGCGTTTGAGTTTCATAAATTGCCCGTCATTTCCCAAACTTTGGTCTATGAAATGGTTATAAAAAATAGTGCGGAAGAAGAAAATTTTAAAGTGAGTGATTTACCTCCACCATTTTTAAACAACATGGAGGATAGTGTTTTGGAAATCACGTAAAGTTATGTGTTTTTATCTACCTCCAGGTAACCATCATTCACATTGCATTTTAAATGAAAGCCAGTGTTGCCCTTGTCTCAGATTTACCCGTCAAGTCTTCACTCATATAAGTAGAGTATGCTTTTTACGTTTGTGAAAGAGGTGATTGTTTTGACACCTCCACTCTATATATATGTCATATATAGTTCAATATTCAATAATTTACAGATAACTGCAGTTTATGTCACATTCTTTGAGGTCGGAAACAGACCGCGATAATTTGTTTCTTTTTACTAATGAGAGTCCTCTTGGTGTGTCAATGATAATTCAGCAGATCGACGTTAGTGCAAAAAGGTTGAACAAATGCCAATGGCAATCATTCATTGACATTGAATCAGTTGGGCAGAATTTTTAAGTTACAAGTGAGTTGTTTACCAGAGTGAAAATTGTACATACAAGACTTTAAATTTACAAGAGAGACAATCCAGTGTGACTCAACAGCAACACACATAGAATGTAGAATTTTTATTAAAATCACTGACACTGTACATTAATGTCAATACACCTTATCGCTATTTGTCCACCATTGCTGCACATCACACAGGTCCCTGTAAAATTTTGACGTCATAATACAAAATATTTGACGCCACAATGGAAAAGCAATTGTTGTATGACGTCAATAGTTCAAGCGATACAGATTCTCTGGTCAGCCACGAATAGCAATAAGCAAATAGCGATAAGGTGTATACACCTTATAGCTACATTTGTATATGTCCACCATTACTGGACATCACACAAGTTCCCGTAAAATTTTGACATCATAATACAAAATATCTGACGCCACAATGGTAAAGTGATTGGTCCTCCTACAAAGCTTCATGTAGCTACTTATATTTTATTTTACATCAACCATTTGTCAACACATAACAATAATACCAAATTACTTTGTAATTTATACCGATTAATGATTATCTTAATTTAAATGGATTAATGATAAATCATCTATTAAAAAAAAAATCTTTAAAAAAATTCTAGATTTTTTTTCTAGCCTGCGAATTAAGTCACAGTATGCGAGACTTACATGTACATGAGTACAGGTACAACTACATGTATCTGGCAGAGGTGGCGTAAACTATTTGTATAAAGCTTTAAATTTCAAAAGGCAAAAGATCTGGATGCTTCATACATGTCATATCTTGATACCTTTTATATAAATTAAACAGGATTTTTCTCAAAATTGCATTTTAGTCTAAAATGAAAAAATCTCAATAATAAATGCACACAATAATTTCTGAATTTACAGTATATGCAATAGGTCAACACTATTTTGTGCATGAAAAAAGGTATATATATGTCTGTCTGTCACAATTAATCTTACCTTGACCTCATTGTCGTAGATTTTTAGAAATGTTGAGTTACTGTAAATTAATGATTTTAGTAAAAAAAAATTATCTTTAAGACTTTCAACATAAAATCAATGGTCATGCAGTAAAACAGGCATGACATTTATAGTGTTTGTACAATGATTTAACATTTCTAATCAATCAAAATATTAAAAATATAATATCAAATTTACACCACACACTTTTTGTGTGCATTGTAATTCATGCGTGAAATTATGCGCAGTCGAATAGTCCCGATCCACCTTAAATGTATTATTTTAGTCTCCATCATGTCCATGAACTGAAAGATCAATGAAATGAGATTAAATTCAGATTACTTTTAAACTTTTGCTATAAGATAATGATATGTGTTTTCAGTTTATACAAAATATCTAATCTTGATGCATCTTCATGATCTTTGGACTGACCCGTTTTGAAAATGGTGAGTCCAGACTGATTTCATGAGTCCAGGACTCATTGACTCACCTTAGTGAGAACCCTGTAAATACGGCGCGAACACAACGCTGGAATGTCACTTATGTCTTATATTGTAACGTCAAGACTTTGTGAGGTGTCACTTGTATACTTGGGCATTATTAGATCGATTACATTATTAAAACATGCAACGTTTTATTCCTTAATTCACATATTCCCGACATTTTGGTGCCGTGCCCAATGAATTTGAATAAGCTGAAATCGATTAGGAAAGCGAACAGAAGTGTAGTTACAAGACATTTACGGAAAATCGACGATTTGAAAAACGAAGCGGAGTTAGCCAGGGTAGATCTTTTAGCAACATTTGAAAGTGTGGAACAGAAGAAGAAACTTTTAGAAGATTTGAATCAACAAATTATAAGTGCAATCAATGCAGAGGATATTGAAGAAGAAATTCTCAACACAGATGAGTATACTTTAGATTTAGAAACTAAACTAAAACACTTGTGTATATTCATACAGAGTTTAGACAATTCGAATAATCATAAAAATCAGCAGTTTACTTCATCATATCAAACATTAAATTATGAAGCGCCACCTTTTATTCCTACTTCATGTATTGAAAATCAGCAACAGAGTTTTATCCATCACTGTCAACATTCACCACCTTCCGAAATTAACTTTGCCCAATTTCAGTGGAAATATTATTGAATGGCAATCTTTCTGGGATTCTTTCGAATCAGCAGTACATATGAACCCGAATCTTCCAGATATTCAGAAATTCAACTATTTAGAATCACAACTCGGAGGTGAAGCTTCACATACTATTGATGGGTTCGCATTGACAAACGCTTATTATAAGGAAGCAATTAACGTATTAAAAGAAAGATACGGACAATCGAATAAAATTATACAAGCACACATGAAAGCATTGCTAGACATCACACCCGCAAATAATGATTTAGCCAGTATACATGTCTTTTATGATCACATAGAGGCATCTGTACACGGATTAGAAGCTTTAGGACAATCGCAAGACACTTACGGCACATTACTAGTCCCAATAATTTTGAGCAAGCTTCCCGGAGAAGTAAGGCAACATTTAGCGAGAGATCATGGATCAAACACATGGATTTTATCCGATTTACGTAAAGCTATTCAGAACGAGATTAATATTATTGAAGCAGGTCAGGATTACGGTATCCGACAAAGCTATTCAACCACGCCTACATGTACGTTTCTCGTAGAAACACATGAATCTTACGGAAAAGAATCATATACCCCAAGAAGAGTCGATTATGTAAACAGTAACCAACGTGTTCTAACCGCGAGACCATGTATATACTGTCAAGAAATTCACGCACCGGTGAACTGTACACGGATTACAGACACAAACGAACGAATGGAAATCGTAAAACGCAGCAATCTTTGCTTCAATTGTCTGGGTACGCATCGAGTCAATGACTGTAACTCTGGACATGTATGCCGTTATTGCAAGAAAAAACATCATACTAGCATATGCTATGAATCAATGGTTGATAACAGAAGTAATTATGTCCAAAGTGGAACTTACACGAATCAAATCGTAAATCGTATCGAGAACGATGAACATGAACACGGGCATTTTACTGAATCATCACAATCCTTAAACGTTAACATTGTGAATGATAAAGAGAGAAAAACAGAAGAGGACACAAAAGTTCTTCACACATCGCATAAGGAACATTCTAATGTATTATTAAAAACAGCAGTTGCACCCGTTTGGTCCGATCGTATAGGTATTGACGTAAGTATACTGTTTGATGAAGGTGCGCAACGTTCCTTCATAACAGAAGATCTATTGCTATGAAACTAAAATTGAAAGTTGACAACACAAAAACTATACAACTATCATGCTTCGGAGACACTGGCAATCCTATACAACACCTAGGTAAAGGTACATTAATGTTCGAGACAGAGATGAAACAGAAAATACCAATTGATGTACTTGTCGTACCGAAAATAGCCGTTCCGTTCAAAAATCATATCCGCAAATTAGACTTGACTGAAAACAAATACATGTTTTTACAAGGATGAAATCTGGCTCATCCGATCACAAACGAAAGTATATTCGAAATTGACGTTTTGATAGGAGCAGATTACTATTGGCAGTTTGTTGGAGACAAAATCATCTGCGGAGATGGACCTACAGCAGTAAAATCAAATCTAGGTTACCTTCTATCTGGTCCGTTAAAGGAAACAAGTATCGTGAAAGGTTATGATAATACAATAAAGAACAAAGAGCAAAGAAGTTTCGTTTGAAGAATTGATAACGAGGGAAGTAACAGAAAAACAAAACAATACATACCGCACCACCGAGTTAGAAAAAAAAAGATGCGTGCGAACAAAGTACCGTACAAGACATTCGACCGTCCAAAACGTAAAGCAAGATTAAAAGCTGGTGAGGATGAATCTACAATCAAATGAGATGATGAAAGAAAGATGTGAACTGTTAACTACCCCTTTTTATATGAACTGTGAATCGTAATTAAAGTGTTAATGTGTCAAATTTTAATACCACTATACAGAGACAGTAATTATTTTCTATACAAAGAGACTTTAATTTTCAAGCGTAAATATTATTAATTTGAAATTTCATATTCAAATTAGAGATTGTATTTTATATTGAATTTTATCATTTGCGGCCCCCAGAATGTTGTAAATACGGCGCGAACACAACGCGGGAACGTCACTTATGTCTTATATTGTAACGTCAAGACTTTGTGACGTGTCACTTGTATACTTGGGCACTATTAGATCGATTACATTATTAGAACATGCAACGTTTTATTCCTTAATTCACGTATTCCCAACAAACCCTGTGCATTGTTGTTATTAAAATAGCATATTAAGTCAAAGGAAAATTTATCTCTAGTAAAATTTGTCTTAAACTTATAAATTTGACCTCCCCCCCAAAAAAAAAATAATAAGTGTTTGTCACTATTTTAAATTGCAATTTACTGACAATAGTGTCTAGGTCATTTAAAAAGAATGAATAGACTTGGGTTAAAAATCAGCATGTGGCTTGTGTGGGGAATAGTCACTCCAGTGTAGACCAGGTTCAAGTTTGGTTGGGGTTATATTTAGCTGGCATTGACTGTGCAAGTTGATTGTTGGAGAAACTATTGGTTTCACATATTTTGATGTCATTCCGATGTATTGTTATCGTCTAAATTTGCACACATAACTTTCGTTTTAGCTTTGTAAACGATCTGTAAAACATGATAAATACACAGATATTAACTTGTTTCAACTAACATTCCTTATCGTTTGTTATAAATACATGTACATCACTTCAATGAATACTGATAAAAAAAATTTGTTTAGAACATAAATTAAAAATATGAAAATGTTTTGTTGTTAGATAAGTAAAAAATCATTGATAATATCTATGTACATGTACTGAAAAAATTGTGTTAAAGCATGCAGAAGAATATCTCAAGATTTTTTTGGGACATTTCTGGCAAGGACCAGTAACTATTAAAGTAATTGTTTTTGCGGGAAAATATGAACGCCTACTCCTATCCAATCTTTTAGAAAAATCAGATTTTTACAGAAGAGAGTCCACCATGCTCTTGCACTGCACTATATAATATTAGAATAGTAGAATAGAATGATATACAAATGGATGAAAATTATATATATATATACATGTAACTGTACTTATATTAATATAATATATAACAACAAACCAATGTATACTGATTTGTGTCATTTATTCCTCATCCACGCACAAACTTGTCTCAGAGAAAAATATATCTCTGTACATTAACCTCAGTTTCAGGTATAGAGATTTTATTTTTTTTCTGTGACAAGTGCTTTTGACCAACCACAAGAACTTGCGCTCATCATGGTCATCCACTGTTCAGTTCTTCAGTACTTTGATTTTTTTTTTAGTAGGTAACTTTCAAATTTATGCAATTGTAAGAATATAATCTAAGTTGGTTGACTTTATCTCTCTTACAAAACATGGATGTTAAGTATAACCCACTGACCATAACTTAACCTAGTTTATCATATCTATATTAATAAAGCATACTACATGTAGTATCTGATATCCATAAACAACAAGAAAGTACTTTTTTTTAGGTAGCTTATATTTCCTGTCAATTGTTTTATTCAATTACCAAAGTTAGTTATTAAAGACCTGTTTTGTTCTTCGTTTTTGCTTATAATTGTTGACTCTAAGGTTTCACAAAGATATACAATTCAGTTTTGCCTCATTTGTGTTTGGCAGTGACCTCTCATTCTAAAAGTTAAATCTTTTTATTGAATATAAATTAACAAAACTAATTCTGTTCAGTTTAAACTTCTTATTGTCTTTACATATATTATTTTTGTTCATGCTGGAATTTTTCCAATTTGATATGCAGTATACATATAGTGATCATTGTTCCATGAATATAATAATCTCTTGCATTGGTTAAAAGAACATGGTAAACCGTCTTTATTTAAAGTCTCTATGGTGGAACAATAAAAGGCTGGGAATATATGATCAATAATGTTAACACATACATGTATATAGACCTATTATAGTATAACTTGGATGAAAAACTTGTCCTCTGTGTGTAGTCTGTAAATATAACAAGTCAATTTTGTTCAGACCATTTTTATCAACAGAAATGTCAATATAAACATCACATTAACAAATATCAATATTTGAAGTTGTTGAAGGTTTAGAAGTAGCCAGAAAACCGTATTTAAAGTATATCATATACTGTTGAAGTGTTTTATTTTCTCTTTGGATAATATCGTGGTAGACCAGTGAATTTATAACTTTTGGAATAAATATTTGTAAGATTGGTGATCATAAAATAATCATGGTTCCTGGATAATATTTTATGTTGAGATAAACTGAAAAAATGCTTTTTCCTAAACATAACAGGTAACTCTTAGAATTAAGTGTCAGACTAGTTTATGGATAGATGATTATTAGTTCATATTCATATTCATATGTTTAACTTTTAATTAATTAAAAATCTATTTAAAGCTTCTCATTAGTTAACACATGACATCTTTTCTTGCGCAAATCAAATAACTGTAAACCAACTAATTTTAGCAGGAAACTTTATTTCACGTTTAGTCCTTACTTGCCCATTTGACGCCGATTTCATTTCACAATTTTCAAATTTGTCTGTTGAAGTTAAATGAGGAAAGCTCCCAAGATTTACAGATACGGGACAATTTATATTCACGTTATTTTTTAACTTGCGAAAAATTCGTTGTTTTACAGTATTAACAAATAGCAGTATTTTGCCATTTGATCATTTTGCAAGCTTTTGAGAATTATATCTGATGATGTCATATGAAAAACCTGTGTTATAAGAGAGTAATACTAACATCATAATTATACCTTCACCATTATGTTAAATGAAATTGGATTTCCTGCATTTATCATGCATTTCAATAACATATGGTCAAATCCCTGAAAGACCGACCCCCTTCTAAATTATTGAAAACTACATGTATCATTTGCATTGATAATAATAATCTTGGTGTAAACTAGATACACCTATTCAGACTCAATATGCATCTAATACATAATGTTTCCACAGGTCATACAATTCTGTATGCAGAAAAAAAATCCATAAAAATCAATGTTTGCTTCAACCATATTATTATCCATATATATACTGATACTGTGCTCTTTGAGCAGTCAAATTGCATTGACCCTATATTCATATGTGATATACAGTCACTGACCGTATATCACCTTGTTTATGATGTTGACAATGCGTTTCTGTAGAGTTTTATTTATGACGTCAGTAAAACATGCAGGTTTCGGAAATTTTACGTCTTGCGCTCAAAATTAAGAAATTATGGTTTTTAGTACATTGTACTTTTTACCAAAAATACTTCATTTAGAACAGTTATAAATGAGAGTTGCAGTATATAAAGAATAACCATGCATTGTCTCGAAATATAAGGAATTTTTAAGACTTATGATAAATTTTACACTTAAGATATACATGCAGTACATGAGATGATTGTTCATTTGTTGTTTGTGAATTTTGATTTTGATTTATTTGTGAAAAAAAGATTTCTCACATCAGTGCCATATATAGCGGTTTATATTTATGACTTATCATCAGTAAGTTCAAAGTAAGGATTGTTTAATGAAATAAATTATTCAAAATTATATTTGTTTAATTGCCAATTGAAAACAAAAATATAGCCTGACCAATTTAATGTAAAAAATGGCCTTTTATTCAACTTGCCTCAACATTTGAGAAGAAATGACAATTTTCTCAGATTCACACAGTATTTCATCAAGATGCCAGATTATAAATTAACTAAGTTTGTTAAAGAATTTTTAAGATAGCTAGGTTGACATTGTATTGTCAACCACATTCCGTGCCTAAGTCTTTTATAAGAAATAAGTAGGTATACCTAATTTCATGGTGATCAGGAAAGGGATTGGAAAGTTTTGTCAACGATAACTTTTCTTTCATGAAATGTCATATCAAATAATCATAAATTGTGTATTAATAGTATAAATATAGAGGTGAGATTGATAATTCTGAGGGACAAACACAATTAGAGAGATAGGTGGTGTTTACCATAGCTGGCATGAGAGTATTAATCTTAACTTAACCAAATAAACACTTTAGGTCTTTGACTGGAATATTTCATTTTATAAAGAGTTGTCATTTATTTGATATGGGTATAGGTTTTAATTTATGATTATAAGTTAAGTTTGAAGATTACTTGACTTCAGGAGCAGGATTTTCGCGCGGTGTTGAAGACCCATTGGTTTCCTTGAGCTGTTTTCTGCGATTTGGTTAGTTGTTGTCTCTTTGACACATTCCCAATTCCATTCTCAATTTTATAACATATATTTTGTACATTAAAAGTCTATACTAGTTAGCCTAGAGTCCTCATCCTTATAAGTGTTATGGCCAGTATATACAAATTTGAAAGTTAAGACCCAAATAATATGAGTGGCAACGCTAAATGTTTATCATCATACATCTAAAGATAACTTTATTGTCGAGCCTGCAACTTTTGTTGCAGAAAGCTCGACATAGGGATAGTGATCCGGCGGCGGCGGCGGCTACGGCGGCGGCGTTAGCTAACTTCTTAAAAGGTTTATATTTAAGAAGGTGAAAGACCTGGATGCTTCATACTTTGTATATAGATGCCTCATGTTACGAAGTTTCCGTCAGTCACATGTCCAATGTCCTTGACCTCATTTTCATGGTTCAGTGACCACTTGAAAAAAAAGTTCAGAATTTTTGTAATGTTGAATTCTCTCTTATTATAAGTAATAGGATAAATATATTTGGTATGTGCGTACCTTGCAAGGTCCTCATGCCCGTCAGACAGTTTTCACTTGACCTCGACCTCATTTCATGGATCAGTGAACAAGGTTAAGTTTTGGTGGTCAAGTCCATATCTCAGATACTATAAGCAATAGGGCTAGTATATTTGGTGTATGGAAGGACTGGAAGGTGTACATGTCCAACTGGCAGGTGTCATCTGACCTTGACCTCATTTTCATGGTTCAGTGGTTATAGTTAAGTTTTTGTGTTTTGGTCTGTTTTTCTCATACTTTATGCAATAGGTTTACTATATTTGTTGTATGGAATGATTGTAAGGTGTACATGTCTAGCGGGCAGATGTCATCTGACCTTGACCTCATTTTCATGGTTCAGTGATGAAAGTTAAGTTTTTAAGTTTTGGTCTTTTTATCTAATATTATATGCCAAAGGTCAACTATATTTGGTGTATGGGAATATATTATGATTTATATGTCAGTCCCGCAGGTTTTATTTGACCATGACCTCAATTGCACGGTTCATTGCACAGTGTTAAGTTTTTGTGTTTTGGTCAATTTTTCTTAAACTATAAGTAGTAGGTCAACTATATTTGTTGTATGGAAGCTTTGTTAGCTGTACATGTCTGCCTGGCATGGTTCATCTGACGTTGACCTCATTTTCATGGTTCATTGGTCTTTGTTAAGCTATCTTGGTTAATGTTAAGTTTATGTGACAGTTGTAATAAAGCTTTATACTTCGGACTATCAACATAATATCAATGATTAGTAAAGAAGGTGAGACATTTCAGTGTGTGCACTCTTGTTTTTAATGATTTATAAAAACCTTTTGTAAATAACTTTAAATAAGATTTCAACTCCCTTAGGAAAGTTGACCTTAGATGGAAGAGTCTATTATTTCTAGGTCCTTTTTGGTCATGTAGATCTTGAACAGTTTTGGTTCTTGTACAATTGTGGCTTCCAAATATAATATTTGGCTTTCAGTGTTCTTGGTAAAGATTAATCCTGAAAAGGGCATCTGTGTTATTTTTTTTTGAAACAGAATTTCTCAAATTGAAATATTAATAAGTCTGTTAAAAAAATTCTATTCACCACGGTATCACATTAAAGTTTAATTTCTGTCTTATTGTTTTACTTCATGGGAAAAATCAATAAAAGACCAAATGAATAATTTATTTATTATTTAGTTATAGATCTGAGTCTTTTGTGAATTTAAAATAACAAAGGATTTGTGTGAAAGTGTAAACTAAAGGTGATAATTATATTTCATATTAGTTTAGAAGGCTGTTAAGAGAAAATACATTGTTATGTGCATTATTTTAAACAAATGTGAACCTGAAAAATATGAGTTCAAGACTAATGTGGAATAAAACATTTAGAAGATTTCATTGTAAATTCAGTCATGTCAGTGTATATTTTAGACATTGCTTTACAATCTGTTATGATCATGCCTGTACTATTACCACTTTCAATGCATAACTATTCCATGACTTGTTATTGATTGTATAAATAATTCCTTGGACAACATAGTATTTTATAGCCTTTCCATGATCTTTTCTTCTATTCTTAGTCTCACATCACTTACTATTGATTAATTGAGGATTTTTGCCATATTTATTTTTTAAGTGATTCAGTGATGAAACATCATGGGTTCCATTTTCTGTATATAACTATACTTTTACTCTTTAAAAATGTACAAGTGTACATGTGTTTGGACAGATTCAGTACCTAAATGTTAATTTTTATGCCCCACCTACGATAGTAGAGGGGCATTATGTTTTCTGGTCTGTGGCTCCGTTCGTCTGTCCGTCCGTCCGTCTGTGGTTCCGTTCGTCCGTCCAGGTTAAAGTTTTTGGTCAAGGTAGTTTTTGATGAAGCTGAAGTCCAATCAACTTGAAACTTAGTACACTTGTTGCTTATGAGATGATCTTTCTAATTTTTAAGCCAAATTAGACTTTTGACCCCAATTTCACGGTCCACTGAACATAGAAAATGAAAGTGGGAGTTTCAGGTTAAAGTTTTTGGTCAAGGTAGTTTTTGATGAAGCTGAAGTCCAGTCAACTTAAAACTTAGTACACTTGTTGCTTATGATATGATCTTTCTAATTTTAATACCAAATTAGATAATTACCCAATTTCACGGTCCATAGAACATGGAAAAGGATAGTGCGAGATGGGCATCCGTGTACTTTGGACACATTCTTGTTTAAAGATTTATTAAAAAGAAAAATGGTCTTCTGGTTTCTGAGTAGGTCTTCATAGTTTATAAAATGTTTTGATATTTCATAAGAAAAAAATTAAGATTTATCATTATAATAATAACAGTGACTCTGATGAAGATTATAATGCAGTATTCTGATTTTTGGGATTTTAAATATTCTAGATATACATGTATGACCTTAGCCTGCATTTGTGAATATATATATTAGTATATGTAATCAGAAAAAAGTGATATAAAACAAATGTAGACTAGAGTGTTTTGTATGTTTTCCAATGATAAAAAAGAACTTTATCAATACTGAGGTTATTTGTATAGATATGGATTCTTTGCATTTGAAAGGTCAAGATTTAAAAATTAATCTGTAAAACAAAACCACTACCAGATGTCTTCAGAAATAGCCTTAATTTATCAACATGATCAAGCAATATGTTTGTAAATTGATGTAATAGAAGTTACTTTGTTTTGTTGACAGGTTAATATCTGCTGTCTAAGTCGGTCATCATGAGTAACAAGGATTCGGAGGATTATCCCTCTGATGGAGATACGACTGCACGGGGAGCTGATGATGATAGTAGCAGTAGTTCTAGTGATGACAGTGATGGAGAAGAAGGGGAGGATTCAGGATATGATAATGGTGGAGGACAGGCCACCCTATCCTTGATGGATGGAGCTTCTACCCTAATACAACAGTTTCCAGAGGATGAGGATGATGAAGGCGAAGCTGACAGTAAGTTTATCACTTACAAATAATAAGAAGATTATGTCAATGAAACAGTTACCTCCCCTGAATGGGAGGAATATGCTCTGGAAACAAGTGTCTAAACTATTTGTGGTATCTTTACATCAAACCAATTTGCTGGGTCTTTTTGTCATGCACATGTTGCTTTATGAACTGGCTTAGTTTAAGATGGCTGTGCTTGTTATTATATTAGTAGTTCAATTCTTTGTACATTACACTAAATTGACATTTTGATTATCTTTGTCTGGGCCTAAATAGACGTCTTTACATAATACAGTTGCCTATAAATGCTTACATTCACTCCATTTGAACTTTGGTGGATATTTATATATATCATTGGCAATCATACCACATGACACATCTCCTTATTTTTATTTTTGCTCATTTTGGTTAAAAAGTGTGTTACGTAATAAGTTGACAGATCTTGACATAACGTGGTCCCATAATCAATGAACAAGGGATATAATTACCTCTATATCCTGTTAGACAAGTTAATGTAGGAGATTTATTTCTCACTCAATATTATAATGACTGATTGCACCAAAATTCAAAATTATTACTTAAACTTTGAAGTACATGTACCATCATTCTGGAATAGTTTTTTGCACTCTGCAGCAATAATTTAAAACGCTCTTAAAAAATTTGTTAAGAACTTTAGTGTGTTTAATTTCCAGTTCATATTACCAGCTTGTACCAAGTGGTACTGTATTAAAAATCCACAATATTTGTTTGTGTGATCTTAATCCTTTAGTATGTCTTATTAAAATTGAAATTAAAATTGAATTTTAATAGTTTTTAGATAAATCATGAAACTATCCTATGCTCGGTTCAACTTCATATTGAAATATTATACAAACTTTAAGCATAAGCTGCCATTGATTTCTTTCTGTTTTATTTACTTAAGACAGTTTAACATAATAGAATAAACTAATGTCCCCTTTGTATGCAGAATGTTCAATATTGATATGAATTATAAATTTTATACACAAAGTGGTATAATTTACTCATCAATTTACCGGTATATGTGTTTTGAGTGTTTGAAATGGGCAAACGTGGGCAAATGTGGTTGTAAAGTATGAAAAAGAAAGCTTGTTAAAATTAGGATTTAAGGATTGCCATGACTATCAGTAAGTTTTTGTTAATTTTAGTTCAGGTAGGGTAAGAAACTTGAATGGTCAACATTTTTAGCTCATCATTTGGCATCTGTCTTATGTCCGTTTTTCTCAAAATAGATCTTGTCCTTAAAACGATACATCAATTGGATTTTAACCTGAGTATGTTATGTGTCCAAAACATAGCAACTTTTACTTCCCATATATAGCAAACAGAGATAAAATCAACAACAACATACACAAAACTTTAAGAATTCTAGTAGAGTGCAAATTGCTGCCAAACTTCTATAGGGAAATGATAAACTAATAATACTCTTGATATCACAAGGGACTACAAAAAACTAAGTTATATGTTCAACAGTTGCCATAAAATGATTTTATTGAAGATCATTAACTATTTGGCAACATATATTATAATATTGTTTAGACCTTTAGTGCATTGAAGAGCAATGTTTATTGTTTTGTACAAATAAAATCACTATTAAATGTTTTATGATTCCAAAGCTTTGCTTACAAAAACATTGTTATGTCATCAAGTACTTTTTAAGTCAGATGTTAATATGTGCATTTGATTGTCAATCCATAACAACTGCCAACAACATCAAGTCAAATTTTTACTATTGCTAAAATTCTATAAAGGAAATCACTACTGAAATTATAAATGAAGGGATGCTTGCTCTTTGTAAAAGTTGATAAGAGCTGAATTAGTCCTTATCTGGTAGACATTGCACAGATACCGTAGATGCCTTAATGTCTGAATTTTCAGTCCTATAGTACCTATGGTGTCACATTATATTCTGTCATAAAACGTAAATAAAATTGAGAATGGAAATGGGGAATGTGTCAAAGAGACAACAACCCGACCATAGAAAAAAACAACAGCAGAAGGTCACCAACAGGTCTTCAATGTAGCGAGAAATTCCCGCACCTGGAGCAGGGGTTAGACATTT
This sequence comes from Mytilus galloprovincialis, assembly GCF_965363235.1. Lineage (NCBI taxonomy): Eukaryota > Metazoa > Mollusca > Bivalvia > Mytilida > Mytilidae > Mytilus > Mytilus galloprovincialis. The sequence goes on from NC_134841.1 coordinate 2,425,904, forward strand.
CAGTGTGTGCACTCCTGTGACAGGAGTCCTGTCTGTAAGGGTCTGAATCTAGTGCAAGTTGTAGCAGAAATTTTCTACTACTACAGGAACAACAACTTCCATGATGCATTTCATAATTTAAGAAATAGTAACTAATTCCAAGGTTTCAGAACTTGGTGATAGAAAATGAATTAAGAACAATTTTTAACGTTTTTCAAAAGTTGAAAACAATATAGAACAGCCATTTTTTTTCAAAATGAATTCAATGTTTGATTACTGTTGCAGTGAGTGAACATTTCAAATTTCGATGTATTTCATATTTGAGCCCAAGGTTAACTATGTTGATGGGACTAAAATATGTCACCTATAGACCCCAAAATATGTCACCTATAGACCCCAAAATATGTCACCTATATCCCCTAAAATATGTCACCTATAGACCCCAAAATATATAGCAGGTAATAAGTATTTATGATATGATGTATAAAGAAAGGATTACAACAACAAAGCTTACTGGATTACTTATATTATATATATATTAAATGCTTGGTCATGGTTTTTAATAAATTATTGGCAGAGGAGTCATTTATTAACTGAATTCTTTGATAAAATATCTGATGTTGTAAGTAATTGCATGTCAACAGTAATATTTTACTCAAAGTTTGCATGTGTATTTAATTTAGTATAAGACAATTCATGTGTACACCTTATAACCATTGTTGGGAATCCTTATCATCAATTTATAGCATATAGAATACACCAAGTAGTTGTGCAACAGAATTAAACCTGGATAAGATTGACGTGGATATGAGGGAGGGGAATTAATGTCATACATAATGCATTGTAATCATCTGTTCATTTATATACAAATGTACATGTAACATGAAATACACATGCTGTTTAATTTTATATTGCAATATATGTAGTTTAAGATGCCATTAAATGGGAACATCCCCTTCAAATCAATACATCTGTAATAAAACATACATGCCTAAATAATAGGAAATCATTCAGTATTCAAGAGTTAAGACATTTCATCCTAAAGCTCTTTTTTATTATATGGGCTGAAGTCCTGCCGTCTTTACTGCCTTGTGGCTTTTGTCTAATCATGACATGTATAGCATCTTATGATAAATATGTGACTGTATTGAGAGTATTCAGTTTAAGTCTTGTGATTGGGGACTCTAGTATATCATGTAGTGTACATACCTATATATGGTTTCATGAACTTCTTCTTTTTGACAGTAATTACCTATATAAAAGGGGTCATCAGTCTGACTGTGTATGATGTATAACTTAAAAGCACACCTTTGTCTGTTAAATGATAAAACTGATGTTTGATATTTGCAAATTGTGATTCACTGTGCATGTAATAAAACTTTGTAACAATTCATAATGTCCCTTGGTGGTCTGCTGGAAGAAAAAATAGTCCCGGATGAAATCATCCACTTTTTTCAGCCATGGTCAAATTTCCTGCCCTTCACCCTGGTTAATCAACTTTGCCAAACTAGACTCCTTGATATATTAATTAAACTGTTCTCATCATGCATATTTTTCAATATTTGCCACTGCAGGTTAAATGAATAAAAATCAATCAAATGTTGTTTGTTGTTTGTTTAACTTAAAGACATAGAAATCAAAGATTATGCATGTCTTGTTTTACAGTAGACACAGGTATTAGTACGCAAGCAGACACAGAAGCTGAGGTAGACAAACAATTGGAAGACGAAAAGAAAGAGTTAGAGAAAAAAGTGAAAAAGAAAAAGAAACGAAAGAAGTAAGTAACAGCATAAACATTTTTGTTGTCTCCATAACGTTGGTATTTATTATCTTACAGGTTTTTGTCTGCACATTAGGGTATGTAAATCATGTGTGATATACATGTACATGAATATTTCTACAGATTTCATTGTTTTATACAAGACTGCTGTTATACATGTATCTTAACTAACCCTTGAATAACAAATGCAGCAAAAAAAAATTCCAAAGATGGAATGAAAGGTATACCTCTTTAATGATTGTAGTAATGTTAAAAAAAATGGATACATACCTGAATTGGTGAGGGTATTTGTCAATAAAGACCCAAGCAAAAACAAAAAAGAAGACAACTAGAGGTTAAACTTAAAGTTTTCAACTAAGTCTTATAAAGATACATGTCAAGCTTTTCTAGAAAAGTTAACAATAAATCAAGTAGGTAACCATTCTCAAACATTTTACATCTGCCATCAAAACTAAATTAAAAAAAATATGATGATACATATCTATGTGTATTAATGGTGAAGATCATAACTGGGAATACTAAAGCTGACATGGGACTGTCAGATATTCAAATGGCAGGTTTAAATCTCTTCAATGGAATATAAAAAAAGTTGCATTAAAATAATAAAAATCTGTTAAAAAAAAACCAACCTTAGATATCGCTGAATCATAGTTAACAATATTGTATTAAAGAATGCTAGAAACAGAAATTTAAAATATTAATCCTGCCACTCTAGAGTAACTCTTAAATACCTAATTATTGAGAGTATTGGATAATTTTTTTTTTTTTTCAACAAGCACACAATAATTAATTGTTCCTTGGATGACTGTAAATACATCATGTTTAATGTTATTTCTGAGTTCACTAATACAAACAAGATAAGTCTTTAAAAGTCTTTGAATTTTTTATCAAAGCAGTTTGAAGAAAAGACATTCAACATGCACGAAAGTTAATATTGATAGTTTCAGTTTTTAGAAAGACATAAATTCTTATATTCAGATAAATTCAAAATGACTATTTAACTTTCATCACAAATATAAAATACAGATCTCTTTAAATGAAATTACACTGATACACAAAAGGAAAAATGAAATTGAGAAAGGTTGAATAAGAGCATTCCATTTATATGTCATAAATCTATAAAGGTAGCTATAATATGCTGTGAAGCGTATTTTGAGAGTAGACAGCATAAATACTGTTCAATAAATTGTAATTTGGATATCTATTTATGGTAATTCAGTTTGCATAATCATCAACATATCCATTAGACGTTTAATATTTGAAAACGATTATTCTAATATCAGTATACAATTACTTGAAGAGAACTAGGAGGTCTTATGATAAGTATTAAAGCTAGAAATTATATCTCAAGGTTGATATATTATTTATTAATGTATTCAATATTCCATTAAAAAAATACTACCACATTTAGGAGGCAGTCTTAATCTGCACTCATTTGCCTGTACATAATAAAATTGAGAATGGAAATGGGGAATGTGTCAAAGAGAAAAACAACCCGACCAAATAAAAAACAACAGCAGAGGGTCACCAACAGGTCTTCAATGTAGGGAGAAATTCCGTCACCCGGAGGCGTCATGTATATACTGTTGCATACCTCATCAAAGTAGACACCTTGCTAATAAGATCAATGGTTTTGTAATTAAATTTTCATAGTTTCTTGGTCCAGATATAATAAGTAATTATTTACTATAACATAAATTTTGAAGACTTAAATATGAGAGAATAACAGGACATTTTGTTGAATGAAAGAATTACCAGTAATTATGTTTTCTTATGATATCTGAGCTGAGTGTGGTCATTTTGTTTTATATTTATTCATAGAATACAAGTAAGATATGAAAAAAATGTATTTAAACTGACTTTTCAATGGCCTATGTTCAAATAGATTGGTATAATATACCTAGTAACGCTACACTACAATGAAAGCTTTCAAGCATTTATTTAATCTATTTAAAGGGGGATAAAGTATATATGGCCTTAATTTTAGAAAGGTCATTGCTTTATGTTTCATTTTGAATATTATTTAAATTTCTTATTTTCCCTAATTATGCTACAAATCAAAGCTCAGTGTTAATTGCTGTTACATCCTTCAGTGTACGTCCAAATCGTTGCCATCATTGTTACAGTTAAAAGGAATTCACGATATTGACCGTGATGCTTTAAATAGCAGACCTGATAATTCTGTTTGATTGTAGTAGATCAATAGGATATTGTTTTGGTGTTACAATGTTACCGTCCTTTATCAAATTTTATTAACTTGTCAAATATAATGACAATATATCGATTCAATTTAAAAAAAAATAAACCATCAAAGTTGAATAGAGAATACACAAAGCTACTTAGATATTGTATTTATTAAATGTGATAAGTGCCTTGTATTATTAACTGTTAAACAAAATATTTCAATGTAATGTAACAATGTTAAAAATATAAAGGGCTAAACATTTTAACTTCATGTAATAGTCTGAAATAGTTTTATAAAGTTATATTTCTGTTAGCTTACTAATTTAGTCTTTCAAGTATTTTAAACAAACACAGGAAACACTTTCAATACCTGTATTTTCAATATCATAAATCATTTCCAATAAAAATATATAAAACCGTTATACAAAAAAAATAGAAAAAAAGGAGGAAAGCTTATGTACTCTTAAAACTATTCTAAACCACTACATGTTGGAATAAAGAACTTTTATCATTGGATGGCATTGTTATTATCAGAGTATTACTGGCAGTGTAAGGCCAGTAGACCATGGAACAGAAGTTATTATAATAATCTATCAGACAGACCTACAAATGGACTTCTTTAAGCAAAGGGTTAACATTGTCTGAGATTTTCTTATTTTGTATAATTCTTTCCAATTTCCTGTACATCCAAACAAAGCTACAACATTAATTATTAGCCTTTTACTTAACTAAAATAAGTACTTTGTTACATTTCAGAATCTACTACATTTGTCTGACAAATTGCAAGTATGAAGTTGGTAAGTATGTTTACATTTTGCCAAGTTCTCAAAAAAGCTTCTAAACTTAAAATGGTGTGAAAGATTTTTATGCCCATTTATTATGCCCCATTTATGGGCATTATGTTTTCTGGTCTGTGGGTCCATCCATCTGTTCATCCGTCCGTCTGGCCTGCTTCAGGTTAAAGTTTTTGATGAAGTTGTAAGTCCAATCAACTTTAAACTTAGTACACCTGTTCCCTATGATATGATCTTTCTAATTTAATGCCAAATTAGAGATTTTACCCCATTTTCAAGGTCCACTGAAAATAATGCGGATAGGGCATCCGTGTACTTTGGACACATTCTTTAAAGATATGATAAATGAAAACGGTATTCAAAAGTTTTGGGAAGCTCTAAGTCACCCTCAGTCTACACAACACAATATATATAAGGAATTATCATAAAAACAAAGATCTGACAGATATTTAAATGGAGTTGTGAATAAACAAACAAAAAAATAAAGCCATAGGAACAATTTTGAACAAGAATGACAAATACATTGACCAAAAATTAAGAAACGATATCATGAGGCACTCATTATCATTGGTATCGTTTTTGTTGATCTCCATATATTTGTTCTATTTTTACAGTACGAAAGATGTCCAAGCGATTTGGATTCAAGGAAGTATCTGATGATGATGAATGGACTTTATACTGGACGGACTATTCTGTGGCATTGGAGAGAGTTATGGAGATGAAAAAATATCAGGTAATAGGTAGTGAAAAATGTATGAATGAGATGGGTAGCCATTCTTGTCAGGCTTAAATTAAAATATTGTTTGTTTGCCCTTTACTGACCGACCCTGTCAATTCGTTCCGCCTGAAAATCTTTTATTTGTATTTACCAGCAAGATTTTATTTTATTTTATCTTTTCGTTCCTACCAAAAATCTTATATTTGTATTTCCCACTCAAAACTTTTTTACCGGAATCCTCGGGTTTTATCTTTACCGTATAAGGTCTAGTCCATTTGGTATCTCGTGAGCGTTTGACATGAACACTTGCATATAGAGTTTCAAAGCATTTGTTTGAAATCGATGTTGAACGCTTTGAGAAAACATGATGATATGACGTTAGCTGCGAAAACGTAGCTCTTAAGGTCCTTTTGATGATTTTTGATATTTGCGGACCATAGATTTATGGCAAAAAAAAAAATCAAAGGACAATAGAGCTACGTTTTCGCAGCTAGATATTACGTACGTTACTCTGTATCTTTATACTTGGAGAGCAGGGTTCACTTACAAAAAAGTTCGTTTAATACAAAATTATCAACGTGTGTACAAACTTTTTTGTAAACGGACGTTGTATACTATGTACAGTAGGGATGGCCTTTTGTGATACGTAGATCAGGATGATTATGTTAAAGATGCCTTCGACCAGCATTGCTGTATTATTTATATCTGACATGAACCAAAGGTGGCAAAAGCCTGTAAAGTGGAGAATATATGGCAGTAAAAGCTCCCAAGTTTTCCAAACAGATCATTTATAAATTGCGATGTAGAATACGTACCCGAATGGAAAAGACTACCAGACAATCTCGTGTGTGCTAAGACAATTGAGAGCTTTAAACTTCGGTTGCTCTCACAACGTTGGATTAATTTTCCAGCGCCTCTCTCCCGTTGCCACTGATGCCATATATACTGGCCCTGCAACGTACTTATTCAGATTCAGAATTGAGTTCAAGTCTTGTAGCATTTTTATTGGAAACCCAGACACACACGAAAATTTAAACACTCTAGGGACTTTTTCTACTAGTAATGTATCTCTGCCCGGACATATTTTACCAGGACAAAGTAATCGCTTATGATATACAGTAAACCTTTAGATAGAGGTCAGCGTACAAGGTACGTAGTACAGAATATTAGTGCAAGTTAAAACTCTTCAAAGTTCCAGGCATATACACGTTGAAAATATGCGGCACAGCTCTATATTTTGATATTTGAAAACAAAGTAGTCTTGCATATGAATTAACTTCACATTCTTCATGATATTGTTTTTTTCAAAACTTCCTGGAACTATTATACTACTAGTCCCATCAACTTATTAGCAAAAGCAAAACAGACAAAAATGACATTATGCAGATTTTGTATATTATGTTTCTTGTCACTTGTGTATACAATGTACTATGTTTGCATTTTAACCCGTCAGGGTTTCATGTTTTTTTGCAATATAAAATAAAATATTATACCTACCTGCCTACCCATGACAAAAAATATACCGAGCCAAATTATTTTTTTTGGGAAAAAAATAAAATATTTTACCTACCTACCTACCCTGTTTCAAAACATAGGGTCGGAAAAGGGCAAACAAACAATATTTTAATTTAGGCCTCACATACTAAGCTTTCATACAAGTTTACTTAAAGTTAAACATGATCTTAGAGGGGGATTTTAGAAGACCTTTTATAGAGTGCCTTCATAATAGCAGATCATATTTCAGGTTTGTAATAATGCTCTTTTAATGTTTTATAATGTTAAATATGGCTTTAACTCATTCGCCCCCAAGACATTTTTGGAAAATCAGGCATTTTCGAAAATTTGCAAACATATGCAAATTATATGCAAATGAGCAAACTCCTGATGCTGTAACTGATGCTCATCTATTAAACTATTTATTGGGATTTGGGGGTGGATGGCATGGGTGGGGAGTGGGGTGGGAGGTGGAATATTTTCTCGTGGGTTTGAACCCACCCCCAGTGAAAAATGGTAATTTTCCGTCTATTTTTCGATTTCAAAACGACCTTGAGAGGTGAACACTGACAAGACTGTGTTCTTTGGTCATTCAAGTATTACCCTATAGTTACAGTAGTCCATTCTTGCTAGCTGGGAGTATATTGGACTTCAGTGTCTTGCTTGGGAATTATTATTGTCAAGTCAGGTCTGCCTAAATGTCCGTTTTTATGGATTTTTGACAAAACGGTGACCTAGATTTTACAGACTAGATTCCTATTGGCCATATTATACCTCGTTGTGTTCCTATACCACCTATGCATGCATATATGATAATAGTTTTTACCAACAGTGACTGCCAGTTACGTAGTGGCCATCAAAAGATGCCCACCCCCACCTGATTTTGGCTACTTTTCATGTTTTTCCGATTTTGAACTCTTAAACGGCTTTCAAAGTGCCAAATTTTCATGAACAGACATCCGAGAAGAGTTGATGGACCATGAACTGCTTGGTTGAAGTCCCTGCTATCATGACAGTTCAGTTGGGGCAGTTCAAAAAAAGTATGGAGGGTCATACGGGCCATCAAATAATGGTTGTCGCCATCACGCCTACAGGCGGGATTGGGGGTTAAAGGGTTAAAACATAATCTTGCTTCCTTAGCTTTAATATTTATATTAAATTTCAACAAATTTATTTTGACTTAAATATTACAATCTTATGCATTATATTGGCTAAGGAATTGTTAATTGCCAATATGAAAGTGTTATTTTGCTTCAGGGCAAGCATGATTTGTCAATTAGAATAATTTAAATTGTTATTGAATCAATTTAATGTATAATTTTAATGTTAACCGATTAATTATATATTTATCAGATATAATAGTTAATCCTAAGTAAAGGTTAGGTTTAAATTATGACTCCCTTTTATCACATGTAACGGGTAAATATCAGGGAAAGTATGTAATCTAAATCTTCTCGTTGTTTAATTGTTACAAAGATCTAATCAGGAAAATTTAAGGTATCTGCACACACATAAGATGCAATATCTATAATACTAAAATTTCGAGGTCCAATTTGTCAGCCATCATGGGGTAAAAACAACAAATCAAAGAATTCAACTTTATATAGCTAATATAGGACAATGGTCTTGATTAAAAATTATACCACTTCAGACCCTTTTGTTTTCCACATTAATAATATTGCCAATAATTATCAAGTTCCGGGTCTAATCCCATACTGATACCAATAGTATATTCACCTGTTACCTATTACCTTATCTGTACGTTCTGCATCTGACAGGCGCACCACCAAACAGTGTATTTAGGATTTTGCTATATACACGGGTCATAATCACAGGGTTGACACTACAAAATTCAATCATTGTCAGATTGTTCCCTATTGTGGTATTTTAATTAGTAAGACTTTCTAAGATGACAATATGAATACTAAAAATCTGGACTTAAAATAAGGTGTATAGGTACAGTTTTCAATTTGTTATCCGGCATGACGTAAAACAGCGAATTAAAGAATTCAACTTTATTTATAACTAATATAGGAAAAAAAACTCCAATTCCAGGATCTTTTGTTTTCCAAATAATTAATATTACCAATGATTGATAAGTTCCATGTCGACGGGTTCAAACAGAAAGATTTCAGTGAAAGCAGATAAAACTGTGCATCTTATAATCGTCATGACTTTATCAGACAATACCAATACTAAAACAAGGCTTAGGCATAGTTATATAATTTAATTCAGTCAAGGACCCGCGATATCACGGGTGTGTTCTAGTTTATAATGTATGTATATGTTTTATGACTTCGTTGGAATTAGAAAAATCGAAGTTTGTAGTAACTGGCATTCTCTTCACCAATGTTTATGTACTTACCGAATTGATCAATTATTAATCTAGCAAGTAATCCTATTAAGGTGCTATTTTTTTTCTAAAAATAAACTTTATCCTATACTTAATAGAAAATAAAAATAAAAATATGGGGTCACCATTCATTTAAGCTCACAATCTGCCTTCGAAAGAAGCATGCATTTTTGTTAATTTAAGGTACTTTTTTTCTGTTGAACTAATAGGAGAAAAAAAAAGGTAATATCGAAATAAAAAACAGAAATTGCTTTATTGAAAGTTTTTCAATAGTTTAGTTTAAGGATGTACTTGGGTGATCTCAGGTAAAATTAAAAAAAAATCAAGAATTTAAAATTGATGCTTTAAGCTAGAAGAGAATTAGTTAAGGATCAAAATAAGCTAGAAATATTGATAGATCATGGAGCTCCTTTCTGAGATATTTGATGTATAAAATATGGCCGGAAAAGGCTGACTCAGACTTTTACCTTACATTTGCATTGGCATTGTTTGGGTTTCAAATCAAAAGAAAGAAATCAAGAATCTGTTTAAATTTTGTCAAATGAACTTTTATGACCTATTAAGGTGGTACCCAACATCTTCACTAAAATTAATTTGGCTTGTTTAATTTTCATTAAATTTTGACAAAGTATTTACTTTGACCCTTTAACAAAAATATAAAAATTTCAAAAAAAAATTGATCCAACCGTTTTATCGGGAAAATGACACTGGTTATAGATTAGATTTAGATTTTATTTTATTTAAAGTGCAACCTGATACAATATACATGAAATTACAATTACATTTCAATACATTAGCAATAGTATACCATATCAGCCAACCTTTAGAGGCTTATGAAGCACTAACAATATTCATACAAGATTATAAACATACAAAGAATATATATTAACTCGGTTATTCATTCTGAGATCTGAGGTTGTTTTAAGTTTTTATAAAAATATTTCTCTCTTTTTTAGTGTTTGTTCTTTTACATCATTGCATAAGTGGTGGTTTTAATATGTTAATTGTGAAATTCTCATTTAAAATAGATCTGTAATATAAATATGTATAGGTGTAACACCACTAATTCAGGCCCGGCCAGAAAGCACATACCAGAAAGTAGTACATATTTAACACAAAATAGTTCCTACGCATGGACATAACTTTCAATATATTTAGAATATTTTATTAATTTTGGTATCAAATGAAAGCTGCATGACTGGTGATCATTGCAGAACAATCTTTGACTGATAAATTTGAATAATAAAAAAATGGCATGAAATTTAAAAAGGAGGGTACATTTTGCCTTTTTGTCAGATCGGAAGTACCTGTTTTGGTACATCCGAAGTTCCGGGAACCAGTTCTTTCTTATATGCAATGTAAGGTATGTTGATTTTTTCAGTACAGGACACCAGAAGGTGTTGCTTTGACATGCAATGATTGTCACTTGATTTGAACTTAAGATAAAAGAGCTGTGACCACTCGAAATTGAGGAATTTAACATAGAAAGCAATGGGGCCATTAATTAGTGGTGTACTTCCTATATAGCAGTTTGACAAAAACTTATCATGATCATTGAGAAGCTTAATATTCTCTAAACAACACAATGTAATTAAAACGTTTAGCTGATTTTACAGAGTTATCTCCCTGTAGTGTAAAGTACCACCTTAAGTCTTATGTTAAAAAATAAATAGGTGAACGAGGGGCTAACTATTTTACCTTGTATTGTATGGAAGAACACCAAGTAGTAGTTGAATCCTTAAGAAATTACATTTGAGAAAGTTGAAATACATTTCTTCAGATTGTATAGAACATGTTTAATATTTAAACATTGGAATCAACTTTTCATATTATTTTTCAGAAAATAAATCATTTTCCTGGAATGAGTGAGATATGTAGGAAGGACATGTTAGCCAGAAACTTAAACAGAATGCTCAAGATGTACCCTAAAGAATATAACATATTTCCTAAAACATGGTGCCTACCTGCAGAGTAAGTTGTGCCATAGCTCTAACCAATGTTGTCATTTAGTTTTTCATGTCATTTCTTTGTTTGGAATAACAGTTTAACAAGCTCCTCTGTAATACTGTTTACATCTATTTGTCAAATAAGCTCTTATCTATGTTGCTAAAAATTGACATATCAGTTATCTCCCTTTGAGAATGGAAATGGGGAATGTGTCAAAGAGACAATACCAGACCAAAGAGCAGATAACAGCAGAAGGCCACCAATGGGTCAATAATGTTACCCATGTCTGTTATTCTGACTTTCCGTCTTTTTGAAATAGATTTGGCTTTGCTTTCATGTTTAGTTGAATATTGATGAGTATGTGTAGCTCTTACACAATTCAAACTCTTATTGTCCTTAAAAGTCAAAGGGAGATAACTGATATGTCATTGAATAATAAGAAGGGTAAGAAAAACATCACTGTCAAGAGAAAATATTGTTATTAAAACTACAGGAAGGAAACAATTTGATGTATTTTCTATAAAACACATGTGAAATGTAATTTGATCTCAACTATATGAACAGTTTAAATAATATAAAATCATATTAAATTTCATATCATTCTTCAACTATCCATTTTGATAATCATTTTAATGATTAGAATTACATTTGTTTATATGGAACAAATTTTAACAACTGATACCTATTTGAACAGCTATGGAGATTTCCAAGCTTACACAAGACAGAAGAAAAATAAGACTTACATACTGAAACCTGAGACTGGCTGTCAAGGGAAAGGAATCTGGGTGACCAAAAATCCTAAAGAAATCAAACCACATGAGCACATGATTTGTCAACAGTATATGCCAAAGGTTAGTATTGTATATCACAGAAATAGACAGGTTCTAAGAGTAAAATATGAATACATTCATGCACGTTGTGGCTCTTCTATAAAAAATTGAAAACAACATGTTTAAGAATTTCTTGTGTCCGGAATGCTTTTCTGGATTTACCTTCATCAGGAACACTCAAAGCCAAACATGAGTTTGAATCTAAACCAATTAATTTAAACAAAAACAACATTGATTAAAACTGATCGATATCACACCAATTCCTTTGGAATAAAGTTTGATATAAAGAACTAAATTTTCGTAATCCAAATTCATTTGGAAATACAATGTACAACATATTTTAAAGGGTTCAAATATTTGATTGTTTGATAAACGTTAAATGTTGTCAAAGCAATTATTGTTGGTATTAATTTATTTCATTTATAACATGTAATTATGTGTATATTTGACTGCTATAAATTCTTGATTATCCATTGGAGTTTACCCATTTCATGTGTACAGAAATGAGATTTGTATTTAAATTTTTGAAACTTTAATTTCATTGTGATGAAAGTGATGATGTTGCATTTTTTTTTTATTACAGCCATTTCTGATTGACCATTTCAAGTTTGACTTCAGACTGTATGTGTTAGTGACTTCATGTGATCCATTCAGAATTTTTCTGTTTAATGATGGTTTAGCTAGATTTGCAACAAACAAATATGTAGAACCCAGTCATAATAATATAGTAAGTATAGAGATCAACTGTCCATGTTAAAAATAAATCTATATCTATAGGACATATATGTAGTAGTAATTGAAACTAGTCGAAAGATGTGAAAATACCAAGGGGAGATTATTCTAATTAATCAAGAAAATCATAAAGAGACTGACAAACAAATGGCAAAACAAAAAAAACAACAGCAAAAAAAACAAAATTCAAAACTATGAACTACCATAAAAATAAGCAAGTTATCAGATGTTATGGCTGTATTGTATGATTCTTTATATATACATTAAGTGTGTTTTCTATTCACTTCTTTTTTCTTTCAGGATAATGTTTTCATGCATTTAACAAATTATGCCATAAATAAACATAGTGAAGACTTTGTCAGGGATGATGAGGCTGGAAGTAAAAGGTGTGTTTCATTTTGATAATTAAGGATTTAATTGCAAGTTTCACATGTATGAACCAATTTTCTAGTTTATATAATTAGTATGAATAAAAGAAGATATGTTATAAAGATCAATGATACAATAACCCAACAACACTAGGTCAAATAAAATCACATGACCTTCAATTATTGACAAGGTCGTAAAGATCAATGATACAATAACCCAACAACACTAGGTCAAATAAAATCACATGACCTTCAATTATTGACAAGGTCGTAAAGATCAATGATACAATAACCCAACAACACTAGGTCAAATAAAATCACATGACCTTCAATTATTTACAAGGTTGTAAAGATCAATGACACAATAACCCAACAACACTAGGTCAAATAAAATCACATGACCTTCAATTATTGACAAGGTCGTAAAGATCAATGATACAATAACCCAACAACACTAGGTCAAATAAAATCACATGACCTTCAATTATTGACAAGGTCTTTCACCAAAACAAACTCATAATCACAAGAAGTATACTCATGTCTAGACAAATAGTAATAGAGACAACTAAATAATTTGACTTTGAAAAAAGAGCCACTTTCAAACAGAAAAAATAATCTGAATAGATCACTGGATTCCACAATGTTGACGAAGCTGAAAAACTTTCAAACATTTTGCTTTATTAAATGCTTCTAAAAGATTTTTGAGTACTACAGCTTGACAAAAACTATATAAACTCGGATATGATTTATTTCTACATAAGATATCTGAGAACTTGAGCTTAACCAAATCATACAATCACAGCTATGTTTTATTTCTTCAGATATAGAGTTTTCTGAACTTATGTAATAAAACAATGATTTTTATCATGTTATGAAATTAAAATGTCTAACTTCTATTGATTTCAGGAGAATTAGTACAATAAATAGATTTTTGAAGGACAAAGGCTATGACATTGATAAGATGTGGACAGAAATAGACGATGTTGTGATAAAAACATTAATTTCTGCTCATTCTATACTCAAACATAACTACCGCACATGCTTTCCTAATCATGTCAAAGGCAGCGCTTGTTTTGAAATCTTAGGATTTGACATACTGCTGGACAGGAAGCTTAGACCACAAGTTTTAGAGGTATGTATATAAAATGTACTGCTTTACATTACTCAAAAATCATTAAAAAAGAAAAAGTGGAATGATTTTCAATGAGACAATTCTCCAAAAGAGACCAAATGACACAGAAATTAACAGCTATAGGGCAATGTATGGCCTTCAACAATGAGCAAAGCCATAGTCCTAGTCAGGTGTAAAATATTGTATTTGCTTATCATATATTGTGAATAATTGAGATGTGACATGGGAAAGAAGGGGTAACAAAAAAAAAAGTATGAATAGGAATAAAAATGTAGCACAACAATGTTATAGTGTCCTTCATTATAAGTTGGAGTTAAGCAGTTAAGGGATGAGAGAATTAGAAATATAAGTAAGGAAAAAGAATGTCAATGACTGTATATTGTACAAAAATTTCTTAAAGAAAAATCACTGAATGGCACAATTTTTGTTCTTCATATGATTTGTTCTATAGGTTGAATTTGAGCAACTTTGAATTAATCAACCATTGTTCCCAATTACTCATTTGATGGTGTGTCACAGACAATCCCCACATCATGTGATATGGGCACAATGAAGACCTTTTCAAAAAGATTAAAATGTTCTTAAACTACCTGTACCCATCATAAGTTGCCTTGACACCACCCTTCTTCCCCATTCCCATTGAACAGTTTCTGTAGCAACCCTAATTAGGGCCCCGCCTTTAGGCGGGTAGCCCTATAGTGATCAGTCTGTCCGTCCCTCTGTCCGTCCGTAACACTTTAACTTTGTGTCCGCTCCATATCTAGAGAACCATTATGATTTCATACTTTACACTTTACATGTTTATTAACCACCACCAGAGGGCGTGTCATGATGTATGTACAACTTCCTAGGTCAAAGGTCAAGGTAAAAAAACGCTGGTTTCAGTTAACAACCCTGTGTCCTGTGGTGAAGATCGTGTCCGCTCTATATCTTGAGAACCGTTATGATTTCAAAGTTTATACTTGACATGTATATGAACCAACACCAGAGGGTGTGTCATAATTTATGAACGACTGCCTAGGGCAAAGTTCAAGGTCAAAAATTTTGGTTTCAGTTGACAACCCCATGTCCTATGGTAAAGATCGTGTCCGCTCTATATCTTGAGAACCGTTATCATTTCAAAGTTTATACTTGACATGTTTATAAACCAACACCAAAGGGTGTGTCATAATTTATGTGCAACTACCTAGGTCAAAGGTCAAGGTCAAAAACTTTGGTTTCAGTTGACAACCCCATGTCCTATGGTAAAGATCATGTCCGCTCTATATCTTGAGAACTGTTATCATTTCAAAGTTTATACTTGACATGTTTATAAACCAACACCAAAGGGTGTGTCATAATTTATGTACAACTTCCTAGGTCAAAGGTCAAACTTTGATTTCAGTTGACAAACCCATGTCCTATGGTAAAGATACAATTTTTTAATGCACATTATTCACAGCGGGGCCCACAGAGATGGCTCCCATCTCAATGATATCTAGTTATATATATTTATTATATTATAGTATAAATCGTTCAGAAAAAGTATTCAATGATTTTATTTGTAAATTTAACCTATGTTTGAGCTGATAATAAATAATGATTTCTACATTTCAGGTCAATCACTCTCCCAGTTTTAATACAGATTCAGAACTGGATAGAGAAATCAAAGGTGCTTTAGTCGTAGACTCTTTAAATTTAGTCAATTTTGGTGCTTGTGATAGAAGAAAATGTATAGAGGAGGAGAAAAAGAGAATAAAAGACAGATTAATGGGAAGAGGGACAAAGAAGGAATCTAAGTAAGTTAGCAAGGAACTTTGATTAATAGTTTAACTTATGATTATATTGTTTTAATGGTCAAGTACTGCAGCGTCATTGGTAATGGATAAGATCAATTGAAATAGGAAGATGTGGAACAAGTGCCAATAAGACAATTATCCATCCAAGTCACAATGTATAAAAAGTCAACAATTATAGATCAAAGTCTATTTTTTCCACATATCAAGGCTATGAAAGAGCTATTCAAATTGATTTAAAGTAAGTATATATTAAAATCTATGAAAAACAGAAATTTGTGTACATTAATAAGGTAGTATTATACTTACTGAATCCTGCTTGATTTTACAGAGAAGAATTAGAACTTGCCCAGAACCAATACCAGGAGTATTTAGAGAGATATGAGAACAATCATATGGGGAACTTTAGAAGGATATATCCAGCTCCAGGATCAGAGAAATATGAGAAATTCTTCCATAGTAGTGGTACTCTGTTTCAAGAAACTGCAGCTTTCAAAGCCAGAAGTGAAATGGCCAGGTACTAATCTTTGTAATCACAATAAAAAAAAAAAACACTTTTAAATGGAATTAGACCTATAAATTTGAATTATTTATTATTAATACTTTTAAAATAAGAAGTTTAATGTAATCCATCTAAAGAGGAGTCGCATATCAGAAAAGTATCCAGTGAAACAAAATAATGTCTTATCAAAGAGGACTCACAACTAAGAAAGCAGGAGTGGTATAGAAAAGTAGAGCTCTTAGTATATTCTGTTGTAAAAATAGACAGATAGTCATTGAGGTGGAGAAACAAATCTTTTAAAATATCAATTGAATTTGACCAAAATATTCTGTGAGCTATGAGGGGGAGGACAGGGGGGTACCCTTCTCCCTTATCCCACCCCTCTTCTCCTTTCTCCTACCCCTGTTCTCCTTTCTCCCATTAGAATAAAACATCTCCTTCCTCTCCTTTCTCCTACCCCCTTTCTCCTTTCTCCCACCCCCTTTCTCCCTGTCTCCCTTACCCCTGTCCTCCCCCTCAGCTATAGGTCAAATAGTTTGTTGAATGAAATGATAGTAAGGAATACATGTCTGTCTGGCAGGATTCATCTAAAAATGACCTCATTTTTGTGTATTAAAGAGGCTCAACATTAAATTCTACCATAAACATTAAAGCTGATCAGCTATTTTTAGTGTGTACACTCTTGTTAACAAAATACTTGTCATGAATAAAAAGGTGTATAATGTGATAATATTTGATCTATGTATACCTATATTCAAGCTTACATAAATGCCAGACTTTTTAGGTGAACCAGATTATAAAAATGTTCCCAGAGAGATAAGCATTGATGTATGTTGATAACTGATAAATTAATACTTGCTTTAGAAAATATAGAAATAGTATAGAAATTGCATTGTAAGTGTCATTAAAATTTATCTGTGATGATTTAGGCATTTTATTTGAAATAGTGTGACTCATTTGAAGACTAATAAAGATTATCTATGGTATTAATTACAGGCAACAACGAGATGAAATTGCCAGAAAAAAAGAAAAATTGGAATCTATGTTAAAGGGAAAGAAAAGTCAGCAATCCGTTAGACCAGAAAGTCCCAACAGTAGGAGAAGAAGGTCATTAAAGAGAACCACCATGCCCTCTCGGAGGCTCTCAGGTTCTAGGAATAGTTGTAGTGAGGTAAGTGAACCACCATGCCCTCTCAGAGGCTCTCAGGTTCTAGGAATAGTTGTAGTGAGGTAAGCAAACCACCATGCCCTCTTGGAGGCTCTCAGGTTCTAGGAATAGTTGTAGTGAGGTAAGAGAACCACCATGCCCTCTTGGAGGCTCTCAGGTTCTAGGAATAGTTGTAGTGAGGTAAGCGAACCACCATGCCCTCTTGGAGGCTCTCAGGTTCTAGGAATAGGTGTAGTGAGGTAAGCAAACCACCATGCCCTCTCAGAGGCTCTCAGGTTCTAGGAATAGCTGTAGTGAGGTAAGCAAACCACCATGCCTTCTCGGAGGCTCTCAGGTTCTAGGAATAGTTGTAGTGAGGTAAGTGAACCACCATGCCCTCTTGGAGGCTCTCAGGTTCTAGGAATAGTTGTAGTGAGGTAAGTGAACCACCATGCCCTCTCAGAGGCTCTCAGGTTCTAGGAATAGTTGTAGTGAGGTAAGCAAACCACCATGCCCTCTTGGAGGCTCTCAGGTTCTAGGAATAGTTGTAGTGAGGTAAGAGAACCACCATGCCCTCTTGGAGGCTCTCAGGTTCTAGGAATAGTTGTAGTGAGGTAAGCGAACCACCATGCCCTCTTGGAGGCTCTCAGGTTCTAGGAATAGGTGTAGTGAGGTAAGCAAACCACCATGCCCTCTCAGAGGCTCTCAGGTTCTAGGAATAGCTGTAGTGAGGTAAGCAAACCACCATGCCTTCTCGGAGGCTCTCAGGTTCTAGGAATAGTTGTAGTGAGGTAAGAGAACCACCATGCCCTCTTGGAGGCTCTCAGGTTCTAGGAATAGTTGTAGTGAGGTAAGTGAACCACCATGCCCTCTCAGAGGCTCTCAGGTTCTAGGAATAGTTGTAGTGAGGTAAGCAAACCACCATGCCCTCTTGGAGGCTCTCAGGTTCTAGGAATAGTTGTAGTGAGGTAAGAGAACCACCATGCCCTCTTGGAGGCTCTCAGGTTCTAGGAATAGTTGTAGTGAGGTAAGTGAACCACCATGCCCTCTCAGAGGCTCTCAGGTTCTAGGAATAGTTGTAGTGAGGTAAGCAAACCACCATGCCCTCTTGGAGGCTCTCAGGTTCTAGGAATAGTTGTAGTGAGGTAAGCGAACCACCATGCCCTCTTGGAGGCTCTCAGTTTCTAGGAATAGATGTAGTGAGGTAAGATAACCACCATGCCCTGCCCTCTTGGAGGCTCTCAGGTTCTAGGAATAGATGTAGTGAGGTATTGTTAAATCAGAACCTATTGATAGATACAAAGAAAGAAATGATACCTTATTTATATTTTTAAACAGAAAGGTGTTTATATACTATATCCATGCTAGTAACGAATGAAGCTAGTAGGAGAAAGATTTAGGACATGATGATATCTTTATTGATATAGGAAAATAAGTATGTTACTTAAATAATTTATATAGTCAAAATATTTTTTATCTAATGGAAGAAAAAATAAATAACACCATCATAAAAAAACATGAGATAAGACAACAGTTCTTAAAGAAAAACCACAATAAAAATTACTCGTTGAAAAGATGAGGTGGTTTCCACCACCAACAAGTAAAAATATTTAAGCTGCACTGAATGTAATACATTTTATTTGTTATTATAGACCTTAGGTAGTGAATCTGACCGACGATTACATGATGAGCCAATGGATACCAGTAAACCAATGGACATCCTAGAGGAGGAAGAACTGGAGAGAATCAGTGGTCTGTTACAACGTGATAACCTAGTCAGAGGTCTGGGTATAGTGGAACATGTGTATCGTCTCCTCCATTGTACACCAGGAACTATGGGAGTAATGAAAACAGATGCAAGACCTTTACCTCCACCCTTGGTAGGTTTATAAGTCACAACCTTTACCTGTAACCTTAGGAGGTTTATTGATCATGACCTTAACTCCTACTATTGGTAGGTTTACCAGTCATGACCTTTATCTTGACCTCCAGTAAGTTTATAAGTTCAGGTTGTTCACTTTTAGATTTTTAAAGCCAGAGAAATTATATTACTTATAACCAATTTGTTGGGTTGCTTGTAAAACATATTAATCAGCAATAGTTAAAAGATGCAATCAACTTTTGTAAAATAAAGTCTGGCTAGAGACGTTCATTGAAGTGAATTATGTTATATTTTGGTTAAAAACGCTTATATCCCTATAACTTCTAAATGAAAAAGACTAATAGATATTTATTATAAAACACTGCTGTAATAAAATGTACATTGTGTATAGGTTTTACAAATGAAGAAAGTGAGTACTAGAATCAACAGTCTTTCTTCTTGGTAGTTTTGTCACAATTATCAGGTTATTAAAATGATAAGGCCATCATAAGCGAAGAAAATGTGCTTGAGGCAGTTTAATAGGAAAAAACCTTGTAAACTTGTGTCTTTGAAAGTTTAAAAATTTTAAATTTAGAAATTGAAAAGTTATTACCTGTAATTTGAATTGAAATAAAAGAAATTCAAGAAAAATCTAAAAGTTTTATTAATTCACTTATTTATGCATATTAAACATTATCTATTGAAACCTTTGCCTTTTTTGTGACATATATTACAATGATATTTCTTTAGATGACACTTAGATGTTCATAGAAAGATTTAAGTTGATTTATGATTTTATTTACAATTTGATTTCAATTTCACTTGCAAATCACACATTTTTATGTTCATGTTTTAAATTTGTTATTGTTATGTAGAGTTTTTTTATGATTTAAATGGGGTGATATTTAACAGGTGGCCAGTACAAAAAATTCTCGACCTCAGACACAGGTAAATTATTTGATGTTGTGTCCATCCCTTAGACTATTAGGTCATATGAAAAGTATTCTTATTGTCGTAAATAATGTAATTTGTTTTGAGTATTTATTAAATGTTTTGTCAGTTATAAAGAAAAGATTAGGTTTTCATCATTGAAAGTATTCTGACAAGATGTTTTAAAGCAATTAGCAGTATTCCTCCCAGTTTACTAAAACTATTTCTGAAGTTACATGTAATATCCATTTACTAATTTTACATGTTTCTATCTTTCTATGTATTAACTGACTTCCCAATAAAATACACTTACTAAAATCATTAATACATCACTTTTACATTATCAGTCAAATCAATCATTTATTCATCAATTTTACTTAAAAGAAACTTAACATTAGGATGTTACGAAACCTTTACTGTGAAAATTTTTACAATTATAACCAATTTTGTTAAACAAATTCCATTGCTGTATTTCTGTCTAGCCTCCATATGGTGAAATGAGTTTGATGTCATTTCTAAAGGTAAGCCCAAACAAACTTCTGTTGTTGAAACACCTGGTCAGTAGCAGCTTAATGGAGCACTTGGCTGGAGGAGGAGGAGCAGTCACTCATCCAATTGCACATGATATATTTTTTATGACAAATTTTTTTCTTGGAGAAACTAAAATAAAAAAAAATGCTTACAATATAGGTCCTATAAAATCTCTGAATCAATCATTTAATTTTTAGGTAAAATTAAGCAAGCTTAGAAGACAGTTTAGAGATAGATTTTCTTTCAAAGTAGTTGGTATCTTTTTTAGTTTGTAAATATATACAGAGATAGATTAGATTTAAAATTTAGAAATTGCACTTTTCATTTTTGCAACTTAATAATTGCCTTTTATTGTTCTCCTAAAATGCATATGTTTTAGGACAACAGTATGGAGAAAATACTTCAGTTATCTTCTTGTTACAAAATATTGTCATACTAAAGTAAATCAAGCAGATAGTCAGAGAAAAACTGAAGAATTTTCTTTCCATTTTGTCTTTTGTCTAATATACACGCTGATCACTTTGGGAGTCAGTTAGCTTAAAGTCACATCATTCATATAGTAAAAACGAATCAAGGTTAGGATTAATTGATGAAATTGTTGTGAAAGTCAGTGTTTATATTAGATATATGATATCACGCTGCATGTATCACTACCTTACCAGCTTTCTCTCTCTCTGCACTTGCACAGGATAATCACAGATGGCTCTGTGCCAATCGGCAAAATGAATCAATCCTTGCTGGGCAACGAGCCCCCATCAGAATAAAAGATCGTCAATATTACAAAAAGTTACTGGATCGCTACTTTGGACATAACCATGCTTTAGCCAATGAAAACATCACTAAGACTGAAAAGAATGCAAGTAGATCAGGTCATAATCGATATGGAAATAACTATGATAGCAGTGTGTTCTTCCATGCAAGGGAAGATCCAAACAGACAGTTTCCTCAGGTGCGTCTATCTTATAGCACCAATGATAGAAAGGTTGTTTTAACACATCAGCCCTTCACTCAAGATGATATTGAAAATGAAGAGCTGTTTGATTTGGAGGTTTGTAACCAGTGTTGTGATTGGCTGAGTTGATGTGAATTATCTTACCTTTAACAATTGTTTTGATAGGCTCAAATATTCACAGCAAATAAACATCTGCTTATTGTTTTTACTTTGAACCTAATAATACTATAATTGTTTTGTTGTCTTGTATTAATTAACTTATAGTCAGTTAATGTAACCTACTAATCAGAACCTTCCTTACTTTTTCTTCTTTAAATGAATTAAACAAAATGGGACCTTGACTTTAATTGAGCATCTGCTTTTAAGACCATTAGTTTCCTTGGAATTATTCCAATTACAATTTAAATGTTGTACACATCTAGTTTGTAATTCAGCTGTAGGACTTTTTGACTATAATTTTTGTTTCAATATTTGTTGCGACTTTGTTTAGACCAAAGATTCACATGAGCTATCAACATTTCACATTGAATCACCTTTGTCAATGGACTTTTTGGTAATCTTCAAGTAAAAAGGCAGATAATTTTATAAAGCTTGGAAACTGTAATCATAAAGACTTTTTTGTTTAGATTTATTTGTGATGGCTCCACCAAGCACCAAGCAACCACTTTGGGTACCTTTATTTTGGATGGCATATAGGGTTAATACTTAAAAAAAATGACTGAGACTGCTGGAACATTGTTGTTGGTTTGTTTGATAACAATTATCTCCCCTTTGAGTATATTCACCAAACCAATATGTATAATTGCTACCATTATTGAACTCCTACATTTTTTTGTGTTTTTTAATAAACAAAACCTAGATATACCAGACTAACAAACAAAAGAAAATGCTGTATATCAATCACTGTATTGTATTCATTTTTTTCTGTACAGAAATATATTTTGGTAACCTGACCTGTTGGAAGTAAAGTAAGGTCCATTTCAAATAAAAAAGTCACTGCTTGTAGACGAAAGTACTGAGTAAGGTTGGGACTTGGACACTGGGACACTGAATGAATCTTTAACTATATGTTACCATACATATTAAAACAGAGTTGCTAAGTTTACTTATGACAAAGGTTTTGTTCTACACTTGCTACACATGCTATAACTTTATTTTTGCTATTTCACTTTTTACACTAATGTTTATGTTTGCCTGCACAAAATACTGACTGATAAACTGCTATATCTATTAGTAGTATTTTGCTATCTAATGGTTGTACTTTGCTAAATATATGATTTACTTCCTTTTTATCGTATTTATCGTTGATACTTCCAGATTTCCAATAATTGATGTCTAGCATCATATATTTTTTTAAATGACATATGGAGCATCAAATTGATGGTATCTTTTAATTTTGTATGATGGTCGGTAAATTGATTTTTAGAATGATTATCAGAATCTCTTTTTGAAAACTCATCCAAATCATATTTTATAATTTTCCCTTTCACCAAACTTTCTGACAGAGAGTTGAGTTGTGTATGATGAAAGGAAGTAATAAATATATAAACAGCTTGTATCAAACCTTGCTATGCTACTTTTCCCTTGCTTTGTAGCATATTATATTACATAGGATGTATAGACACTTTATATATCTCATTGTAAGTGTATTATTTAAGATGTGGCTATATATATATGTAGGTTTAGATACACATCTTGGTAGCTGTATATATGTATGTAGGTTTAGATGTTGGTAGCTGGTAGTGCAGAGACATCTTACTGGTTACTTCCCCTTGATTCTGTTATGTAGGGAATTACCAGTGATGTCTGTTGTAAAAATGATCTTGGTGATAGGTGCTTGATTATGTTTAAGTGTGTTATTTTCGTTGCATGACTTTTTTATATTTTTATTTGTATATTCACACAGATAAGTATTAATTGTAAGATTCAAGTATCCAGAAAGTATTTTACTTAGTCAAGTTTTTGCTGATATTTTTTTTTCAAAGATGGAGACGTGACTTTCCATTAGTTTTTGAATGTTTTTATTTAGCTAATTGTAAAGTTTGTTCAATAAACTATGATTTCTTGTTGCCTGATTTTAGATATACCGCATGACCAAAGGAACTAAATAGAGGAATAAAATAGTAATTTTATAAAGTTTTGTTTTTCTGCATTTTTTTTTATAACCTTTTTCTAACAAAAGCTTTGTGGCATTGAATTTGTATACTTTTTACAATTTTCATTTGTTAGACGCAAGACAGTAAGTTTTCATTTAAATTTTGAATGTCTTCAAATAATCAAAAGTTTTAAACTGCTGATGGTTTTCTTTTTTCTGTTTGATAAGAATTAAGTGTGATTTCAATTTTAACAGGATTTGTGATTTTGTTTCTTTTTTGTTTCCGTCTTGTTTTTTTTTCACTTTAAGCACTAAAATACTTAGGCTGGAGCATGCTTAGTATATTATTGGTGGCAGGTTATACTTTTATTAACATAACTGGGAGGAGTTTTTGTTTTGTTTTCAGAGTGGTCGTGAAGCGGATCTAACACGCCGGGCACACAACCACCTTCATCATGATCATTCTTTATCATCTGCACTCACCAATTCCATGCATACCCTACTCACTAATAATGTCAATAATTCTATATCATCTATCAATCAGCCTAACTACAATTCTGGGCGAGTTTCCACGTGGCAGGGCAAGTCTGGAAGTCTGAGTAACCTAAATGAGAAGACAGTACCATCATATCAGGTGAGACCAGAAGACATGAAAATCTATCATTAGAAAAACTTCCTTTTTGTCATATTTCTGGAGGAAAAAATTTATATTTTCAATTAATAAAATGAAAATTTAAATCAATTTGGAATAAATTAGATTTTGCTTTTTTAAGCCATGTCTACATTTCAAACTATAGCTTTTACATTTTACTTCTTTAAAGAAGTACAGTGTTATTTAAAAGCAACATATTGTCAACTAGTTTATAGATTTTAGTAATGCCTATACTAAAACTTTCAGTATCACATCAATCATTGGTAGATTCTTATTGTGAATTGAATACACACCTAAGTGCTTAAAGAAAATGTTTATGTTACCAAAGTTAGCATTTTGATTGAAAATACTATCTTGCACATTTCAGAGAAATAAGTTTGTAAAGAAACCTTTAGGAGGAAATCCAAGGTCAAACTCAGGTGCTCTTGTCATTCAAGAATCTGAGTTCAGAAACAATTTATCCCACCTGTTAGACACTGAAGCTGAGAGAAACAGGATATTGGCCAGGAATGGCTACTCTTCTGACTGGAGATCAGATGTAGCGACGCCCAACAGTAAACGGACATTGAGTGCCCAGGGGCAGAGGAAAGACGGAGGTGAGGAATCCAACAGTTATAGGGGGATACAATAACACACCACTTTAGCTGGATACAATTACACACCACTATAGGTGGAGAAAATTACACACAACTTTCTGTGCGTAAAAATATGCACAACTTTTGGTGGAAAAAATTACACACAACTTTAGGCAGACAACCTGAATTTTGCACAAATTTAGATAGACAAAAATTACACACATCTTAAGGTGTAGAAAGTTACACACAAGACAATGTTGTCACCAGAGTTTTACTATAACTTATCACAGATTCTTGGAAGTTTGAGATTTTAAGTACTGAATGTGGTGATATAGTTTTCAAGTAATCTCCGTTTTGCTCACTATGACTTCTTGATATTAGTTTGGATTTTTACCTGTGAAGAGAATAATATATTGTATTATACAATAGGATTGGGTGTTTCCACTGTTTCATTACACTGTAGATTTACTGTCTTCATTTGTGTAAGCAAATAATAAAATTATATAATTTAATTTATGAAATAAAAACAAATAAGCAGTTTAAAAATCAAAATGCAAGTTCAGTACAAAATAAAAATTAAAGTTTTTTTAAAGTTTGAACAATGATCAAGCTAAGAAATAATAATTAGTATTTATAGATAATGAGTATTGTTAACAACTTCAGTTATTCACTCTGATATTCCTAAATATTCTAAGTTGTAGGTTTTTTTGTGGTGGCAGAAAATCCTGTTCGATCAGCCATCTGTCGTTCATCGTATGTCCCACGTGTGTTCAGTTTAATTGTTGTGTAAAATAAAAAATGCATGATGAAATATTGTTCTATCAGAGATTGCTGTTCTATTGCTGTTTCCATGACATTCTATAGAATGATCAAAATATTTCTCTGATAGAGCGTCTAAATAATGGATGATTTAAATAATAACAGCATGTACAAACAGGCTTACAGTTAACTTGCATGTTATTTTCAGCAAAATATGGCGGAAATGTTAATCTAATGACAAAGAAAATAAGAATATACTTCTCACTTTAATTTTGCCCAATAAAATCTTTATAAGCCAATAATTATAGAATAAGAAATTAACCAATATGTTTTGTCGTCTTGCATATTCCTCCTGGATAGCAGTGGGTGTCTATAAGACGGTAGGATTACTGATAGGGTTGGACATTAGATTGTAGATGAGAATCTTTCTGGTGCTTTGCTGTGTAGAAACTGCAGCCAACATTGTTTAATTGTTTAGTGAGGGATTTACTCTGCATGTTACCACAGATTAGAATTATATATGATTTAATGAGTTCTATGGTGTTTAAGCCATGATCACAACTTTATATATAAAAATGTCATTCAGTTTAATGTAGTTATTTTCTTGTTTTCCTAGCTAAATCAGTGATGCAACAGAAAATTCAAGTTATTCATGACCATTGTTGAAAACTTTTCTAATGTAAATAAGGTATTATTTAGACATGGAATTATTGTGATATTTAACTTGTTCACCTGTCAGCCAAAAATAATCCTGTTTGGCACAAACAAATATTTAAAGAAAAAATTATATCCATGAATTTAATCACACAGTAATTTTATTTATGTATTCACAAGATTGTTTCTAATGTTTTGTGCATTGCACCAGAGTTCTGTGCATCACATACATAAGTATATAAACTAGTGGAAATTGTGGAAAATTCCTTTACAAAATGAACGTGGTATGGTGAATAAGATTATCTTAATTCTAAATAATACCTTATTTGTTATAAATTATAAATAAGGTGAGAACTGAATGCATTTTATAAAATCAGTGAGCTTTGATCAGACTTTAGATGTTGTAAACCTTTCTCTATCCCATTTTCAGTTTTACGGATGGCCAGGGCTTGTCTGTCTGCCAACTATTTGATAAGGAAAAAAAGGGTTATTGTAATATTTATCTCTCTTTTGATGTGATTATTTATTATTAAATCCACCAATTTCACTGTTAGGTTGGCGTTACATTGCACACAACTCAAACTACCCACTTTGGCAGTATCATTTAGGTATGTGTTTGTTATGGCTTAGAGACCCCCCATACACCATTCCTTAGATGTCGCTCTCTTGATAGATGTTCATATATGTTTATATTTTGCTTTTATTTATGCTGTCACTGAGCAAACTCTTTTATATTATGTCCAGGAACTGCAAGAATATCAGGAATCGCCTAAAATCTAATTTTCAAAATTAATTTAAAGAAAAAATGAAGTAAATCTTTTTAACCTTCAGAAGATGACATTATGATTTATGAAAAAAGAGACAAAAAAAAGGAAAATAATTTGATTTATAAATTGAGAAAAATGATTAGATTTTCACTTTGTTTTTCTATACTTCAAGAGTGTCTTTTATAAAAGGATATTCCGATAAGTAATTACTATGGTAACTTCCTGACCATTCATGCTTTTTGACAAGAGCAACATATAAACTGATAGATTATACATTAGTTGTACTTAGAATGTATTTAGTAAATTCTAATTAGTTTTTGGCATGCCACAGATAATATCACGTCAAAACCACCCTTGGAGTTACCGAGCGTAAGTAAGTACACAAAGATCCCGCCCGGTTAATTTCACCGCCTCCTTCCTCCTCTCATTACGTCATGGTGGAAGTGTGGGTTGTCGTTGCACTGTCTAACGATAACCGATACAATAATAATATATTAATCCTTTAACTGCTGTTGGTTTGTTTGTATGCTCTTTAATATGCTATTATTGTGCTAAACTAGATGTATAAAACACTGTATTCTATATGTTTGTAGAGTATTAGTTTACTTACAATTATTCATCCAGGAAAAATATTTTTTTTCTATTTTGAAATTCCTTCCTACTTATTTTATTAAGGAAAATTTCTTCTCTATGATCTTATGAGTTCCATCTTGGAGCTGTTTGTATTTCTACATTTATAATTGATTATTGACAAATTTAATCCTCATAATTTTCTACTCTATTAAAAGGAAAAATAAAGATTGTATGAAGTTTTATTTAGTTTTAGGATTTACAATATGAACTTTTATATATATTTTTATTGAGTTAAATGCATACTTTCAAATATAAACTATAATGGTTGAAAATTTTGTAATGCTATTGCATAATTTGCCAGATACTTCAGGAATGTTTGCATGTTAGCGTTTTATTTAATTATAACAAAGAATAGAACATTTTCCATTAAAAGTATAATTAGCATTTTCATTAGAAGTCTTGTTTCATGCCAGTCTGTAATGAAATATCACGATAACTTTGTAACTTATCTGTTCTTTGCTTTCAGACCTACCAAGAGTCGCACCCAATAATGGTCCGCCGGGTTTATCAGTGGTCTCGGCCCCTGCCCCCGTAGTACAGAGACCTGATCTTGGACATCCTGGATCGGCCACCCCTGGAAGTAATATAAGTCGGATAGGATCTCAACAATCTATATCAGAAGGTCAGAACTCTGCCTCTCTCAGGTCCACCAAGTCACAACGTATCAGAGGAGCTTCTAATAATCTCCGTATACGTCAAATAGAACTGAGGGAGAACCATGCCACCGTTCTTAGCTGACAGAACTCTTAAAGCCATTACACCTAGGTATATATGTGGCATGCCTGCATCAGACCCAGTTAGCTATCAAGAACAAACTCTCTGATATATTGTTGATATTCAAGTGTATTTCTGGGTGCAGAGAAAAGGTTAGACAATTTGCTGAACTGTGACATTGACCCTTACCAAAAAAATATCTAATTGATAGAGTACTATAATTTACAATTTTTACGGTAGAACAATTTTGAACAGAGACAAAAAGAATATGTAAAAATATTACAACAAGATACAGAATTACTATTAGTATGATATTTATATTGAAGGGTAAGAACTAGAACTGTATTTGTATGTCCAATTCAGCACATTGTCTAAGCACGGTTATTTAATGTAGGCACTTGTCCTAACAGTCTGGACAATAAGTCTGGATAACAAGTCTGGACAACAAGTGTGCAATCAGACCAATTATTCCGTCCATATTTTCTGAATTTTCTGTGATAGGGTAAATAATGTGATATTGATACACAAATTGTTATTTTTGTTATTTCTATTTATAACATGTATTTTCATAATGAATTTTGCTGCAGACATTTCATCTATAATTATTGGTCAGAATTTTGTCATTACTTCAGAAGTTAGAAATGTTGATCATTAGTTTTATTTTATTTTAGAATTGAAATTTTTCATTTTATCTTTGCAAGTGATCAGGTTTTGGGTACAATGATTCATTACAGTAAAGGCTTTCTTTCACAATTTTTTGTCTGCCAACAAATTCACCATTTTATAATATCTCCCCAAAGAAGTTATGGATGCTAAGCCTGCTGTTTCAGTAATGTTTATGTCTGTTTATGTCAATAATTAAAGTTAGTGGTTAGGTACTGTGAATTGAAAGTCAATGATATTTTATGTACCAGTTGTATAAGCATTTGAACATCTCATTTCAAAGGGCATCAAATGTGCCCCCTCTCCCAAGTCATGCAAAGATTAACTAGTTCAGTTTGTAAATACATCTGTTTAAGTGTTCTTCTAATGTTAAGCCAAAGATATTGGATATATAGTTGTATTAGAATTAGCACATCTCATTTCAATGAAGATTATATGTGCCCCTTCAGTCATGGTTGATTGATTTTGAAACTTTTGCTAAGTTTACATGTTAAAATATGCAAATAGTTCAGATTAAAGAGAGCCACTTTGGTCAATGATACTTAAAGTCATTGTTTTTTTTTTCTCATTTGTATCATAATCCATTGGTATTTTAAAATTTGTACAGTGCCTTTAATATAAGACAGTGCTAAAGGATCCATTTCAGTCATAATTTGTCTTTAGCAGGGACTGAATTATTATTTGTTTTATATGAAACATTGTTTAAATGTAGTTAAAAAAATATTGAACAAAATTACACAGAAATCTTATTGCATTTCATATACAAATCTAAGAATGGATAAAATTGAGAAAGGAAATGGATGCATTCTCAGTTTTAAAACGTAACATGTTTTGTTGTCTGTTTTATTGTGTACATGTATAATTTATGGTATTTATTTTTGATGTTACACATTTTTATACATTCTTAATCTGTGATATGTTTTATTGCTGTGCCTTCATTTATGTTAAACACATTTTTCTGTGTAGTCGGTTTTATGTGCCAAATCTGTACTTTATCCTTATTTATTTCTTTTTATCAATTTTAATATTGATATTGAAAACTCTTTTTTTTATTGTGATTTTAAGTTTTTAAGTAGCAGTTTGGCAATTTTAATTATTTGCATCATTATCATTAAATTTATATTAAAGTTGATGAGCATAATGATTTGGTCTTTGTAAGGTTTTGAAATTGAATGAAGAAATGAATATAATTTCTTTCACAATGCTTATCTAAATTTGTAAGAATTTCAAAAGCACATTTTGAATTCTTCTTAATATAATAACACATCTTTTGGTTTTTACTGTCATAGAAAAATTTAGTAGCTTCAAAGTCATATTTATTCATTGTATTTCTTTAGTATAGTTCTGCCCATCTGTATCTTATCAGTTTGTGTTGATAGTTCTTGCCTCTAGGTGTTTCACCATTTATTGGCAATATTTATTATTTAACAGGACAGTCACTGAGTCTGATTATAACAAGCACCTTACATACCAGTATTTATCTTTTAAAATTCATTATAATTTCATGAGAGTCGGGTGAATTTAGCTCTTCGTGATATGTTTATAAAATTTGACTGAAATAAGCTGAAAAGTTATTAAGATGTAATTAATATTTATCCTCAATTGAAAGATATTTGTATTTAAACCTACATTTTTCAGTATATTTCTACTTTTTACAAACTGACAAATAAGATACTAGTTTTACATTGAGCTACAGTAAATTCATGAAAACACGATGATGATGATAGGTACATTTCATTTTGGTAATTCAGGAAATTTTATCTTAAGTTTGAAACACCTCACATTTTTACCATGTTTGGATAAACAATTGGTATTGTAATTATCGGATTTATGGATTTCCTTATGGGATTAAAACTTGAAGATTACCAGCTACACTTATAACAGAATATGTTTTTATTTAGTTGATGAAGATTGTCATATTATCAGTATTATGTTAGGTATGTGATTTTTGTTGTTGTTTGTTCAGTGAGAGAATGTGACAACATTGTGATGTAACTTAATTGTACATATCATAAAAAGGTTACAAAATTGTAGACAATATATATTTAATAATTAAAATAATTTATCTTCTAATTGTTTTGTTCATTTTCAAAGATCTGAAAGCTAGTTTTTATCTTTCTTAATTTGGCAACAGCAATGTCTGTTTGTTTTTAGGTAAAGATTGCATGAAAACCTTATGGGACTGACTTGATATCTAAATATTCAAAGGCTGATCACTACATTTTTGATACACAAAATATAGTGCATTGATCATAACATTCTATACCCCATGACATTTCCAGTAATTTATGCTCTGATATTCCAGGCCCAAAATGATTTTTCACTTGTCAAAAAAATAACATAACTTTTCAAGGTGCAGGAATCTAATATCTATTCTAAAAATATAAATTATGTCATTGTTAACCTCATCTTAAAAATTGGAGTTATCTTCCTTTGTCTAGAATAGCTGTTAAATCAACAACAACCAATGCAATATTTAATTTTACTTCCCACTGATAAATTGAAGCAATCTTTACCGTTCAGTGCTTTCAAGCACTTTGATTAGCTTTAAAAATATCAGATAGTAAAAGACCTGCTTCAGTATAGAACCACTAATTTAGGACTGGCCAGAAAAAACATCTTAGAAAGTAGAAAATATGTTGCACAAAATAGTTGTAACTGTGTTAAATATTTGGCTCATTTTGGTATCAAGCGAAAAACCTAAGGACTTGGTATCACTGTAGAACCCTTGTTGGAAGTTTCTTAAAATAATTAAAAAAAATAAGGTGTGAAACAGAAATGAGAGGGCATATTTTACCTGTTGCTCAAATCATAAGTACCTGAACATGTGGAATTAAAGGTGTGCTCAATTTATCAGAACATGCATGATAAGTCACTATTTAAGGTAGCACAATACAAAGATTTTTTTACTTCCAATCACTAACCTTTGAAATACTGTAACTTTCTTATGAATGCATAGAAAATAATAAAAGAGGTATATATAGATAGACAAAAGATTAATCTTTTAAATGAATGCAATATTTTCATTATGCAATCATTATGTAATCAATTATTATGTAATTAGTGGCAAAATCTGGGTAAGTTCACTTGAATGAATTTAGCTCTATCATCTCTTTAACTATACAGAAAATTTTAACGAAATCTTAATCAACACATCATGGGCTTCAAAAGGGTGTCTCAGAATATCTCTATGATATTCCATTCTCTCATAAATCTCTAATTAGTGTAAACATCCTAACCACATAAAAGAAGATAATGTTTAATTAGGTGTAAAATTTGTTCTATACATTCTATCTGAAATTTGAGACACCCTTTTGTAGATAATGGTTATAAGAACAACATATAATAAAATCAACCCTCTAGGGATACCTATGAAGAAGCTAATTTCATTTGAAAGTGGAAATTTGGTGAAAAATATTTTAGACACAGTTAACATTATAATTGGTTACATAATTGATGCATAATACTAGCATTGCATTAATTTGAAAGAGTAATCTGTAAGCAATCCAAAACTACCACTATTATAAATTTTCAAGCATTATTAAGAGTTACAGCATTTTAAAACTTGGGAGTTGGAGTTATAAAATCTTTGTATTGTGCTACCTTAAACTTGAGACACAATAGGCATCAATGCTTGAAATTTCAGAATTCAACACTTTGTATATAGATAACTTATGTTTTAAAACTTTGTCCTTGAACAATATCTTGGTTCAGCAATTGCTTTAAATACTGGTATATAGTTTTAGACAAGATTATTTTTTGCTCTTTAGAAAAAGGATAACCTTAATTTGTATCAGTTGCCAATGTTTTCATGTTAGTCTGACAATCTACATGTACATCAGACAAATGTCACCTGACCTTGACCTCACAATAGGCTCAGTTCTTTAATCTGTAATTAATAAGGTAAAATTTCATAATTAGGTCCTTTTCTCAGTTACATTAAAGAGTACTACCCCATTTAAGGGGATGAAATGCTTGTAAGAAGGTGCAGATTCTTGTCTTGCTGGGTTAATCTGACCTTGATATCATTTTCATGGTTCATTGGTCAACATTAACTTTCGTGGTTGGGTTTGTTTCCCAGACACTTCAAGCTATAGGTTTGTGTATCACCTGTGATAAAAGTCACAGAAGTTTAGTCAAGATTACAATCCAGTGGGGATAGCATAAAATATTTGTATTAAGCTTTATATTTTAGAAGGTAGTAGACCTAGAGGTTTCATACCGTTACGGTCAGAAATCACCTTTAAATTGTAGCCAACAAAAGACACAAATTGATAATAATATTTAACAATATTTATTATACAAAAGTTTACAAGAAGTATTACACAAATATTACTGTCAACTTAACTGTCAAAATATGAGTCCAATCTTTTATCTTTTTCTGTATCCGGAAATCTTCTCGGAATCCAATCTGAATATTACATTCACTAATAAGGTCACAATCCAGTATGATGTTGTTTGAAGAATAAAAGTGTCAATCCAAATGCTGTGAATACTAACATTGACTAATGTCTATCGATGTCTAAGTCTGAAAGTTTAACTTTAGTGTCTGTTTATATATAGTTGTCATGGAAATCTCTAGAACACTCTAGGAAAGGAATGTCCTAGAAATCTACAACAGAAGATTCTGGAAAAATGTAGAAGTTTAAATAACACATCTTTTATTAGGATCATTCTGGAATCATTATGTAAGTTAAATGGAAAGTTCCAATAATTCCATCAGTATCCGTGATTGTTCCAGTTACAATATCATAACAATACTTTGAATGCATATATGCCTTACACAAGGTTTCTGTCTGTTCAATGTACATTGTCGTTGACCTCACATTCATGGTTCAGAAATTGTGAGTAATATATTGTCTATATTTGGTAGATAGTTTCCTTGAAAGGTCTAAGTGTCTATCAGAAATGTTCCACGTGACCACCTCATTTCATGGATTTAGTGATCAAGATTGAAGTTTCATGATTATGTCAGTTTCTGATATCAACTATGTTTGGTGCAGGAATGATTGTATGGTGTACATGTCAGTCTGGCATGTTTCATCTAACCTTGACCTCAGTTTCACAGTCCATAAGTCAATATTAGGTTTTTGAGTATTGGTCTGTTATTCTAATACTTTATGCAATAGGGGAATAATATTTGGTATGGGGAAATATTTTACAGTACATGTCAGTCTGGCAGGTTTCATTTTACCTTGATCTCATTTCCATTGTTCATTGTTCAATGTTATTTTTTGTGTTATTGACGTGTTTTTTTATACTATACAAGCAATACTCAACTATATATGAGGCATATAATGATTGTAAGGTTTACATGACTGTCTTACTGGTTTCATCTGACTTTGACTTCGTTTCCATGGTGCATTGATTAATGTGGTCAGTGCAAACTTTTCTTTGCTAAGTCTTTTTCTTATACACTTCAAGCAATTGATGCATGGAACGATTTTATGGTGTTCAAATCTGTCGGATAAATTCGCCCTCACTGCCATCTCACTTCATAGATCACTGACCAAGGTTTAGATTACATGGTAGGGTCCATTTCTCATATACTGTAGGTAGAAGGTCAACTTGGTTCAGGTTACATGGTTGGGTCTATTTCTAATATACTGTAGACAGAAGGTCAACTAGGTTTAGGTTACATGGTTGCTTTAGGCAAAAGGTCAACTAGATTCAGGTTACATGGTTGGGTCCATTTCTCATATACTGTAGGCAGAAGGTTAACTAGGTTCAGGTTACATGGTTGGGTCCATTTCTCATATACTGTAGGCAAAAGGTCAACTAGGTTCTGGTTACATGGTTGGGTCCATTTTCATATACTGTAGGCAGAAGGTCAACTAGGTTCAGGTTACATGGTTAGTTCCATTTTTCATACACTGTAGGCAGAAGGTCAACTAGGTTTAGGTTACATGGTTGGTTCCATTTCTCATGTACTGTAAGCAGAAGGTCTGCAACTAGGTTCGGGTTACATGGTTAGGTCCATTTCTTATATACTGTAGGCAGAAGGTCAACTAGGTTCAGGTTACATGGTTGGGTCCATTTCTCATATACTGTAGGCAAAAGGTCAACTAGGTTCTGGTTACATGGTTGGGTCCATTTTCATATACTGTAGGTTGAAGGTCAACTAGGTTCAGGTTTACATCGTTAGTTCCATTTTTCATACACTGTAGGCAGAAGGTCAACTAGGTTTAGGTTACATGGTTGGTTCCATTTCTCATATACTGTAAGCAGAAGGTCAACTAGGTTCGGGTTACATGGTTAGGTCCATTTCTTATATACTGTAGGCAGAAGGTCAACTAGGTTCAGGTTACATGGTTGGGTCCATTTCTCATATACTGTAGGCAAAAGGTCAACTAGGTTCTGGTTACATGGTTGGGTCCATTTTCATATACTGTAGGTTGAAGGTCAACTAGGTTCAGGTTACATGGTTAGTTCCATTTTTCATACACTGTAGGCAGAAGGTCAACTAGGTTTAGGTTACATGGTTGGTTCCATTTCTCATATACTGTAAGCAGAAGGTCAACTAGGTTCGGGTTACATGGTTAGGTCCATTTCTTATATACTGTAGGCAGAAGGTCAACTAGGTTCAGGTTACATGGTTGGGTCCATTTCTCATATACTGTAGGCAGAAGGTCAACTAGGTTCGGGTTACATGGTTAGGTCCATTTCTTATATACTGTAGGCAGAAGGTCAACTAGGTTCAGGTTACATGGTTGGGTCCATTTCTCATATACTGTAGGCAAAAGGTCAACTAGGTTCTGGTTACATGGTTGGGTCCATTTTCATATACTGTAGGTTGAAGGTCAACTAGGTTCAGGTTACATGGTTAGTTCCATTTTTCATACACTGTAGGCAGAAGGTCAACTAGGTTTAGGTTACATGGTTGGTTCCATTTCTCATATACTGTAAGCAGAAGGTCAACTAGGTTCGGGTTACATGGTTAGGTCCATTTCTTATATACTGTAGGCAGAAGGTCAACTAGGTTCAGGTTACATGGTTGGGTCCATTTCTTATATACTGTAGGCAGAAGGTCAACTAGGTTCAGGTTACATGGTTGGGTCCATTTCTTATATACTGTAGGCAAAAGGTCAACTAGGTTCGGGTTACATGGTTAGGTCCATTTCTTATATACTGTAGGCAGAAGGTCAACTAGGTTCAGGTTACATGGTTGGGTCCATTTCTCATATACTGTAGGCAGAAGTTCCCTAAGGAACATCGTGTAATTCCATGGTTGTCGTTTGTTAATGTGTTATATATTTGTTTTTCGTTATTTTTGGACATACATCAGGCCGATAGTTTTATCGTTTGAATTGTTATACATTTGTCATTTCTGGGCCTTTTATTGCTGATTATGCGGTATCGGCTTTGCTCATTGTTGTACAGTGACCTATAGTTGTTAATTTCTGTGTCATTTGGTCTCTTGTTGTCCCGTTGGCAATCATACCACATCTTCTTTTTCATATACGATTTGTGATTGCAAGAAATTTCCTGGGTTTTATTGTTTTTATACTACCGAAAGGTTATGGAGAACTCTTTGACGAATGACAAACCCTTACCCATAACTTTATACTACCAATGAAGGTATGATGGAACCATCTACAAAGTATGTTTAGGTCATGAAGGAGCACCTAAAGAAAGCATATGAATTTGCATCTCGAGTCGTTCCGCAAAAACAGCACACCGTTGACAAAAGAGGGACATGTCAAGAGAGCTTGTGGAAGTATTCTGTTATAAGGGGACCGTTTACGAGTCATATTAAGTTACCTTCCAAGGGAAGCATTATACATATATGAAAATGAAAAGAGAATTGTATAACAGCCTAAAAAAGACATAGCTAATTACATGGTTGAGA
Source organism: Mytilus galloprovincialis (assembly GCF_965363235.1). Lineage (NCBI taxonomy): Eukaryota > Metazoa > Mollusca > Bivalvia > Mytilida > Mytilidae > Mytilus > Mytilus galloprovincialis. Next base: position 2,463,274 of record NC_134841.1, read on the forward strand.
ATTCTGTATCGAGATAAATCCTATCTGACGGACATGTAAACTTTTCAAGAATACATATACCAAATATACTTATTCTATTGCTCATTATAAGTGAATATTAAACAAGACAAAAATCTAAGCGGTTTTTAAGCAGTCACTGAACTAAGGAAATGAGATCAAGGCCCGTGACAATATACATATAACAGACGGTAAATTCGCAACATGAATATATCTTCACATAAAAAACGTAATGTCGACCAGAGAACCATGATCAAGGTAAACATTAGATATGCCTTGCATTTACACGATACATTAACTGCTTACTCATACATGAGTATGTGCACACGCTGAAATGTATCACTTAATACGTTTGCAACTGCTTTTTATGTTAATTGATAGTCCTAAATATAAAGTTATACAAGTATCACATATATTTAACACAATCGATGTCAAATTAAATACGGTAGAGACATATACTAGTATACCTTACAATCATTACATAGCCTAATATAGTTGACTTATTGCTTATACATGAAACAGACCAAACCATGGAAACGTTTTATTGACCAATGTTGAGTAGGCCCAAAAATGACAAATGTATAACAATTCAAACGAGAAAACTAACGGCGTGGTGTATGTCCAAAATAAAGAAAAACAAATATATAACACATTAACAAACGACAACCACGGAATTACACGATGTTCCTTAGGGAGCTACCATATGATGTATGTGGGGGCTAGGATGGAATTTACAAACACGACAGGACAGGAGTTTTGAGTAGTTTAAAGGCAGCTAGGATGAGACACTGCAGAAAAAAGAAGTAGACAGGAAGACAATTTGTGTATAGTTAAGTCAGGATAAACTAAAAAAAGAAACAGAAGGCAGGACAGAAATAACAACTAAAAAAAGCAGGACAACATTTTTCATCGCAGTCCCCCCCCCCCTTATATACAAATGGTAGCTCCTTTACAGGAATTGGTTGAAGCATATCTGTAAAAGAGATCAATACTCATATTGCCTAAATATGACTTTAATGTTGTAAAAACGGTAGAACACATTTTCTCCAATTAGTTAAAAATAAAAAGGAGAAAATAAATACAAAATTGATATATTACTTATGTCGTAACTACAAGACCGTTCCCTTTCCAAGAATATGACCTACCGAATTAAACTATTTACCGAGTTTGTAATAACATGAGCAACACGACGATCGGGTGCCAAATGTGGAGCATGATCTGCTTACCGTCTACAGGAGCGCCTGGGATCACCCCCAGTTTGGTGGGTTTCGTGTTGCTTAGTCTTGAGTTTTCTGTCTTTCGTACTATTGGTTGTCTGTCTTTTCTTTTTTAGCCATGGTGTTGTCAGTTTATTTTCTTTGAATTTGAATATCCCTCTGGTCTCTTTGCACCCTGTGTTCAAACTCAGTCTAGAATCGTTAAGCAACCAACAATCAATCAATCGATCAAACTCTGGAATCCAGAGCAAAATGATAAAGACATGGGAAAAAACGAAAAAACCAACTGAACACAAAACACAACATAATTTTCAATGTAAACATGGTAAACAAGGACATGTTATCACCAGCAAATTATTAAATAGTTGTGACGTTGATTCGCTATAAAACTATCATAGCGAACTGGAGAAATTAAAAAAAAGTTAGAAAAAAAAGTTAACAATTTTGATTTTATAAGTATAAATATATATATTTATGTATTTTATTGATAACCTCCATGTAAGTTTTAGAAGTAAAAACAATCTGCAAAATAACGGTTAGTGTACTTGAAAAAATATTGATTATTTTCCGTAAAAAATATCACGGTTATTTCAGTATTTATCAAAAATTAGTTGCAGTTGTAACTGGTTTAATTTTCTGGTTCTTTACGGAAATGGGAACCATGACTTGAACCGGGAACATGTGTCTAGATCATTTGAGCGCTTAAAAATATGAAAACGATGACCTTAAGATAAACTGTAAATTGACATTGAACATTTTTTTCAAGGATTTCGTAACTAAAGGCAATATGCTACCCACGTGTTCTTTTCCTTTATAAACGACTGCTTATTTCAATAAACTCATATACAGATCTTCTCGTAATGAAGACCCACCTCATGTTGTGGGATGAAACAAAACTTTATTGTTTTCGTACTACATCATAGAGACAAGAGACTACAGTCTTAGACCAAGTGTTTGCATCATATTCTATATATAGATACTTGCTTAAACTGATTGAGAAAAGGTGAAATGTAGTAACTAGTTTAAAGTTTTCTTTTGAAAGAGGAATTTCAACCCCCTTTTTTTAATGCTGTGAGAAAATCTCGAAAGAAATATAATGTAGGGAAGATACTGAGTTTTTGAATATTTTTTTGAAATAAATGATGTTCATATACAACTTAAAAAAAATCTGCATTTTGGATTGTAAGCACTAACAAGATAAATGTTTATATGTTGATGTAAAAAAAAAAGCAGCACTTCAGTGTCTAGTCCAAATAATTATGACGTCTTGGAAGGCTGTTTTTAATTTTTGCTTTGAAACCTTCCTATGCATATAATAGTGTTTCAAGATGTCATAATTATTTGGACTATTCAATGCCCTACAAGTGTATCTGTATGTGTACGTTGAAGATACCGATTCTGGCTTTTTCAACTCTAAGGTGGAAACTCCAACGTCTACAAGTTGTACCTGGAAGACAACTCTTGTATCAAGTATTATCATGTATATAAATAAAAATCAACAGGTGATTTTACCTAAAATATTCAGAAAATGTCAAATTTTTTCAACCAAAATAAATGAATAAAATTTAAAAATATTTCTGAATTATTCTTAAAAAAAATAGATGCAATAAAACAATTAAAAAGCAGATAATAATTTACTTACATGTAGTAAAACTACTGATCTATGCAATTTGAGTTTTTGATTAAGATAAAAAAAAAAAAAAAAAAGGTAAAGCTCCTGCTTGCCATAATTTTGCCCCAAACTTTAAATGAAAAAATATTTGAAATGAATTCTTATTTAAATAAAATTGAGAATGGAAATGGGGAATGTGTCAAAGAGACAACAACCCGCCCAAATAAAAAACAACAGCAGAGGGTCACCAACAGGTCTTCAATGTAGCGAGAAATTCCCGCACCCGGAGGCGTCCTTCAGCTGGCCCCTAAACAAATATATACTAGTCCAGTGATAATGAACGCCATACTAATTTGCATGAGAATATTTTAGCTAGTAAATTCTCTGTCCTCTAAAACTAACTTGAAGCAACATTAATTATGGTGTTGTAATTTATATGTATAAAAACTCCCATTTGCTGATTTGAGGCAAACTTGAAGATTTCAACACTAAGTCCATTTGTGATGCATTAATCAGTCAGGGGACTTATTTAATTTGAAATTATTTATTTAAGTAGCAAATTTCAAGTTTTATCACAAAATGTGATTTTGTAGTTTTACCAAAGTTTTAAATACATAAAGGTTTAGATAATATATTTTCATTAATAGTAAAGCTTAAAAAAAATTAACTTTTTGCTTCTTTTAAGTAGCAAGGTTTATACCTTTGATGAAATCATTTAGCTGCAAATTCTTTTTTAGTAGAAAAAATACTATAATGATAGCTTTACATAATGAACCTATACTTTTTTAACAGATTTTTCCATGCAGTGGGAGTATTTTTCCTGTAAAATTCAAGGTTTCATCTAACAGATGATGTAATAAAATTCTACTGGTTGCGATAAAAATTTCACTGTTCGGGGGTTATTAAAATAAAGATACTTAAAGTAGTGATTTTTTTTAAGGAACTAATACGTAAACAAGTGATTTTTATGTCATTATCCTATATTCAGTACAAGAGAGGGACGAAAGATACCAAAGGGACAGTCAAACTCATAAATCTAAAACAAACTGACAACGCCATGGCTAAAAATGAAAAAGACAAACAAAAAACAGCACACATGACACAACATAGAAAACTAAAGAATAAACAACACGAACCCCCCAAAAAACTAGGGGTGATCTCAGGTGCTCCGGAAGGGTAAGCTGATCCTTCTCCACATGTGGCACCCGTTGTGTTGCTTATGTGATAACAAATCCGGTAAATAGTCTAATTTCGATAGGTAACATTCATGAAAGGGAAGGGGATCGTAGTTGCGACGTAAGGATCATATCCGATATCATTTGTGAAACGGTTATTCCATAACGGTCAGAACAAGGTCATCACCTGACATGACCCGGTCATCCTATCAACACAGATGTTGGTTCTGATAATTTTAACAACATAATTAGTCCCTGGATCATTACTATTCTATATTTAAAGCTACAATACAATTAAATCACTTAGTCTAGTGATTAATTTGTACTACTTAAATAGGTGATTATTAAAGAAAGACTCTTTCTTCCAACCTTTATGGACATAATGTTACTTGAATCAGTCATTTAGAAAATCACTCATTTAAGTAAGTCCCCTGACCGTTAAATCTGTGAAATCCCTTGTCCTTATTTTTTAGTTGCATTACATTTTATTTACCATATTTTCATGCAAATTTTTATTATCATTTATTAGTATTTCTCTATCATGTCTCAAAGATGAACTTTTTTGACAGTGAACAGATTTAGATATTTTTGGATTAAATTTGGAAACTTTCCTGGGTTTTTATGAAACTCTAACTTGAACAGAAGCTAATGTTCAAGATCAAGAAATAAAATTTGTAGATTTTTTTTTTAATTTAACACTTTTAAAATTAACATTGATGAATATGGAAGACTTCATTCATACATGTACATGTACTCATGGTAATAGAAATTCCTATTTTACAGATGTCTGAGTATGAAGCAGTTTTAAAACAGCTTGGTTCATATGGACCTTTACACTATTTTGGGAAATATCAGTTTAGAGTATTCATCATTGTAAGCCTGTTTGAGACGCCAGCAGCATGGGCAATGTTATTACCCATCTTAATCAATGCAAAGCCTACATGGACATGTTATGAGGATAATGGTAATGCAACCAGAAATATGACACAGAATTATACAATGAATGCATGTGCAGCAGATAATAAAATGTGTGCGGCCATGAAATTCTCAGAGGACTTTACTTCTATCATATCAGAGGTAAGAATACTAGAAATCAAGTACAAATGTAAGTAGTCGTGGTAGTTAGCTGTTTTCAAAGTCATGATATACGGATGTAATTTTTAACAAGTTTATGTCATTTGTTCTTTTGATCTTTAAATCAGGATGTTCATAATATAGGTACTATCAGACTGATATTCAGCAGTGACCCAAGAATGAGTTGCTGATTGCATCTTTTCCCAACTGTGCTGACACTCTCAGCTTTTCTCTTGTGTACTCACCAACTTATCTTTGTGCTATTCATATCACAAGAATCAAAATAAATAGAATTCTTTGAGTTGTTTCACATCATACATTGTACTTCACATCTCTTATTTATATGAACTTATTTGCATTTTAAAATGTAGAAACGTTACAATAATTATTATGGTAAGAGTACTATCTGAATGAGAAGATTAGTCAATTTGTAATTATTATTATAATTTTGATTGTTTTCAGTGGCATTTAATCTGTGAGAATGAAGGTATACCATCATTAATCACTACTATACAGATGCTTGGAGTATTTCTTGGTGCATGTATCACAGGACAGCTGGCAGATAAGTTTGGAAGGAAGAAACCTTTATATCTGGAGTACCTATTGCTTCTTATTTTACTATTTTGTAGTGCATTTGCTCAATCATGGCAAACATTTGCTGTCCTCAGATTCTTCATTGGTGGATTAGTTGGAGGTATTTATATTCCTGGTTTATATTCCCCTTACAATTGCTTTCTTTTGTATGATTTTTTAAGAGTTGTTTATCTTAAGAGTCCTTAGTCTGTACACAATTTATATATGAGAGTATGACTATTTTATGTTTAAAGAATAAAACATGGTAAAATTGATTTTGATTTATAACAGTAAATGCTTGAGATGGTAGTGTTTTATTCTTCAATGAATATTTTCAGTGGCGGATCCAGAAATTTTCATAAGTGGGGGCCCACTGACTGACCTAAGAGGGGGCCCGCTCCAGTCACGGTTCAGTGATTCCCTATATAAGCAACCAAATTTTTTCCCAAAAAGGGGGGGCCCGGGCCCCCCCCCCTAAATCCGCCCCTGATTTTTAAATTATTTTAAAGATTGAAATTACAACATTGTACAAACTTAAATGATTTTCTGTCTAAATGGGAAATAACTGAAAACAAAATATAAATTTGACATTAATAGACCTGTTAATACATGTAGGTATAGGAAGATGTGGTGTGAGTGCCAATGAGACAACTCTCCATCCAATAGATATAGGAAGATGTGGTGTGAGTGCCAATGAGACAACTCTCCATCCAATAGATATAGAAAGATGTGGTGTGAGTGCCAATGAGACAACTCTCCATCCAATAGATATAGAAAGATGTGGTGTGAGTGCCAATGAGACAACTCTCCATCCAATAGATATAGGAAGATGTGGTGTGAGTGCCAATGAGACAACTCTCCATCCAATAGATATAGAAAGATGTGGTGTGAGTGCCAATGAGACAACTCTCCATCCAATAGATATAGAAAGATGTGGTGTGAGTGCCAATGAGACAACTCTCCATCCAATAGATATAGGAAGATGTGGTGTGAGTGCCAATGAGACAACTCTCCATCCAATAGATATAGAAAGATGTGGTGTGAGTGCCAATGAGACAACTCTCCATCCAATAGATATAGGAAGATGTGGTGTGAGTGCCAATGAGACAACTCTCCATCCAATAGATATAGGAAGATGTGGTGTGAGTGCCAATGAGACAACTCTCCATCCAATAGATATAGGAAGATGTGGTATGAGTGCCAATGAGACAACTCTCCATCCAATAGATATAGGAAGATGTGGTGTGAGTGCCAATGAGACAACTCTCCATCCAATAGATATAGGAAGATGTGGTGTGAGTGCCAATGAGACAACTCTCCATCCAATAGATATAGGAAGATGTGGTGTGAGTGCCAATGAGACAACTCTCCATCCAATAGATATAGGAAGATGTGGTATGAGTGCCAATGAGACAACTCTCCATCCAATAGATATAGGAAGATGTGGTATGAGTGCCAATGAGACAACTCTCCATCCAATAGATATAGGAAGATGTGGTATGAGTGCCAATGAGACAACTCTCCATTCAATAGATATAGGAAGATGTGGTATGAGTGCCAATGAGACAACTCTCCATCCAATAGATATAGGAAGATGTGGTATGAGTGCCAATGAGACAACTCTCCATCCAATAGATATAGGAAGATGTGGTGTGAGTGCCAATGAGACAACTCTCCATCCAAATAACAATTTAAAAAAAGTAAACCATTATATGTAGGTCAATGTATGGCCTTCAACACAGAGCCTTGGCTCACACCGAACAACAAGCTATAAAGGGCCTCAAAATTACTAGTGTAAAACCATTCAAACAGGAAAACCAACAGTCTAATCTATATAAAATTTAAAAAAACGAGAAACGAGAAACACGTTTAAATTACATAAACAAACGACAACTACTGTACATCAGATTTCTGACTTAGGACAGGTGCAAACATTTGCAGCAGGATTAAACGTTTTAACATGTTAGGAATAGAGACTTCTAATAACAATATGTTATATGACAATCCTGTTTTATTCTGATAAACACATTTCTGTTTGCTTGAAGAAGACAAACTCTTCTGTCATTTTTTTTTAAATTGAAGAATGAAGAAAAACTAGAATTTTGAATAAAAGAAATATTTTAGAATAAAATCAGCAATTGAATTGACATGTTTTTTGTGTGTTTTTTTCAAAATAAATAGTTTTTTTTTAATTACATTTTCAGGTGTGTTGGTAACCAACTTTGTGTTACCATTAGAATATGTTATTCCATCCTGGAGAGTATTTTGTGGATGTGTAGGTTTCTGGGCGGTAGGATTGATGCTGCTAGCTCCTCTAGGATATTTGATCAGAGACTGGAGAACATTAACAATGGTGACATCACTTGTAGGATTGCCCATGCTTCTAAGCTGGAGGTAAGATGGTAGTAATATTTAAGAGAGTGCTTAAATTATGTCAAAAGGAACATAAAAGTAAAAAATAAGTCATAAAATAATATAAAAAAAGTAGGCACTCCTGTTTAAATTATAATTACAGAGAAAAATATACACAATAGATCATTGCTAAAGTAAGCTAGCTTTGTAAAATAATTCTTTTACTCCAATGAGAACTACCTTTTTATACGACTGTAAAAATCAAACAAATTTTGGTGGTACATGTATACTGGTATCATGTCGTCTGCGTCGACCGAAGACAGATTGTTTCCGGATAATAACTTTTGAATAAGTAAAAAGAAATAAATAAGATTTTAAAAGATTTTAAAACAATGTTTATAACCACAAAAGGAAGCTTGGGATAGATTTTGGGGGTAATGGTCTCAAAGGTTTAGGAATTAGGGGCCCAAAGGGGCCAAAAAACAGCATTTATCTAGTTTCAGGACAAAAAGTTGTGTATTGGTATTTCAATTGTTCTGAAATTGTACCACAATGTTTAATACCATAAGTAGAAGGTTGGGATTATTTAAAGGGGTTATTGGGCAAACAGTCTAGGAATTAAGGACCAAAAAGGGGCCAAAAACAAGCATTTTTCTAGTTTCAAGACAATAACTTGTGTGTAACTGTATGGATCTCTCTGATATTGTACCAAAAGTTTCCATATAACAAAGGGAAGGCCGGGATTTAGTTTGGGGTTAATTTTCCCAAATATGTAGGAATAAGGGGCCAAAAAAAAAAGGGCCAAAAAGAAGCATTTTTCTAGTTTACAGACAATAACTTGTGTTTAAGTGTATGGATCTCTATAATTTTTTACAAGAAGGTTCAATACCACTAAAGGAAGGTTAGGATTGATTTTGATGATTATGGTCCAAATAGTTTAGGAATTAGGGGCCAAAAAGGGGGCCCAAAATAATCATTTTTGTAGTTTTCAAACAATAACTTATGTTTAAGTGTATGAATCTCTCTGAAATTAAACCACAAGTTTCCATACCATGAACGGATGGTGAGTATTGACTTCGGGGGGTTATGGCTCAAAATGTTTTGGAATTAGGGGCAAACAAGGGAAAAACTAGGTATTTCTGGTCAATGGACAATAAAGACAATTTAAAAGCAGTGTAAGGGAGGTAATTCTAAAACATTTAACATACAATGTTGGGTATGTTCAGATTTACCTCCCTTACACTACTTTTATATTATTATGTATAAAGAAATGTCAGGTTTTGGACTAATTGCAAAAAAAGGGGGAGGGGGTGGTAGTTGTTTTCAATTTTTTTTTCTTCAAATTTCTCAAATTCAAAATTTTTGAAAAATTAAAAGAAGAAATCTTTAATTGCACAATATTGCGCAATAGATTTGTAAGAACTTGACATTTGTTTTGTGTCAGAAACTCATATATTGTCAAAAAATTGATCACACTCCAAATTCAGAGCTGTATCAAGCTTGAATGTTGTGTCCATACTTGCCCCAACTGTTCAGGGTTCAACTTCTGCGGTCGTATAAAGCTGCGCCCTGTGGAGCACCTGGTTGGTTTATGACCTGTATGGATTGTTAAGGACTATAATGTTTACTGTGGGTCAATCTGTCTATTTTTCTGTCCCTTATAATGTTAAAGGTTTTGATTTTTTGTTGTCACATCAAATTGAAAGTTAAAAGTTAGTACATATGTTTATTTATATCAAGTGAAAGTTGAAAAAATATATGAAAAAAATGATTTTTGACCCCGGTTCTTTAGTTTACTGAACAAAGAATTGTGATATTGCAAGTTGGGCTTAAATGTCCTATGTACACATATTTTTGGATTTATTACAATTGACATTTTCTTTGTATTTGTTACAATACTAGCATCACATGACTATTGTTTATAACCGTTTGTTTATAAACATGCATGTAATAATTTAAGATTGGTACCAGAAAGCCCTAGATGGTTGCTTAGTAAAGGTAGATACGAAGAAGCTAAACAGATTATACTTACCATGGCAGCTTACAACAAAGTAGATAATCCTGATCTCACTCAACTACAATTATCTATGGTAAGATATTCCTGATCTCACTCAGCTACAAATATCTGTGGTATGAAAATCCTTATCTACTCAACTCCAAATATCTATGGCACAATAATTAAAAAAAAAGTTAATCTGGATCTCACTAAACTACAAATGTCTATAGTACAATAATCTGGATCTCACTGAACTACAAATATATATGGCACAACAATCATAATCTCACTAAACTACAACAATCTATGACTCAAGACTCATGATAACTACAAATATCTATGGTACAATAATCCTTATCTCACTAAACTACAAATATCTATGGAAAAATAATCCTTATCTCACTAAACAACAAATATCTATGGTACAATAATCCTGATCTCACTTAACAACAAATATATATGGAACAATAATCAGGATCTCACTAAACTACAAATATCTATGGAACAATAATCAGGATCTCACTAAACTACAAATATCTATGGTACAATAATCCTGATCTCACTAAACTACAAATATCTATGGTACAACAATCATAATCTCACGTAAACTACAAATATCTATGGTACAATAATCCTGATCTCACTAAACTACAAATATCTATGGTACAATAATCCTGATCTCACTAAACTACAAATATCTATGGAACAATAATCATAATCTCACTAAACTACACATATCTATGGTACAATAATCCTGATCTCACTAAACTACAAATATCTATGGTACAATAATCCTGATCTCACTAAACTACAAATATCTATGGTACAACAATCATAATCTCACTTAACTACAAATATCTATGGTACAACAATCATAATCTCACTTAACTACAAATATCTATGGTACAACAATCATAATCTCACTAAACTACAAATATCTATGGTACAATAATCCTGATCTCACTAAACTACAAATATCTATGGTACAATAATCCTGATCTCACTAAACTACACATATCTATGGTACAACAATCATAATCTCACTAAACTACACATATCTATGGAACAATAATCAGGATCTCACTAAACTACAAATATCTATGGTACAACAATCATAATCTCACTAAATTACAAATGTCTATGGAACAATAATCAGGATATCACTAAACTACAAATATCTATGGTACAAAAATCCTGATCTCACTAAACTACAAATATCTATGGCACAATAATCATAATCTCACTAAACTACAAATATCTATGGTACAATAATCCTGATCTCACTAAACTACAAATACCTATGGTACAATAATCCTGATCTCACTAAACTACAAATATATATGGTACAATAATCCTGATCTCACTAAACTTCAAATATATATGGTACAACAATCCTTATCTCACTTAACTACAAATATCTATGGTACAACAATCATAATCTCACTAAACTACAAATATCTATGGTACAACAATCATAATCTCACTAAACTACAAATATCTATGGTACAACAATCATAATCTCACTAAACTACAAATATCTATGGAACAATAATCCTGATCTCACTAAACTACAAATAACAATGGTACAACAATCATAATCTCACTAAACTACAAATATCTATGGTACAATAATCCTGATCTCACTAAACTACAAATATCTATGGTACAATAATCATAATCTCAGTAAACTACAAATATCTATGGTACAACAATCATAATCTCACTAAACTACAAATATCTATGGAACAATAATCCTGATCTCACTAAACTACACATATCTATGGTACAACAATCATAATCTCACTAAACTACACATATCTATGGAACAATAATCAGGATCTCACTAAACTACAAATATCTATGGAAGATTAATCCTGATCTCACTAAACTACAAATATCTATGGAACAATAATCCTGATCTCACTAAACTACAAATATCTATGGAACAATAATCAGGATCTCACTAAACTACAAATGTCTATGGAACAATAATCAGGATCTCACTAAACTACAAATATCTATGGAACAATAATCAGGATCTCAGTAAACTACAAATATCTATGGAACAATAATCAGGATCTCACTAAACTACAAATATCTATGGAACAATAATCAGGATCTCACTAAACTACAAATATCTAAGGAACAATAATCCTGATCTCACTAAACTACAAATATCTATGGAACAATAATCAGGATCTCACTAAACTACAAATATCTAAGGAACAATAATCCTGATCTCACTAAACTACAAATATCTAAGGAACAATAATCCTGATCTCACTAAACTACACATATCTATGGTACAACAATCATAATCTCACTAAACTACACATATCTATGGAACAATAATCAGGATCTCACTAAACTACAAATATCTATGGTACAACAATCATAATCTCACTAAATTACAAATGTCTATGGAACAATAATCAGGATATCACTAAACTACAAATATCTATGGTACAAAAATCCTGATCTCACTAAACTACAAATATCTATGGCACAATAATCATAATCTCACTAAACTACAAATATCTATGGTACAATAATCCTGATCTCACTAAACTACAAATATCTATGGTACAACAATCATAATCTCACTAAATTACAAATGTCTATGGAACAATAATCAGGATATCACTAAACTACAAATATCTATGGTACAAAAATCCTGATCTCACTAAACTACAAATATCTATGGCACAATAATCATAATCTCACTAAACTACAAATATCTATGGTACAATAATCCTGATCTCACTAAACTACAAATACCTATGGTACAATAATCCTGATCTCACTAAACTACAAATATATATGGTACAATAATCCTGATCTCACTAAACTTCAAATATATATGGTACAACAATCCTTATCTCACTTCACTACAAATATCTATGGTACAACAATCATAATCTCACTAAACTACAAATATCTATGGTACAACAATCATAATCTCACTAAACTACAAATATCTATGGTACAACAATCATAATCTCACTAAACTACAAATATCTATGGAACAATAATCCTGATCTCACTAAACTACAAATAACAATGGTACAACAATCATAATCTCACTAAACTACAAATATCTATGGTACAATAATCCTGATCTCACTAAACTACAAATATCTATGGTACAATAATCATAATCTCAGTAAACTACAAATATCTATGGTACAACAATCATAATCTCACTAAACTACAAATATCTATGGAACAATAATCCTGATCTCACTAAACTACACATATCTATGGTACAACAATCATAATCTCACTAAACTACACATATCTATGGAACAATAATCAGGATCTCACTAAACTACAAATATCTATGGAAGATTAATCCTGATCTCACTAAACTACAAATATCTATGGAACAATAATCCTGATCTCACTAAACTACAAATATCTATGGAACAATAATCAGGATCTCACTAAACTACAAATGTCTATGGAACAATAATCAGGATCTCACTAAACTACAAATATCTATGGAACAATAATCAGGATCTCAGTAAACTACAAATATCTATGGAACAATAATCAGGATCTCACTAAACTACAAATATCTATGGAACAATAATCAGGATCTCACTAAACTACAAATATCTAAGGAACAATAATCCTGATCTCACTAAACTACAAATATCTATGGAACAATAATCAGGATCTCACTAAACTACAAATATCTAAGGAACAATAATCCTGATCTCACTAAACTACAAATATCTAAGGAACAATAATCCTGATCTCACTAAACTACACATATCTATGGTACAACAATCATAATCTCACTAAACTACACATATCTATGGAACAATAATCAGGATCTCACTAAACTACAAATATCTATGGTACAACAATCATAATCTCACTAAATTACAAATGTCTATGGAACAATAATCAGGATATCACTAAACTACAAATATCTATGGTACAAAAATCCTGATCTCACTAAACTACAAATATCTATGGCACAATAATCATAATCTCACTAAACTACAAATATCTATGGTACAATAATCCTGATCTCACTAAACTACAAATACCTATGGTACAATAATCCTGATCTCACTAAACTACAAATATATATGGTACAATAATCCTGATCTCACTAAACTTCAAATATATATGGTACAACAATCCTTATCTCACTTAACTACAAATATCTATGGTACAACAATCATAATCTCACTAAACTACAAATATCTATGGTACAACAATCATAATCTCACTAAACTACAAATATCTATGGTACAACAATCATAATCTCACTAAACTACAAATATCTATGGAACAATAATCCTGATCTCACTAAACTACAAATAACAATGGTACAACAATCATAATCTCACTAAACTACAAATATCTATGGTACAATAATCCTGATCTCACTAAACTACAAATATCTATGGTACAATAATCATAATCTCAGTAAACTACAAATATCTATGGTACAACAATCATAATCTCACTAAACTACAAATATCTATGGAACAATAATCCTGATCTCACTAAACTACACATATCTATGGTACAACAATCATAATCTCACTAAACTACACATATCTATGGAACAATAATCAGGATCTCACTAAACTACAAATATCTATGGAAGATTAATCCTGATCTCACTAAACTACAAATATCTATGGAACAATAATCCTGATCTCACTAAACTACAAATATCTATGGAACAATAATCAGGATCTCACTAAACTACAAATGTCTATGGAACAATAATCAGGATCTCACTAAACTACAAATATCTATGGAACAATAATCAGGATCTCAGTAAACTACAAATATCTATGGAACAATAATCAGGATCTCACTAAACTACAAATATCTATGGAACAATAATCAGGATCTCACTAAACTACAAATATCTAAGGAACAATAATCCTGATCTCACTAAACTACAAATATCTATGGAACAATAATCAGGATCTCACTAAACTACAAATATCTAAGGAACAATAATCCTGATCTCACTTAACTACAAATATCTAAGGAACAATAATCCTGATCTCACTAAACTACAAATATATATGGAACAATAATCAGGATCTCACTAAACTACAAAAAGCTATGGTACAATAATCCTGATCTCACTAAACTACAAATATCTGTGGTACAACATTTATAATCTTATACTGGTAAACTATAAAAATCTATGGTAGGAAAATCGAGATCTCAATAATGTTAGTTATGGCGATCTGAGAAGAGTCAATTTGATTAATCTTAACAACAGCTGTCTTTAATAGGACAATTGTTCTACTGAAATCAGTTGCATATAGATAAAAAAAGATGCAGTATGATTTCCAATAAGACAACATTTCACAAGAGACTGAAATGACACTGAAATTAACAGTTAAAGGTCAATGGACGGCTTTCAGCAATATGCAAAAGCCCTATAGCATAGTCACCTATCAAAAGACCCAGAATTCACAAATGTAAAACAAATCAAATGAGAAAACTAATAGCCTAATTAATGTACCAAAAAATTTAACAAACAAATATGTAACACAGCAACAAAAGACAACCACTGAATTACAGGCTCCTGACATATATGCAGAATGTGTTAGAGTTAAACATGTTAAATTATTGTAATTTCAGAGACTTCAAGGTTTTAAATATTGCATTATAATATTACATTATCATTTAATTTATTTTATCTCTTTATGTAAATTAAATGTGCAATTGTGACATGGTTTCGGCTGGTCATATAGGACAATGTAATGATAAGTGCAGTAAAAAATTTCTGACTTTGCAGTTACTAAAATCAATTTGTTGTTAAAAAATTTAAGAAGTTGTAAGATTAACCTTATATCGAATCATTTATAATGACTTGTATTTATTTCTTACAGAAAATAGATAGAAATGAAAATAAAGGGTGTCAGATGTATAGCTACCATAATCTTTGTAGAAATCCAAAGTCTGCATTCCACAGTTTTATTGCTATGTTTAGTTGGTGAGTATTGCATCATTACTGTGTTAAAAACACTTTAATAAGCTTTCCCTAGCCAAGGGTCATTTCAGCTGTTGTGACCACTCTTTCATGATATTTAAAGTACAGTTTCACAATTCTGTGGTTTATCATTGAAACAACTTGAAACCTGAGGCAAATCTGTTGATTCAGAACAATTTATTTTGAATATAAAAAAAAAGATGTGGTATGATTGCCAATGAGACAACTGTCCACAAGAGACCAAAATGACACAGACATTAACAACTATAGGTCACCATACAGCACTCGACAATGAACAAAGCCCATACCGCATAGTCAGCTATAAAAGGCCACGAAATGACAATGTAAAACAATTCAAAAGAGAAAACTAAAGGACTTATTTATTTTCTAAATTTAAATATGTTGCATTAAGCAATGAACATGATCAAGCATGACTGCCCAAAATAACTTCAAATTTTAAAATAAGTTTTCTTCATTAAAGTTACAAGGCTACAATTTGTATGTATATTTGTTTTTAAATCAAAGGAATGGCAATTCAAAAGTTTTTTTTTTTAAATCTGGTCTGACACCAAAAACTGGTATAGCTACTCATGAAAAGGTTAAAAGAATGAACCCTAAAAACAACAAAATTTAAAATACTTAACATCTAAACTTATTGAGTCAGTAGATGATAGCCCATTATTTCAATGTAAAAGTCTTTTTATCAAAGTTGTTCAAAGTATAATAAACATCCATATCTGTTTCAGCAGAGTGATAACTCCATGATTTAAAAAAAATTGTTTGCTAAGATAGAAGATGATGCTGTTGCACAAGCATTAATGAACCTTAAAAAAAAAACCTGACAATAAAATAAATCAAAATAATTAAAATTATTTGTACCGTTTATATTTTTTATTTCAGGTTTGTTTCAAGTTCCGTGTACTATGGTTTAAACTTTAACACTAAGAATTTAGCTGGTGATAGATACCTCAATATCTTTATATCAGGATTGGTAGAAATACCAGCATTAGTATTGGTTCTACTTATTAGTAATAAAATAGGACGACGAAAGACGATCTCAGTTTTAATGATGTTAGCAGGAATCTCATGTTTCTCAGTATTATTTATAGACCTAGCTGGTAAGTATTTAAAAACTAGGGCATATTCAATGTTGTCTTTTACATGTGTTGTTTAGAAAACTGTAAAGAACAGGTTGAATCCTTAATTGGTAATTGTATAATTAAACTTAATTGCCAAACTTTATCACCAGGCATTATAGATTGAAGTGCTATTTTTTCTTGTTTAAGTCTAGACTACTGAGGATTCATTACTATTCTCAGGTTTCCAATTATCATGGATTTTGTGGATACTTTTAAACCAAGAAATCAAATATTCATTTCCTAAATCTATGAAAGTTAATGAATCTATAGTACATGCAAAAAAGACAAAACAATAACGTAGCTTTTAACAAATGTATTTTATAACAGGTTATATAAATATAAGAAGATGTGGTATGAGTGCAACATAACCTTGGCTCACACCCAAAACCAAGCTATAAAGGGCCCTAAAAATAACTAATAAAAAACCATTCAAACAGTAAACCAATGGTCTAATCTGTATAGACCATCACACCCAAAACCAAGCTATAAAGGACCCTAAAAATAACTAACAAAAAACCATTCAAACAGTAAACCAATGGTCTAATCTATAAACCATTCACACAGTAAACCAATGGTCTAATCTGTATAGAAAACTCATATCAGTAATAGTAAAATTGTTAACATATGAAGTCATTTCTACTGTTCTCTTCCTCATTGTTAAAAAAAGCTATGTTTATAAACTTCGAATGGACATATGACAAAACATTCTTTCTTTTCACATGGACTTATATAGTTATTGAATTTAAAGTTTCAGGTGAAAAGTCATCTGGTTTAACAATACTAACAATAGTACTAGCCATGCTTGGGAAGTCAGGAATAGCCGGTGGCTGGGCTGCAGTTCAGGTTTTCTCTGCTGAAACATTCCCAACTGTTGTCAGGTGAGTGAAATGATATCTTTGCAAGTTGGAATTTTCACAAATGTTAGATATACTGTAAAAACTGTTGATATATTATTAAGGTGGGTCCTGGATTTCACAACAGGTTGAGCATACAATTTGAAAATTAATTGCAGTTATTTATGTTCTTTAAGTTATTAAGACAGTAAAGGTTTTTTTTTTTACATAATTTGGCCAGCATAACAGGTTATGTAATTTATACAATCTTAACTCTTCCTTAGTGAGTGTGTATATTATATTAACATGAAAAGGTGAGGAGATATAAAACATCAGTATTTGGAGCATCTTCCCAACATTTAGTAGGAAGAGCAAAGAGCTGTTGACCCAGGGTCATAATTTATGTGTCCATGTAGACTGACGTGTCTTTCTGCAGACTCTCATCATGTAAATTATCACATTTAAAATTAGTTTCAGGTGAAGTTTTGATGAAGTTGAAGTCTGATCAACTTGAAACTTAATACACATGTTCCCTAAGATATGATCTTTCTAATTGTTCTTGTTAACCTTATATATTAAGTATGCTATAAGAATATAGGTATAGCTGCATGTTGTATGTCAGCTGTTTTACTAGATATATATTGTATTTTATAGGAATATAGGTATAGCTGCATGTTCTATGTCTGCCAGAGTAGGAGGTGTAGTAGCTCCACAGTTTGAAAGTTTAGTAAGTATTACATAAGTTTATGAATCATACAAATGTGAATGGTTTCACACAACTATTGATAAACAAGTAGACAGGACTATGTTAACAACTTATAAATATAAAACTAAGATAAAAGAAATTTTTGTCCTGTCCATCTTTCTTGCAAGATAAGTACACTCGAGAGACAAATGAAGGACTTAACAAAGTATACAATATTGTTAAAAAAACCATATCTTTATACCCACTTATATACTTCAAAAATACTTGGAAATGGTAAACATTTCTATTATTTTCAGATATTTTATGCAATTAACAGGAATAGTTGTTTTGTAGTTAAGATTTTTTTCCAATAGAACAGATAGGAAATGATTTTATGCTTTTAAATCTTATGCAAAAACATGTATGCTCACCACCTTGTGAGGGATTTTCTTCCTGCATTGAATACCCATTGGTTGCCTTCGGCTGTTATCTGATTTTTGGTTGAGTTGTTTTCTCTTTGACATATTCCCCATTTCAATTCCCAACGTTATATAAATAAGTGGAGTTTACTGAGTACTATATTTACAAACATGTTAATAGATTATATAATATGCTTACTTACAATTATTGTTTTTCTTTCACAGAATTCTATTCAGCAATCATTACCATTCACAATATTTGGAGGATTAGCATTAGCCTGTGGCATATTAGTCTGTTTCCTACCAGAGACAGCTGGTAGACCATTACCGGACAAGTTAGATATAGATGTAATGGTGGAAGCTCCACTCAATGATAAAAGGGAAAAGGCAGTAGGTGAAGTTCTAGAGGATACACCTCTACAGAATGATTATGAACAAGAGAATGTTTTATAAGTTGTTGTGTTGTGATATAGTTAAAGTTTAGGACATTAATATTGTTACCCAGAGTGCAATTTCATTTAGATTTTTCAGCAGGCAAAAACTATTGTAAAATGTAAACCTGGCTTTCTAGCTGACTATGCGGTATGGGCTTTGCTCATTGTTGAAGGCCGTACGGTGACCTATAGTTGTTAATGTCTGTGTCATTTTGGTCTTTTGTGGATAGTTGTCTCATTGGCAATCATACCACATCTTCTTTTTTATATACTATGTATAGAAAATTTAAACTTTATCAATAATGATTACTATTTGCTGAAGTGTAAAGTATCCTTACCAAGAGAAAATGTAAATGAAAATGTCCTCTGAGTCAAAGTTATAACATAAATATCTTGCTCAAATAGATTTATTATATTTGTTAAAACTTAGATATCAAATTTTATTTTGCAAATGACTTAATGCCATACCAATGTGTTCAATTTTTATTAGAATATTTATAATCATGACACTTTTGCGTTATTGAGTATGAGTTCTTGAGAAACGCTTTCATAAATCACAAGTTTTGTTCATATCACTTGTATCAAAGTGTGTGTGTTATTTGTACATTATTTAGACTTTTTAGTCAAACCAGTTTTATTAACCTACAGCTATGTGGCTATTGCCAAGTGCTTTGACAATCCATCCTCTGTAATGTTATGTTAAAATGAATATCACCATTACATCAGTCAATTATATTTTGTATAAAATCATATTCCAAACAATATTCTTCCATAGTTTAATTACAATTTGGAAATATTTGCCCAACATGTGTTTACAGAAATAATGTTTGTACTATTGATTCAACATTTATAGGTATATTTATTATTGTACTATTGTAACAATCATTATTACACCAACTAAATTGCAGATTTGTATACAAATTGTCTCAATAGATAAATAGTACCAACAATATTTCTATAAATATAACTTCAAAAATTATTTTTAGTGCTTAAAAATTGTTTTAACAATGAAAAGGAACATATGAGTGTGATGCTTAACATTACAACTTTGGTGTGTTCTGATAGTCTCAGTATATTATAAAATTTATGAGTATTTTATTGTTATGTTATGATAATGTATATATTGTGATGTTTATGACATATGTCTCATAAGAATTTGGACATGATCTGTATGTAATTATTTATTTCACATGTTTGATAAAAGAGTTACTATTTACAGGAAATCTATTATGAATTTTCAGGTCTTTATTCAGGATTGTATGATGGGGGAAAAAAGGGGAAGGGGGTATTTGGGGTCATTACACACTGACTTTTACAGTATAAGTTCAATTTGAATCTCGACTTTAATAGTCTTTTATAGTATTTGTTTTGTTTTCACTTAAACCTCCTGGCTATGGGTGGGATTTTGTCATGAAGTGTTTTTTTTACAACAAAAAATCTGTTATATTCTAGGAACCAAATTTTGTTCATTTACTAAGTATGACGTTTTAATCATGAAGTTTTAGGGTATATAGAAAATCAGTCTGTCCATGGACCTTGTTTAGGCAATTCCTATTGAATGGCTACATAGATATTGAGAAATTGTCAAGAGTTATAAAATACTACATGAGAATGTACTTAAAGGGATATATTCCCAAGTATTACATTGCTAAGGGGATATATTCAAATTTACTTAGTTTAGTATTGCAATATATCATGTGACTTGCAAGCACAGCTTCCAAATAAGTAGACGGTTATTGATGAAACACAATGTGAAATACTTCCCTGGGCTGTACAATCTGGAATATAATACCGGTCCTTTTTATGAAAGTGGAGATAATCAAATTACTTACTTCAATACCTGCTGATAGTCTCTCTTAAGTAGAACTCCTTAAATAGTTTTTATCAACCAAGAATAAACACAAAGGAATAATATGTCAGTAGCTGCTAGTATTCCTTTGTTAATTTATGTATCATTGTAATTTGCTAAGTTTCTTGTGTAACCTATTCTGACATCAGACTCAGACTTCTTTTGAACTGAGTTTTACTGTGAATATTGCTGTGTGTTTTGTATGTTCTATATTCTCTAGATATAATGGGGCATTTTTTGTGCCTGTCCAAAGACAAGAGGCTCTGGCCTTTGTTAGTCTGTATGTTTTTTTAAATTTTAGTTCATTTATATATTTTGGAGTTTAGTGTACGTCCATTTTCACTGTTATTTTCATTATAAGTCATTTATATTTTCATTATACATTTGTACTAATATTATTGAAGGGCAAGGGTATCAACAATTCTACTTTGTTTTACCTATTGTTGATTTAAAACTAAAGTACAAGAAAATTATTGCATTCCATTTATCTTATGCATTTGCATTGTTATGACAGTATTGTACACTGTCAACAACCAAAAACTTGAAATTTTTCAGGGAGCAATTGATAATCAGCAAACTTTTAGTTTGTTCTAATGTATAAAAATACTGATCTCGAAGGAAAATCTAAATGGAAAGTCCCTAATTAAATGGAAAAATCAAAAGCTCAAACACATCAAAGATTGCTTGAAACAAATCAAACTATCTCTGCAACACTGAGATTGTTCTCTACATATCTTTACATATCTCTACATATCTTTACATATTTTTGTGATATTTTTCATTCTGGCATTAAGCTTTATCACAATGTTTAAAAATACATTTGTGTATAGATAAAAATATGTTTTCAAAAATCTTTGAGGTATTTTTTAGGCATTAAAATTTAAGGCATTTAATTGTAATTAAAGTTTGTGTGATGAGATGCTCATATGCATTATTAATAATAAAGGGTTATTGCATGAATATAGGGGAATATTGTCCAGAGTAGAATTTTATATTGCACAAGCTAGCGAGTGCAATATATGTTTTACGAGGGACAATATTCCCCAATATTCATGTAATTAACCCTTTTATTGTATAGCAATATAATATTCAAAAGTAAAAATTGGTTTAAACTAAGATTTTGTTGTTGATGACGTCATGAATTTTGAAGATTTATTGCACGCTAACTTTTGGTTACTTTCTGTGGGAAATATTATATTGCTATGCAATAATAATATTTATTATTGTAAGTGTGAGTATTTATATTTATGAATTGTTTCTATTTTGCACTGAATTAAAGCATAATAAATAAAATGTTACTTTACATTATATGGCCTTAGATTGTACTCTGAAAAGAGAAAAAAAAACAGTATAAAAGTTTGAAAGAATGCTTTGAGTTTAATGTTCATAATAGTTTTGAATGAACTTTTGCCTTGCCTGAAATGATAGTTAACAAAGAGACAACAGTTCTGTATCCATTTTTGTATTAAACCGGTTTATCTATTTTGAATATACAAACAAAGAGAAAATAATTGAGGAAATTGCCTGAACAAGCCTGAATGCACGTTAAAGGCTTTATTCTTTTACTGCTTGCCTTTAAATTTCAAAGGGTCTTAGATTTTTATTTTATTAATATTTTTTTTGTCTGATTTGGTCTGTATTTCATAGCTATTCATTCATATTATTTAAAGCTGACAGCAATATTTGTGAAGCTTCTCCAAGCAGTTGTTAAGGTTTGCTGACATTAACAAAAAAAAAATCAATGTTACCCATTGTCACAAGTATTGTTAATTTAGCTGACATAGAAAAGATTAAAATTGTAACAAGTGTGGGTTAGTGTGATAATTGAAAGATTTTGTACTCCCATTGTTTTATTTTGACAGAAGAGCCATGTAACCACCTGTCTTACTTGATGTTCGTCTTCTTTTTATCATTAGTTTATCAACCATAGAGGCCTCACATTTTAGCTGATCAAACCAAGGATCAAATCCTCTTCAGAAGTCTAACAAAATAAGGCATCTTGAGAGAATACATTTGGTTCTATTGAGAATTTAAAAAAAGGCTTTAACTGAAAATCAAAAATAATTTATTGAACTGTTTTATTTGCATAAAAATATAAAATGGTTAGTTGTACATCCATACAAAATATCTTTGAAATAGACGTTAGCTTATTTTCCCAAAAACAATCCATGATTTGTTCATAAAAATGATTTGCTGATGCTTGATTGATTTTTGTTTAAAAGATGGGAAATAATCACATGGTATTTAAACGATATCAGACTATTAGAGTTCTTCCTCTTTTGATGGCAATTCTTCAACATAACTGACAAAAGCTTTTTGTATTGTCTGATTGTCTTAACTTGAGAAATCTTTGGCTCAAGACATGCTGAACCATTTTAAACATTACTTCACAAATAGGTTTCAGTGACAAGGTTTGTTTCATAAATATTAAGCAAAGATAAAATTTGACATTGAAACCCTGTGGGAAATTGACCGTTTCAGAATCCAAAGGTCTATCTGTCATACAAGTGAGAGGTTTAGCTAGCTATAAAACCAGATTCAATCCACCATTATCTACATAAGAAAATGCCTGTACCAAGTTAGGAATATGACAGCTGTTATCCATTAGTTTGATGTGTTTGAACTTTTGATTTTGCCATTTGATTGGGTATTTTCCTTTTTGAATTTTCCTCGGAGTTCAGTATTTTTGTGATTTTACCTTTTGACTTCATTGTACCTCAAAATGAAAACATAGTCACACCATTGGTTGATTTTTCATTATGTAGTTCCTTCTAAGCCAATCAAAACGTTTTGATATAAACGTTCGAAAATATTTGTGGATACATTAGATTCTGACACGGTAAATTTTAGTGTGCTTTATAAGAAATTAATCAAATCATGCCGAACATTTTCATTCGTAACAACTTTAGCAAGTGTTGTTTCTTTGGTCTTGATGAAACGTAAATATGACCACAAGGAGTCAAACATTTGTCCTATTTGTCTATAATTTAATATTTATAGAAGCAATTGAAATCAAAACGGCCATGTATGATCCTGTGAAGATCCTTAACATGGTTGTCACTTTGATGCTGCTGGGAAATTCAAAATACCTGCTAGAAGGATGACGACCTTTGCACTGAAATCCTAAATGAAATAACGTTTTGCTTTTCTTTTCAAGAAAAGATAATAAAAAAATGTTCTTTAAAGGAATTTACCCAGAATGGTTGTCCTAAGAAACAGTATAATATTCATTTGTGGGTCAAAAACAAGTCAAGTTGGCGCTGACATTTTCAAGAAATATAGTGACTCAACTGAAACCACATTTAAATGATGTGTTTCATTTGTTATTTCTTAGATTCTGATGAAAAGCCTATATTTATATTTATGGAAAGTAAAAGAGGGACAAAAGATACCAGAGGGAGAGTCATAGATTGAAAATAAACTGACAACGCCATGGCTAAAAATAAAAAGACAAACAGAAATATTAATAGTACAGAAGACACAACATAGAAAACTAAAGACTAAGCAACACGAGCCCCACCAAAAATTGGGAGTGATCTCAGGAGCTCCGGAAGGGTAAGCTAATCCTGCTCCACATGTGGCACCCATCGTGTTGCTTATGTTATTACAAATCCTGTAAATAGTCGAATTCAGTAGGTCACATTCGTGAAAAGTGAAGGGTATTGTAGTTACGACATAGAGCACATGCCTGATATCATCTTTAAAACGGTTATTCCATAACGGTTAACCAACTCGTGATGGCGTCCGTAAAATATATGAAGGGATGATTTCAACTTCACCATTTTGAACTCTTGGTTATTAGCTTTCTGTAAGTAGCAACCTCTATCAAGAAAATCATGATAGGAAATGCAAGCACGCGAATATCGTATCAATTGGGAGATAAATACCCCGTATGCAGGTGCTGCTGGAATGTTGCTACTTAGAAATGGAAAGTTCACAATTGGAAAGCTGAAATCATCTCTTTTGTCGTAAAGTTTTGTTTTCATAGACCCTCATTGTCAATTTCTAGATGTAAGTCAAGATATGAGGCCGACTTAACTGTATATGTAGTATCCTTTATCTTTATTTACACAAGTGTAGTTTCTTTAGTCTTTATAAACAGAAAAGCCATGTTGCCCATTGTCTTAATTTGGTTATTTAAGCTAAAAAAATGTCTTTTATAGCTGATTACGCATTATGGATTAACTCATTGTTGAAGGCCGTACAGTGACCTATAATTGTTATTTTCTGTGTCTTTTTGTCTTGTGAAGAGTTGAAATTATACCAACTCTTCTTATTTGTAGAAAAGCCATGATGCTACACGATGCCTTACTTTGATTATTTAACATAACTTAGATTTATAACCTATGTCACCTGTGCCTATTAATCCGTTTCCATTTATTAGAGATAAGAAATTATTATGTGAATAAATAATCAAGCAACCAAGGAGCAGGAATACAGATAACAGTAGTATACCGGTTTTAAAAATTCATAAATCGATTGAGGAAAAATACCAAAATCCGGCCTACAAACTAAAACCGAGGGAAACATCAATCAGTAGAGGAAAACAAATGCACAACAGGAACACTGAAGTGCAACACAACACATGCCAACAGACATAGAATTATTTGATAACAACTGCAATATTCCTGACTTGGTACAAAACATTTTAAGAACAAAATTGTGGGTTGAACCTGGTATCGGCTAGCCAAACCCCATTTCATGACAATATTAAAACATATTGCAAAAATGACACTACCTGACAGCACATCCGCAAACTAGAACATTTATCACCGAGAAACACACAAACATATAATATAATAGTCGACACAACATGCAAACTGCAGAACAACAACGAACATATAACATAATACATTGGTGATGACACATATAATTGAAAGATATTTCATGCAATTCAAACCTGTCGAACATCAACTTTAAATCAAAACTTATTTCTTCAACTTGCTATTAAGAAATTTAAAATGCATAGTTGCACATATACACAAAAATGCATTTAGAATTGACATAAAACGTTAAAAAATAATATTGAAAATCATTTTTTTCCCCCAGAAAGTCCAATGATTATTTTCTTTTTAAAAAAAGTCGATATTTTGATGTCATCAATATTAGATTGAATTCTCTATCAATAATTTAGAATAATCACTGGATAATTAAAATAAAATAAGACTTTTCAGAGATGTTTCTCCTTAGTTGGCACTTCTTTAACAAACATGACATCATTATCTTTTCTAATTTCTTATTCGCTGAAGTTATGATATTGCTAAACCCTTATCAACCTAACCTAATGCTCTTAAAGCATTCATATACTAAGAAGAGTTTTATATGTTTAATTTACAAAACAATCCGCTTGTGTTTATCTTTTAAAACAAGAAAGTTATGAGTATATACCAAAAGCACAGAAATAGAATAAAAAAAGGTAAAAATTTCGGCCCGTTTATCCCTAAAGAAGCATATCAATTTTTTTATTATTACATATTTGAATTGAATAGGTAAACCATGTTTTAAATTTTTTAACCTTAAAAAAATGTATCCTATGCCCTATATCATTAGCTAAGTATTCGTTGCTTAAGTAATGACATTATTGATAACACACTTTTCTTCATTTTCTGTTTATAAATTAAGGAATGATGAAGAAACTTATTTTTTGGTTATAATTAACGGACAATTAAGGAAAGGTTGTTATAAATCATGCTATAAACTTCATGTTTGATTATTCTTTAAAATTCTATAACTCCCTATAAGCAATGACAATTTCGTCAATGTGCGATAACAAATTGCATCATGTGTGACGTCTTATTTTATTTTACTTATTATACTAGATTATTAATTCACTGCTCTGATTTTTCAGTCTATAGTTAGAGAAACTCTCGGAAAGACAATGAGTTTAAAAGACGTTCCAGTTTAACCGAAGAAGAAGGTTTGATCAAGTTTATCTTTTCGGATTCCGCTTCCTCAGTTTTAAAACATCTTTCAACGTCATTTTAGATAACTATTTATTATTCTCATATATATCATTGACAAGACTTGGAACTTCTGCTGGCATGTTTGTCAGTTCATTTCAGAACAAAAAAAATTGGAAAACTGCAATTGTCTCTACTGTTCTTTAAATGTAAGATTTCTATGAGAAATTATATGACAATAAACGCATTATTCAGTCAGTTAATCAGTTGTAAATCTTTATTACATAATAATACAGCAAATTTAGATGAATTCTATTCTCGTTTATCATACTAATTGTAGCTTCCTACTGCTTCCGATGACAAATATATGAACGAAAAAGATTTATTTAACGCATTGTGTAATGTGTTGTACTACAGGCGGACCCAGAAGTTAATAGCAGTGATTTCAATATATCATTTAGGAAAAGGAACAAGAACGATGATTTGAATAATGAATTTCGATTTTTTTGTGTGACTTGAAGATGATTTATATCGAATATTAATTGATTTTGTAACAGAGCAATCTCCTATAATGTATTTCAAACATTTTGTACATCATTAGATGGACCAGGCTTTCAAATGTTTGGATTTTAGCGTTCCTGATGAAGGTTTATCCGGGAAAACGATTCGGACGTATGAAATTCTTTTATCTTTTGTTCAGATAATTGATACTTGAAATAATATTAGTTTTGAATTCATTTTAATTAATACATATTTTAGACGATCATTTAAAAATGAAACCGAAATTTCATTTTTTTTTAACACTAAACATGATATACTGACTACAAAAATTAAAATATTAGAACACAAAAATCTAGTAAACCAAAGTAGTGTTTTTTTAAAGTCTCAATGAAATAGGTAGAAAAGAAGAACGAAAGATACCAGAAGGAGAGTCAAACTCATAGATAGAAAATAAACTGACAACGTCATGGCTAAGAAAGAAAACGCCAATTAGACAAAATATTGTACACAAAACCGAACATTTGTGTCTGTTTTTATTCATTAAATGACACAGAAGCTTCCAGTTGATCGTGGGTACAAATCGGTGTCGAGATGAGTCAAGGAAGTTATACAATTAAAAACGCAGAAAATGATACGGTAACATTCCTGGTTACGGTTCAATGATGTTAGAATTAGCCCAAATATATGTATTTTGAAAAATTCTATTGTAATGAATTATGAAATTTGTAATAATGGTTAGATAAATTGGTGACAGTGCGTTTAGTCCGTTTGATAACAAATCTTATATAATTTAGAATAATAAAAAAAAAAACGTGTGAAGAAAGAGGAGAGAGATAATTCGAAAACAAACTGATATTGTCATGGCAATAAAAATTAAAAAAAATTGTATCAAAACACTATAACATAATGACGGATGTATAAGTACTACCAAGAACGTCTAATGGATATAATCAAAAATAGGGTAATCAGTAAAAGTAATGATTTACAAACTAACTGGAAGAGTTTAACGACCTTGACTGGATATGCATCCCTCGCACGGTCGGCTCGGTGCCCGAAGGCGTTTGGTTAGTATTTACATATTTTATGTAGTGGGTCAGGAACAAATGGAAGACGCCATTTTGGTAGGTCGCCATCTTGGTTTTGATGAGTTGTTTTGATTTTTTACTATTTTGATGTTTCTTTTAGTTGATACTCCACACCGGCTGCTTTGATCAGCTTGACAGCCCGCTAACAACGACGATGTGTTGTTGATAGATGAATCATTGACTCTGTAGTAGATGACTGCAATTGACAGTTTACAACTGCAAAACTACAATACCCATAGCCCTCGGACGTCTGGGCAGCATATGACACTCACCCATCCACAATGGGTTTCAGAGTGTCACTGACGCGGGTTTACTGTAAGGGACGTCTCAAGCCTACTAGTTTGTCGTTGAACCATCTGAGCAGCGTAACATGTTGTTGCGAACGGGTAATCAGGAGCTGATCCAGCACGTCCTTTCAGCTGTAAGGACTGAGACGTGATTGTGATTGGATTGGATTGGATTGATGATTTACAAAGAAAAATAAAAGAAATGTATACAAATGTTGATGTAAAAACATGTTCCTCGCAAAATATGGTGGGATAGAATATTTAAAATATTTGATTAATATACAAATAGTTATCATCGGTACCAGGATTATAATTTAATACCCTAGACGCGCGTTTCGGCTACATAAGAATCACCAGTGACGCTCCTTTCAAAATAGTTATAAAGCCAAACAAATAATCTGTATGTTTCTTAACCCCTGCACAAAAAAAAAAAGAAAAAGAAATCAGAAGTGACAATTGTTAGAAGCAGCATTTAATTAACAAAATCAATTGTAATATTTATATCTTATCATACCATTATGAATTGATCTAACTTACAACTGGTACTTAATTATTTTTAATTTGTATCTAATAATTTAGTATGTAATTTCACATGATTTATCTTGAAAAAAAAAAAAAAAAAAAAAAAAAAAAAAAAAAATAAAAGAATGCTACAACTCGTTTTTTAGGATAGATTTTTATTCAACAACTCCCAGAAAAATTGGAAGTGCTATCCAGTATAAAATTAGATTCCTGAAATAAAACAATACAGAACAAATTTTTACATCTCATAATAAAAGATTGTAGCAACAAAATCTTCATCTGTAACCATCCGTTACTTTCAAATTTGTTGGGTTGAGCGTTCCCGATGAAGTTTATTTAAGCCCACTAAACGCCAATATCATAATGTTTCAGTGTTATTAACATGTTTATAAATCAGACATAATCGTTTTATCACTTTCATTACTTTTAAAACTAATGATTACTTGAAACTTTCATTGAACTGTGCCAAATAGTTATTGTCTTTATTAGCTTATTCAAATGAAAAGTTCACAGAATCTTAAATTTTGTTCTTTTTATTTCTAATTATAATATTTCATGGATTGAAATTATTAATTTCATTAAAGAAATCGCTTTCTTAAGTTAAATGATGTAATTACACATTGATTTATGACAACGTAATATGATATATATTTTCATTCATACAATTTAAAAAATTGTAAGTATGTCCATATCGATCTTTGATATATAAACGTTTTGTTTTTTTCAAGATCTCTACTTTGCTGAAATTATGAAATGAGAATAAAGTGTATTGTACGTTCAAGACTTCGATATAATGGGTGTCTGATTGTGAAGTGAATTGATATAATTTGACGCCTTCTTAATCCTTTATTTGTACGTTATTTATTTTTAAAAATGTATTTTTTTTATGTTTGTTTTATGATTCTCTTATTTCGTATCTTGATACTGTGTGCTGTGTATGTTCATATTTTGCTAAACAGTTTCACTTTGACTTTTTATAGATGTCATCTCCAACGAAATTTGGATCTTTATTGTATCAATCTCATATTCTCTGAAATGATAATTGAATATAACTATAGTACAAATCATTAAATTTGCACGAGCGTTGAATGTTTTCCTATATTGTTTATATTGTTTTAGTATTTTTGACTATAGACGGTCACATACTTAATGTACATAAGGATCTGTTGTCTCCACTTTTCCTAGAAAGTCTTTTAGCTGAGTTATTACATTTGGGTGGATAGACTTTTATGATTTTCGTAACTCTTACAATAAACAATATCACAAAACAGTGATCCACAACGACAATAAAAACAGACAGTCTCTTATCAAATGGCAAAATCCAAAGCTCAAACGCATAAAAAATGAAAAAGAACTTTCCGATTCCCGATATGGAACAGGTATTTCCTTATGTATCATGGGGATAAAATCTGGTTGAAGAGCTAACATACCTCCTACATGTAATACAGTCGCATAGAACAACGTGTGAGCAAAACCAACAGACAAACTAGTTAAAATTATCAAAAAATTGAGTAAAGCAGTCTTCATTTTATAAATGTACATATACACATACTTTGAACGGCAAAATTATTTCATTTATTGATATTACTTTTACTTAAGGATCTTGACATACTATGAATGACAAAACTATTTTATTCAATAAGACTACTTTTTCTGTTTAGTCTGTTTTTTATGATATACATTTGACGTGAAACTGTACTTATGTATCCCGTCATACTTTGAACCACGTACACCATTGTTTTATTTATTATTATTACTTTTACTGTTAAATCTGGTTTTTGTTATATCTACTTTACGTGAGTCTGCATTTATGTATGCCGTCATAAGACAAAATTATTTTTATGTCTACCTGTGCGAATTTCAAACGCGCAATTTTACACCAGTAATGAAAACCTTCTATCATTTATGGGTAGACTTTACATAGATAAATTCAGCCGTATTTGACGTGAAACTGTACTTATGTATCCCGTCATTCTTTGAACCACACCATTATTTCATTTATTATTTTAACTGTAAGTCTGTTTTTTGTTATATCTACTTTACGTGAGTCTGCATTTATGTATGCCGTCATACGACAAAATTATTTTTTATGTCTACCTGTGCGAATTTCAAACGCGCAATTTTACACCAGTAATGAAAACCTTCTTTCATTTATGGGTAGACTTTACATAGATAAATTCAGCCGTATAGGAAAAGCAAAATGAGAATGTTGAATTTGATGTTTGCCTTTTTGTGCTACTTTGTTACATTTGTTGTTTATGTAGTGATATTAAGATGATAACACAATATTGACTGTTGTACCCCTATTTTTGACATTATTACTCTTTGAGTATGTTTGTTTTGTTCATGCATCGTTGACAATGTAATGGAATTTGATGCGACTGTCATACAAGTGAGAGGTTTAGCTAGCTATAAAACCTGGTTCAATCCACCATTTTCTACATTAGAAAATGCCTGTACCAAGTCAGGAATATGACAGTTGTTATCCATTCGTTTGATGTGCTTGGACTTTTGATTTTCCTTTTTGAATTTTCCTCGGAGTTCAGTATTTTTGTGTTTTTACTTTTTATGAAATTGTTTCTTTTTCTGGATTTTATGGCTAACAAAATAATTAATTACTTAATATATAGCATACATTATGACAAGTGAGTCAGTTAATTGTGTTATGACAACTTTGTTATGATGAAGACGTATAATGTATCAATTGTTTTATTATAAAAAATAAGAAATTTCAAGGGATAGGTTCGTGATTGATAGCATCTTACATTTCTGTTCAAATTAAGTATCTTTCAAGAATATCGACATTTTAACTGAAACTGAAAACTTTAGTTGGTTTAAAATTTCGAAACATGCTTAAAATAACCAAATATGTTCTTGATCCGGGACTTTTAATGAATCTATGTCAGATGATATATGCTTTGGAAAGTCATACTGAAAAACACAAAATGTAGAGCAAATTTGAATTTCGGCCAGATAAATGATTCCACTGATTTGATTCTATCACAATGGAAGTTAGGGTGTGTCTGATGCTTATCATTACTATAGAACAGTGAAAATGCATGCACCTTTTTCAAATTCATACACAGCTGTCATAAAAGACTAAGGATGCAAATTATTCGTTCAAATTTAACCACTAACTGGCTGTTCTATGTAGTTCTTGATGGTGTGATACTTAGAATCATTTGTATATACCACCTAGAGGCATTATGTTTTTCGGTCTGTGCGTCCGTTCGTTCGTCATTCCCGCTTCAGGTTAAACATTTTGGTCAAGGTAATTTTTGATGAAATTGAAGTACAATCAACTTGAAACTTAGTACACATGTTCCCTAACATAAGACGTTTTTGATTGTGATGCTAAATTTGAGTTCGACCCCCAATTTCACTGTCCACTGAAGATAGAAAATGATAATGCCCGCTTTAGGTTAAAGTGTTTTGTCAAAGTAGTTTTTGATGAAGTTGTAGTCTAATCAACTTGAAACTTAGCAAACATGATCTCTTTAATTGTGTTGCCAAATTAGAGTTTTGACCCCAATTTAACGGTTCATTGAACATAGATAAAGATAGTCTGAGTGTGGCATCCGTGTACTCTGGACACCTTCATGTTGTATATAATGTCTTAACTTTACGTTTTCAGATTTCAGGCGCTGAAATAATGCTTATTAGAATCAGTATAATACATGATTAGAGTAAAGTTGTTATTACTGCAGCAACATTGTATGTGTGTGTTATCTGATTTATGATTGTTTGTATGAGACAACCACATTAGTTATCTAACATCTTATTTTACACGTCACTATAAGGGCCTCACAAACGGATTTGCCATTATTCCTTTTAAAAGCTCTTAAGTTGTTATCAAAAGTACCAGAATTATAATTTAATACACCAGAAATATTCAATGTTTTGTAAATAGGAAATACATAAAAATGACTATATAGTATTCATGTCAACACCGAAGTGCTGACTACTGGACTGGTGATACTCTCATGAACGAAACGTCCACCAGCAGTGGGCATCAACCCAGTGGTGTAAATAGTTATCAAAATCAAAAGTACCAGGATTAGGATTTAATACGTCAGACGCGCGTTTCGTCTACATAAGACTCATCAGTGACGCTCAGATCAAACTAGTTATAAAAGCCAAACAAATACAAAGTTGAAGAGCATTGAGGACCTAAAATTCCAAAAAAATTGAGTCAAATTCAGCTAAGGTAATCTTTTCCTGGGAAAAGAAAATCCTTAGTTTTTCGAAAAATTCAAAGTTTTGTAAACAGGAAATATATAAAATTGACAATATAATTGATATTCATGTCAACACCAAAGTGCTGACTACTGGGCTAGTGTTACCATCAGGGACGAAACGTCCACAAACAGTGGCATCGACCCAGAGGTGTAAATAGTTATCTAAAGTACCAGGATTATAATTTAATACCCCAGACGCGCGTTTCGTCTACATAAGACTCATCAGTGACGGTCAGATCAAAATAGTTATAAGAGCAAGTACAAAGTCGAAGATCATTAGGTGTGGTAAGTCTTGTTTGGACGAGGCGCGTTTTTGACGTAATGAATTTTAAACCTGATGCCTTTTGTTATCTATTATTCATGTGTTTCTTTGCCAAATACGTTCTGCTATTTATTTGTATTGTAGTCCTGTATTATTATGTTGTCATTTTAATGTTATATTTAACAAAGCCATCAAAGTGCGAGGTTTGGCATGCCACAAAACCAGGTTCAACCCACCATTTTTTCTTTAAAAATGTCCTGTACCAAGTCAGGAAAATGGCCATTGTTATATCATAGTTCGTTTCTGTGTTTAACATTTTTACGTTGTGTTTCCGTTGTGTCGTTTGTTTTCTCCCATTTTTGAGTTTGAATTCACATTACTATAAGACGTGTAACGGTACTTTTCTATCCCAAATTCATGTATTTGGTTTTGATGTTATATTGGTTATTCTCATCGGATTTTGTCTAATGCTTAGTCCGTTGCTGTGTGTGTTACATTTTTATGTTGTGTCGTTGTTCTCTTCTAATATTTAATGCGTTTCCCTCAGTTTTAGTTTGTTACCCCGATTTTGTTTTTTGTCCATAGATTCATGAGTTTTGAACAGCGGTATACTACTGTTGCCTTTATTGATAATTGAGAAGCTTAATATTTCATAAACAACACAACGAGCTAAATGTTTATCTGATTTTACAGAGTTATCTTCCTGCAGTGTTAAATACCACATTTACCGTCCCAAGGCTACATTAAGGTAAATGGGGTGTCTCAATTATAATTCATAGAATTTTTAATAATTTGCCAAAATGAAGTTTATATCATTCTTTTTAAAAAAATATTTAAAAAAAACAGGTCACGCGGCTTATTTTCATCCTACAGGTTGTTCAAAATTTACAGATTTGGTATCGATTATGCATGGAAAACCCAATTTTTTGCAATAAAACGAAAACTGCACCATATAATTTTGAGATAAAATATGAAAAGATAGCTTTAATAGTATGCTTTCAGATAAGAAACGAAAAAATGAGCTCACCGCACCCGTTTTATTGCTACATAATAAAATAGAGAAATTACTAACACATTCTATTATAAAAGTACCTGAATTATCTGTCATTACATTTGAATTGTCTTCCCTTATGTGGCAATATTTGAAAAAATTGAATCAAACAAAAAGTTTTCTGTTTTTTTTTTAAATTCAACCATAGATATGATTAAACATGTCATTTGCTATATTGAAATGAAATCCAAGATGGATGAAGACATCCTATCTACCTTAAATATGATTTATTACCATTAAGTTGTCACAAGAAAATTGAATTGACAACGTTCCTAACTCCTTTCTGGTGGATCCACCTTCACGTACCTTTATAAAATTTTGCTTTCTTTTATATTAGGGTCATGGTCAATTTTGACCATTATACCTTTCATTGTAACATATAATATTATCTATTTACTTGTTGAAAAAAAAATGTTTTGTTTTGATGGTCAACTGTTCAGACCGTTTTTTTCAAATGAAAAAAATATGATTTTCTTTTACTACGTAGGCATGGATTCGCTGTGGCCATCTGTGATATCATAAGCAGTCGTTCTGTATTTAGTTCTACTAACATTTGATAGTAAATACTTTTGTGGACGAAACGCGCGTCTGGCAGAAATTAAATGATCCTTGTATCGAAGTAAGTTTATTAAAACTAAGGGTTGATGCTACTACGGGTGGAGGTATCTCACTCAATGATATCAACAGCCCGGTAGTCAGCATTCTGTGTTAACATGAATTATCATGTATATGGTCGTAATTATGAATTAACTTAACACGTACTTTTCTTAGATGCATTATTATTTTTAATTTATGGCAATGCACATTTTTTCAAGGACAATGCAGGACTTTAACTTTAATACATCTGTGGATTCAGCCATGCCTCAAAACAAAGTTATCAACAAATTGAATACGTTATCTCTACGTAGAGAAATCTACGGAGTGTAAAAAAAGTCTCTTTGTTTAAGAAATAATCCATGCCAAAAAATATTACAAAGGAAAGCAGAATTCTAGAAAAAAAAAATACGAACATTACCATCTAAATTCATTCGCATAAAAACCACTCGATTAAGTTGCACAGACTTGCTGTAGACAATGTTATTAACTATTCCATGGCAGTTCTGATTTCTAAAATCTATAAAGTAATATGTATAATCAACTAAAATGAGAGAATTCATCTAATTTTCTAATGGCATAAAGTTTGCATGTAGACAACTCATTTGAATGTCTAGCATACAAAATTACATAACCAGGAAATTGTAATCGCATGGTAAATACAAAATAAAACGCTCTAACTCGATGAAC
The DNA here is from genome assembly GCF_965363235.1 of Mytilus galloprovincialis. Lineage (NCBI taxonomy): Eukaryota > Metazoa > Mollusca > Bivalvia > Mytilida > Mytilidae > Mytilus > Mytilus galloprovincialis. The sequence continues at coordinate 2,499,739 of NC_134841.1, forward strand.
TAAATTATTCCTTTCGTGTCATATGATTTACTTAGACTCTGACCATTACCATATTTGCATGCTCTTACATCCATTAATTGTAAATATTGTCTACCAATTATGCACACTTTTGAAAAAGATATCAAGGGGACAATTAGACAAAACCAGACAATACTGTGACCAAAAAAGAAAATGACTAAAATACAAACAACTGTCTTTTAAGGTTCTACTTAGAAACTTACGATTTGGCAACATAAAACTCGCTATATACCTCTTATGAAACTAGGATACACCATATTGATACAATAATGACATCATTTTGTTCATAACTGCCCTTTCTATGCTAGTAGTTTATAGTAAGACTGATGTTTGAAATCTACACAGAGCAAATTCTGGTTTACAGCTGCAATAACATTCTGGGTATTTTGTATTGTTCACCTTAGTACTATTTAATCTTTTAAAGTCTAGAATCCGTTTTTGGGTAATTGTAGTAACCAAGTTAACTAAAATTGCATATGAAGATGTAATCAGCAATATGTTTGTAGTATTTGACTCGCACACCCTTTGTGGAGGTGTTTATGGATTCGTCTTCGGTTCTCTGAGAGCAATTGTTTGAATATGTGTAATTAGATAATCACTTGATTAATATAAAAATGTTAATAAATATAAAAAGAAAACATATCAAACGATGAATAACAGCTGTCATATGCCTGACTTGGTACAGACTTGGTACAGACATTGTAGGCTACAGTAAGTAAAGCCTTTATTTTGGAAAATCATTGCATAAATGTAATAAGCAATTGAACTGGAACTGGCATATTGAGAGTAATTAGTACAATTTCTGCAATTGACCTTCACTCTCATTTTCAGTTTTGTGGGATTTGGGTACGGTTTTCAATGGAAAATGGTTGCAAAAATACTTTAAAAAACAGTTGACCGAGGCTTATATCTTGACTTATATCTAGAAATGTCGCAATAAGGGTCGATTGAAAACAAAAGATTCCGACAAAATATGTGATTCGACCCGACATATTAAGAACTTTTCTTTTTTATGTAGCGACATTCCAGCAGCACCAAGTTGTTTTTTCCTGAATTGTTACAAATATTGTGATAAGTTAGAACAGTGTTTTTTTATTGTCTGCAGTCTCATCAATACTTAATAGATTCAACTGATATAATAATTTTACAACGGAGTATTAGTATTTACAATTGAGATGTACCTGTGCTTTTCATCTCATATCTATGAAAAAGTGAAAATGCATACACTTATTTTCAATTCTATGCAAAACTGACATAAAAAAATTAAGTTGGACATTCTGTGCTAAAAGTTTGCCATTAACTGGATGTATGGCCTTTGATGGTTTGATACTTTTAAGTTATCTTTTTATATATTGTTGCTTAACTCTACGTCTTTACATTCCAAACACAGAAATCATGCTAATTTTTAAATCAGTATAAAACATGGAAAAAGTATAGTTGCAATCACTTCAGCAACATAGTATATGTTTGTCTTAAATTAGTATTGTTGATTTGAGACAGTCACATAGTTATCCAACATTAAATTTACACATCACTTTTAGGCCGAGATTTGTAATTATGCTGTATAGATACCTCTTAATAGACCAAAGTCTTTACTAAAAATAAATCAACACCTTTAAAATGTCAATAGAAAAGTGAATGCCGTCGACAACGAGTGACAATGTCCCTGACTTTCTGGTGAACCCATCTTCACGTCCCTTTATAAAATTATTCATTCTTTTACATATAACTAGGGTTAATATAATTTTTGACCATTGTACCGGTTACCGAGTTGTAGCTAATATGTAGTTTAAAAGTATGATTGTCCTTGTTTTATGCCACTGCTGGTGGACGTTTCGCTCCCGCAGGTATCACCAGCCCAGTAGTCAACACTCCGGTGTTGACATGCGTATTAATAATGTGGTCATTTTTTATAAATTTCCTGTTAACAAAACTTTTGAATTATTCGAAAAACTGAGGATTTTCTTATCCCAGGCATAGATTACCTTAGCCGTATTTAGCCCAACTTTTTGGAATTTTAGATCCTCAATGCTCTTCAACTTTGTACTTGTTTGGCTTTAATGATAGTTTGATATGAGCGTCACTGATGAGTCTTATGTAGACGAAACGCGTGTCTGGCGTACTAAATTATAATCGTGATACCTTTGATAACTATTATGATCAACTGTGTATGCCTGTTATCAAATAAAAGTATTAAATAAAAAAAAAAAACAAATAAAAAAGTATGGATTTCATAAAACGTACGGATGGATTTGAGGTGAACATCTGTGTCCTCATGATCAGTCTTCATGTACTTATTTCGACTTGATGTTGACTGGTAAAATTTTGGACCCAACCTTTGATAAAACAAAGCCTGTCATCGATGGTGAGTTTATTATATATCACTGGGTCGATGCCATTGCTGGAAGGGGGGGGGGGGGGTGTTTCCGCGAGGGTATCAAAAGCGCAGTAGTGTTTGTTTACATGAATTACTGTCGATTCACTTATTTTCGTGGGTACCAATTTTCGTGGATTATAGAAAACTTGCATGTTCGTGGACGCTTTTAATTTCGTGGTTTTGCTGATGTCTGCATACAAGTTTATAGAAAATTTCGTATTCGTTGGACATTAAATTTCGTGGTTCACCTATAACCACGAAAGTCACGGAAATTGGTATCCAAAAAACTAAAAAGTAAAAACACAAAAAAAAAAAAAAAAAATAAACTCCGAGGAAAATTCAAAAAGGCAAGTCCAAAATCAAATGGTAAAATCAAAAGTTCAAACACATCAAACGTGTGTCATTTTTTCAAGAAAAACGTGGTCTTTATATATATATAAGTTAAGCCAAGCATCAACACTTGTGCAGTTTAATAGTTAATCTGTATGCAAAGTAAGTTTAATAGTGAAAAAAAGGTCACTTTGCTTAAGAAAACCCCATGCCAAAAAATATTACAAAAGGTGGCAGAATTCTGGAAAAGAAAAACAATACGAATATTCCAATCTCAATTCTCTCGCTTAATAAACCACTAGACTAAATTTCACAAACTTGCCTAGGACAATGTCATGAACTTGTCCACTGCATTAATTATTTGCAATATCTTTAAAGTAATATGTATAATAAACTTAGCTGAGAAAATTAACATAATACTCAATGACATAAATGTTTCAAATAGACAAATGATTTGAATGTTGAGCATACACAATTAGGTCGTACGGTAACCCATAGCTGTTAATTTCTGTGTCATTTGGTCTCTTGTGGATAGTTGTCTCATTGTCAGTCATACCATATTTTCTTTTTTACAATTAATTTACCTGGACGTTGGGTTCACATTCAGAATAAATGCGCTTACTCAATTAACAGTACTTAAATAATTCATTTCATGTTATAAGATTTACATAAATTCTAACCATTACCATATATAGCATGCTCTTACATCGTTAACGGTAAATATTTTCTACCAAATATGCACACTATTTCAATATAATGCTAAAGATGCCAAGGGGGCAATAAAACAATAAGTGGAAAAAACCAGACAATACCGTGATAACAAAATGGCTAGAAGACAAAAAAAACTGTCTTTAAAGGCTTTGCAAAGAAACTAAAGAAGGGGCATCACGAAACTCGCTATAAACCACTAATGAAACAATGACATACCTTATTATTATAGAAATCAAATCATTTTGCTCATAACAGGTCTCTTTTCGTTGATAGTTATAAGTAACGTATCAAAAATACTGAAGTCCGATGATGTTTAAAACCACAATTCGTTAAGCAAATTGCAAAATAAAATGCTAAAACACATCAAACGAATGGACAACAGCTGTCATATTCCTGCCTAGGTACATACTTGGTACAGACTTTGTAGGCTATGGTAAGACAAATTTTTGAGATCTATAGAGATGAAGTCTTGGACAACATTCTGGTTCTTTTGAATTGTACTGGTTAATTTTTTGAAGTCTATAATCCTTGGTGACAATTATTGGATAATTGTAATAAGCAAGATAACTAAAATTGCATATGAAGATGTTAACCATATGTTTGTAGTAATTGACTCGTGGATGTGGTATGAGTACCAAAGAGACAACTCTCCATCCAAGTCACAATTTTCAGAAGTAAACCATTATAGGTTAAGTCTGCCTCATATCTTGACTTACATCTAGAAATTGACAATGTGTGTCAATAAAACAAACTTTGTGATAAAATATATGATTTCAGGCTCCTTTTTGTGAACTTTACATTTCTATGAAGCAACATTCCAGCAGCACCTGTATAGGGAGCATATATCTTTCAGTTGGCACGATATTCCAGGGGTTGGATTTTCTATCGTGATTTCCTTGAAAAAGGGATGCTGATCACAATGGAGATTTCCAAGTGATGAAGTAGAAATCATACCTTCGTTAATTCTACCGACGTTAAGAAATAATCGTTTCACAGATGACATTGAATATGTTCCAAACGTTGTAATTATAATCCCGTCTGTTGTTCTCTGAATGTGACCTCTTAAAATATCATCAGGTTTGTACTTACATGAGGAAAACGGCGGGTGTCACATGTGAAGCAGAACATGTTGACCCTTTAGGAGTAATTTTGATACCCCTACATTTTTGTGGGATTCGTGTTGCTCAGTCTTTAGATTTCTAAGTTGTATTTTGTAAAGTGTTGTTTGTCTGTTTGTTTATTTGTCTGTGTGACTTCTATTATTTTTCTTTTATAGCCATGGAATTCTCCATTGTCTGTTTGATATCTTTCGCCTTACTTTTACTTATTTTACTAGCAAAATATGCACTTTTGACTCTCCCGGATCATATTTTTTTTGTGTATTGTTTTCTTGAAAGACTTCACAGCAATTTCATAGTTTTTCCTTTATGTACTGTGTTTCTTCTTTCTACCAACTGTGTTTAAAAGACTCATTGGTATCCAATAAGTATTTCAATGAGTCAAATTTGTTGATATCTTAAAATATTTACGACAAATATCATAAAAGTTAAACCAACCTATGATTTCAACATTCAGATACATTTTTTTACATTATGTTATGTTTTTAATTCATCTTAGCTTTGTTAGTAAATAGCTTTGTCTTTAGACATTAAAAAACTTTAATTAAGCACATTAAAAGTCAGTATGTTATCATTAAAAAAACTCAGTAACATTTGATAAAAGTGCAGATGAATTCTGTCCTGATAACATGATCCAAAGTACGAGAAAGTGCCTCCAGGAAACATACTACGGTAAAAGCTATCTTAAGGATTTGTTAGATTCGTTATGTACAATAACAGACTTTATTGACTTTACATTCACATACAGAATATATCAATTAAATCAATTCGAAGTGTTTGTAAGAGTGAATAATAGAAGGGAGATATAGGTCAATGAGAAAACATCATAATGATTAATAGACATGTAGAGTTATTGCTCTCATTCGTCCATAGTCTGAACAAACTGTGAATAATTCAAACAGAGGATATCAACGATTGACCATTTACACGCAATTCTACCAACATTCAAACTAATTGATTTAATGAAGAAGACAAAAAAGGAAATGAGTTCAGAGATACACAGACAAAGATATTTGAAAAAATTGAAAACTACTAAATTACTAATAATATACAAAACACAGTTTAGAAAACCAAATGCTAAGCAACATGAATCCCACCAGCTTTTGACGCATGTAATTTTTTTTTTGCAATGATCTCAAGCAAAACTTGACATCAGGTCTTGCTGTGACGGTTATGTTTAAGTCATATTGTTGTTTCTGAGTTTGATTTGTTTTGATGCTGCCATCTAGTTTTGACAACTGAGTGAAATGCTAATCTAGCTTTAAAATCAGGTTTAATCCTCAATTTTCATGAACAAATGTCTATACCAAGTCGGGAATATGACAGTCGTTAATTGTTAAATGTCTATACCAAGTCGGCAATATGACAGTCGCTAATTGTTAAATGTCTATACCAAGTCGGGAATATGACAGTCGCTAATTGTTAAATGTCTATACCAAGTCGGGAATATGACAGTCGTTAATTGTTAAATGTCTATACAAAGTCGGGAATATGACAGTCGTTAATTGTTAAATGTCTATACCAAGTCGGGAATATGACAGTCGTTAATTGTTAAATGTCTATACCAAGTCGGCAATATGACAGTCGCTAATTGTTAAATGTCTATACCAAGTCGGGAATATGACAGTCGCTAATTGTTAAATGTCTATACCAAGTCGGGAATATGACAGTCGTTAATTGTTAAATATCTATACCAAGTGGGGAATATGACAGTCGCTAATTGTTAAATGTCTATACCAAGTTGGGAATATGACAGTCGCTAATTGTTAAATGTCTATACCAAGTGGGGAATATGACAGTCGCTAATTGTTAAATGTCTATACCAAGTCGGCAATATGACAGTCGCTAATTGTTAAATGTCTATACCAAGTGGGGAATATGACAGTCGTTAATTGTTAAATATCTATACCAAGTGGGGAATATGACAGTCGCTAAATGTTAAATGTCTATACCAAGTCGGCAATATGACAGTCGCTAATTGTTAAATGTCTATAACAAGTCGGCAATATGACAGTCGTTAATTGTTAAATGTCTATACCAAGTCGGCAATATGACAGTCGCTAATTGTTAAATGTCTATACCAAGTGGGGAATATGACAGTCGCTAATTGTTAAATGTCTATACCAAGTCGGCAATATGACAGTCGCTAATTGTTAAATGTCTATACCAAGTGGGGAATATGACAGTCGTTAATTGTTAAATATCTATACCAAGTGGGGAATATGACAGTCGCTAAATGTTAAATGTCTATACCAAGTGGGGAATATGACAGTCGCTAATTGTTAAATGTCTATACCAAGTCGGCAATATGACAGTCGTTAATTGTTAAATGTCTATACCAAGTCGGCAATATGACAGTCGCTAATTGTTAATGTCTATACCAAGTCGGGAATATGACAGTCGCTAATTGTTAAATGTCTATACCAAGTGGGGAATATGACAGTCGTTAATTGTTAAATATTTATACCAAGTGGGGAATATGACAGTCGCTAATTTTTAAATGTCTATACCAAGTTGGGAATATGACAGTCGCTAATTGTTAAATGTCTATACCAAGTGGGGAATATGACAGTCGCTAATTGTTAAATGTCTATACCAAGTCGGCAATATGACAGTCGTTAATTGTTAAATATCTATACCAAGTGGGGAATATGACAGTCGCTAATTGTTAAATCTCTATACCAAGTGGGAATATGACAGTCGCTAATTGTTAAATGTCTATACCAAGTGGGGAATATGACAGTCGCTAATTGTTAAATGTCTATACCAAGTGGGGAATATGACAGTCGTTAATTGTTAAATGTCTATACCAAGTCGGGAATATGACAGTCGTTAATTGTTAAATGTCTATACCAAGTGGGGAATATGACAGTCGCTAATTGTTAGCATTTGCTTTTGTCAGTTTTTATGGATTTCTCCAATTTGAATATGCATAAGAGTTCGTTATACGTTTTATCATTTTAATGTTATAATAAACATTGCCATTAAAGCGGGAGGTTTGTCATGCCACAAAACCAGGTTCAACCCACCATTTTTATCTTAAAATGCTCTGTACCAAGTCAGGGAAATAATCATTGTTATATTATACTTTGTTTATGTGTGTGTTACATTTTAATGTTGTGTTTCTGTTGTGTCGTAGTTCTCTTATATTTGAGGCGTTTCCCTCAGTTTTATTTTGTAACTCGGATTTGTTTTTTCTCTATCGATTTATGAATTTCGAACAGCGGTATACTACTGTCGCCTTTATTTACAACACTGGGTCGATGCCACTGCTGGTGGACGTTTCGTCCCCGATGGTATCACCAGCCCAGTAGTCAGCACTTTGGTGTTGACATGAAAATCAATTATATGGTCATATTATAAATTTCCTGTTCAACTTTGTACTTGTTGGGCTTTACAACTTTTTTGATTTAGTCTGATTTAGACGAAACGCGCATCTGGCGTATTAAATTATAATCCTGGTACCTTTGATAACTAATTAGATAATCACTGTGTCTAAACTACCGCGGCAAACAATTATTGGACTCGATAGTATATAATATCTGGTACGGTGATGGATCATCAGAGGAGTCGCAAGTTATCTAGCAAACTGTAGGATCAAATAACGACAGTGGGTCTTTGGGTGGTTTAAGGTCTCCAGCAGGTCCCGGAAAACGATTTTCAGCGTTTTAGTTGCAAAATTTTTTTGGGTCAGGTCAAGTTTCTACTTAAATTTTAAAAACATTTTTTTATTCTATTTATTACATTTAAGTTCTCATCTTACTTAGATCAAACTTTCAAGTAAATCCTTCCAATAACAAAAAAGTATTTAACATTTTCCTGTCCGTTAGGACATTATTGTAACCCATAATCGTATTTAAGAAAACAGCAAGCAAACAACAATTACTAAGAGTAACAGACTTCTGTTAAAATGAACCAAAATAATATTTTCATCTTAATTCTTTCACTTTATAGACCAATAGATCAGATTTCAATAACTTGCCTTAGACAATGTTATGAACTTGTCCATTGCAGTGCCATATTCTTATATGTTTAAAATACGTAATATATATAATCAATTTAAATGGGATATTTACCTAACTCTCTAATGGCGTAACTTTCTATGTAGACATGATTTGATCGTCTAGCATACAAAATTACTAAACGAGGAAATTGTTATCGCATGGTACATACAAAATAAAACGCTCTAACTCTATTTTTATTACTCCTCTCGTGTAATATGGTGTACATAGATTCTAACAATTACAGGATACAGCATGCGCTAGCATCTTTTACTATAAATATTTTCTGCCAATTATATACACTATTTTGATATGTTGCAAAAAATGCCAATGGGAAATGTAAAGCTAAGTAGAAAAAACCAGACAATACCGTTACCAAAAAGAAAATTACCAAAAGACAACACTGTGTTTTAAAGTTCTACTTAAATAACTCAGAACTGGGAAACACGAAACTTTCCACAAAACACTCACGAAACTAGGACACACAATATTAATACAAACATACAACCATTTCGTTCAAACCTGTCTCATTTTTGTGCCAGTAGGCTATAATAAGACAGTGTTTTGAAATATAGAACAAATCATGGTTTTAGGTGCAGTCTTGGATATCGTTTTGGGTATTTTGTATTGTTCACTTTAGTACTGGTAATTCTTTTGGATTTCAAAGCAGGTTTATCTTCCAGTTGGTAAGTTTTTGCAGGGATTTCCAAAGAATATCATGATAAACGAGTGCTGCTCACAAGGTAAAGTTTCAAGTGATAGAGTTCATCATAAATTCGTTAATTTTACGGACGTTATTGAAAATTCGATTTACAGAACTACAATCCCGTCTCGTGTTCTGCATGTGACTTACCGGAATATCACCGAGTTATTACTTAAATGAGCAAAACGGTTGGTGCCACATGTGGAGCAGAATCTGCTAATCTTCAGGAGCAACTTTGATCACCCCTTCCTTTTGATGGGGTTCGTGCTGCTAAGTCTCTAGTTTTGTATGTTGTAATTTTGTGTAGTGTTGTTTGTCTATTTATGTATTGGTTTGTGTGTCTGTTGGTTTTTGTCGAGCCTGCAACTTTTGTTGCAGAAAGCTCGACATAGGGATAGTGATCCGGCGGCGGCGGCGGCTACGGCGGCGGCTACGGCGGCGGTGTTAGCTAACTTCTTAAAAGCTTTATATTTTAGAAGGTGGAAGAACTGGATGCTTCATACTTTGTATATAGATGCCTCATGTTACGAAGTTTCCGTCAGTCACATGTCCAATGTCCTTGACCTCATTTTCATGGTTCAGTGACCACTTGAAAAAAAAGTTCAAATTTTTTGTAATGTTGAATTCTCTCTTATTATAAGTAATAGGATAACTATATTTGATATGTGCGTACCTTGCAAGGTCCTCATGTCTGTCAGACAGTTTTCACTTGACCTCGACCTCATTTCATGGATCAGTGAACAAGGTTAAGTTTTGGTGGTCAAGTCCATATCTCAGATACTATAAGCAATAGGGCTAATATATTCGGTGTATGGAAGGACTGTAAGGTGTACATGTCCAACTGGCAGGTGTCATCTGACCTTGACCTCATTTTCATGGTTCAGTGGTTATAGTTAGATTTTTGTGTTTTGGTCTGTTATTCTCATACTATATGCAATAGGTCTACTATATTTGTTGTATGGAATGATTGTAAGGTGTACATGTCTAGCGGGCAGATGTCATGTGACCTTGACCTCATTTTCATGGTTCAGTGGTCAAAGTTAAGTTTTTGAGTTTTGGTCTTTTTATCTAATACTATATGCCATAGGTCAACTATATTTGGTGTATGGAAATATTTTATGATCTTTATGTCAGTCGCGCAGGTTTTATTTGACCGTGACCTCATTTTCACGGTTCATTGCACAGTGTTAAGTTTTTGTGTTTTGGTCTATTTTTCTTAAACAATAAGTAATAGGTCAACTATATATGTTGTATAGAAGCATTGTTAGCTGTACATGTCTGCCTGGCATGGTTCATCTGACCTTGACCTCATTTTCAAGGTTCATTGGTCTTTGTTTAGTTATCTTGGTTAATGTTAAGTTTATGAGACAGTTGTTATAAAGCTTAGCTTTATACTTAGGACTATCAACATAATATCAATGATTAGTATAGAAGGCGAGACATTTCAGCGTGTGCACTCTTGTGTTAGTGTATGCATATGGAAGAAGGTTAGTTTTAGTGACCATTGGCAACATGATCATTTGACAAATAGAGCAGGAATTACTTACTATTTCAGAGCAATTGAGAACCCCTTTGAATATTTGTTTAGTTTATGTGGATCAGTCTTAAGTTTAAATTTTTGCAGTTTATTGTGGTTTTGTTTTCATACTTTTCAGTGCTACTTTGACATAGAAGTTTTATTTCTCCCTTTGGTATTTGTAAATTGTTGCTTTTAGATTTTAAAAATCAGACAACCTGTTCTGGAGTTGTTGCCCCTTAAATGTTGATTTTTTGTCGAGCCTGCAACTTTTGTTGCAGAAAGCTCGACATAGGGATAGTGATCCGGCGGCGGCAACGGCGGCGGCGGCTACGGCGGCGGCGGCTGTGTTAGCTCACTTCTTAAAAGCTTTATATTTCAGAAGGTGAAAGACCTGGATGCTTCATACTTTGTATATAGATGCTTCATGTTACGAAGTTTCCGTCAGTCACATGTCCAATGTCCTTGACCTCATTTTCATGGTTCAGTGACCACTTGAAAAAAAAGTTCAAATTTTTTGTAATGTTGAATTCTCTCTTATTATAAGTAATAGGATAACTATATTTGGTAAGTGCGTACCTTGCAAGGTCCTCATGTCTGTCAGACAGTTTTCACTTGACCTCGACCTCATTTCATGGATCAGTGATCAAGGTTAAGTTTTGGTGGTCAAGTCCATATCTCAGATACTATAAGCAATAGGGCTAGTATATTCGGTGTATGGAAGGACTGTAAGGTGTACATGTCCAACTGGCAGGTGTCATCTGACCTTGACCTCATTTTCATGGTTCAGTGGTTATAGTTAAATTTTTGTGTTTTGGTCTGTTTTTCTCATACTATATGCAATAGGTCTACTATATTTGTTGTATGGAATGATGGTAAGGTGTACATGTCTAGCGGGCAGATGTCATGTGACATTGACCTCATTTTCATGGTTCAGTGGTCAAAGTTAAGTTTTTGAGTTTTGGTCTTTTTATCTAATACTGTATGCCATAGGTCAACTATATTTGGTGTATGGAAATATTTTATGATCTTTATGTCAGTCGCGCAAGTTTTATTTGACGGTGACCTCATTTTCACGGTTCATTGCACAGTGTTAAGTTTTTGTGTTTTGGTCTATTTTTCTTTAACTATAAGTAATGGGTCAACTATATATGTTGTATAGAAGCATTGTTAGCTGTACATGTCTGCCTGGCATGGTTCATCTGACCTTGACCTCATTTTCAAGGTTCATTGGTTTTTGTTTAGTTATCTTGGTTAATGTTAAGTTTATGAGACAGTTGTAATAAAACTAGCTTTATACTTAGGACTATCAGCATAATATCAATGATTAGTATAGAAGGCGAGACATTTCAGCGTGTGCACTCTTGTTTAATTAGCCATGGTGTTGTCAGTTTATGTCAACTTGTTCATCATTGTCTCTTTGGTATATTTCGCCTTTTGTTTGCTTATTTCATTAGCGGAACATGTACGTTTGATTCTCCCGGATCGTTTAAAAGTTTATCGTATATTGTTTTGTTGAAAAATGTCACATGTCTATCGTTTTTCTTTTTTATATTTTTACCAACTCTGTTTGAAAGACATATAGATTATCGTTGATCATCTCAACGAGATTGATGTTCTCGCTTGAGCCGGTATGGTGAAAGCGAAAAAAACAATCGATTTGCGATGACCAATGACAATCTGTTAATTGCTATTTCAACTATGCGACGTTGTTAATTTCATTACTTTCAGCGATAATTTTCCATATCACTGTACTGTACTTAGAAAGGAAATTATCTGTCAACAAGATCAAAGGAAAATTTTGTGAAATACCGATAATCCTTGGTCACCAATCAGTATTTCAATGAGACAAATTTGTTGGTATTTCTTTAAATATTTACAAAATTTATTATAAAAGTTCAACCAACCTATGATTTCATCATTCAGATACATTTTTTATAATATGCTTTGTTATCATTTCATCACAGCTTTCTAAGACAATAGCTTGATAATTTTAAAACTTGTACAAAAAATTCAGAACAGACGCAAAAAAGCAGTTGTTTTGATACTTCGTTTCATATTAAACACGTTAAAAGTCAGTTTGTTTTCATTATACATAACTCGGTAACATTTGATAACAAACAAAAATCGAAAGATAAAAGTACAGATGAATTCTGTTCTGATAACATGATCCAAAGTACGAGGAGGTACTTTAGGAAAGTAACTACGGTAAAAGTTATCTAAAGGAGTTGTAAGATTAGTTATGTCTAAACATTTACATACAAAATGTATCATTTAAATCAATCCAGAGTGTTTGTAAGAGTGAAAAATAGAAGAAAAGTATAGGTCAATGAGAAAACAACATAATAATAGATAGACATTTAGAGTTCACCATACAGTCTCGACATTAGACATGTCTCTATTATATGTTTTGCTCTGGGTCAACCATATTCTGATCAAAATTTGATTGATTTAAACAGAGGTTTATTTATGATTGAACATTTGTTCGCTATTTTACAAACATGAAAAAAGCAGTATATGTCCTATTTAATATAGGTAAAATACAATTTTCAAAAGGTGTGTAAAATCTTGTCAATACCGTCAAAAGATTCTACAGTAATTTTGTGTTTTAGTTCCACATTATTTCTCAAAATGTATGCCTGCTTTACTTAATTTTACATAAACGCTTATACCGTTTAAAACATAACATACTGCTTGTTTAAGCGTCATACAAATGCAATTAATGAAGGAGACACACACAGGAAATGAATTCATAGATAATACAAGTTTTTCTATTTACTGATTTAAATGATCGATAAACTGATTATGTTTCTTATTTTCATTTTGATCAGCTGTGTTAACAGGACAGACCTCAATTTCAGATCTATATAGAAAGTAAAACAAAAGCGTTACCTTTAACATTTTGGTTGACAAGGTCAATACTTTTTTTGTCTTTTTTATGTTGCATTATTGTTTTAATTAAGACTTTTGAGATGTATCATTTTCTTTTAAATGTAATTGTTATTGTTATTTTTAAACACCTCAAATTATGCACAGTGTCATGCTTGGACAATAAGGTGTCCATATAAAGATAATTGTCATGATTGACATTAACAGACAGACGATTTTGTAATTATTGTACTTGACGTGATTGTAACAAAGACGTTTGTCTCGTGAATAGATCACGTACACTGCAGTTGTCCGCAATCATTAGAAAGGTTTGTTCATAATACGTATGCACGACATTTCTTAAACACACGAATGATGTCATTTGTACACTAAGTATCCATCAGTTTAGAGCATTTAACAGAAATATTGCAATTAGAATTAAAAAAAGGAAATATATTTTGAAAACAATAATCTGCTTTAAACATGCAATTGTTCGAAAAGTACTTAAAAATTATGAATTGTTTATACAAAATATGTGTAAAAGGCACAAATACATCTTTTCAATATAAAGATGTTTAACTTAATTTTTAAAGATGAAAGATCATGGTGTAGAATGGTAACGGATTTTAATATTATCGGTTTTTATTCGTCGTGTTTGCACTTATGTTCTTATTCAATACTTCAGATGAACATAAATAATTTATAAAGAAAAACTCAATTATTTGGTTATCAGCTCACCGCTGCCATCACAAATAAACACAATCTAAAATAGAAAAGTATTCTTTAAGTTGAAGAACAAAATCTTTATAGTAATGCATATCATATACGCTATTTACTACATACAATACTGTGTACTTTCCTAGAAGTCTTGGAAGGGTTGGTGGTGGGAAACGATACTGTTATGTCGGATAGGAGAACCTCAAATGACAATTCTAGACTATAATTCTATAATTAAGCGAATATATCGTAATTAATATTACCCAAACCGGTAATAAAGAGATACACGTGTTACGGAGTAATTTTTATAAATTCGTTTCAAGTTCGGCAAGCCATGAGTGGTAATGGATACCGTGTTATTTTTATTTCCAATTATCTCATGTAAAACTTGACATGAGGTCTTACAGTTACGGTTAGCCTTATTATTATTTCTGTGGTTTGATTTATTTTGGTCCTGCCAAATGTTTTAACAACTGTGAGCGGTTTTACCTTCAACGTTTTCTAAACTCCATTTGGTGTAAGATGATTTTTGTATTAAAGAAAACTCCATACCAAAATATTTTACAAAAGCTGCCGAATTTTGTAAAAGAGAACCAAAACAAGTATTTCTATCTAAGTTTTTTCGTTTGATAAACCGCAAGAGTAAATTCACAGATTGGCCGTAATCAATGCTATGTTCTTGTCCATTAAAGTAATCTGTGTAACTGGCGTACTAAATTATAATCCTGGTACCTTTGATAACTATAACCAACTTACATGAGAGTATTTACACAATTTGCTAATGGCGTAACTTTTTCATGTAGACAAATGATTTGAATGTTTAGCATACATAAATACTTTACCAGGAAGTGATCGCATAGTACATACAAAATAAAACGCAATGAGCACATGGTGCATACAAAATAAAACGCTGTGATCACATGGTACATACAAAATAAAACGTTGTGATCGCATGGTACATACAAAATAAGACGCTCTAACTCAATTAACTGTACTTAAATTCTTCCTGTCGTGTTATACGGTTTACATAGATTCTAACCATTATTATATATAGCATGCTCTTACATTGTTGACAGTTGTTGTCCATTCGTTTTTTATGTGTTTTGTCATTTGATTTTGCCATGTGATTAGGGATTTTCCGATTTTATTTTCCTTGGACTTAAGTATTTTTATGATTTTACTGTTTAACTGTAAATATTTTCTACCAACTATGCACACTATTTCAACATATTGTCAAAGATGCCAAGGGGACAATTAAACAATAAGTTGGAGACAAGAACAATAATTAAAATGACTAAAAGACAAACAACTGTCTTTTAAGGTTCTACTTAGAAACTAACGACAGGGCAACACGAAACTCGCTATAAACCACTCATGAAACTATGCCATACCCTATTTTATACAGATAACTTATCATTTTGTTTATAACTTGTCTCTATTTTATGATAGTAATAAGTAAAATATTAAAAATACTGAAGTCTGATAATGTTTCTAAACAACAAGTCGTTAAGCAAATTGCAAAAAAAAAAAGCTAAAACACATCAAACGAACGGATACAAGTTGTCATATTCCTGACTTGGCACAGACTTTGTAGGCTATAGTAAGACAGATTTTTGAGACCTATATAGAACAAATCATAGTTTAAAGGTGCCGTCTTGAATAACATTCTGGGTATTTTGTATTGTTCACTACTCTACTGTTAAATCCTTGAAAGTCTAGAATCCGTTGTGACAATTATTGTATAATTGGAATAAGCAAAATAACTAAAATTGCATATGGTGATGAAGACTCGCAATCTCATTTTATAGGTCTTTTAAATTCTTCTTCGGTTCTCCGTGGGTAATGGTTTGGATACATGTTATTCGATGATCACTTGATAAATTATATAAATAAGTGAAGTTTGCCTCATATCTTGACTTACATCTAGAAACTGATAATAGAGGGACGAAAGATACCGGAGGAACGAAAGATATCAGAAGGACGAAAGATACCAGAGGGACAGCCAAACTCATAAATCGAAAACAACTCACAACGCCATGGTTTAGAATGAAAAAGACAAACATACAAACATTAGTACACACGATGCAACATAGAAAACTAAAGAATAAGCAACACGAACCCCACCAAACACTTAGCGGTGATCTCAGGTGCTCCGTAAAGGTAAGCAGATCCTGTTCCACACTTGGCAACCGTCGTGTTGCTCATTTTATAAGCTTTGGATTTCAAATATTTTGGCCACGGGCATCAATGAAGAGACATGTATTGTCGAAATGCGCATTTAGTGCAGAAAAATTTAGTGAAAGAACATCATCTATATAGCGGAAAATAGAGTTAAAGGATATTGCTAACTTCTTATCTTTCTTCCTAAGAATTTACTATTTGAAGTCAGCCTCATAATAATAAAGAAATAAGTTGGCAAGAAGAGAATCATAATTGGTTCACATTTGTCTGTTGAAAAACACGTTCTCCGAACGTAAAAATATGATTTTAACTGTCCCTCCGGTATGCTTCGTCCCTCTTTTATGTAGTATCTAATAGAGTGATGGACGATCCAGTTCTTCATCTTTGGTTAAAATTCCAAAGAAACATAGAACAGACCTATGATTAGATTATTAGGGTTTCCTCTTTGGTAAATGTCATGAGGGTATATGTTGAGTTTCCAAGTGAATTGTTAATAACTAATTCGTTTATCAAGCAGTTAATGTAATGAGTTTTACGCACAACAACGATGTTATTTGGGGCTTTATCTGTGGGGACAACAACATATTTGTCATGGAGGTATGATAAGTATTTTGCATCATTTGGGTCATTAAAGATTGACGTAGATGGCATAGATAGATTCTTAATTCTGATTTGTATTAACGACCTCAACGCCTTTATCCATTCGGAAAGAGTGTCTACGTCTTCCTTCTTGCGCTTAGCCAATTGCCTGGCATAATCCTCGACTGCATCCATTAGACTTTTGAAGTTTCAATTGATGGATTAAGGCTCACGATATTTCGGACCTTTCGATAACACATTACGCAAGGAAGTGTTATTGACCATGTTGAGGTCACCGGTAATAACGTGGCCAGCCGGATTATATGTTTATTGGGAACTAGCACAAGTGCAATCAGGAAGTTTAGACTTGAAGTCGTCAATATTGAGATTCTGCAAAACGTGTTTTTAATTGGAAATTTTAGTTGCGATAGGTTTGTTATAGGTATAAGAAATTATTGGTACATACTGATCTTTGAAATAAGGAGGTATTTTCGATCGAACTAATTTATGATGAAGGATATTGCCTAAGTTGATGCCATCGAGACCTTTGTTGGCAAAGGAAAGATTAAGAAAAGATCTTTTCTCTTTGTCCTCTTTTCCAATGCGACCTAGTTTGAAATTTCTGTGACTTGCAATATCCGAAATTATAGCTGTACGTTTGTATTGATTTGAATGCTGGTTTGTAACAGTGGCTTCTTAACATAAATTGAACAGAGGGTTACTTGAAAACAAAACTGTGTGATAAAATATAAGATGTCAGCCTCTCTTTTGTAAACTTAACATTTCTATGAAGCAACATTCCAGCAGCACCTGTTTACGGAGTTTATATCTTTCAGTTTGTACGATTGAATCAGGGGTTGAATTTCTTTCATGATTTGATTAAGTTGAAATAATACTTGCGTCAATTTTAACGACGTTATGGAATAATCGTTTCACAGATGACATTGGAAATGCTTCAATTGTCGTAATCATGATCTCGTTTCTGTGTGTGTGTCTGTTGGTATTTTTCGTTTTTAGCCATGGAGTTTTTAGTTAATTTCATCGTATGTTCTCCATTGTCCCTTTGTTATCTTTCGCATTTCGTTTACGTATACACTAGCGGAACATGCACTTTTGACTCTCCCGAATCATATTGATAATTTTTTTGTGTATTGTTTGGTTGACTTTTCATTGTTTTTCTTTTATGTACTGGGTTTTCTTTATTCTACCAATTCTGTTTGACGACTGCTTGGTATCCAATTAGTATTTCAATGAGTTAATTTGTTGATCTCACTGAAAATATTTACGACATATATCATAAAAGTTCAACCAACCTATGATTTCAACATTCAGATATATTTTTTATGATATGCTTTGTTTTCAATTTTCATAGCATTGTCAGACAACAGCTTTGATTCAAATTAAGCACAATTTGCCAATATGTTATCATTAAATATAACTCGGTAACATTTGATAACAAAAAAAAAAAAAAAAATCAAAAGATAAAAGTACAAATGAAATCTGTTCTTTTAACATTATTCAAAATACGGGGAAGTTCCTCCAGGAAACAAACTACGGTAAAAGTTATCTTAAAGAGTTGTAAAATTGATTATGTACAATAACAGACTTTATTGACTGTAAATTAACATACAGAATGTATCATTTAAATCAATCCGAAGTGTTTGTAAGAGTGAATAATAGAAGAGTGATATAGGTCATGTAGAAAACAATAAAAAATAGACATTGAGAGGTCACCATTCAGTCTCGACATTAGACATGTCTTTATGATATATATTGCTCCTGGTCGTTCATAATCTGAACAAACTGCGAATGTTTTATACAGAGGCTATCAACGATTGGCCATTTACACGCAATTCTACAAACATTAAAAAAACAGCAAAATGTTTCTAAGTTAACATAGCTATTAATCAGAGTTACAAAAGGTGTGCCACATCTTGTTGATATCGTTTAAACATTCCATAGTAACTAAGTGTAATAGTTCCAAATTATAATTTCGCAAAATGTATACATGGTCTTATACCATATTTGAGTTTATATGAACTCTTATACCGTTTAAAACGTAACATACTGCTTGTTTAAGCGTCAAACAAATTAATGAAGAGGATACAAACGGGACAAGAGATAATACAGGGTTTTCTATTTCCTAATATGAAACATCGATAATCTGATACGGCATTTAATTTCCATCTTGATCAGCTGTGTTAACAGGACGGAACTCAATTTCAGATCTATATAGAAATTAAAAAAAATGTTATCCTTAAGTTTAATACTTTATTTGTCTTTTTTATGTTTCATTGTTGTTTCAATTAAGATTTTTAGGATGCAACATTCCTTTTTTAAATGAAGCTGTTTTGGTTATATGGCACCTCCAAATAAACACAGTGTCATATTGAGACAATAAGGTGCCCATACCAGGATAATTGTTATGTTTGGCATTAACAATCATTAGATTTTGTAATTATTGTACTTGACCTAGTTGTAGCAAAAACATTGTTTTCTAAATAGGTCACGTACACTGCAGTTGTCTGTAACCATCAGAAAGGTTTGTTGATAATATCATGAATATATATGCACGATATTTCAATAACACACAAATACACTAGGTATTCATCCGTTTCAAGCTTTTAAAATATTATACTTATGTTGCCTCTATTTATACGATAGCAAAATTCAGTTTAAAGCATAACATGCTACTTATGTAAGAATAAAAAAAATCAATTTGAAACATGAAAGAAAATAAGTTCAGAGATAATACAGACTTTTGTATTTCCTGATTTAAAAGACCGATAAACTGCTATTAATTCCATCTTGATCAGCTGAGTTAACAAGACCGAACTAAATTTTTGATTTATATAGAAATTCTATTCATACTAAAAGCGTTAACTTTAATATTTTGTTTGATATGTTTGATATTTTTTGTTTGTCCTTTTTATGTTTCAATGTTCTTTTTTATTAAGACTATTTGGATGTAACATTCTCTTTTGGTATGACATTGTGTGTTTTATTTGGTACCTCAAAGTATACACAATACCATACGGAGACACTAAGGTTCCCATACAGGGATAATTGTTATGTTTGGCATGAATAGACAGACGATTTTGTAATTATTTTTGCTGCATTTGTCTGCAATCGTTAGAAAGATTAAATTATGAAACATATGCACGAAATGTCTAATACACACGAATGCTGTCATTTCTCAGATAGTATGATAAACGAAAACCTGTGGAATTGTTGCAGTGAAAAGATTTTTGTTGTTGTTGGTTTTGATATTTTGTACACCTTACATGCATACCAAACATTAAATTCGTAATTTGAAAAATGTAAAACAGCATGAGGTGTTACTTATACGGCGAACCTAAAGAGATAACAGTAAGTCAGTGCCCCGAGTATATCTTGTAGCGGTAATGTCAATCTCAGTATGATGAGATCCCCTCTGGTATCTTTCGCTTTTCTTTTGTAAGGGAGAGTCGAAAAATACCTTAAAGATATTGAGACTCATAAGTCGAAAACAAACTTTCAAAGATATGACAAAAAAAAAACATTATTATTATTGTTTGCAGTTATAGCATGCAAAACTTGACATAATGGTTTGCTACAACGGTTTATAAGTATTTCTGTGTTTTGATTTGTTTTGGTCCTGCCAACATTTTTTTTTACAACTGAGTTAGTGATTAAGCTAGCTATAAAACACACATGGAGAAAAGGAGGGAGTTCAGTTTATTTTAAGTTTTTAACATTTTTTTATGATATTGAAGAATAAAATGATTAAAACTAAATTCACCATTTTTTGGTTTCATTTTTCTTATTTCTCAAATAGATAGAACTGTTGTAGAGGATATTACATCTCAGGATCGAAAAAAGTTATAATGGCATTTATGTTCTTCAATATTAAGGAAATAACAAATAGATAGATACAGATTCCTACACTGCAACAAGTGTATTACGATATTTCTCCACTCGAGACAGTTAAATTTTATTAATTAAAGCGCGAGGCTTGTCGAGCTCTTTAAATAACTAAACTTTAACTGTCGAGAGTGGAGAAATATCGTAATTCACGAGTTATAGTGTCGAAATCTGTTTCTCTTATGATTTTTATCCTTATTTTTCAAGATTTTCAGAAACTTGTGTTCTTTATATGCGACGTAATGAGGCATTGCCGCCTTTTTTCACGGCGTCACAATAGGAAAATTCAGAAGAAAACAAAACTTTTAGACGTTATAATCAAATTTCGACTAATCATTTGCCGGGAACAGATTTTTCACTAGTGAGGAGAAATAATTTTCTCACACCAGTCAGGAAATGTGAAAATAGCACAAAAATAAGAGAAGCAGGAATTCAACCTTTTTTTCAAACTGTTGATAATCTGTCATCAAACCAAATATCATATACTATTAAGTCTAAATATTTGAGGTGCTGAACACCAATATATAGTACTGAACCATTCCATGTTGCAGAATTTCAATTTATCATTTCTCTTCAACATTTGCAAATGTTTTGAATCGAGTGCTATGGATCATTCTTATCATTTTGATCTAAGTCATTTTGGTCTCTTGTGGACAGTTGTCGCATCATGTTTGTTGATAATTTGTCTTGTTGCTATCACCAGCCCAGCAGTCACAGCTGGTGTTCTTATGCTGACATGAAATATCAATAATATGTTAATTTCTGAAAATTTACGGTTGATAAAACGTTAAGTTTTTCTGACACAAGCTATAGAGCGCTTTGATTAGCCATATGCAGTACAGCGTTTTGAAATTTTTATGTATAATGCTCTACGACTTAATAATATTTTATTTAGTTTTACAACTGATTTCTTTTGCAGTACGTCTCCTGTTAGCAGTATGTAGACAAAACGGTAGTCTGACATACCAACGATAAGCTTTGTATCTGTGATGAATTATGATCCCAATTTTCTTACTCTAGCGTACCATATTCCAGGTATCATGATATTATACTCTTTAGAGTACCCGATAATTGCTATTCAAGACAAACATGTTGTGCAATGACAATGCAAAAAAGCGCATGTTTCAGGCGTTGTACATTAATCAATCAATCAATTTAGTTTTTCAGATGTAATTTTATCTAAAAAGGCTTTTTTTTGCTCTATGGTCGGGTGGTTGTCGCTTTGACATATTCACCATTTCCTTTCTCAATTTTATTTTCCATTCTTTCTTTGTGTTGTGTATAATCGTCAAATTGACTTTTTGTCTTATAAAACATATTGTCCATAACAAAACAATTTTAAATGAATAAATGGGGATATGTGTGCAACGAGACAGTTATTCTCAAAGACCAATGTAAAATGATGATGTAAACAATCACCGTTCGGCCTTCAGCAATTAGCAAAACGCACACCTACGTGTCATTCAACTCATCTGGTTCTCTTTACAGGCGACATTGATTTATATTTGTTATCTTTATTATTGACTTATTTTGATAAACTCCCAATTTAGTCTATAAACTACAAATTTAGCTCGTTATTTAAGATTTATGATTCACAATGCTCATTATTGATTAACGTGGCAAATTGCGTAGATGTATTAGTTCTTCTCTGACAGATGCCTTTAACGTATCTTACTTATACAGCTTTCATGTCGAGTTTTAAATATCTGTTTGTGTGTATTGAGGTTACCTGCATTTTTTGGTATTATGAATGACAAATTGATCTTATTTTTTTTAAAACTGATTGATAATCTGGCTGATTTGGTTTTTAGATAGTGAGGTAAATGCCAATTTACACTTTTTTCACATATTTCTACATACTTTGTAATATTTAGCCCGTAAATGAAATATGCTTCACTGAAGAACAAACGATCAGTATTCTGAAAGTTCTAATTGACAACATAATGTTCCAGAATATAACTACTTTACCCTCGTATGGGGTGTACATTTCTGAACTGAAATTTTGAAGCGCCAGGAACGTCTCATCCGTTTTCCAGATAGGTCATCTCAAAGTGCTGTGACTTTATAGATAAACATTCAGTGTCTACTTCGCAAATAATACAAGATGTTCTTAAGTGATAGATTTTAGGTACTGAAGTTGTGTATCTTATATTTTTACTTTATTTTTTTGTTTTTTCCTCTTATTTGCTGTTATGTTTCTTCCGATCATCAGACTTTTGATGTCAATCAGTTTTTACGTATCCCTACTTTTAATCTTTCGGCACTCCTGTTTCTATGGTGCATTTAAGAGTCAAAAGGTTAAGTACAGTGTTGTTTCTATTTTGTGTTCCTTTGTATTCATATTTACTTAGGTTTTACTTTTTTAAGAAAGTGAATACTGATTAAAACGTTTTTTGTTGACGTCTTTGTCAAACTTCGGACGCCTGAATTTTCTTATTTGTTTTAACTTTTTACTATCTTCTTCAGCTTTTGTGTTGGCGTCTTTGTTAGTGCCTGTATCATTAATTGAATTTTTGTCAGTTGAGTTGTATGACGGAGATGTAAGTTTTCACAGTTTTGGTCGCTGGGTTCCAATTATTGTCACATTAACTCATCATGACTGTTTGGGTTGCTTATCTTATCTTATCTGTGATACAAGTGGGGGTAAAGCTAGCTATAAAATCAAAGTTTAACCCACCATTTTAATCAGTATCAAGACATGAATTTGACAGTTGTGTGTCACTTGTTCTGTTGATTGGTAGCGTTTGATTTTTTCATTTTTATGGCCTTCCTCCGTGCTGAATTTGCCTTAGAGTTCTGTATTTTGATACACCTTTTCTATAACAACAAATAAATAAATAATATCAACCTGTGTAGAAATTCATAGTGATGAAATAACTTATACTTGTGCATACACTTTCTTTTGCTATGTGCACGACCTTCATCTGCAAAGGACAAGTAGTCAGTTCATCGTTATGAAACACGATCTACTGAATTCTTCTTCTTCAAATTAGAAATGTTATATTGAGTAAAAAAGAAATAATAAAAAGCGTAAGTGCTTTGTCAGAAGACTTTTGTTTGCTCCCAAGATGTATGTTTATTTGACAAACGCAGTTGGATTTGAATAAAAGTGAAAACGGAAAATTTTGTTTGATTTTTCTAATTTTAAGTGGCAACAAATTCGCTTGACCTAGGCGATGAAAAAAGACATTAATTATTTTTATTTTAATATAAAAACAACAATAATTTTAGAAAACTTGAGGATTGCATTCTATGATTTAAAAACTAAATATTCATTATGGAAATACTTTTTGCCCATTATAAATAAAGGCAACAGTAGTATACCGATGTTCAAAATTTAATCGATAGAGAAAAAGCAAATACGGGTTACAAATTAAAACTGAGGGAAACGTATCGAATATAAGAGAACTACGACACAATAGAGACACACCACCGAAATGTTACACACACAGAAACGAACTATAATCTAACAATGGCCTTTTTTCCTGACTTTGTACAGGGCATTTTATGAAAAAATGTTGTTTTTTTTTTTAAGTATTTCTCTTTTTAAATACAGATGGTGGAATTGGAATAAAACAGCAGTATAAGGAAAATAAAGCGTACGAATATGCAAGAATATCATTTGAGGATTACATTCTATAATTGAATAATACATATTCTGGAAATACCTTCAGTCAATTCTTAGAATTGCTCTCTTGGAATAAAGATGACAGAATAAACTTAGACACGACATTAGAGAGTAAATCGGCAATATTAGGAAACAAAGCGTATAGGTTGTCGACGAATATGCAAAATAAAGGCAACTGTAGTATACCGCTGTTAAAAATTCATAAATCATTTGAGAAAAAAATAAAACAAATCCTGGTTACAAACTAAATCTGAGGGAAACACATCAAATATAAAGGTACCACTACGGCACAACACTAAACAGTAACACCCACAGAAACTAACTATAATATAACAATGGCCATGTTCCTGACTTGGTACAGGACATTAAAGAAAAAAAATGGTGGGTTGAACCTGGTTTTGTGGCTAGCCAAGCCTCCCGCTTTTATGGTAATGTTAAAAATAATTAAAATGACAATATTTCATGACAGGTCTACAATACAAATAAATGGGAGAACATAAAGGACAGAGAAACACACACATAATAGCTATCAGAAGAATACCAGGTTTATAATACGCCAGACGCGCGTTTCGTCTACCCAAGACAAATCAGATAAAAAAGTTCGAAAGCCAAAACAAGTACAAAGTTGTGCCTAATATGGCTAAGGTTATTTGCCTGGGATAAGAAAATCCTTAGTATTTAGAATAATCCATACCTTCGCAAACAGTAAATTTATAAAAATGACTATATAATAGATAAACATGAAAACCCCGAAGTGGGTACCACAGAAAAAAACCCATACACATAAAACAATCTAAACCAGCACACAGCCGAGTTAGCCGAAGAGATCAACGAACAAAGTGACGTCACATTTGAATTGCTAAAAATGTCCAAAAAATAGGATAGAATTAATAAAGAATTCAAGATTAGGTTTGTAATACTGATATAACATTTATTAATAACAATGAAAATTACATTACTAATTAATATAAAATTTTAGTAGTTATTAGATAAATAATTGTTTTATCTAGCTATGTCTGTTTTCTTTTAAATCAAACTGTAAACATAATGCATCGTATAAATTTAGTTGCCCAAACTAAAATCTGATAATTGAACTCTAATAATTGAACTGATGATTAATTATCTTAACCAGAACACACGAATACAACAGAAAAAAAATAAAACTACAAGTTTGACAGGGCTTTCAATACCATCAAACATAACTAAATATAAATTCCTATACGGCAATGCACAATGCGAAATGTCTTTGAGTCTTTGCAAAAATAGTTGAGTTGTCAATTATACAGAGCTACTAATAGCTGCAGTATACGTAGATCACTTAAACGTACTTAACATTAAATAGTTTTTTGCTTGGTAGAAAGAAAAATGTGTTATATTTATGAAAGATTCCGTTTGACTTAAATATCTAATGTCACAATGTCCTCTTTCAGATTTATTAGAAACACAATCTGTTTAGTTGGAGTGGCAGACATGTGATGAAGTTATTGCCTTACACAGATTTCGTCTGTTGCCTGTAAATTACAAATAAATTGAATGCTTATTACTTTTTTACGTAATTACAACGGATGACATATAGATTCAAGGAAACTGTTCAGACTATTACTGATTACAATTAAACAGTTGCTTACGTGACTTATGTTTATTTGGTGTAAATAATAATTTCCTCTTATTAACGAAACTGTTCAACAGCTTTGTAAGTAATTTCAAGCATATCCGCATATTAAGAAAACAAATTATTTTTTTCTCGAATAAAGAGTCTGTTGAAATTCATTTAAAGTAATCGTTTACTATATGATTTTTTGTTTGACTATCATGACTATGATCACTTTTGGTCAGTTTAGAACTAAAAAAAGTGAACCCTAGTGTTGTTACAGAGACTGGAGATAAACACATAAGTCTATAATAGAAAGGCAAACTCCTTTGAATTTTGGTGGCTTGATAGATTTAGTAAACAGTAAAAGTTTAATCAACGGAGTATTGATAAAATTTTAATTTGGAATTCACAGCAAATCTTTGTAATCCAATATATAGCCCTACTACATTCATTGATACAGATGGACGTATTAAAACGTGATTGTGTCAACGTCTAGTCTGAACAGTTACTAAGAAGGAGAGCCGTGGTGTAGTGGTTAGGTAGCAATACACAATTAGAAGTTTAGTTTCGCATTATGGCCCTGTGAATTTTTCAAATATGAAAGTTTTTGTACAATTAAATTGATTTTTAGATAATTGAAGAATAATATAGCCTTCTTAGTGGGTTTATATGAACATTTCTATCGTTTTAACATGTTTTATAGGCCATTTATATGATTGACAGTCCGTATTGTCCTATCCGTACCGTCCATAGGTCCATAAATTATTGAAGTATTTATCAACAAAGATTTTGCGCGCGATCCTTTCAACTCAATTTTATAAAAAAAACGAGCAGACATGCATAGGATTTTTTTTACCACTTGGTAGATATAAACCTATGGATTCAGGAAAGGTATCACTGTAATTGATTGAAATTTTCCTTTAGACCAAATTTTGGAGACTTTTGTGACATGTTCACCCCCTTTTTTGCTATATTTTGTATCTAAGAAATGCAGATTGTTGCCATGGTTACACACAAAAGGGACTATATTTCACCTTTATGACCATTAGAAATCAAATCTATTGAAGATTATCTTTCTATAAGTATATACATGCATAACACACATATAAAGCTTTCTTTGTTACACAGGAGGGAAAAGAGAGTGTTTAAAAATAATGAGTGTCAATTTTAAGATTGTGTATTGCTACCTTAGAGAATCGGACTATCAACACAAAGGTTCCTGGTTCAAACCCCGTTCCGGAGAAAAACTTTCAGGGACTGAATGTTTGACTCTCCCTTAACACCATTTGCGAGTATGGTCTTTAGAAACGATGATGGTCTGAAGGAAAGGAAATATAAATGGCTGACCCGTGTTAAGATAAAACCATATCTCTTGCACGTAAAAGACACCCTTGTAGATTTCGAAAAAGGGCCGCTAAAGCAGCTTCAGATCAGCACTCATATCCACAAAGTGGAAATAGATTAATATAAGTTGCAATAACTTGTTTCCCAATTCAATATAAATAAATATGTTTAAAACTAAACAGTTACTAACAATCTGAACAATTGCATTGAATTTACAAATCTTAACAAAGAGGTTTGATTTTGAGTGTTTTCAAGTACAATACGACTTCATCAACAGGGTACTCTAAGACACAAAACATGCTCTAGCGGAGTTATATTACAGAACGACATAAATCGACACACCACAAGAGTAATAGTTTACTTCACTAATTTATTGACATTTGCGATGTGTCTCTCTAAAATTCACTGGCGATATGTTTTTGCTGTTTTGGTTCTTCATATGGTCCGTGTACAAAGTTATCGTCCCTTGATTTTCGTTGTCCACGAATATAGTCCCTAGTGTGGACAGTGTGTTACTTTCCAATCTTTATTATACCCCTTCCAAATTTATTTCTTCATGTTTTAAGACTTAAATAGCAAGTAGGGGCATTAAATTACACTGTGACAACATTTGATTCATGAATTTTACAGTAAAGTGGTGTTCTATTACCGATTGTGGATTCGATCTACGAATGATGCATGTATATCAGGTCGATGTAACTGGTTTCTTCTTAAGCAATTTACTATAATTTGTATATCTTCGTAATAGAATAATGAAATTGATGTAACGATTTTAAAGGTTCGTGGACTGGCACACGTTAGCATTGAAATGGCATTTGTGAGTTAATTTACGATTTATGAGTTTGAATGTCCCTTTGGTATCGTTTGTCTCTCTTCTATAACAGAAGTATGAAAATAACAATAAGGTAATCTGTAACAATTATTTGAACCAAGAAATCTGATATCATGACCAGTAGAAAATGGATATTGAAAAATGAAGAAGCATCCTAACGATAATTGATTCTTCGATGATGCATTGTTGAATATGCTTTTATAGATTGTAAGTGGTATTGTAAGAGATGTATTGGTTGATAGTATCTTCTTGAGTTAATGATGAATTAACATCGTTTTTTTCACTCTAAACACAAAGCTGTCACTTAAAGAAAAGTTTCCATCTCTCATAATGACACTGCACATTATATTAAAAAATAAATATTTATCAAGTCCAGTGTGAGCATGGTACGAAATTAAAATACACATTCCCTTATACGATTCTCAACTTGAAAATAATAACGGTTGCAATTTCATTATCCGATAAGGGCATTTCAAATACGCTTTCGACTTGGGGTTCAAATCTTTTAGAAAAAAAAAACAGACGTTTTTGCTATCATTAAGGAAGCACAAAATATTACGATTAAGATATCTCAATGATGCTTTGACATAGAGACATGTTTTATTTGCTGTTATTTATTACATAAATAACTAGATTGTTTCAGTACAAAAAGATATGCTTGATAAACATGTATCGCCGTTCTTATAATATTTTAATCGACGAATCTTTCTTTATTTCAATAGATATAAAAACTGATTGAATGCAACAAAAGAATAATTGTTAAAGAAATAGTATATACGACGAACTCAAAGAATAACATAATATGACATGAGTATTAAAACAAAACCTGATATCATAACAATTATTCAAATCACTCTTATAAAAAAAGAAGATGTGGTATGATTGCCAATGCGACAACTCTCCACAAGAAACCAAAATTACACAAAAATTTACATCTATATGTCATCGTACAGCCTTCAACAATGAGCAAAGCCCATACCGAATAGTCAGCAATAAAAGGCCCGAAATGACAATGTAAAACAATTCAAACGAGAAAACTAACAGCCTTATTTATGTACAAAGAAATGAAAGAAAAACAAATAAGTAACACATAAACAAACAACAACGCCTGAATTACAGGCTCCTGACTTAGGACAGGCATATATATAATTAATACTTAATACACTTTTTTATAGCCTTTTTCGTGGTGTAACGTATAAAATGTTCCTTTTCTCTGTACATTCATTCCTGGACCAAAAGCTCATTATTTATTGTGAGCTACACTTAATTTTAAAATGTCTGGACTAAGCGTCTTTTACATCTTAAAGTGCCGCCAATATGAGATACTTTACATAATTAACATTGTTACTGTATCTAGGAAATTTAATTGCGTTTTGATTATTTTGATATTTGTCAGTCATATGAAAGATAACTTTACAGGGAGAGACGCGCCAATCAACAGTAAAGAAACAGGTCTAATGAATAAAATATGATATTTAGAATTTTACACAAGTTTAAATGAAGTGAACAGACACATCTATCTTTATAGCAATCATTTTATGAGAAATTTATCGAGCATTGTTTAATTAGATTAATGTCTCTTTTGAAAGACAGACATATTAAAGATATGATGGAGTAATACGTTCAACCTGCTTCTCTGGGAGAGAGATACATTGGCACAGATACTTGTTGGAAAGTGCTTAAATCAACAACCAGAAGGCGGTAACAGCAAAAAAGAGACAAAAACACATAGAAATTGATAAAAGAGTAACTGAAAGTATTTTAAGCTTATTCAAGTTAAAATCATCTATTAAATAAAAATGAAAAGCACAACAAAAGCAGTGTTTAAGTTGTGTCGTTTGTTTTCTCTTATTTTTGAGTGTGAATTCACATTACTTTAAGACGTGTCACGGTACTTATCTATTCCAAATTCATGTATTTGGTTTTGATGTTATATTGGTTATTCTAATCGAATTTTGTCTAATGCTTAGTCCGTTGCTGTGTGTGTTACATTTTAATGTTGTGTCGTTGTTCTCCTCTTACATTTAATGCGGTTCCCTCAGTTTTAGTTTGTTACCCCGATTTTGTTTTTTGTGCATGGATTTATGCGTTTTGAACAGCGGTATACTACTGTTGCCTATATTTAGATGTAAGAATTGATAATATATAGGAAAATAAAACTATAACAATGCATATAGAGTTATTTTTTACTTTATTCAAAGCAAATTAAATATAAATACCGGTATAGACTATATGTACTCAAAGATGTTACTTTTGTATTCACAGTTGTTATTCGGTATATCTAGAAAAAATGATTAACGTTGGTCATATATTGCGATTTTAATAGAAAACATTTGGCATTGGAGAAGACCAAATCATCGTCTTTAAATATTCTTATTTTATTAGTTATAATGAAAAATATTGGAAATAAAAAACTGCCTGTCGAAAAGGTTCAACAGTATGACCAGTTACAAAAAAAAATATCAAGGTTTGGAAGAACACCGTTATATAATATACAAAAGGAAGATTATTTATCTCAGTTTAAGAGAATTGTACATGTAACCAAACATGATGTTTTTCAAGTTTTACAACTATTGTCATAAAATTGACATTAGATTTATTACTATTTCAAAGATTTCTTACAGTTTTTTTTTATTTGAAGAAGAAGACATCAGTCACATTCCTGTTTTAGAACAGTTCTTTTCCTAAGAAAATGATTTATTACATCTATTCTTTTAGATAGCAAATACGCCCGCTTATGTACAACAGTTGTTAAATATTCTGTAATATTGCTACATTGGATTAGCAAAGCAAACAGACATAATTGGTTAACGCGCCAATATCTAGGATCCATCAGTAGAACTGTTTAAACATACATCACAGACACACAAAGAACTGAATTAAACATCCGAATAGACTTACAATTAAACCAGTCAAAAACGCCACCAAAAATTTGTTGTTATTGATTGCAGAGTCAATATCGTATGGCATAACAACAGAACCCCTTAACTGTCACGTTAATATCAAAATTTTCGTTTGCTGGATATTAAATCTAGTTTGCACCAGTTAAAAGAATCGTGCAAACGAAAGAAAAACTCGTTAGCGACTACTCAGACCGTGCACACGACATTAATCTTGTGCGCATTTTTTTCATCATGACTTTCAAATTTGCCCGGACGACTTTCAAATAGTGTTCCAATCAATGAGCGCACTGGTTTCAAAACTAAATTAATGACTTTCAAGCATTTGAAACTCTTGTGCACCAGTTTTCTTTTTTTTATTTCACACCGCTATTGTTATGAACTACGAAGCATTATAATACCAAAGAAACATCTCAATTCCACTACATGACATTTTCAGTAATGCCAGCATGAATATCACTTGCTCATTTCAGCTGTTAAGGGATATTTGTGATGCAATTTGTGAGATGATAAACAATGTCGAAGACAGGAAACAGGAAATGGCAATCTGACAAAGAAATTGGAAAATTTATCTATTGCCGTGGACAAATTGTGTTTTTGTTTAATTGTTCATGCGTCTTTGTGTGAGAGGGTGATCAAGTCAATTTCTGAACTTATAGTTGAGTGCACAGTGTACTATCTATAGTGATTTGTTTTAATCTAAAGAAAGTATTTTTAAATAATGATGAACAAAAATATCATCGATTGTTAAACGCGAGGAATGAATAAAAGCAAGGATACCGTCATACGTATCATTTTAAAACATATAGAGGTATGCACCTTAATGATCAGTGATGTTGAAGAATTAATTGCTCATGTGTTTGGAAAAAAATAATTATGTTATATTTATGTTGGATAAAAGTTGTTATTATAAAACTGAAACCTAATATAACTCATTCATTTTTTTTTTAGAAATAAATCATAAATTTATATAAAAAATACAGCATTTTGTTTTAATTCTATCGTACAGAGACAAGTGTAATTCTAGATGATTAGTTACTTTGATGGTCATAGGAAGAGATTTATTCATTTAAAGGGTACCGGTAGTTGCTTATTCGTTTCCATGTTTAACAAGTTTAACCTTCATCATAAGATTGACAGGTGTGATTTAAATGAGTTGAATCTTTCAACTTAATTCTACCTAATAATTTATTACTTTGGTTGAAATTATCATTTATTATTTGTAAAAGAATAGTTTTCCTGAAAGTATTACATTACCCTTACTTAGTCCCCGAGGGTTCACCAGCCCAGTAGCCAGTACTCCGGTACTGGCATGAAAATACGGATTTTTTGTTTTTATTAAAATTTGCTGTTACAAAATGTTAGAAATTATTATAAATTAAAGAATGTATCACTCATGCAAAGCTCTGATTCCTATCATGGATTTGGCTATACTTTTTGGTACTTTTGAATTATAGCTCTTCATCTTTTATATAAGCTTTGGATTTCAAATATTTTGGACACGAGCATCACTGAAGAGACATGTATTGTCGAAATGCGCATCTGGTGTAGAAAAAATGGTACCGTTATTGTTATTAAACCTAATTTCAAAATCGGTTAAATTTAATTACTGCAATTATTCAATGTATTACTTATAACGGATGGTAGTATCATTATTGTTGGTTAATACCGATCCAAGTAGATGTCTTGACTCACACTTTAAAGTAGAAATAGCATTGTAATTAAGTACAATCTTAAAAACAATGCCACAATCTTTCAAAAGGGAAACGTTTTGTGAACTAAAATCATGCAAGGTTTGCATTGTAATTATGACTATTTCAATATGTTCTTTATGTTTATCTGATTTTTTTTGTATCACAAAGTTGTGAGATTTATTGTCCGCAAATCTGTATGTGTTTATGTATATCTTACGTTTTTTTCTTTAACCATTGTCCATAACATGCATTAGATATTTGCCACTTTATGTGTTTATGTATTTCTTAGGTATGATCTTTTTTGGGCCTTAATGTTATACAAACTCGTACTTTGCTTCGCCTTTTAACTTTTGGATTCTACAGTTAGGTTGATTCGTTTGTAGACGAAATACACATCTGGGGAAAAATAAGCCATTTTTTATGAGTTTGTTTAGGTGGTACCCAACACTTTCACTAAAATTAATTTGGCTCGTTTAATTTTTATAAAATTTTGTCAAAGCATTTACTTTGACACTTTAACAAAAATATAAAAATTTAAAAAATTTTGAACCAACCGTTTTGTCAGAAAAATTACACTGGTTATATAGCAGATTGACAAACACCAATTTTGATCATTGAGAAGCTTAATATTCCCTTTACAACACAACGTTATTAAAACGTTTGGCTGATTTTACAGAGTTATCTCCCTGTAGTGTTAGGTACCACCTTAAATAACCACTTTATATCATTGAATTGCCATCAAGACATATATAATCGAACATTAACTTTTGTTTTATAATAATTGGCATTGGTAGGACAATTTCAAATACAAAAGTCTACTCTTACAAATGTTCCATGACAAGCCTACACATATAACATACTTTTTAATGACCCGGATGTTCAATAATTATGAATAAACAGTAGATTACAATAGTTTTATTATGGCAACAACTGAAGTCTATAGCATAAATCAATTCATAATAGTTTAGTATAATTTAAGATTAGAACAGTTAAAGTCAATTACAAAAATGCATTTAATATACAAAAAAGAAATTGCTTTTCTAGTCATTACGAAAGACACACAAACAACATTTTGTAATTATATAAAAATATAATAATACAAAAGAGACATTTGACGGAATTGAATAATATTATCATACGTTTAATTTTTATTATTTATATTGGATATAAAACATTACGCAAAGTACTTTTATTTATTAAAGATAAAATAGTTCAGATAAAAACGTTCTAAATAGGCGGTTTTATAATTTTGGATCGTCTAGATTTTACAGTGTTTCATTTTCTTCCCTTGTTTTATAAATAATTGAAAACTAATTGAGTTTTCAATTTTCAAATTTATTTTCAACGTACTTTGATGTCGTATTGATACTTGACACTCTGGATATAAAACATTTATCTTCATAAAATAAGAAAATCCTTTTAACTAACAGTACAATTCTTTGAGCCTTAACGAAGTCAATTTGCAAATTATATACTTTTAAATATTCGATAATTTGATTCAAAAGAGCATGTTGATGGTAATGCACCAAGAGAACAAAATAAAAAAGTGGGGAAAAGCCAGTTTTATTCTTCTGTTTCACGTACTTCTTTATAAATGATGAACTCTAGAAATTTAGTTAGAATGTTGAACGGATCGACATCGTCGAACTGACATAGCAAAACATACAATAAAGTCTGTCTTATGTTTCTAATTGCGTCTTGATATTAAATTCCAGCAGAGCTCAAATTATAAATTTTCAAATCTACTAGCATATGGCAACATTTCAGCCGCGCCTATTCGTCTAGAACAAAATGTATATATATCTCGGTTGATATGATATTCTTGAGCATGAGTTTCTTATAACGATTTCCTTGTTGCAGGATTAATGCTTACAATACAGTTATTTAACCAAGAGTTCTCTAGTAAAAGCTGAAGTTATCCCCCTTATGTTTTATGGAGGTCATCAAAATGTGGTTGACAGTCATTGAAAATCTGTGCCACAAATGACACTGATCATTGAATTGAAATATAAATATGTAAGTCCAGTGTGAGCAAGGTACGATATTGAAATAGTTTTTTGATACAAATTATGTGATACGCTTCACAACTTAAAGATACTAACTGTGAAATTGCAGTATACTATATGCGCATTTCAAATACGCTTCGACTTATAGCAGTATTGCTATCATTTAGGACCCCCAGAATATTAAGAAAGATACATCTTGATGATGCTTTTACACGGCAATATATTCTTTTTGCTGTATATAACTAGATTGATTCAGTAGATTTTAAAAGATATGCATGATGAACATATGAAGTCGTTCTAAAAAGTCATTTGATTGTTGAATCTTCTACTTAAAGTATCTTTCTTTATTTCAATAGAATTAAAAGGGCACTAGCTACGAGATGTATACACAATTTAAAATATGATTTTTCAATCATTAATGAAAACGAAATAGTGAAATTTTTGTTCGCTCTTATACGCCTGTATAGTTCAAATATGTCAAAAGTTGAGAAATATTGATGATGAATTATTCACTCGAAAATGAATAATTCGACCTAATTGAATCCGTATTCATGTGAACTTCAATTTAACATGTAAGCTAAAGATGGATGATGCATGAATTGTGCATGTGTTGCAAGGACATGAAAAGTAAATCAAAGATAAATCACTTGATTGACTGATCCGATCCTTTAAAATCATTCTTATACAGGTAAAACGATGATCAACATATATTTGTAACCTATAATACGAAATTAAACCGACCTAAAAAAATCGCATTGCACAATCTCATTATCTATGTATATATATAGCTATCATTATATCGCTAATATAGTCATCTGAGGTCTTTGGAGTTCAACTCGATAGTTAATTAGTTGACGTCTGAAGTAAAATACACACGAAACGAAGCTACATGTTATCGAGTCCATGCCCTTTAAATTATTCATTTAATACTTTTTATTATTTGGATAAATGTTTACATTGTTTTGAATCAAATATGTGAATTTGTGTCAAATCGGTGACCATGAATTTGACAGCTAGTGCCACTTTAAGAACTATATATGAATGCGAATATCACAAGAGTATAGTTGTTAAAGAAACAGTGGATGCGAAATACTCAAAGACCATTATATTATAACATGATTGTTAAAACAAAACTTATTTGTCACAACAATTATTTGGCAAACTCTAAATACGAGTTGGTTGACCGTTATTGAATAACCGTTTCACTAATGATATCGGATATGTTCCTTCCGTCGTAACTACAATCCCCTTCCCTTTCATGAATGTGACCTACCGAATTAGACTATTTACCGGATTTGTTATCTAAAAAGCACCTCGACGGGTGCCACATGTGGAGTAGAATCTGCTTACCCCTTCGGAGCACATGCGATCACCCCTAATTTTTGGTGGGGTTCGTGTTGTTTATTCTTTAGTTTTCTATGTAGCTTCATGTGTACTATTGTTTGTCAGTTTGTCTTTTCATTTTTAGCCATGGCGTTTTCAGTTTATTTTCGATTTATGAGTTTGACTGTCCATCTGGTATCTTTCCTCCCTCTTTAATAAATATTTTTTATAACCGTTTTCGTAGTATAACGTATAACGTATAACATATTCCTATTCCTGTATATTCATTCCTCGAAAAAAGCTCGTAATTTATTTTATGCTACACTTAATTTTCCAAATGTCTGGACTAAACGTCTTTTACTTCATAAAAGTACCGCCAATATAGATACTTTACATAATTAAAAGATAACTATTCAAGTAGAGACTCGCCAACCAACAATAAGGAAGTCGGTCTTTTAAAATAAAATATGATATTTAGAATTTTACACAAGTTTTAATGGGCTTAACTGACACATCTATCTTGATAGTGTTCATTTTCATGTGTATTAAATCTGGTTCACAGCTGTTTATAAAATCGTGCACACGAAAGCAAAACTCGTTATCGCGACTACTCAGACCGTGCACACGACTTTAATCATGGTCGCCTTTCTTTCAACTTTTGCCCTTGACTTTCAAATTTGCGCGGACGACTTTCAAATTGTGCTCCACTTTCAAACTCATGCTTATATTATTTCAAAATTTAAGGGCACTGGTTTCAAAATGAGATTGATAACTTTCAAGAATTTGTAACCCATGTAGACAATTTATTTATAAAATTTAACATGTTATTGTTATGAACTACGAGACAATATAATACACAGGAAATATCTAAATTCCACTATATGACATTTTCAGTGATGCCAGCTGGTATATTACTTGCTACTTAAGGGAAATTTGTGATGAAATTTTTGAGATAATAAACACTGTCGAAAACATGAAACAGGAAATGTCAATCTGGCAAAGAAATTGGGAAATTTAACTATTGCTGAGGATAAATTGTGTTTTTGTTTAGTTGTTCCTGCGTCTATGTGTGAGAGGGTAATAAAGTCAATTTCTGAACTTATATTTGAGTGCTCAATGTACCATCCATAGTGATTTGATTTATTCTAAAAAAAAATTTAGATAATGATGAACAAAAATATATTCGATTGTTAAACGCGAAGAATAGATAAAAGCAAGGAAATAGAACCGTCATAGGTATCATTTTAAACATATAGAAGTATGCAGCTTAGGTCAGTGAAGTTTATAAATTAAATGTTCATAAGTGCAGAAAAAAAATATCATATTACATTTATATTGTATAAAATTTGTTATTATAAAACTGAAAACCGAAATCACTCGTTCTTTTCTTTTAAATTGTTTATATTATTTATATACACATTACAGCGTTTTGTTTTCATGTTATCAGAGGCATATCAAATTCTAGATAATCTGGTCATAGGAAGAGATTTATTTGTTTAAAAAACAGCTAATTGTTATTCGCCTCCATGTTTTACAAGTTTAACCTTAATCATTAGATTGACAGATTTGATAAAAGAGTTTTATCATTCACCATTAATTCTACCTAATAATTTATAACTTCAGTTGAATTTATCATTTATCATTTGTAAAAGAGAAGTTTTCGTTAAAGTATTTCATTACCTAAGGCTTATTATTGTAATAAATAATTTACTAACCTAATTTCGAAATCGGTAAAATTTAATTACTGCAATCATTCAATGAATTACTTATAACTGATGGTAAAATCATTATTGTTGGTTAATACGGATCCAAGTAGCTGTCGTGACTCAAACTTGAATTAGAAATGTCATTGGAATTAAGTACTATCTTGAAAATCCCTCAAAAGGGAAAACATTTTTGTGAACTAAAATCATGTAAGGTTTGCATTGTGATAATGACTATTTCAATATCTTCTCTATGTTCATCTGATTTTTTAGTATCACAAAGATGTGAGATTTACTGTCCGCAGATCTGTATGTGTTTATGTATATCTTACGTTTTTCTCTTTAACCATTGTCCATAACATGCATTAAATATCTGCCACTTGACGTTAAGCAACCAACAATCAATCCATAAAGAAATACAGCATGTATGGATGCAATTTATAATTTTAAACATTAACGAGTTTTTTCCCCAAACCAATTGGTCGATAACGTTACCGAAGGTTACGCCAGTACTTTTGACATGAATTCTCATTGTGATATTAAAATTATGAAATTGTTTAAAAAAAGAAGTTTAATTGTACAATACACATAGGATTTTCGACCACAAGAATATATATAGTAAGCTATATTTTGCAAAAACATATCATTTTTTTTTACCCTTCAAGTCGTACTTTGATTTGCCTTTTAACTTTTGGATTCTACTGTCAGGTTGATACGTTTGTAAACGAACTACACATCTGGGGAACAATAAGCCATTTTTTTATGAGTTTGTTAAATAACAACTTTATATCATTGAATTGCTATTAATACATATATAATCGAACATCAACTGTTGTTTTATGGTAATTAAGGGTATTGAAAGAAACATTTCTCAAAAAAACAAAGGTCAACAAATTACCAGTGTTTGTGTGTTGAAATAGTTTGCTACGACATGCCCATTAATATAGAAGAGGGACGAAGGATACCAAAAAGAACAGTCAAACTCATAAATCGAAGAAAAAAAAAAACTGACAACGCAATGACTAAAATGAAAAAGACAAACGAAAAACAATAGTACACATGACACAACATAGAAAACTGCGGAATAAGCAACACGAACCCCACCAAAAACTAGGGATGATCTCAGTTGCTCCGGAAGAGTGAGCAGATACTGCCTCATAGGTGGCACCCGAGCTGTTGCTCGTGTTATAAAAAAAAATCGGTAAATGGTCTAATGCGGTGGGTCACATTCACGAAAGGGTAGGGGATTGTAGTTACGACGTAAGGAACATATCCGATGTCATTTGTGAAACAGTTATTCCATAACGGCCAACCAACTCGTGAAGACGTCCTTACAATTTACGAAGGGATGATTTCAACTTCACCATTTGGAACTCGTGGCTTAGTAGCTTCCTTGTAAGCAGCAACCCTCTATCAAGAAAATCATGATAGGAAATGCAGCACGGGAATATCGTATCAATCGGGAGATATATAATCCGTATGCAGGTGATGCAGGAAT
Organism: Mytilus galloprovincialis; assembly: GCF_965363235.1. Lineage (NCBI taxonomy): Eukaryota > Metazoa > Mollusca > Bivalvia > Mytilida > Mytilidae > Mytilus > Mytilus galloprovincialis. The sequence continues at coordinate 2,539,283 of NC_134841.1, forward strand.
GTTGCTATTTAGAAGTTCACAATTGTGAAGCTGAAATCATCTCTTTTGTCGTAAAGTTTGGTTTTCAACCGACCCTCATTGTCAATTTTTAATGAGGCCGACTTAACTGTATTTGTTGTATCCAGGGATATTCGATGGGATAGATGCGTTCTACATAGTCACCAAATTTTGAATTATTTAGTGAAAGAAAATAATCTATATAGCGGAAAGTAGAGTTAAAGGATATTGCTAACTTCTTATCTTTCTTCCTAAGAATTCCTGTTTGAAATCGGACTCATAATAATAAAGACGCAGGTCGGCAAGAAGACGAGCACAATTGGTTCCCAATGCCGACAGTCTGTTGAAAAACACGTCCTGCGAACTTAACAAACATGTAGTCAATCAAGAAATCAAGCATCGTGATAATGTCGCTCTCAGAGAACTTTTTGTTTAAATCAGAGTGATCCTTTGCAAAGTATGATTTATCCCTCCCTAAGACCAGGTACTTGTATCTTTGTTGGCCATTCTTATTTTATGAAATAAAGCAATACCAACTCTTATATAACATACTTTTTAATGACCCAGATTTTAAAATAGTTATGAATAAACCGTAGATAACAAGAGTTTTATAATGGCAGAAACGTAAGTCTATAGTATGTATCAAAACATAGCAAAACATAAAAAATAAGTATATATTTAAATGCACAGTAAAACACAATAACAAAAATGCATATGATATAAAAAAAACTTGTTTTTCTAGTCATTTCGAAGTCACCCTAAATATGGAATTCTTAATTGAGCTTTCAATTTCAATTTTTCTTTCAACGTCTTTTGATTTTTTATTGATGCTAGACACTGTAAATATTAATCATTTATCTTCACGAAATAATAACATCCTTTTAACAAAAAGTGCAACTCTTTAAACCTTAGCGAAGTCAATTTGCAAATCCTAAACTTAAACTTTTCTTCTCAAATATTCGATAATTTGATTAAAAACTGCATGTTGATGGAAATACACCAATAATTTTATTCTTTTGTTTCACTTTCTTCTTTTGAAATGAAATTTCGTGAGAATGTTGAACGCATCGATACCGTCAAACTTGACATAACAAGATACAACAAACACAGTAAATATAAAAAAGAATATGTGGTATGATAAATTTTCAGAAGAAACCAAATAAAGTTTATCTAATATTTCGGCTTAGTTTTAGGTTTTAGCTATTGGGGAATCGATGAGTAATTAAGACAATAACAATCAAAACCAAGGAGTAAACAAAGACTCACAAAACTAAAAGACATTTACATCAACAGTTATAAATAATAATTACGAAAACAACACGAACTCCATTGAAAACCGGGAGTGAAATCCGGTGCTCCGGAAGGTAAGCATTTACTGCACCGTATACGGCACCCGTCGTGTTATTTCTTTGTTCAGTTCGGTAATGATGGAAGGTTATTATGACTGAGAAAGAATATCAGATATGATTTCTGACACACTTTTGTCATAATGGCCAATCAGCTCATGATGGCGACCGTAATTTTTTTGAGTGATGACCTTAATTTGATTGATTCATAGCCCTGTCTTAGCAACTTTTGAGAAAGCAGTATTCCTCGTTCAACAAAATCAACGTATTTGAGCTAGCTCTAGAGTAACGTATCAATTGAGACACATATACTCCATATGCTGGTGCCGCTGGGATGTTGCTACACAGAAATGGAAAGGTGACTATAGGAAAATTAAAATCATCGCGTTTGTCATAAATTTTTGTATTCAACCTACAATCAGTAGTCATTTCGAGAAAAAAAAAAGGTCTAAATATGAAGCAGATTTATCTGTGTCGGTAGTATCTTTAATTTCAAGTTCACTTGGATATATAAAATGTAAGTGATCACTGAATCTATTATAATTAAGAGACTGTACATCATCAATATACCGAAAAGTGAAATTAAAAGACCGGGCTTATTTCTTTTCTCCTTTCTGTACAAGCCCTTGAATAAATGCTGCTTCATAGGAATATAAAAACAAATCTGCAAGTAGAGGAGCGCAATTGGAACCCATTGGGATTCCAATAATCTGTTGGAAGACTAAACCTCTAAATTCAACAAATATGTTGACAATTAAAAAGTCCAGCATGGCATTGATATCCTCGTCGGTATATTTTTTCCTTGACTCTGTATGATTTTTCACAACGTAAGCTGAATTCAAGCCCAAAACTAGATATTTAAACGTCTAGTGTCCTTTCTGCTAAAGAAACATAAGCTGACGAGTTCTTTCAGTCGAGATTTAAGTTTAATATGTGGAATAGTGGTATAAAGAGTTGAAAAATCAAAAGTGTTAATGTTGGTACAATGTTTTAATGATTGAGATTGTAAATTACTAGTAACTCTTTTTAATTTTTCAGTATCCACATCTGATTAACACCACTTCTTGAATATGCCGTTTCGGAATATTTCTGAAGTCCTTCTTTGACTGCAGTTAGTATGGCAGTCAAAACTTTAGAAAGGGGTTTAGTGGAACACTTGGAAGAACCTGCAATATACCTTTCCTCATGAGGATTCTTGTGAAGCTTAGGAATCCAATATAAGGATGGAAGATCCTGGTCTTCATCCTTTGGATTAACACCAAAGGAGATAAGCACCGGTTTGTGGTTTTCCAGGATCTCCTACTTCGTAAGCGTACTTAGTGTATATGTAGGATTTCCAAGTGTGTTTTTTATCCCCAATTTCTTAATCAGACAGTCAATGTAATATTTCTTGCAAAAAAAACCAGTATTGTTTGAGGCTTTGTCAGCTTGAACGACAACATATTGGTTATGGAGGCAAGACAACTCCTCTATGACCTGAAGGTCTTTGAACATGGAAGAAGCTTTGGTGCTCATTGATCCTTTAAGCTTACATATTCTTATCTGTACAATGACCTCACTGATTTTACCCATTTCCGAAAGAGTGTCAACCTCAACCTTTTCTCTTTTTGCCCAGTCTTTTGCATAACCCTCAACAGAATCCATTAGTAGTTTGAAGTTCTGCTTCCAATTGCTTGGCTGTGGCTCTTGTATTTCGGATCCTTGGACAAAAAGTTATTGACTATGTTTAGAAATGACATGGCCAGCAGGATTATACACGAAATGGGAATGTGAACAGGCACAATCAGGTGGTTAAGCTTTAAGGTCATCAAAAAAGATTCTGCAACACTTTTTTGTGATTAAAATTTTAGATGCAACAGGGTTGGTGTAGGAATAGGATACTATAGTTGTGTTGTTAAACTACACGTAATAAATTGATGATTTCGGCTTTTAACTTATGAACTATTAAAATTTACTTGGGTTTAGCATTCCAACAGAGCTCAAATTATAAACTTTTAAAATCTACTATCATATGTCAACATTCCAGCCGCGCCTGTACGTAGTGTATATTTCTCGGTTTACATGATATTATGGAGACTTATCACGATTTCCTTGATGAATGATTGATGCTAAAACTAGAGTTATTTAACCAAGAGTTCCGTAGGAAAGTTGAAGTTACCCCCCCCCCCCCCCCGATGTTTTATGGAGGTCATCAAGATGTGTTTAACCGTTATCGAATAATGTGTCACAGATGACACTGAACATTTTATTACAATATAAATATTGACAAAGTTCAGTGTGACATCGTACTAAAATAAAATAGTATTTGGTACTATTCTCAGTTTAAAGATAAGAACTGTGACATTTTTATTATACTATATGGGCATTTCAAATACGCTTTCGACATATGGTTCAAATCCTAAATTAAGAAAAAATGACGGTATTGCTATCATTTAGGACCCCATGAATATTAAGAAAAACATATCTTCATAATGTATTTACATGGCTATATTTTCTATTTACTGTTCTTTTCTCAGTATATAACTAGATATAGGAAGATGTGGTGAGAGTGCCAATGAGACAACTTCCATCCAAATAACAATTTATAAAAGTAAACCATTATAGCTCAATGTACGGCCTTCAACACGGAGCCTTTTCTCACACCGAACAAAAAGCTATAAAGGAACCCAAAATTAGTAGTGTGAAACCATGTAGATTGTTTCAGTAGTTTTTTAAAAGAAAATTGTTCTAAATAGTCTTTTAATCGACGAACATCAATTCTACTTAATATCATTATCTTTCTTAACTTTAATAGATTCAAAAGGGCACTAGCTACGAGAATTATAAAACATCGTAAATATGATTGTTATTCGTTCAATCATTAATAAAAGTGAAATAGTGAAAAATTAGTTCGCTTTTATCAGCCAGTACCGTACAATTTTGTCATAATAAGTTAAGAAACACTTGCTAGTGAATAATTCGACATCATTGAATCCGTATTCATATAAACTTCATATAAAACCCTTATCTAAAGATTGATGAAGCATTAATTGTGCCTGTGTTGTAAGAAAAAAAAATGTCAACATTGAAAGTGAAACAAAGGAAAATCATTTGATTGACTGATCCGATCAACTAAAAACCATTCTTATACAGGTAAAAACCATGATTAAGATATACTTTTAACCTATAATACAAAATTAAGTCGACCCAGAAAAATACCATTGCACGGTCACATTATCTATGTATACCTATATCAATGTTTATTTCGCTTAAATGGTCATCTAAGGTCTTCTGAGTTCAACTCGATAGTTAAGTAGATAACGTCTAGACTAAAATACACAAGGTACGAAGCTTCATTTTTTCGTGCCCATGCCCTGTAAATTATCCATTTAATACCTTTTATTATTTGGATAAATGATTTACATGGTTATAACTTAAATATGAGAATTTGAGTCAAATCGGTGAACATGAATTTAACAGCCAGTGCCCCGTAAAGAACTATATATGAATGTAATAATCCCAAGATGATAATTATCAAAGAAACAGTGTATGCGAAGTACTCAAATACTATCATATTACAACATAATTATAAAAAAAACTGTTTATCATACTAATTACTTGAAAAAACTCTTAATAAAAAAATTTTGATAATTTATTTCGAGGTTTAATGTATAACATATTTATTCCTGGAACAAAAACTGATAATTGATTTTATGCTACACTTGATTTGCAAATTGTCTGTATGTACTCAAAGATGTTTCTTCTGTGTTCACAGTTTTTATTCGGTATATCTAGAAAAATAAGAATGAAAAAATAATCAACGGTGGTCAAATATTGAGATTTGAATATGAAAGATCTTTTTGGTATAGGAGAAGACCCATGTGTCGTCTGTAAATATTCTACTATTATCAGTTATAATGGAAAATATTGGAAATAAAATAAACTGTCTGTCAAAAAGGTTCAACATTATGACCAGTTTCCTGGAAAAATCAAGGTTTGAAAGTTCACAGTTTTATAAAAAGCAAAAGGAAAAGGAAGTTTAGTTTGTTCTCAAAGATTACCAAATTGGAGTAGCAAACCACAATTGGTTAACGCGCCTGACACCGACATTAAACATTCAAACAGACTAACAATTAAAACAATCTTAAACGTCAAAAATTGTGATACCACAGTCAGTATAGTATAGCATAACAACGGAGCCGGATATTTTAATCTGATGCACAGTTTAGAAAACCGAATACATGATGGCAAAACTCGTTCGCACGACTTGTTAGGCTGTTTGCACGACTTGATAGGCTGTTTGCACGACATTTTACTTTATTCATATTACTTTCAAAGGAGGGACGAAAGATACCAGAGGGACAGTCAAACTCATAAATCGAAAATAAATTGACAACGCCATGGCTAAAAATGAAAAGGACAAACAGACAAACAATAGTACATTTAAGGTAGATAGGGTGTCTTCCTCCATTTTGGATTTTGAAATACCAGAAAACAAGGTCTAGATTATTGATAAAATGTGCAAATTTTTAAATTAGTAGGTAATTCATGAGTAAGATTTTTCATTATAATATAGAATATGCCATGTTTTATCATATTTATAATTGTATTTTACCAAAACTTTGTCAAATAAGGGGAGACAACTCAAATGCAAGGGCAGATAATTCAGATAGTGTTACTTTTACAATAGAATGTGTTAGGAATTTACCCATTTTATTATGTAGCAAGAAAACGAGTCCGGTGACCCCATTGTTTCTTCTTATCTGATAGAATAATTTTGGAACTATCTTCTCATATTTTATCTCAAAATTCTATGGTGTAGTTTTCGTTTTATGACCGAAAACTTGGTTTTCCATGCATAATCTATACAAAATCGGACAATTTTGCACAACCTGTAGTGGGAAAATAAGTCCGGTGACCCATTCTTTTTATTAATGTTCTTAAACAAGTAGGATATAAACTACATTTTGGCAAATTATTAAGAAATTCTATGGATTATAATTTAGACACCCCATCTACCTTAACACAACATGGAAAACTAAAGAATGAACAACAAGAACCCCACCAAAAACTAAGGGTGATCTCAGGTGCTCTGGAAGGGTAAGCAGATCCTGCTCAACATGTGGCATCCATCTTGTTGCTTTCAACGTGTGAGCTTGCCTTTTAAATATCGCGGGCGACTTTCAAATTGTGCTTCACTTTCAAACACGTGCTTATTTTTTTTAAATATGGAGCGCTATGCTTTCAAAGTTAAATTGGAACTCGTATCAACCATTTTGTTTTTATTTCACCACGTTATTGTTATGAACTACGAAGCAAAATATACAAGGGAAATGTTTAAATTCCACTGTATGACATTTTCAGTGATACCTGCAGGTATATTACTTGCTAATGTCAGCTGTTAAGGGAAATTTGTAATGAAATTTGTGAGATAATAAACAATGTCGAAGGAAATGTCAACCTATCAAAGACATTGGAAAATTTATTTATTGCTGATGACAAATTGTGTTTTGTTTAGTTGTTCCCGCGTCTGTGTGTAAGATGGTGATAAAGTCAACTCCTGAATCAATAGTTGAGTACACAGTGTACTATCTATAGGGATTTGTTTTAACATCATCATCGATTGTTAAACGCAAAGAATTAATAAAAGCAAGGAATCAGAACCGTAATACGTATTATTTTAAAACATATAGAGGTATGCACCTTAAATGGTCAGTGATATTGAAGAATTAAATGCTCATGTGTTTGGAAAAAAATAATCATGCTACATTAATATTGTATAAAAGTTGTTATTATAATACTGAAAACCGTAATTACTCGTTCTTTATTTTTTAAAAATAGTTCGTTTAATTTATAAAAAAATACAGCATTATAATGCTATTGTACATATGCATACCTATTCTTGATGAGTTGTTGCTTGGATGGTCATAGCAAAAGATTTATTTATTTGAAGGGTTCCGGTAATTGCTTATTCGTTTTCATGTTTAACAAGTTTAACCTTATTTATAAGATTGACATATGTGATATAAATGAGTTTTACCCATCGCCTTCATTCTATCTAATAATTAATTACTTTAGTTTAATTTTATCATTTATCATTTGTAAAACAATTGCATTACATTACCCTAACCATTGTAATTAGGAATTTACTAAACTTTATTTCAAAATCAGTAAATTTTAATTACAGCAATCATTCAGTGTATCACTTATAACTGATGGTAATATCATTATTGTTGGTTAATACCGATCCAAGTAGCTGTCTTGACTCAAACTTGGAAGCAAAAATATTATTGTAATTAAGTGCTATATTAAAAACAATTCCAGAATCCTTCGAAAGGGAAAACATTTTTGTGAACAAAAATCATGCAACTTTTGCAATGTGATAATGACCATTTCAATACCTTCTTTATGATTATCTGATTTTTTTCTATCACACAAAATTTAGTTGTTTGCAAATCTGTATGTGTTTAGGTATATAAAGGCAACAGTAGTATACCGCTGTTCAAAACTCATAAATCTATGGACAAAAAACAAAATCGGGGTAACAAACTAAAACTGAGGGAAACGCATTAAATATTAGAGCAGAACAACGACACAACATTAAAATTTAACACACACAACAACGGACTAAGCATTAGACAAAATCCGATGAGAATAACCAATATAACATCAAAAACAAATACATGTTGAAATGATGTCCTAAAAATTTCCAGATGGTCTAGAAACATTTATCTTCACAAAATAATAACATTCTTTTTACTAACAATGCACTTCTTCAAACATTAACGAAGTCAATTTGCAAATTCTGTACTTTAACTTGTCTTCTTAGATATACTTACTGTATTTGTTTTGAAATGATGTCCTAAAAAAGTCGAACCTAACATAACAAGATACAAGAAATACAATAAGTATATCTTAAGTTTGTCTTTTAAAGCATCGTCCAGAAAATGCATGAAATATTTGCCACTTGACGTTTAGAAACCAACCATTAATCCACACAGAAATACAGCATGTATGAATACAATGTATAATATGAAACATTAACTAGCTTTTTATTCCAACCAATAGGTCAATAAGGCTGCCGAGGTTTACACCAGTACTTTGGTGTTGACATGAATTATCATTGTGATATTAACAAAATGCTATTGTTTAACAAAAAAATCAAATTGTTCAATTGTACGATACACATAGGACTTTCGACCCCAGGAATATATTACCTAAGATATATTTTGCAAAAACTTTATAATTTTTTGGGTCTCATTGTTACTATAAGTTCAGAAATTATTGCGATGTTTTTATTAATGCGAAAAATGCGAGTGAGTTACAATCGCAATAATTTGAAGTCGCAATTATAAAACATTCTTATGAACTAAGCAGGTTTTTTCTTAATATCACAAAAATTGAAATCGCTTTCTAGTTTAAAATGACAAAATCGCAATAATAAATGCACGCAATAATTTCTAAATTTACAGTATTCAAAGTCGTACTTCGCTTTGCCTATTAACTTTTGGATTCTACAGTTAGGTTGATTCGTTTGTATACGAAGCGCACATCTGGGGAATTATAAGCCATTTTGTATGAGTTTGTTAAATAACCACTTTATATCATTGAATTGTTATCAATACATGTATAATCGAACATTACCCCTAGTTTTATGGAAATTATGGGTTTTGAAGGAAAATCCCCCCCCCCAAAAAAAAACGAAGATCTAACAAATTACCAGTGTGCGTGTATTAAAATGGTTTTCTACGACATTGCCCACAAATATCAGATACTTCTAAATGACCCGAATGTTAAATTATTATGATCAAACAGTAGTTTACAATAGTTTTATTATGGCGAAACTTTAAAGTACACAACAAAAGATAAAAAATACGTTTATATTGAAATGCACAGTAAAACACAATAACAAAAATGCAGGTAGATAGGGTGTCTAAATTATAGTTCATAGAATTTTTTAATAATTTGCCAAAATGTAGTTTATATCGGGCTTTAAATAAAAAGAATGGGTAACCAGGCTTATTTTCACGCTTCACAGTGTTCAAAATTGACAGATTTTGTATAGATTATGCATGGGAAACCCAATTATCTGCAATAAAGCGTAAACTTCACCATAGAATTTTGAGATAGCATATGAGAAGATAGCTTTAATAGTATGCTTTCAGTTAAGAAAAAGAAAAATGGGTCACCGGACCCATTTTCTAGCTACATTATAAAATAGGTAAATTCCTAAGACATTCTATTTTAAAAGTATCTTAATCTGAATTATCTGCCCTTGCATTTGAGTTGCCTCTCCTTATGTGGCAAAATTAGAACAAATTTTAATCAAACAAAAGTTTTCTGCTTTTTGTAAAATACAACCGTAAATATGATAAAACATGTCATTTTCTATATTGAAATGAAAGTTCTTACACAGGAACTACCTATTACTCTAAAAATGTCCACATTCTATTAAAGATCTAGACCTTGTTTTCTGGTATTTCTAAATCCAAGATGGAGGAAGACAACCTATCTACCTTAATATGGAAAAATGTTGTTTTTCTAGTCATTACAAAAGACAAACACATTAACAACATTTTGTAAATTATATAACAATATAAAAGAGACAATTGAAGGAATCGGTAATATTTTCTTACACGTTATTCTATTATCGGATAGAAAACATTACGCCAAGAACTATTAATAATTCAACCTAAAAAAGTCGTGATAAAAAGGTCTGAAAAGGCGGTTATCAAATTTCCAGATGGTCTAGAAACATTTATCTTCACAAAATAATAACATTCTTTTTACTAACAATGCACGTCTTCAAATATTAACGAATTTGCAAATTCTGTACTTTAACTTGTCTTCTTAAATATTCGATAATTTGTTATAATAACTCCATTTTGATGGAAATGCACCGAGAGAACATAATAGAAAAATGAAGAAAAGTAAGTTTTATTTATCAGTTTCACTTTCGTCTTTTGAAATGATGTCCTTTAAAACTTTAATGAGAATGTTGATCTCATCGACAACGTCGAACCTAACATAACAAGATACAAGAAATACAGTAAATATAAAAAAGAAGATGTGGTATGATTGACAATGATACAATTTTTCACAAGAAACCAAGTAACATTTGTCTAATTTTTCGGCTTACATCTAGTTATTAGCTATTGGGGAATCGAATGAACATTTAAACTACACAACATAAATTGAAGATTTCAGCTTTTAACTTATGAACTTTTCAAATCTACTAGCGTGTAGCAACATAACAGCATACCTCAAATTATAAATTTTTTAAATCTATTATCATATGGCAACATTCAAGCAGCCATTTTACGTAGTGAATAATTCTCGGTTGATACGATATTCTGATGATTAACATATAGTTTTACCAAAATGTACCAAATTAAACAGACCTAGAAAAATCAAATTACATGATCTCATTATCTTTGTCTATCTATATCTATGTATATATCGCTTATATGGTCATTCGAAGTCTTCGAAGTTCAACTCGATAGTAAATTGGACGACGTCTAGACTAAAATACACACGAAATGAAGCTACATTTTATCGAGCTAATGCCCTGCAAATTAATTCTTTTAATACTTTTATTACTATTTGGATAACAGTTTTACATTGTTATGAATCATATGCAAGAATTTGTTTCAAATCGGTGAACATGGGGTTGACAGGTAGTACTTCGTTTAGAATTCTATATGAATGAAATTATCCCGAGAGAAACAGTGTATACAAAGTACTCAAAGACTATCATATAATGACATGATTATCAAAACATTTTTTTGTCATACCAATAATTTGAAAAACTGTTATTAAACATTTTTTGATATCTTTTTTTCGTGGTGTAATGTATAGCATATTCTTTTCCTGGATATTAATTCTTGGAACAAAAGCTGATAATTGATTTGATGCTACACTTGATTTGCAAAATGTCTGGACTAAGCTTCTTTTACTTCTTAAAACGCCTCCAATATAAACTACTTTACATAATTAGTTTCGTTATTGTATCTACAAAAATTAATAACGTCATTATTTTGATATTTGTTACCTCATTTAAAAGATGATTATACAAGTAGAGACGCGCCAATCAACAATAAGGAAGTAGGTTTTATAAAATAAAAATGGATAATTAGAATTTTACACAAGTTCAATTGAACTGACCTGACACATCTATCTTAATAGTGTTCATTTCATGAGAAATTTATCAAGCATTGTTTTATTAGATTTTTGTCTCTTTCCTCTGCTTAATATATGTGATAAAAACTAATAGATATAAAGAGTAAATATTTTGAATTACCGTGTACTTTTAAAGCTTAATTTCCACTACTAACGTTTAAAACACACATTTTTAAATGTCATTACCATTTAATTTGATTACATTCATTTTGATTTTTGTTTGGGATAAAAAAAATACGTTTTAATGTTGAAGTTATTTACTTATTTGACAATCGGTATATCAAAATGTGAAACAATTCAACAGAAAACGCAGTTCTTTATTCATGCTAAATGAGAAAAGACAACATTATGAACATACGACAACCAATTCATTTTAAAGACAGACATATAATAACATGATCATTAAAACAATACAATTATTGGAAAAACTCTTGATCAACATTTTTTGATAAAATTTTTTGTGGTAAAATTTATTACATATTCCTTTCCTTGGATATTGATTCCTGCAACAAAAACTCATAATTTATTTTATGTTACACTTAATTTTCAAAAATGTCTGGACTTCGCGTCTTTTACTTCTTAAAATTGCTGCCAATATAAGATACTTTACATAATTAATGTTGTTACTGTATCTAGAAAATTGAATTGCGTCATTATTTTGATATTTGTTACGTCATATAAAAGATAACTTTTCAAGTAGAGACCCGCCAATCAACAATAAGGAAGTAGGTCTTATAAAATAAAATATGATATCTAGAATTTTAATGAGCTGAACTGACATATCTATCTTGATACTGCGTTCATTTTATGAGAAATTTATCTAGCATTCTTATTTAGATGTTTGTCTCTTCCCACTAATTGATGAATATACAATTAAAAATATACTCGAGAATACAAGTAAATGAGTAAAAGCATAGAATCAGAACCGTTATACGTATCATTTTTAAAAAATATGGAATAATGCACCTTAAATGGTCAATGATGTTGAAAAATTAATTGCTCATGTGTTATTTGTAAAAAAATCAATTATGTTACATTCATATTTAAAATGAGTTAATATTCCGCCTTAATTCTATCTACAAACTTGTTAATTTAGTTGAATTCTATCATTATCATTTGTAAACCAATACTTTTCGTAAAAATATTACATTACCCGAAAAGAGGGATTAAAGATACAAGAAAGACAGTCATAAATCAAAAATAAACTGACAACGCCATGGCTAAAAATGAAAAGGACAAACAGACTAACTTTCGTTAAGAACTTACTAAAACTAATTTCAAAATCGGTATAATGTGGTTACAATAATCATTCAATGTATTACTTAAAACATATGGTTATCATTATGTTTGGTTAATACGGATCCGAGTACAATATTTCATGACTCAAACTTGTGAGTAAAAATATTATTGTAATGACTATTTCATTACCGTCTTTATGGTCATCTACATTTTTCTATTACAAAGATGTGAAATTTGTCGTCCGCTTATCTGTATGTTTGTTTATATATATATATTTTTCATTTTTCTCTTTAACCACAAAAGAAATACAGCATGTATGAATATAAATAAGAGGATGTGGTATGATTGCCAATCAGACAACTCTCCATAAGAGACCAAAATGACACAGAAATTAAAAAACTATAGGTCACCGTACAGCCTTCAACAATTTGGAGGAAAGCCCATGCCGCATAGTCCCCTATAAAAGGTCCCAGAATGACAGATGTAAAACAATTGAAACGAGAAAACCTAACGGCCTACTTTAAGGGCAAAAACTCATAAATAACACATCAACAAACGACAACCAGTGAAATACAGGCTCCTGACTCAGAACAGGCACATACATTATAATGTGGCTGGATTAAACATGTTAGCAGGATCCCAACACTTTCTCTAACCTTGGACAGTGGTGTTACAGTGACAATACACAAAAAAAACCACTATAATATCCGGTGAAAAAAGCTCATCAGATGTATTCACATAGAAATACTATACAAATTGGACGTGGCCGCGTACATGTATATATCCCAACAACAAAAAAAAAACTAAGTATAGATCTGAGATTATCCTGATTAAAGAGTAATTTCTCCCAATTTGATTGGCTGATATTGTCCTAATGAATTACAGTACAATTTTTTATAACGTCAGTTGGAATTATCGTCTTTATTTATTACGTCAATTGGAATTATCTCCCTTATTTACTACGTCAATTGGAATTATCTCCCTTACACCATTTACCTAATGAAAAAAAAAATCTTTTTTAAGTTGCTTTATAGTCCTAATGTTTTTAATTTTTCAGTTTTATATTAAATATCTTAATATATTTGGTTGATATTTTCCTAATATTTAATTTGAATATAATAATATGTAATATAACAAATTCAGGATAAATTCGTTACAGTGTGCATTTGTCCTAATACAGGGTCAATAAAATGTTTGGATTCGTCTTACCGAATTTTATTGACCCGATAAATTCTCGTATTAGGACAATTGCACACTGTGTAACTAATGGGACCCGAAGTTGCTGACAGCTAGTTCAATGCAATTTACAACTTATAAAAAAAATCATGCATCTAAGACTAAATAATCAAACAGTACGCATCAAACATCCAAAATGAAAAGACGGCATAAACAGTCAGAGAAAAACACGACCTTGTGCAATGCCAAGATGAATGCGTTTTACAATGAAAAACATTACCGATTTTTTTTTCAACCAATGGGTCAATAACGCTGCAGAGGGTTACGCCAGTACTTTAGTGTTGACATGAATTAGCATTGTAATATTTGCATATGTTATTTTTTTAATTATTTCTAGCTGTTCAATTGTCCAAAACACAATTTTTAACCACAGGAATATATAAGCTATATTTTGTAAAAGCTTTATAAGTTTTGGGGTCTGAATTATTCAAATTTGTACTTAACTATGCCTTTTAACTTATCGGATTCTACAGTTAGGTTGATTCATTTGTAGACGAAATGCACATCTGGAGGACAATTAGATATGTAAAATAATTAAGATTAAACAGTTGATAACAACAGTTTTATAATCGAAAAAAAACTTTAGTATAGATTATAGATCAAAACAAATTAAAACAGAAAAGTTGATATTGAAAAATGCACAGTAGAAATCAATCACGAAAATGCATTTAATATACAAAAAAAAGAAATTGTTTTTCTAGTCATTACAGAAGATACATCAACAACATTTTGTAAATTATATAAAAATATAAAAGAGACAATGGACGGAATTAATAATTTTTATTTTATAATTTTGGATCGTCTATATTTTACAGTTTTTCATTTTCTTCACTTGTTTTATAATGGATTAAAAACTAAAGCAGTCTTTCAATATGGAATTTTTCATTGATCTTCCGATTTGCTAATTGTCTTTCCACTTCTTTTGATTTTTTATTTGGTGTTTGACACTCTGGATATAAAATACTTATTTTTACAAAATAATAACATCCTTTTAACTAACAGTACAATTATGTAAACCTTGACGAAGTCAATTAGCATATTCTATACTTCAACTTGTTTTTTTAAATATTCGACAATTTTATTAAAAACAACATGTTGATGGAAATGCACCAAGAGAACATAAGATAAAATGAAGAAAAATTAGTAATATTCCTCAGTTTCAGTTTCATCTTTTTAGATGATGTTCTCCTAAAATTTCGTGAGAATGTTGAACCCATCGAACTCGTCGAACTTGATATAACAAGATACGACAAGTACAGTAAAGATGAAAAGGAGATGTGGTATGATTGACATTAGAACCATTTTCACAAGAAATCAAATAAAGTGTGTCATATATTTCGGCTAACATTTAAGTATTAGCTTATGGGGATCATCAAATGAATATTACAACACCACGAAAACAAATTGATGATTTCGACTTTTCAAATCTACTAGCGTGTTGCATCATTTCAGCAGAGCTAAAATTATAATCTGTTCAAATTTACTATTATTTGGCAACATACCAGCCGCGCCAGTACGCATAGTATATATATCTCTCGGTTATTACAATATTCTAGAGCCTAGGTTTCTTATTACAAATTCGTGAGGCAGGATTGATGCATACAGTAGAGCTATTGCACTATAGTTCCGTAGGAAAAGTTGAAGTTATTCCCCCTAATGTTTTATTGGGTCATCAAGATGTTTTTGACCGTTATTGAAGATCACAGATGACTAAGGGTACGAAAAATGCTTAAAGCCACAACCCCGTTCTTATGAAATATCTTATCTACATTTTAAAGACAAATATAAGCGCGATAATATCATTAATTGTAATTATTATTAAAAAGTCAGTATGGTTATATTTAATTTGCTCATGTAAGAATTAAAATTGTACAATTTATTAAGTAACATCATAAAATAGTTATGAAGTCCTCAATTTATATTCTCCTCTAGCAATATTCATTTAAAAAATTTCATCAAATTATAATGTTCATTTATTGAAGACTAGTAGTCTTTTTCAAGCAATTACACGAATGACTCAGGGGTATAGCAATATTGTAAAGAATACACTGAGATTTATAAAGGGGATCAAAAATTGATTATTTGAAATAAACCAATATAGTGGTAGACGTTTTGCCATTATTTTTCATTTTGCGTCTGGTGTGGTGTTGAATCAAACGACACCCACGATCTCCCTGAGGGTACCACCAGAACTTGGTCGGCAATAGTTTAAATATATTTTCTGTAATTATTTACCTTTATTGATAAGTCAATATGTCAATTTTTGGTAATATCCTTTTGTTTTTACAAATTGTATTCTTTATTTTTTAATCCATCGGTTTCTACATAAGGAAATGTTACTTTGAATATAGTCTAAGTCTTATTTGGAACATTTTTTCGAAATTTTCTTTTGTTAGTGTTCTCCGATTCCGTTTTTGTTTCAGCCTAGTGGCTCATAACATGAGCGATAAATCATCTTTCCTATTAGAGGTATTGTAAATTCTGAAATTATTGCAAGATTAATTTTAAAGATGTTCGATATATTTTTCTCATTCAGTGTAAGTAAATATATTTATCCTGAAACTTGATTTTAAAGAGCAAAAACTGTAGACAAAACTTCAATGTATTCTAAGTTTTATAAACCTTCACCAGGAATTCGAAAGCAGAATTTTAAAGCAAATTTGTACAAGAAGCAAATCAATGGTAGAGCTATATGACCAAAAACGACGTGACAAAGGCTAAATCCATTTAAGGTAAACTTTCACTTTATTTTTATTTATTGAAAACAGAATATGTAGAGTGAAGCATTTCGTCTTCTTAATCTACCGCCTTAGAAAGTAAACATCATCATAGTTGTATTTTCATTCAAAATGCTACAAGTTTGACGTTTCTTAACGTTAGTATCTAAATTTATTAAGTATACCTCATCCTTTGAAACATTTGATACCAATCTTTCTTTGGATAATTCTTATCTTTTTATTTCACAAGAGTACATACTATTCTGTATCATTTAGTCTCGTGTGGAGAGTTACTTCATTTGCAGTCGTACCACATCTTATTATTTTTAAAATAATCTAAAGCAGACAACTGCTATTAAAAGGACGGAGTTCTGCACTAGCAATTAGTTTGCATTTGGTATTAACTTATAATTTTATAAACGTGAGTCTTAATGCAATTATTTAAAAAAGGCAAGAGAATAGTGTTTCTTAGTTAATCTTATGTCCGATCTCATTCTAACTAAACATTGTGCAATCATTATTCAAAGTGTATCGACCTTAAGATCTATTACGATTTTATATATGATTAAAGAGCAGACAGCTGAATTCAAAAGAATCATGCCATCAGTAAAATATTACAATCGAATCATGAAACATTGTATTAACTAAAACAACAGGCTTACACAATGTCATGTTATATTTTGTCGACAACTATCTTAATGTCTTTGTCAAAATTTATTATAACGAACTTATATTTTTGGCTTGCGAGTGACGTTGTTACGGATATCAAATTGAAGCCTCGTTTTGTTTTCTCTCTTGGCACTACGGATGTCATTTTGATCTAAAATATAAGATAGCAAAAGTATTGTTTTTTTTGCATTTTGGCCCTGATGGATTTTTCCGTTTGAAAAATGTATTCGCAATCAAATTCAATTTTAGACAGCATACAATAAGTTAGTTTTCAAAGTGGGGAAACATGAAATAACAATATTTTTCTAACATGTCCGGTCAGAGGTATCAAAATTAATAAAACAAATATAAATAAGAAGAGAGGGTATGGTAATCAATGAGACAACTCTCCAGAAAAGAACAAACAACACAGAAATTAACAGCTATAGGAGAAAAGCCGATACCGGATTATCAGCCTTAACACGCTCATAAATCACAAATGTAAAACAATTCAAACCAGAAAACTAACTGCCTAATTAATGTACACAAAAAGAACGAAACACAATTATGTAACACTAACACTTTTTTCACAATAATTTGTTGACGCAATTTGAAGGAGAGAAAAAATCCAAAGATATATGAGTGTTTTTGAATAGTTTAAGAAAATGTAATCATTTAGCGGATCACAATTTTTCTTTTGTTTAGGACTGTTGCAATGGGTACACAAAGATATAGTTTAAACATTTTAATTACCCTGTTCGTAGTGGTAACATACAATCTGTTCCTTCGTATGACGTATACATATATATCAATAAAAAAGCAAGCACATTATGGGCAACATTAACATAGGTCTTACTTTCTCAAAGTCGGCTTATATCGAGTAACGACGACGACTGGGACAACACTACCTAGATTAGGATGACACAGTTTTAAAATGTTTCACATCGGAAAATGACAAAGAAATCGAGAGAATCTTATGAACTATGAAAACGAGAGGGGCTGGGGGATTCGACACGGTAAGTATATTTGAAAAAGGATCAGCTAGTTTTACGGTCACCACCACGAATTGATCGCCTGATTCGGTATGTCTGGGTTTCAATCTTCTATTGACTTATTTTCGCTGTCTTATTAAATGAGAATACAAGAAAATTTGTCTAATATATGGTTTCATCACATTATATTATTGATTCCGTATGTAGACGCAGAGTAAACTTAATTAACGGACGATGTACGTATAGCAAGAGTCGCATACTTTGCATGCTGATCAGAAGTAATCTTTTCATTGTTTATGTCTAGTAAGAGATAAAGAAGAACTGTAGATTCATTTATTTTCATGGGTACCAATTTTCGTGGATAAAGAAAGCATATTTGTGGATATCTGATTTCGTGGTTTTGCCAAAGTCTGCATATGTCTGTGTCTGTCCAAAGTCAGGAGCCTGTAACTCAGTGGTTGTCGTGTGTTTATGTGTTACATATTGGTTCTTCGTTCATTTTTTTTTATATATAAATGAGGCCGTGACTTTTCTCGTTGTTTTACATTGTCATTTCGGGGCCTTTTAGAGCTGAATATGTGGTATGGGCTTTGCTCATTGTTGAAGGCCGTACGGTGACCTATAGTTCTTAATTTCTGTATCATTTTGGTCTCTTGTGGAGAGTTGTCTCATTGGCAATCACACCACATCTTCTTTTTTTTATATATAAGTTTTTTTCGTTGGATATTTAATTTCGTTGTTCACCAATGACATCGAACTTCACGAAAATTGGAACACCACGAATAAAAATGAATCCACAGCTTACCATGTTCAAGGGACGTTTAAACACTTGTACTATGTAAACAATGATAAAACTCTAAACTGATCGTGATCATAAGAAGTATCGACTTGGTAAGTGTTTCATACTTCCCCCATTACGCAAATCAACTCAAGATTCAGGGCACATGTTAAATGAGGAACAAGACATAATTGGTTACTTTGCGGTCAAAACGATTGTTGGTGCTGTCAAAGTGTACCGTTAATATGTTTGGTAAATCCATTAGGTTTAATGAATGTCTCATTAAATCTCTGATTATTCCATACCAGGTTTGGCTATACTTTTGTTTATAATCAATAACGTCCTTAAAGGGTTCGTAAATAAACCGAATTTATTGGTTTCACGCACCAGATATCGCCAATATTTGAGATATTGGGATACCGTCAGTTTTGGTTGGCTAACATGTCTTCTTAACTGATTTACAGGATTTTGATATCGGTAAACTATTGTTCTCGGAATATCTAAGCACTTTCAATAAGGTAGATGATTTACAAATCTTTTGACATGGAGCATCAATGAAGAGGTTTTATTTGTCCAAATAAATTTCGAAGTTGAAGAGCATTGAGGACCTAAAATTCCAAAACTATACAAAAGAGGGACGAAAGATACCTGAGGGACAGTCAAACTCATAAATCGAAAGTAAACTGACAACGCCTGGCTTAAAATGAAAGAAGACAAACAGACAAACAATAGAGCACATGACACAACATAGAAAACTACAGAATAAGCAACACGAACCCCCTCAAAAACTAGGGGTGATCTCAGGTGCTCCGGAAGGGTAAGCAGATCCTACTTCATATGTGGCACCCGTCGTGTTGCTTATGTTATAACAAATCCGGTAAATAGTCTATTTTCTTTGGTTACATCTTCTGACATCAGACTCGGACCGCTCTTGAACTGAATTTTAATGTGCGTATTGTTATGCGTTTACTTTTCTGCATTGGCTAGAGGTATAGGGGGGAGAGGGGAGATCTCATAAACATGTTTAATCTCGCCGCATTTTTGCGCCTGTCCCAAGTCAGGAGCCTCTGGTCTTTGTAAGTCTTGTATTATTTTTAATTTTAGTTTCTTGTGTACAATTTGGAGTTTAGTATGACATTCATTATCACTGAACTAGTATATATATTTGTTTAGGGGCAAGCTGAAGGACGCCTCCGGGTGCGGGAATTTCTCGCTGCATTGAAGACCTGTTGTTGACCTTCTGCTGTTGTCTTCTCTAAGGTCGGGTTGTTGTCTCTTTAACACATTCCCCATTTCCATTCACAATTTTATTATTCAGTAGGTCACATTCATGAAAGATTGTAGTTACAATATATCCTGTTATAACAACTCATCAAAGATTACAAACCTGAAACAATTGAATGCGATTCTAAAGCTGAATGTTACCTGTTACCTAATGTGTAAGTTCTGCTTCTGTCGGGTGCACCACCCGTCGGTGTTACTTATGATTTGCTATCATCAGGAATGCACTTAAGCTGCTCGTGGTTATTACATATGACCAAACGATTGACATAAACATCTTTTTCTTCATGCTCTGACGGTGTAATCAATATGTATTACTTAGCATCAATATCTTCATGTTACTATGCCTACTTAGATCGACACAGTCATTTAAAACTGATCATGACCCAAATGTGTGTACTTTGTTTTGATTTCTTGATATTCAGGAAGTGTTTCCGGGACTAAATGATTCCATTTATTTAACTATTCTGTAAAATCTAATTATAGAACTATGTAAACGTTAATGCCAACTAGATCTAATGTTATCAGTAATTGAATATATATCTGTTTGAATTGAAATGTTGCATTTATTTTTCGATTGTAAGATTTAAGTTGTCAACTATATAAACAGATCAGAATTTATATTCGTTACAATCAAACATAACGTCTAATTGATATCCATGCAATTAACATGTCGAATAGGTATAACAGAGGCAGCAAATTTTGTCTACTGGTATTGTAAGAATGTATTGATGAAAGATAATGCATATTTAATCAGAGAAATAATAATAATGAAATTTACAAAAAAAACGTAAAACAAAAACAAAAACAAAACAAAAATCCAACATCAAATAACACACCAAAAAAAAAAAAAGCAATAATAATGTATGTTTACAAATAAACTCGTTATAGGATTAAACTTACGTTTCGTCTATAAAAGACGGTCGAAAGATACCTGAGGAACATTAAAACTCATAGTCTTATAAGAAACTGACAAATTCAAAGCGAAAAGAGAAAGAAAAACTCAAACAGACAAAATAGTAAACAAAACACAACATAGAAAATTAAAGACTGAGCGACACGAATCGCATCAAAAAACGGGAGGGATGATGGTAATCTGAGGAGCTCTGGAAGCAGATTCTGCTATACACATAGTACACGTCGTGTTGCTTGTGGTAGAAGGACCAAGGTAATAAGTCTAATTTAGTAGGTCACATTTGGAAAAGGTGATGGGATCGTAGTAACGTTATAAGGAACATATCTGTTAACATCCATGAAACGGATATTCAATAACGGCCAATCAACTCGTGATGGCTTGCATGGATGATTTCAACCTCACTAGTTCCTTGTGAGCAGCTACCCTCTTTAATTTCAAGGAAAGTCCTGAAATATCGTATCAATTTGGAGACGGTTACTCTGTATGCAGGTGTTACTGGAATGTAAATATATATGAAAGAAAAGTTCGCAATTGCGAGGCCGAAATCATCTTTGTCGTCGTAAAGTTTTGTTTTATCCGAAAATCATTGTCAATTTTTAGATTAACCAGATTCATCACTGAGGGTCGAATAAAAAAATCAATAAAATAAGGTGCAAAGGTAAAGAACAGTGAATACCCGAATTTTCGAATCGATTTGCCAAATACAGCAAATTGAAATGAATTTATGTATCTATATTAAATTCTATGTCCAGAACGAGATTGTTGAAGGTATACTTTGCTATTCTTATTACAAAAGTGTTCGTATTTTAAAGGGGAAAAAATCCTGAAACATTTTTGACGTGACCTTTATTTAAACGTTTTTCTTTGTATGACATCTCCTTTCTATGTCGAACCAATAACGAAATTACTTTGAAAACCTCCATCATAGCTTGCCATAGATTTCAAAATACGAACGTAAGAGTACTATATCATTCATTTAGAGTTATACAAGAACTATTATATCATAACATAAAATCTGATTATTAATCTTTCAATCTAGAAATCTCCCACAGATTTAATTACTAGTATATGAGATAATTATATGTATTAATGTTCAAATCACGCAAATGTATGATTTGTTTAATTTAAAAGGCATCACAAAATAAATATATATTATCATGAATTAACTCGATACTGTCAAATATTTTAGTTTTTATCAATAAATATAATACTATGGGGGGTTGTAATATAATAAAATTGAGAATGGAAATGGGGAATATGCCAAAGAGACAACAACCCGACCATAGAAAAAAAACACAACAGCAGAAGGTCACCAACAGGTCTTCAATGTAGCGAGAAATTCCCGCACCCGGAGGCGTCCTTCAGCTGGCCCCTAAACAAATATATGCTAGTTCAGTGATAATGAACGCCATACTAATTTCCAAATTGTACACAAGAAACTAAAATTAAAAACAATACAAGACTAACAAAGGCCAGAGGCTCCTGACTTGGGACAGGCGCAAAAATGCGGCGGGGTTAAACATGTTTGTGAGATCTCAACCCTCCCCCTATATCTCTAGCCAATGTAGAAAAGTAAACGCATAACAATACGCACATTAAAATTCAGTTCAAGAGAAGTCCGAGTCTGATGTCAGAAGATGTAACCAAAGAAAATAAACAAAATGACAATAATATAAGTCTTTTTGCTTTACTTTGTATTAACGAATGAAATAACTTCAGGTATGAAATATATGGAGATGTGGCATGGTTGTCACTAGAACAACCATTCAGTGGATATCAAAAGATATTACCGTATGGCCTTAAACAATGATCACAGTTATACCATAAATATGTCAGCAGATAAGATTAAAAAAAGACTCTAAAAACACATACAGGATCTTTCGTGACTTCAGTTTAATTCTGTGGTCTTGTAGCATTACTTATGGCAGCAGAATATCGATGTTCAAATTTCATCAATTGATTAAAAAAAATACAAATCAATGCAACAAACTAAGTAAATTTATCAAAGTTATAAATGTGAAAGTCAGTCCTCCAAGTTAATTTCATTGTATTGTTCACACATGCTTGTAAAAATTGTACCTTATAGTTATATTTATGTATGTTCTCTATCATTATGTTATTGTAGTTTTATGAGAAATAAAGTATTCGTATTCGTATAACAAAAGAATCGGATGAAATAAAAAAGAAGGAAAACCGATTATTTCTTGAGGTAGAGCATCTCCTGTTATAATTAATCCAATCGTCATGTAAATCCATTCAGTCAAATTGTCAAACACAATCGAAATAAGACATCATTTGTTCGTTTACTGATCGAACGAGTTTTTGGGTATATAAAGATTTCTGAGCACGAAAACACGACGCTGGTGAGTCCACACACTTCAACAAAAGTGGTATACTGATAATTAAGATAAGAACCTATTTCTGTCGTTCTTCCTTACAACTGATTGTATGTAAGGGGCAAACCCCATATATCACGGGCGTAAGGTACAAATTGAAATATGTTATCACGGTGATCGTACTATAAGACAGAGTGTATGTTTCTGGTACGAAATGGAAGGTAAACAATTCAAAATTCGAAGTTTGATTTGTTTACATATATTCTAGTATGCAGTCGTCACCTTGTGGTAATATCTAGAAAAAGATATGAAGCAGCAATGAATATCCGTCCATAATATCTAACAAATATGATGACGATCAAAAGGTCTACAAATTTGATGTGTTATTATTGGTATGTTTGGTTGTAGAATGAGTGTATTTCTCAACAAAATAAAACAAGAAATGTGTATCTTCGAATTACATGTTGTAAAAAAAATCTGTTAAATGAGACGATGAATTGATCACTCAATTCAGATTGTCAGTTATAGTATTATTTTTATGCATGTCTTTTGAAGAAAAAATATATATGAACAATAGCTTGACTCAAAATAGATACATTAAGCACTGTCACTGGGTTGATGCCTGCTGGTGGACTTATAGTCCCCGGCGGTATCACCAGCCCAGTAGCTAGTACTACGCTAATGGCATAAATATTCGGGTTTTGTGTTATTTAAATTTGCTGTGTCAAAATTTTTTTTTATTAAGGAATATATCTCCTTCATGCAAAGCTCTGATTCCTTGTTATCATTTTTTGATATCATTATCATTATCCTTTACTGGTTAATAGCTCTGCATCCTTTTAATAAATTTTGGATCTTGGATTTTCTAATATATTGCCTTGGGCATCACTGTAAAGACATTGATTGTCGAAATGTGCACCGTGTGTAGCAAGATTTGTACTGTTTACGTTATTGTAGCAAATCAACTTTTTTCAGTAAAGCTTTTACTTATATATAAATGTAAATTACATGTATTTTAATGTGACTATTTAACACTTTTTCTTTCGGCAATAAAGGTAAGTAGTTTGATACATTCAAGCCAATAGATAATACACAATTTAAAAATAAATACTGACGTCTTGCTATCTTATTGTAAATGAACATCTTAAGGATTTATAAAACTTCGAATGAAAGGGAGATAATCATATCTTCTGTACAATTCTAAATAATTTTTCTCTTAAAATTATCGAAGGATTGTCATTTTCTGTTTATGAAATCACAATAACATACTGTGCAAAAAACTAAATAGAAAGTTTGTTTCGTTTATTTTTTATATTGTCACATTTTTGCTTCTAAAAATGAGACTTTTCCACTGGAAATAGTGATTGTTTTTGCATTCCGACTGCCATCAACGAAACTGGAGTAAACGAAACAGACGTTCAAAGATAACAATTGTTAACCTGATTTCTTTGTTCAGTTCTAACAACATACAAAATTCGGTTTATTTAGATGTTGTATCTATGATGAGTCCAAGTATAGTAAGACAAATATTTGAAACCTATACAGAACACATAAATAAAATTGAGAATGGAAATGGGGAATGTGCCAAAGATACAGCAACCCGTCCATAGAGCAGACAACAGCAGAAGGTCACCAACAGGTCTTCAATGCAACAAGCTGGCCCCTAAACAAATATATACGGGTTCAGTGATAATGAACACCATACTAAACTATACAGAACACACCATATAAATACTGATATGAAACACCATATAAATACACCATATAAATACAGAACACACCATATAAATACTGATATGAAACACCATATAAATACACCATATAAATACAGAACACACCATATACATACTGATATGAAACACCATATGAATACACCATATAAATACAGAACACACCATATACATACTGATATGAAACACCATATAAATACACCATATAAATACAGAACACACCATATAAATACTGATATGAAACACCATATAAATACACCATATAAATACAGAACACACCATATAAATACTGATATGAAACAGCAGTATTTATATGGTGTGTTCTGTATTTATATGGTGTATATATATTTTATATTTATAAGGTATATTACTTGCTAATTTCAGCTGTTTAGGGAAATTTGTAATGAAATTTCGTAGAAAAAAAAACATGTTGAAGACATGAAACAAGATATGACAAAGACATTGTGAGATTTGTCTATTGCTGAGAACAAATTGTGTTTTTGTTAATTTGCTCTTGCGTCTGTGTATGAGATGGTGATAATATCTTTTTCTGAACAAAAAATAGAGTGCAAAGTTATAAGTGTACTATTTATTGTGAGTTCATCTTTTTTTCTTTTATATATTAAAGATTTGTTTTTAAATATAATGAACACAAAAAATCATTGATTGTTAAACGCGAAGAATGGATAAATGCAAAGAATCAGAGCAGTCATGTGTATCATTTTATAACCTTTATAATTCTGCACCTCAAATGCTTTCTCATGTATAAAAATTAATTGCTCATGTATTTTGAAAAAAAAATATACATATATAGGTGTAATGTTTTAATTAGATAAAAGTTGTTATTATAAAACTGAAACCCTGAATCAATCTTTTTTTTAATTTAATTTTTTATGTAATCTATATAAAAACACAGCACTTTAGTTTCATGCTATCGGGCAGAAGCATTTCAAATATTAGATGATTTGTTGCCTTTATGATAAAAATGAAGATATTCATATTTTTAGGGTACAGCTAATTGCTTATTCCTCTCCATGTTTTATTATTGGCGTTGTCAGTTTATTTATTGTCCTTCTGTGATTTTCGCCCCTCTTTTACAAGTTTAACCATAATCATACGAAAAGTAAATTTGAAACTCTGGATATAAAACACTTATTTTTACAAAATAAAAACAATCTTTTTACTAACAGTACAATTCTTTAAATCTTAACGAAGAAAATTTGCAAATTCTATACTTTTAACTACATTTTTTAAATAGTCGATAATTTGATTTGAAAGAATGTTGTACGCAACGACCCGCCGAATTTGACATAACAAGATACGACAAACACAGTAAAGTTTTTCTCATATTTTGGATTATGTCTTGATATATACAATGGGGATCGAATGAGTATTTAAAAGAGGGAAGAAGGATACCTGAGTGACATTCAAACTAATAGATTTAAAATAAAATGACTACCCCATGGCAAAAAAGAAAAATACAGACAGTAATAGTACACAAGACGCAACATAGAGAACTCTTCATAAGAGGGCAGCTGACTGACCAAGGGGGACCTGCTGAGTGACCTAAAGGAGAGGAGGCACGCTCCAACCATGCGTCAGTGATTTTCTATATAACCAACCAAATGTTTCCGCGAAAGGGGGCTCGAACCCCAGACCCCCTGGATCCACCTATGAGACTAATCAAAACAGACACCACCGAAAAACTGAGGGTGATTGCAGGTGCTCTGGAAGGAAAAGCAAATCCTGCTCCACATGTGGCATCGTCTCGTTGCTCATGTTATTACAAACCCCGTAAATAATCTGAACTACACGACAAAATTATCAATGTTGGCTGTTTACTTATGAATCTTTCAAAGCTACAACCGTGTAGCAAGGTGAATTGGTAACCATTTAAAATTAGTTTATTTAAAAGATCGGTAAGTTTACTAGGATTGTTTCGAGATTTAAGTGTCTGTTTCTTTTGTTAACACATTGCTGTTAAAATAAAGGAATTTTATGCATCTGTCATAAAAGTGAGAGATTTATCTAGCTATAAAACCAGGTTTGATCAACCAGTTTCTACATAAGAAAATGCATGTTCCAAGTCAAGATTATGACAGTTGTTATCATTTCGTTTAATGTGTTTGAGCTTTTGATTTTGTTATTTAATTACGAACTTTCCGTTTTGAATTTTCCTCGGAAATCGGTATTTTTGTTATTGTACTTTTTGCTTAGGCATTTTGCTTTAATCATTTCTCAATGTGTACATCTTTGTTTGTTTTGTTACTTTTAGAAATTAGTCCTGATTGCACATCTTAAAATATAACTACTCAATACTCATTGTGCCGACATTTTTTTGTTGATAAAGTTATATGTTTATTTTTATATGTCTTTTAGGTCTTTGTCCATTGGTTGACAGTCTCGTTGATGTATACACCTCAAGTTCTGTACATACATTGTGTTCTTAAACACTTTCTTTTGTCTTTTTTGGTTTCATAAGAACAAATAGAGGTCGTCAAACTAGTCTTATTTTTATTGAACAACGTTGGCAGTTTATTTTCGATTTATGAGTTTGACTGTCCCTCTGGTATCTTTCGCCCCTCTCTTAGAATACCATGCTTTGTATTTGATTTTAAAATTGAAAAGTGAAGTTTGGTCTATGCGTAAAAAAAATGATCAAAAGTTGTCTATGTTAATCAATAGAAGACTGATTTGTACCCAAAGTACCGTGCAAATGTTTATGTACTCATAACAAGCTATCTTCATGCGGAACCTTTTCGTGAATTCTGTCTTGCATAGCTCTATTTCAGTATATTAATGATGTTCTGATAAAATATAAAAAAAGAAGATGTGGTATATAAAGGCAACAGTAGTATACCGCTGTTCAAAACTCATAAATCTATGGACAAAAACAAAATCGGGGTAACAAACTAAAACTGAGGGAAACGCATTAAATATTAGACGACACAACATTAAAATGTAACACACACAGCAACTGACTAAGCATTAGACAAAATCCGATGAGAATAACCAATATAACATCAAAACCAAATACATGAATTTGGGATAGAAAAGTACCGTGACACGTCTTATAGTAACATACATTATTGGTATGCTTGCCAATGAGACAACTATCCACAAAAGACCAAAAAGACACAGACATTAACAACTATAGGTCACCGTACGGCCTTCAACAACGAGTAAAGCCCATACCGCATAGTGAGCTATAAAAGGCCCAGATAAGACAATTTAAAACAATTCAAACGAGAAAACTAACGTCCTTATTTATGTAAAAATTTATGATAAAAGACTAGTTCGTGCTATCTTAGCGAACACAAATTAGTTATATGATGAACTCGTTTTTTATAAGTTACATCACAAAATGGTTTCAAAACCTGATTTTATATTATCATCCCTTTAAAGGAAAGACATCATTTTTTTTCAAATAATGATATGAATGACTCGGGGTTATAGTAACATTTCAAAGCTTACACAAAGCTTTATATAGGTAAACAAGAATAGAATACTTTGAAATAAACCAATCTAGTAGTGGGAGTTTGCCACATTATTGTTTTTGTGTCTGGTGTGTTTATGAATCAAAAGAAACCAACGATCGTTCGTGAGGTTACCACCCACAAGTCGGCAATAGTTTATTTATTAGTTAATCAATTGTATGTAAATGTAGTGCGTATAGAAAATGCTGATACCATTTACCTTTATTGTTTTGTCAATTTTTGATAATATCCTTTTTGGTGTTGCTCGGTACTTATACTTCCCGCCATTGTGTTATTGTGTTTATAATGTGTTTTCTTCATTTTATTAATACATCATTTACTACATCAGGTAATATCCGTACCAAGTCAGGAATATGATTTTTCATTCTTTTGATGTGTTTGAGCTTGGGATTTTGCCATTTGATAAAAAACTTTCCTTTATATATTTTCCTTTTAATCCGGTATTTTTGTTACTTTTATCTTTTTTCATAGTCTAAGCCTTATTTGGAACAATTTTCGGAATTTTCTTTTGTCAGTGTTCTAAAGTTTCGTATTGTTTCGGCCTTTAACTTTTTTGATTTGAACGCTTCTGACTTTAGTAGAAAAACGTGTGGCGTATCAATTTATAAGCTTTGTATAATTGATGAATTTTCAGTAACTGGCTACTACCTATTAGAAGAGTTGAATGCTGAAAGGTTAAGAAGTTCCAGTCAGTATATAACCGGTGCCCTGTCAGCCATTTTACAGGGCCAACTAACGATAAAAAATGGTTACTAAGGGGGGTTCTAAAAATACTGTATAGCGGGCTATTTTCACGGGTGTAAAATTTCGCGATTTTAATTGAAAAAGGTATACGAAATATTTTGGCGGTTATTATTTTGGCGTTGCAACACTTTTATCAATACTTTTGCATGTGCACTGTTTATAAATAAGAATAATTTATTTTGGCGATTTTGTTTTATTTGCGAAAATAAGCGAAAATTGACACCCACGAAAAGAAACCGTTATACGGTACTAGGCAAAAAGTAGAAGATCTTGGAGTAGCCTTGACCCTACATATGACGTCTAACACCAAACTACCTTGCCCTGAACATGCTTTAGTATCTATATTTATAAAATACTAGAACACACCCGCGGTATCTTATAATGTGTTAGCTTGATTTTAGCCTGGATTTTTAGTATTGGTATTATCATCTGATAAAGTCATGCTGATTATAAGATGCACAGTTTTTTTTTCTGATTTCCAAATCTTTCTGTTTGAACCCGTCGACCTGGAACTCATCAATTATTGGTAATATTAATTTGGAAATCAAACGGGCCTGGAATGGAGTAATTTTTAATCAACAACATTGTACTATATAAGTTATAAATAAAGTTGAAATATTTGATTCGCTGTTTTTACGTCATGTTGGCTAACATACACTGTACATACGCATTATTTTAAGTCTGGATTTTTTGCATTCGTGTTGTCATTTTATAAAGTCACGCTGTTTGAATAACTAGAATAGGAAATAATGTGACATGATTGAATTAAGTAGTGTCATTATGACCAGTGTATATAGAAAATCTAAAATACATCGTTTAGAGTTACGCCTGACACATGCGGAACGTACAGATAATGTAGAAAAGTAAAATCACAAAAATACTGAACTTAGAGGAACATCTAGTTGGAAAGTCCATAATCACATTGCAAAATCATATAACAAAACACATAAAAAACGAATGGACAAGAACTGTCATATTTCTGACTTGGTACATGCATTTTCAAATGTAGAAAATGGTGGATTAAATCTGTTTTTATAGCGTTAAACCTCTCACTTTGATGACAGTCTCACCAAATTCCGTTGATGCGTGAACTAAACAGACATAATAAATGAAATAGTCAAAATATTGGTACAGCAGTAATCATCGTGTTACAATTTTAAAAGGAACAATTTAACAGAACACAAAAACATCTATCTAGAAACACATTCATTGATTTGCGTGTTTGACGATAGAAAATTTTATAAGTCACATTTATTTGTCGTTCAACGTGTTATTTGTGAAGATGATACGAAATATTTATCAACAGGGTCTTGGTACCTTCCGATGAAGTTTTTTTTTAGAAAAAGGACGAGACGTTCTTTGGCATATCCCTGATTCATCAACTTTCGACTCAGACAATGATGACGTTTTACAAAGTCTGAGTAGAAACTGCAAGCTCTTGAATATCGAATAAGTTGGGAAATATATATCCTATATGCAGGTGAAGTTGGTATATTGCTACTAAGGTAATAGGTAATAGGTAGCACTTGATATAAAATGACATAACTAAAAGGAAAATGGCATCGTATAGTTCTGGAAGTTATTTATTTGTCTAATTGCTAATTGTTTGAAACAGTGATCGATGTAAAAGGGTAAAATGTTCAGTATACCATATCATGTATATATACCCTTATTTAGTTTGATTTGCAGCTTTATGCGGTTACACGTTAATTAGGTGAACACAAAAACAGTCTTTAGATTTAGTAGTTTAGATATTTTATCTTTTGAATAAGAAATTTTTTCTTGTATTCTTTTTATTTTTAAACGCACAAGAGTGTCATTTGGCTTTAGATGAATTTGGCTATTTATTTTAGTTTTTTTTTTTACATATAGCTCTTCAACGATTTTCGGTACTTATCAATCTCCGCATTACAAATGTTTTGCTTTGAGCGTTCCTGATGAAGGTAAATCCAGAAAAGCGATTCGGACGCAACAAATTATTAAACGTGTTGTTTTTAGGTTTTTGGTCTCTTATTGAGATTTGTCTCATTGGGACATACTCTTAATTTTAAAATAACATAAAGCAGACAACTGTTATTAATTGAACGACGTTTTGCACTAGCAATTAGTTTTCATTTGCCATTAACTTATAATTTTATAAACGTAAGTCTCGAAGCAATTATTTAAAAAAGGCAAGAGAATATTGTTATTAGTTAATCTTATTTCCGATTTCATTCTAACTAAACATTGTGCAATCATTATGCAAAGTGTATCGACCTTAAGATTTATTGCGATTTTATATTTGATTAAAGAGCAGACAGCTAAATTCAAAAGAATCCTGCCATCAGTAAATGATGCAATCGAATCATGAGCCATTATTTTAACTAAAACAACAGGCTTACAAAATGTCATGTTATATTTTGTCGACAACTATCTTAATGTCTTTGTAAAAATTTATTATAACGAACTTATAATTTTGGCTTGCGGGTAACGTTGGTACGGATATCAAATTGAAGCCTCCTTTCTTGGCAGTACGGATGTCATTTTGATCTAAAGTATAAGCAAGCAATACATAGTAAGGAGTTTTGATTTGCATTTTTGGCCCAGGTTGAATTTTTTTTCAGAATGGACAAAGTATATGCGAAATCAAATTCACTTTTTAACAACATACACTTTGTTAGTTTTCAAAGTGGATTAACTTGGACATCAAGATTGTTTTTAACATGTTCTGTTTGACAGTCCGTATCGTAATATCCAGACCGGTCATAGGTACCAAAATTAATATCACCAATATGAAATAAAAAAGAAGAGGTGGTATGATTGCCAATGCTACAACTCTCTACAAGAGACCAAATGACACAGAAATTAACAAATATAGGTCACCGTACGGGTTTTCAATAATGAGCAAAGCCCATACCGCATTGTCAGCTATAAACGCCCCGAAATCACACATGTAAAACAATTCAAACCGACAAACTAACTGTCTAATCAATGTACAAGAATATGAACGAAAAATAATAATGTAACGCAAACACTTTTATCACAAGAACTTTTTGATGCCATTTTACGGAGAGAAAAACCGAACGACATACGAGTTTAGAATAACTCAAGAAAAGGTAATCCACCAGAAGATTACAATTCTACTTTTGGTCAACGTTTAGGACTGTTGCAATGGGTACACAAAGGTATAATTTCAAACATTTTTAATGACTGGAAATCAAACATGTTAAGGTCACACCAATTTAATTTCTTGTTCTACGGATTTTTGGACTTCAAAAATTGGGGCGAGCGAGCGATTTGAAAATTTTAATAAAAAAATATTGAATTTGAAAATATTTGAGGCGAAGCTGGAAAAGTAAAGGCGAGCGATTATATTTTTTTTTGTAAACATAAAATAGTAGGTTTTGACAATATTAAACTCAATTTATGACTTGTTCCTTGACATTTCTTTAATTTATGAAGTATTTTTTCCCTGTTCACCATGTTCACCAAGAAATAATTGTATAATCAAATCTGGTCTATGTATGTGTGACTGACAATGAGAAAATTCTCCATCTACATTAAATCATAATTTGGTTAGAACAACTCCTTAATGTTATAATGTAAATATCTCTTTTATGAGGGGTCAATATATTAAAGTCATAATATATTTCTTTGTGAAAAACATCTTTTAGTACAAAAGGGCTCATATGTTCCCAAAGAACTATATATCTATCTTGTAGTAAACGGTCAAAACATGTCCAAGAATTTTGTAATATTCCTGGATTTAAACCATGTTAACACATTTACTTTATAAACAGTTTATTTAATATTATTCAAAATAAATGGACACCTCTTTTAGAAAAAATGTTTAAAATATGATGTATTTCTCCTCGTTTTGAGTAAAAAAATCTAAATTTTCAAAAGTTTTGTATAGTATGTACGTAGCACTATACAAATCCTTGGTATTTCTATTTTCTTTTCTACAACAGTAAAATGACCCCTTGTCTGATGGAGGGTTGTTCACAACCTGATGATAACAAACACAGGTCAAAGTACGGACTTTTACACAGGGCTTTGATCCAGACCAAAACAGCAAGCTTTAAGTGACCCAACAATTATTGGTATACACAATTCGAACAGGAAAACCAATTTTCTAATTTATATATATAGTCCAAACGGTAAAATACCAATGAACCACATCTTCAAACGATAACGGCTAAACGGCATGCCCCTGAATCAATCAGGACAGGTACATAAACATGCAGCGGCTATGTATAGTTTCGTTTCGCCAGCATACAATATAATTGCAGTTGAAGGCAAATCCTTCAGAAGTTCTTTGTACTTTATTCTAACAAATAACATTTTTGATAGGGAATATAAGTAAGGGGGAAAGAAACCAATGTTTTGTTCTGTACAGGTATTTCCGTTGTTATATATTTATATCGGAGCACTCCTACATTTCATGCTGAACAAATATTCTCACAGATATTTACACAGTGTTATGGGGTGCTTATAGGTTTAAAATCGTTCTGAACAGGTTATAATGTGATTTAAAAAAAACAAATTTTGATATCTTTTTATAACATTTACAAAACTACAAAAAAAAAAAAAACGGTGCTGGAAATGGACATAATTACATTTCTGGATGCGGGAAGCGGGAATAAAAATAAAAAAATCTGTTTTGAAAAAATAAGTGTGGGCGGGTCCGTCGAACAAGGAATTAAATTGGTGTGGCCTAAAGAATACATTTATATGCACATATATTACAGAAAGAATAAGCTTTGTTTTACTTTATTTTTACCATTGCTGTTTGAAGACTCTACCGAAAGGTATCACCATCACAGTAGTCACTTGACATGAGTTAGCACTAATATGGTCGTATTTATAAATCGCACATTTTTGTCAATTTATTTAAATTAAATGCAGCTATCATACAAGTAAGGGTTTGAGCTAGCTACAAAATCAGGTTTGATCCGCCATTTCATTTAACAGGAAATGTTTGTACCAGGTCAGAAATATTATATTTGTTTTCCATCCGTTTGATGTGATTGAGCTTGCTTTTGAATTTGCCATTTTACTTTCCGTTATGGTCATTACTTTTGTTATTTTATTTTTTAACTGTTTATTAATCTTTTTTATTAAAGGGTAGCAATTTTCTTCCTTAACAATATATTATGTGAGCTGTATTGGGCAAAACCTTTACGAATTTCGGGTCTGCAACACTCTTAAACGTCGTAATTAATATGGCCTTTTTAACTTTTTTATTTGAATGTTATTGGTGAGTCTTTTGTTGTCTGGCGGTCAAAATTTTAATTCTGTTTTTTTTTCAATCGATTCCGTCAGATATTGTTTGCTACTTTGTTTTTATTCTTAATCGATTTACAAGATTTAACATTGGTAATAATCAGCTGCGTTAATATACCATTATATCTGTGTGTGTCATCTTATGATTTAAGGGGATAGACCTTGGTTCAGGGAGATAACTCTTTAAATCAGTTAAGCGTTTGTAAAAGTCAAGTTTATCAATGTATTTTAAGCATTTACCTGAAACAGATTGAAAATAATCTATGTAACCTTGAAGCTTAGAATATATTTTTGAAAATGGTTGACACAAACGTATTGATGATTTTAAGAGTTATTTCCCTTAACCTAGGTCTACCTCCTTTTAGAACTTGTATAAATTGTCTAAAGCCTTAACCTTAAGTTGTTGGATTACCTTGAATCAATATGTAGTGTTGATACGTTTATTGGATGTTTAATATCTTAGGATAATTCTGTTTTATAAGTTTGTTTATATGTATTCTGTATATCTTATTCTTCCCCTTAACCAGATTTGAGTACCAACAAAATTTAACGAAAAACATAAATAATATGTAGCAACAAGCGGTACACAAAATAAACGTGAAAATTATGATGTTATATCCCGTTTGTAATAAGTTTAAGCTACATAATAAAATATGTACCTATGACAGAATTTAGTAAAGTTTGTAAGTTATTTGTTATAACGAAATTCTTGACGTAAAAAACATTCCCTTAGATGCGGGATGTACGACTGAGCAAAACAAATTGAAATAATTTGAATGTAGGAAAGGAGAGTACTTGCTGTTTATATTTGATTGATACAAGTCTGCTTGATATCTTGACTTGGGTCTAGATATTGAAGATGAGGGCCTGTTGAGGACATTATTTATTCAATGGGAATTTTTCACCTTAAACTATTTCAGTAGCACCTATCTTCTTGTTGATACAATATTTCATAGCTTTCGTTTCGAAGCATGTTCTTTAATTCATGAGAATGTCTGTTATTTCCATCATTCATTGGTAACTTCAAGTCACCAAGTAAACAGAGTTCAATGGGTGCTTGTATTTCATATGTATCCATGTGAATTTGAGCGTACGGATACTATCGAAACGAGAAATCTTCGCAAATAGCACAGATAGATTACTTTAAATTAAAATCTATGGCAAAAAGTGTAGCAAAAATACCTAACTTAAATGCAAATCTGACAAATCAAACGAAATAAATCAACGGAACAAGACAAAAGTAAATGCTAAATGTTTGACATTTAAACGTTATTATTTGATTTCCAAGTTGTCAAAAACCTTTATCGTAGTGACGTGGTAACTTACAATCTGTCACTTCGTATATCGATAAAGTATTGTCCTCTGAATATATTAGCACCTTTCAATAAGGTTTCTGATTTAAAAAATCTTTTGGCATTTAGCATAGATGACGAGATTTTATTTTATTCGAAAGGCACAGTTTGCTCAAGTTTATTGAGAAGATAGAAACAACATGTTGTGAGTAGACGAAAAGTAAGTGTAGATAAATACAGGTTTTGGTAGAATTGTCCAATTGTATAAGTTGTCATTAAATATGAGAGGCAAATATTGTCAATGAATTCTGCAAAAATATTCATCATAGATACCAGGATTGAAATTTAGTATTGCGCCAAACGCGCGTTTCGTCTATAAAACACCTATCAATGACACTCGAATAAAAAAATCTAAATAAAGTACGAAGTTGAAAAGCATTGAGGACCAAAAGTTAAAAAACGTGATGCCAAACAAAGCTGAGGTAATATATTCCAAAGGTAGAAAAGCCAAATTATAAATATGTCCATATAATGATAATTCATGTCAATACATAATGTGCTGACTACTAAACTGCTTATACCCAGTGGTTGTAAATAAAATCATCTTAAATACTAGGATTAACATTTTGTATTTGCACTGGACGCATGTTTCGTATACAAAAGACGCATCGAGAAATAAAATCTCCACCATCAGTGGCATCGACCCAGTGGTAGTAAATAAACTCATCATAGATACCAGGATTGAAATTATGTGTTTGCACCAGATGCGCGTTTCGTATACAAAAGATCCGTCAGTGACACTAATATCAAAAGAGTAAAAAAATAAAAGGTATGATGTTGAAGAGAAAGTTTTGTAAACAGAAAACGCATAATTATGACCATATAAAATGATAATTCATATCAACACAGATGTGCTAACTACTGGACTGGTGTACTCACGGGGAATAAAAGCTCCATCAAAAGTGGCATTGACCAGTGGTTGTAAATAAGCTCATCATAGAAACCAGGATAGAAATTATGTATTTGTGTCAGACGCGACTTTGTTACATAAAAAGCACCAGTGATACAAGATTGAAGGATTTGCACCAGACAGACTCATCAGTATGTTTTTCTAATATTAATCACGTTTTATATTTAGACCTTAATTTATAAGACTTACGCGCACGATATAAAAGATATTCTGATGCTTATTTTTACAGCAATTTTCAAAATGAAGAACAAAGAATTGATATGGGGAAATATGCATTATGGACGCTGAGTAGCCTAATTATACCAATACAATATACTCTGTTATAACAACTCACCTTAGATTATAAACCTGAAACAATTGAATGCAGTTCTAAATGTTACCTATTACCTAATAGTTAAGTTCGGCTTCTGTCAGGTGCACCACCAAACGGTGTAATTTGGGATTCGCTATATACAGTCATGTACTGTATTTGTACGTTGCCAAACGATAGACATTAACATCTTTTGATTTCTGATCTGACGGTGTAATCATTATGTATTACTTAGCATCAATATCGTTACGTTACTATGCCTCCTTAGATCAACACAGTCATTTAAAACTGATCATGAGCCAAATTTGTGTACTTTTTCTATCAACTCTATGTTTTGATTTCTTGATATTCAGGAAGTGTTTCCGGGACTAAATGATTAAATTCATTTAACTATTATGTAAAATCGAATTACAGAGCTATGTAAACACTAATGTCAATGAAATATAATGCAATCAGTAACTGAATATATCTCTGTTTGAATTGAAATGTGGCATTTACTTTTCGATTGTAAAATTTAAGGTGTCAACTATAAAAACAGATCAGAATTTATATTCGTTACAATCAAACATAACGTCTAATTGATATCCATGCAATTTACATGTCGATTAGGTATAACAGAGGCAGCAAGTTTTGTCTACTGGTAATGTAAGAATGTATTGATGAAAGATAATGCATATTAAATCAAGGAAATAATTATAATAAAATTTACAAAAAAAAAAAACGTAAAACAAAAACAAAAAGCCAACATCATGAAATTCAACATCACAAAACGTACCACAAAGAAGCAATAATAGTGTCTGTGTACACATAATCTCATCATATGATGAACCTTATGTCCGCCAAAGCCACGTTTCGTCTACAAAAGACGGCCGAAAAGTACCAGAGGAACATTGAAACTCATAGTCTTATAATAAACAGACAAATGCAAAGCGAAAAAGAAGAAAAACCCAAACAGACAAACAGACAAACAATAGTAAAAAGTAAAAAAAAACACAATATAGAAAACTCAAGACCGAGCAACACGAACACCAACAAAAAATGGGAGGGAGCTCTGGAAAGGTAAGCTGATCCTGTTGTACATATAGTACACGTCGTGTTGCTCGTTGTAGTAAGACCAAAGTGATAAGTCTGATTCAGGAGATCACATTCGGATAAGGTGATGGGATCGTAGTAACGTTATAGGGAAAATATCTGCTATCATCTATGAAATGGGTATTCCATAAAGGCCAATCAACTCGTGATGGCGTGCAGGGATGATTACAGCCTCACAAGTTTGAATTATCGGTTAAACAACCTCCTTGTGACCAGCAACCCTCTTTCAAGGAAAAACCCGAAATATCGTTTCAATTTGGAGACGTATACTTTGTGTGCAGGTGTTACTTAAATGTTAATATACATAAATGAAAAGTTTTCAATTTGGAGGTCGAAATCATCTATGTCGTCGTAAAGTTTTGTTTTCAACCGAAAATCATTGTCAATTTCTAGATTCAGCAAACTCATCACAGACGCTCGAATTAAACAATAAAAAAAAACTAAATAAGGTGCAAAGGTAAAGAGCACTGAATATCCGAAGTTCCGAATCGTTTTTGCCAAATACAGCAAATTGAGATTGTATGTATCTATATAAAATCATATGCCCTGAAAGAGATAGTTGAAGGTATACTTTGCTATTCTTATTACAATAATGTTCATATTTTACAGGAAGAAATTTCCTGAAACTTTATGAACGTGATTGTTTTAAACACTTACCCTTCCGGACCACCTGATTTCACTCCCGGTTTTTAGTGAAGTTCGTGTAGTTTCTTATTTATTATTTGTAACTGTTGATGTAAATGTCTATTGGTTTTATGAGTGTTTGTTTATTCCTTGGTTTTGATTGTTATTGTCTTTTAAACTTTTTTCCTTGTATAGCATTTACTTACTATGTCAAACCGATAACGAAATTACTTTGACAACCTCCATCATAGCTTTACATAGATGTCAAAATACGAATTTAATAAAACGTAAGAGTACTATATCATTCATTTCGAATTATACAAGAACTATTATATAATAATATAAAGTCTGATTATTATTCAGTCTAGAAATCCCTCACAGATTTAATTATATGAGATAACTATATGTAATTTTGTTGAGATCACGCAAATGTATGATTTGTTCAGTTAAAAGGCATCACGCAATAAATATATTATCATGAATTAACTTTTTGAGAAAAGCTTTAACTTACATCTAAATGTAAACTACATATTTTTAAATAAGATTATTTAGCATTTTTGTCTTTCGATGCTAAAGGTAAATATAAAACAATAATGCCAATATATCATACACAATTCAAAAATAAATACTGACATCTGACTATCTGATGTTAATTGTACATCTTTATGATTTATAAAACGTCGATTTTCATTGGCTAAAATGTACCATCAAATCCACAGTTGACCAGGCCTAACTAAGGAGGGACCCGCAATTTTGAATTGATGGATCAAAAAATGTTTGATTACTACAATATTATCGAAAATGAAATAGCATCTACGTCGAATTCGCCTTTTTAATGTAATTTTATCCGAATTTGAATCGTTGAGGTAACACATTAACTTCCAGTTTGTATGTTTTCATGTGTATGACGTCACAGTTAGCCACGACGTCTTTGCGTATAAATCATTCATGAAGTTTTGCGGAATTTGTTTGTATGTCAAATTTATACATTTGTTTCAAGCTTTAACGTATCATTTCGTTTTGAAATGCATTAATAGTAATGTAGTCGACGAGTTGCCACCGTCAATTTTGATTTGACGGTCTCAAATATCCTTTTTATTTTCTCCGCTACGCGTCGCGAGTAAAACTTAATTTGTGACCGTCAAATCGACAATTGACGGTGTCTACTCTTACTTTTATTCCTTAGATACTTTTGCTGTCGAGATGATATTTCTTGCTCGCGGTCCAAATGTACGGATAATTGCCATATTATTCATATATATAGATAACGTAAGTAATTTTTGGGTTCAATTATTATTTTGCAGGGGTTTTTAGGCCCGGTTTTAGTGTGCGTTGGCACGTTGCTAATTGTCGACTGGTCGGAGATAATGGTGTCGATGAATTAATGATGTCGGGGTTAAAAATGGTAACAACTCGGTGATATATTGGTTGGAGTTACAACGCATGGAGGCGGTGATAAATTTATAGTCCGTTTCTATTTATTTGGAGCAAAAAGTCCGTAAAATTATATACATTTTTAGTTGAGAAATCGAGAAGTCAGTGCAGTATTTATGCAGTTTAAAGCAGTTTAAAGCAGTTATAGTTTGTTATTCAGCATTATATTTATTCATACAAATTTAGTGTTCTCTTCAATCAATTTAGAAGCAACCAGATACATGTGAAAATTAGTTAATTCGTCCGTTTAATTATAAAGAGAAATTTAAAGGGGAACAACCCAGTTCATCATTTACATCTACAGTACGTACAACGAGGAACGTATCCGGGCAGTGTGCGGAAAGTGTGCAGGCCGAAATTTGTTTGATTTATGTTTATTTCATGACATTTTGTTTTGTTCCGTGTGTGTTTATTTAGTTACATTTGTGTTCTCATTTCATATTACATTTTTGTTGAATTTACTTTATTTTGTTTTGTTAATTAAATTTATATTTTAATTTGGTTTTGTATGACATTGGCCACCTGACAATTCCCAAAGAACTTACTTCGTTACAATTGCTTAGTTTATCTTTCACAATGACGATCACTAAGACGCTTGGTGAACGTTAATAGTGCAGGGATAAAGAAGATCCCCTCTAAATAACGTCATAAAGGAGTGTATAATTGACGAGTTTTTTCCGGTGAAGGACAAACTCGAAAGAGGTCTATTCCAACAACATACTAAATTTGGTTTATTTAGATGTTGGTTTAAATTAATAATATGTAGGCACATTAACCACATCTTCTGATATCAAAATACACAGGTGTCTTTATTCAACATAGGAAGGTTGCTTGTAAATGATAGAATGTATTCTCAAATCATTTACTATTTGATTGTTCTTTCTTGTAATTGCCAACAACAAAGTCCATCTTTTCTTTCTCTGGCTTGCGGACAGAGCCGGGTATTTTGCGAACTTGGAACAGAACATTTAAAGATTGAATGGTTGGATGCACCTGCTGTTATTGCTAAACAAACTTTCCGTATCTATGGTTATTTAAAAAAAAAACTGCTAAAATAACAACATTTCATGAGAGGAATACAGTACAATTAAGTTAACGTTAGGATTACAACAGACAAATATGGACAGGATAACAAATACTACCTTGAATCATACGATCCTGTATCATATGTAAGCATACCATGGGAGGCAGAATAATGGATAAATGTCATTTGATTCTGTTTCATATGTAAGCATATCATGGGAGGCAGAATAATAGATAAATGTCATTATCATATACTTAGACTAAATAATATATGATTTTTACTGTATGATAATAGCATTAAATTAACGTAAATTCCATATTTTTCGAATTGGTGCTTATCGGGCTGATATGAAAAGTTTATCACATGCTTCGACTGTTATCACATGCCTTTCCGTAACGTTATCACATGCCTTTCCGTAACGTTATCGCATGGCATTCCGGTAATACTCGGCAAATTCCGGAAAATACACCTCAATGTTACGTTTTCAGTGAAAAACATTAAAAAATAGTGTACAAAACAATAATTTGGATACTGGAAAATATATTGTGTAAAATAATAAAAAAAAAAACCCACCAAAACCCCAAAACAAATTATTAAATAAATGCATTTTTAACAGTTTCAAACATAATTTAGAAAGTTCCTTAAAAAAAAGTTGTATATATTGTTGAATTATTTCATTGTCGATTCGTCTATATTAAAATGTGTGTCTTCTCTGTTGAGGCATATGATAGAAAGATTTCATATCGAATGTACTAAATTTGGGGTCCACCGTCCGTGGACTTTCCCTCTTTGAACTTCTATTTGGGAACCACGTAAAAGGGTCAATATATGCATCTGTTATTATTCTCCATTGTTGAAGCATATGATAAAAAGATCATAACATGTCACTTTTCATATCGCATGTATTATCAGCCCTCGGTCAGTATCAGCCGTCGAGCCATGCGGCTCTCGTACTGAAATTGAACCTCGGGCTGATAATACATGCGATATGAAAAAATGCCATGTAATAATCTGATATTCTCTATGCTAACATTAAATTCAAATTGAAGTTACATATTACGTAAAAATACTGTATCAATTCTAAATAATATCAGCCAGTAACTCTCACAGGTATATGGATATCAAATACACCAATCATTAAAAAAAACTACATTTGTTGGTGACCTTCTGCTGTTGTCTTCTCTATGGTCGGGTTGGTGTGTTATTGACACATTCCTCATTTTCATTCTCAATTTTATATGATAAATTGTAAATGACTCTAATTTACAAGGATTATGAAAAAAAACTGTGTCTTATCTTTATTTGTTTGTCATTTTTATTATGCTGCCGACCCATATCCCCTAGTTAACGAGCATAGCAAGTTCTGTCAAGGTTTGCCTTTTTACTCCTTTTTCTTTTTCTTTTAGTGTGTTTGTCTGTTCTTGTTATACCAGCATATATAGATGGTATACAGTGTTTCACCAGTCCAGTGTCACTTTCTTGTCGCCAACGTTTTAGTCTCATTTTTGCTCTTATTTGGTTAAATTTCCAATCACAAAAAAACGCGTATAATTGCGAAAATGAAATAGGTCTATCAATGACAAGTTTTGAAGTAGGGGATTAAAATAGATATCCCAGATTAATTTAAACTCCGTATTTCTTTTGGGAAGAAGGATGTAAACTTTTAATTTCAAGACCCGCCACAAAAATATTAGGACACATTATCCAGTTCTTTTTTTACAATTAAATATTTAAATGACAATTTCGTACTGAATACCAAATACTCTCGAAAACCTCTTTATTAGCTCAACCTGAATAATTCAAAACAAATTAAAATTCAATATAATCGTACTTCCATTTTATGTTATACTTTTATGAAATTAAGTTGTGTAATGAGTTTCCGTTTTAGATTCATCCAACTGAATTTAATCTTTTTAAATCGTGTAAACTTTATACAATTTTAACAAACTTTATATGCCTTATAAAACAACCTTAATCGCATTGTATGAAATGATATGATCACATCATTTAGTTGTTTAGTGAAATCTTCTACTTTCGTAAATTTTTCAAGAAAACTTGGTCTTGTACTTTTCCTTCAGGTTCACATCGTTGTCGTTCAATTCAGTACTGTTTTTAATTTAAAATTTGAAAAAGCTACGAATAGCCAAATAAAAACTGAAATATTTTCACTCGCATGCATTTGTGCTGATGAATAGCAATTATAAAGTTAAAGAGATTTTTGTTAAACATTAAATTAAAGACATTCAACAACGAAAACAATAGAAAAGGGGTCTAAACGATAACGAGCAGAGACATCGATCTGATAGATTGAAGTACCAAATAATAAACTTGCTAAAAAGAAATGATACCGCCCTACACTTTAATATTTATTATTTCCGTGTCAGCTTGCAATTTATATATATGAGCTTTGTCGGATAAAAATAGACCTTGTGCAAGTACACGTGTACTTGCAGACGAATAAGACTTTGATTGATTTTTAACATTGATATACCCAATAAAAAAACACTTGGTCTGTTTTGTATGGTTCTTATAAACATTGATATACCCAATAAAAAAACACTTGGTCTGTTTTGTATGGTTCTTATAAACACCTCTATTTTGAAACAGTTACAGTCTTTCCATAGATATTTGTTTACCCGAAATTAGTTAACAAATGTAATGTTAATCATGGATTTCTATCCGATGCATCTCAAACATTGAAATATATAAAGATGGAATTGCACAATCATTTAAATGAAATAATTTAAAATATTATTTTACAAAATATGTCTTCATTGTACTTTCCACCCGGTGTACTTTGTGCATATTAAATTACGTTAGCATTTTCTGACGCCCTACACGCGAAACAAAGGAATGTGTTTTCTAATTTGATAGATGCTTTTTGAGTTTTTTGTAAATGTTTGTTTGTCTTGAGATTGTAACATAGTAATGACTTCTGTAACCATATTTTGACTATTTTACCGAGTATGTCTGTTTTGTTCATGCATCGTTGTAAACATAACGGAACTTGATGCGACTGTTATACAATTGAGAGGTTATCGGTATACAACCTTGTTCAATCCACCATTTTCTACATTTGAAAATGCCTGTACCAAGTCAGGAAT
Source organism: Mytilus galloprovincialis (assembly GCF_965363235.1). Classification (NCBI taxonomy): domain Eukaryota; kingdom Metazoa; phylum Mollusca; class Bivalvia; order Mytilida; family Mytilidae; genus Mytilus; species Mytilus galloprovincialis. The sequence continues at coordinate 2,584,013 of NC_134841.1, forward strand.
ATGACTGTTGTTGTCCATTCGTTTGATGTGTTTTATCCTTTGATGTTGCCACTTGATTAGGAACGCTCCGTTTCGAATTTTCCTCGAAGATCAGTGATTTTACTTTTTGTTAATAATTATTTGAAAATCATACGACAAGTCTTTATCTTCCAAATGCATAGTTTATGTATTTTATATCTCAATACGAGGTTTAATGACATTTTTCTCACAATATTTTACTTCAGATCATTATTCTGTAAGATTGTTTTCTGAAACTTTGTCTTGTTACTGACATCTGACTGTTGGATTCAATTAAACAAATCCTTATCGTTTTTACAATTCATACGTCTTCGAAATAAAATAAAAATTGAATACAATATGACATGTCATATGTCATTCTTTTAAAATCATACAAATATAAGTTGTATTCCAATCATTTTATATCTAATATTGAATTTAATTGTGATATGTATCTGTAAATGTTTCACTTAGTATAAATCAGTGTCTTTAGGCATGAATCAACTTCTTTTCTATTTTTGATATTATTTGTTCATGTTTTTAATCAAGTAACGAAAAAAGAAGCATTACATTTGAAGATATATATACAAAAACTTATAAAATCTGTCGCCATAACAGTTATATCGGTATAAATTGTACATGGTGCCACTAAAGTCAACTATTTTAAAGACACGGAAGTAGGCATCAAGTTACGAAAAAAGAAGCAATACATTTGAAAATATATATAGAAAACATATAAAATCTGTCGCCATAACAGTTATATCGGTATAAATTGTACATGGTGCCACTAAAGTCAACTATTTTAAAGACACAGAAGTAGGTACAGCTGTATTACAGAAGTTATGAAAATATGTGTCTAAAGTAAGACATACAGAAGGGTCACTACACTGGTATGGAAATCAATTCTACGGGAAAAAGGAATATTAACTTGATCAACACATGAGCGCTACATAGTTCCGAACATTTTTTTACTACCGGCCACAATAACTTGTAATAGAGGTGACTCCAGGCGATCTATTCGTGTTAAGATAGTCACATGGACAAATGCATACTGCAGAAAGGTATACTGGAAATGTAGCTAATCAGAATGTTTCCACTTTGGAAAACGTATATCGCAAAAGTTAAAATATTGATATATTTCTTTAAATCATGTCAAGAACTTCAAATTGAAAAGGGACAAGGGCGTCGGAAAACACAAAATTGATATTAAAAAAAAAAAACATAAGTTGAAGACAAACTGACAACACCATGCCATAACAAAACACGACCGAAAGACAATCGGAGTCCAAAAAACAGAACATAGAAAAGTTAAAACCAATGCAAACTTAATCATAATTCGGAAGTGGTCTAAGATATGCCTAGAAGGTTAGCTGGTCCCGCTCCACATATGTACTTTTACTAAATATAACAGATCGGTACACACCACCATATACGAACTTAAACATTGCAAATGAGCTGTCCACATGCTCCATTATATTGGTCTCTTGAGGTCAGTTGTCTCATTTGCAATCATACATCTGATCTGAACGTGAAAATAAAGGATTACGCAAGCATATATTTTCATTTTTCCTTAAAGACTCTTTTGTGAGGTTCGATTGTAAATGAGCAGATCAGAAAAGGTGAGTACCTTAGTCCCAAAATACATGTCGATTCTCTGTTGAAAACATGTCGTTCAAACACGACAAAAATGTAGTAATAATGAATGGAAAGATAATTGTAAATACCATATTGTTATGAGCCAAAAAAATCACCAGGCAATCATTTTTGGTTCTGGTAAAAAAAGTAAAATAACAAAAATATAGAACCCCAAGGGAAACAGAAAGCACTTTCTAAAATAACAAAATCAAAACCTCAAACACATCTAATAATAATCTTTTATTCGTAAACAATACAACTTATAGAAAATAAATTTTCCCAATAATAAATTGCATCAGTGAAATATATATAATACATTTAAAAAATATGTCAAATAATCATATAAGTAAGTGAACCCATATTACCGTACAGGAGAGTATGATAAAAAATATAACACAAATTAAGTATTTATAAATGAATTTAGTTGCGTGCTTTATCGGCCAGAAGTAAATACGTCCCTAAATTGTTAAGTTCCTTTACATTCTAAACAGATGGCGGTTGAAGAATTGAAAGATGTCATATTCCTGACTTGGTAAAGGAATTTCCTTGTGTAGGAAAAGAGGGACGAAAGATATCAAAGGGACAGTCACATGACCAATCAAACTGGTTTGTTTTTGTTGCACCTGTGTTTCTGTTGCTTCGTTGTTTTTTTAAAGTTCATGTGTTTCCTTGGTTTTAGTTGGTTACCCGGATTAGTTTTCTCTCAATCGATTTATGACTTGAACAGTGGTGTACTACTCTTGCCTTTATTTATAGCTAGCTAATTCTCTAGCAGTTTCAACGATTCCTAAAAACTCTTCTTAAAGGAAAGATTATTATGCAACAATTTAAATCAAACCTTAGGTCGAAGCCTTTGTCACCCATTGTTTGAAATGCATGCATTTCCATCTGCTTTTTCTGTTATTTGCTATATTCACAATAGGTTTACAAGATTTCAGATAACTACTGAAGCCTCTTATTGAGACTGACCCTGAAGTTATGGTATTGAAGCCACAACAAGTACTAATTTAACAGTTTGTCAAACGACAGGCGGAAGAAAACGTGCATAGAAGGCGTTAAGGATCGTTAGTTAAATTTCTTAGAATTTTTCGATAGGATAGAAGAAAAACACGGATGCTGGAGGCAATTATAAATTTTGAGAGAGAATTATAGAAAGGATAAGTTTTCATTTCATTTTCCTCAAAGGAGTGACATTCTAGAGAAAATGTTTCCGTTCTTAATTTTACTATTCAACTATTAGTAACTTATACAAAATAAGGCAAGACACAAGCCTTACAATATCTGACCTCAGATTTGATTTCTTATTCTACCTGAATGGTCATATTGAGATACCAACGCGATGATCTAAAGCCATACATGCTAAACAGAATTTCGAAAGACCCTTATAAGAACTAACCTTTGTCAAGTTTGTATTGATGTGCTCTGGGATAATTACCAAACTAAACAAAGATGACAAACAAGCAAGGTAGTTATTTTAGATTTTAGAAAACACAATTTTGTTATTTGTGTTCCCCTGAAAGTACAAGAGCAAGATTTAATCAGACCTTGGAAGGAAGATGATTGTGAGGTATCATTCAAGGGTTTATTCTCGTCATGCTGCATGGATGGAAATTATGTTATTTGCGTGACACACAAGGAAAATGACATCTTCTACTACATAGAAAATTTGAACAACTTTGACAGAAATAATGCATGCAAAATTCAAGAAAACTAACAGCCTGATAGAAATTTATTGAAAATAACAGAACGGTTGATGTGTAACCCAGATTTGTTTTCACTCACTCGATTTATAACTTTCAAACAGCGCATACTACTTTTGCCTTCATTGCATTTTTGACACAGACTCTTCCCTTTTGAGTGACAACATAAAAGCAAGTTTCGTGCACTTTCTCCCCAAATCACAGCTACTAATTAAATATGCTAAAATATGTACAACCAATGAATTAAAGATGCATGCATATGTAGTCACTGATTTCAATATGTTCACATATTTTCAGTCACTGCATTAAATGTGATTACATTTGTAGAGTCACTAGGAATAACACAGGAAAATACAATGAATAACAAATAATCCAGTAATGCCATTCTTTATGGTCAATAAACAACACATACATTAAATAAGCTTCGATATGTACAGCCATTGAATTACATATGATAACACATGTACAGTCAAAAAGTTAACGTAGTTTAAAACTTACAAAAATAATGAAATAGTAACATTTGTAATTTCAACATCATATCTTTTTAACATGAAATAAATCAAACATCACTTCTAATTGATAATAAAAAAAAAAGGCTCTTAAGAGTCGGAATCATTTTCCTGATAAAAATATACCTTTCTGATATATATAATTATTGTTATTTATAATTAACATAATTGTAGATTTTGTACTGACAATTATATAGTTTGTATAGTTTGTAATTATTTTGTTTTTAATTTTCAAGATACTTTTTTGGGAGTTTATAAAAAAAACCCTGAAAATAAATATCTTTGAAATTACAATTTCTCTCAATCTTTTATTATTCTGCCAAAATTTCATAAAATTTGTAAAACCGTCTATAATAAAGGACAATGACTCTTACAAAAGGAAGCATAAAATGTTTATGAAGATAGACAGATCGAAAAATGATAGATGCTATGCATGTGATGGCAAAGCTAGGATGGCCTTTGAGGCCAGGTAAGCTAAAAAGTGTATTGCATGAGTAAAGAATGATAATATAAACTTGCACTTCCTTTTCTACCATTTACTTAAAAGTTAAAAATGTTTTTGACATTAATTTAAAACTGCCAAAGTACTTTTTAATTGTTAAAAGATAACAAAATTTAATAATATGCTAGTGAAAGGTTAATAAAATGATGTTTAGAAAGGTCATAAATTAACAAGATAAATTAGATTCATGTTGTATATAAATATCTTTAATTATATTTTAGTTGTACATCCAGCTCATTTTAACATTATAATAGCATATATATTTTTTCAAATGAATGCAAATTTAAGTTGATCAGGTTAAATGCTATAAATAACTTTACATCGTGACATTTCAAACTTTTAATTCAAAATTATTCCATTGGCTATAAACAATTAAAATTTGATCACAGCTTTATTATATTTCATATTTATTTAACCTCAAATGCAAAATTATACTTATATACCAAATTCATGTAAAAAAATGTTTCATTTTGTCTGTCCTATTTATAAAGTTTGGTCTGCCAGCAATTTTATGCCTATTAATGAATGTCTTGAGTCCAGAAGGCAATGTCTCAGCCATATTCATGACAAAAACATATGACTGTAAAAGGAGTATTGACCCATTATATAAAAAAACCTTTAAATACTAACAATAAAAACATTTACACTTTGCCATCAGCGTTTACTGCATTGTTATATATTACAGGGTAATTGAACCAGATCTAGCTAAAAGAAATTAATAGTATTGTGAAGTGTAAAGTCTTGCCAAGGACTTTATGTATCTGGGAAAAAAAGCTTGAGACAGAAATTGATATTTTCACACGGACAATATTGACAAGTTATTGTGTGTTAACTATGTCATTAGGTTTTTGGTAGAGAGTTGTATAATTAGCAATAAAAACACATCTTCTAAGTTTAATACAATTTCTATTTTCAAACTACCATTGCTGTCTCATTGACATCTACCAAACCTCTTCTTTTAATCATAACAACCAGGGATTAATGTACCGTTTTGTCTTTGCTTATATTATTCATGGAATTTGTTGCTATACACTTAACGTTGGTCATTTAGAAATAAAAAATCATATTACATCACAAAAGTAAGTTTGATAACATAACACTTATTATGTATTTCTAATTTGAACCAAGAAGTACAGAATTTCAATTTTTTCAATTTTGAAAAATATTGTTTGAATACATACTTAAATAGAAATCACATGAACAATTCAATGCAATGCCAATTTAAAGTGATGTGGGGCAAAGGTCAAGGAGATTGCAACCTAATGACAGAGAAGAAACACATCCTGCTTTAACCGACACATTTTCATGGTCCCAAATTAAGCCTAACCTTGCAGAAAAAAAAGCTAATTATTTAAACACCCTGCTGAATCAACATTTTTTTCGGTCCCCCAGTGTGACGGTTAACATAGGTAACCCTGTATCGCTATGTATGGTCTGTCAGGTATGAGTGACATATTGAAGCATGACTAAAGGGTTCATTTTATATAACTTTATAAAATTTAGTAAATATTAAGATAAATTGTAATACCCGGATTGATGAAATCCTTACCCCTTAACTTTGTCAAATTTTTGACATTCATGACTTCTCTCAAAGCATTAATAAATATCAAACATTTAACTAATCAATTTCACCAATATTATTGATTAGTTGGACAAAATATGCATCATGTTGAGAACACAAATGGAGAATAATGTGTTGTTTAAAGTCAACATGGAAATCACTTGTCATGAAAAAAATCTTCAGGAAGAAAATGAATAATAATTTCAGTAATAATTAAGGGAAAACGATACAGTAGCAGGGGCAGATAATAATGTTTTCAAAACTTTTCGTGTTGTTTTCGCGACGTTGGTAACCAGAACGTTGTAATTTCGCGATGTTTCTAATAAGAACGTTAACATTTCGCGACGTCGCTTTAAATGAAGTCATATTTTCGCGGAATATTCACTGACGTCATAATCAGGTTGCGCGAATTTCAAAAAAGTACCTGCTAAATAAGCGGCTATGTCGTTTCTAAAAGACGGCGAAATCCGCCGAAGAGCAGTGAGATCAAAGGAAATACTGGAGATGAACAAAAATAAATCAAATACAACTTTGCATGATGAATTGAAGAAAAGGTAAAAGACACAGAAGAGAGTTCTGACAGTATAACATGGAAAGACGGAAGAAGAATTGTAGAGCTTTTTAGTCTGGCAAAAGAACTGAATAACTGCCAAAATTGTACGGCCGAACGGAATCTGCACAACGTACTAAGAGAAAGAAAAATTGTAAGGATTTCGGAGCTATCCTACAATTCGTTGCTTAAACTGTAACATGCTGAATAACATTTTAACAAATAAGACACATTAAGGAACAAAAGGACCTGCTCTTTTTAACATCAGCACAAACATGACAAAAGCTGCAATAGCTAATTATGAGTATAGATTTTATATAGATTGGACCGTTGGTTTTCCCGTTTGAATGGTTTTACACTAGTAATTTTTGGGGCCCTTTATAGCTTGCTGTTTGGTGTGAGCCAAGGATCCGTGTTGAAGGCCGTACCTTGACCTATAATGGTTTACTTTTATAAATTGTTACCTGGATTGAGAGTTGTCTCATTGCCACTCATACCACATCTTCCTATATCTATTAATAGCTGCTTAACGTCCAGCGGCAAATATTTAATTGAACATTTATGATATGTTATTTTATTGAAACTAAAAGAAATGAGAAAACGTATGAACCCGTGATTAATAAGAAATTTTAACAAAATATATGGCGCGTAGGGTGGCCGAATCGGGTCTAGTGTTGGAAGATTTGAAATCCATACACAAAAGTCATTACTATGGCGTGGGGTACAGCTGTGCAATATTTTTCATGACGAGAACATTTATTTTCATTCATTGATAATTGATAATGAAGTCAATAATACTATCTTGAATTGAAAGATAATCAGAATCAAAATAGTTTGTGTCTTTATTTTTTTCTTCTTGTATAGCATTGGGCAGACTGCAAATTGAGTGGTCAATTGTTATTGTACGGCCGAATTTAACAGACAATCAATAAAATAACAAAACCGACTGCATATGCGAGACCCTCATGGGTGGACAAGGTCGTACAACACCCCTATTCGTCAATAAAATTATAAATAAAGAAGTCTCTCATCTTGTTCTGGACTTGCCTTGGTACATAAAAAAAAATTGCAGAGCTTAATTGATTTTTTTTAAAAGATATGATATCATATGTGTATATGTGTATGTAGAAAAGGTGTCAATAAAAGTCCGTTAAAAAGATTTAAAAAAATACATTGGTGTCGTTTTTGTTTTGAATTTAAGCAAATATTGCCAACAGATGCAGAATTGTCACACGTTAGTTTGTTTAATTGGTTTATTTTTTGTGTATATCAATCTGGATGTTATGCAGCAACCATTTGATTTTCTGGGGGGGGGGGAGGGGGGGGGCTATGGTTTTTTTTTCTGGACAAATTTTTTTTTTCGCGACAAGTCGAAAACAATTTTTATCTTTCAATTTTAGCATTACATATAGTGGCAGCTGAGGGTGAAACAAACAATTTTTTTTTTTCTCAGAATCGAAAACAAATTATTTTTTTCTCCAAAAACTGGAAACAAACTTTTTTTTCCAAAAAAAACCATATCCCCCCCCCCCCCCAGAAAATCAAATGGTTGCTGCCTTATAGACCAAAACAAGAAAACGTCTGTTCACATGCTGTTAAAAGGGCTTGCAATTCAATGGTGTCGTTTGTTATTGTATATCATATTTGTATTTCGTTCATTGTTTTGTACTTAACTTAGGCCGTAAGTTTCCCGTTTGAGTTGTTTTGCATTTTTCATGTAGGGTCTTTTCATAGCTGACTATGCGGTATGGGTCTTAATCATTGTTGAAGGCCGTCCGATGTCCTATAGTCGTTTACGTCTTTGTCATTTGGTCTCTGGTTGAGATTTGCCTCATTGGTAATCATACCACGTCTTCTTATTTGTATAAGCATCTCCCTTTTGTACTTCAATGTATTGAGAGATATAAATTGAAGTATCGACAAATGTACACTAATTGCAGACAGACAGACGGATCAGAAAGTGTACACACGTTAAAACTCGTCGCTGTCAAGCTGATGAATAAATATGAAGTCATGCAGTAGCGTTGTTTCTGAGAAAAGTAACACAATTATAGTTAGACGATCGGACAGAAGAACAAATAAAGTGTTTTTAATATAGCTCTACTTCTAGACAAAGAAGTACGCCAATATTCATACAGTTACGCCGTATGAAAGGTAATGCAACTTATCTATTGATAACGACATCCTTGAATATTATTCTCTAATACTAGCTGCTGTACTTCCTATGAAATGTTATACTACAACTTCATTTTCAGTCGACTGAGGCAATTATGACATGAAATTGCACAAAACAGCTCAAACTAAAGAACAAGAAGTACTCCTTATAATCTAAATTTGAAAGATGATTATCTTTTGAATGTAAAAAGAAATAAAATCCAAGTACATCGGGCCTTTTAAAGCTGAAAAGGTTTTGTCATTGTTGAAGGTTATACGGTTGTTAATTAATGGTATCACCTCACTTAATTTATAGTTGGTTCACATTTTGCCATGTTAGGGCCTTTGCAATGATGTTGGCTATCCTCTTTCGGTACATGAAGCAATTTAAAACTAATGTCGGACGGAGCTGCACCTGTATACCTCTATAAGATTTTTCTGTTTTGCCGTACATCTGACAAAGTAATCTGCTGGAATCCTTTTTTATATCCTTTTTTTTTATTATGAAAAGGTCCCTGTCCAAATTCCGTTTCGTAAATGTTTAGTCTCATGTTTAGCACAAAGGTTAAGCGATTTTACAAATAACCATCTTATGAATTTTTATGATAAGTATCAATACTTTGGAAAACACCTTCATATACTTGACAGCATAGTCGTGTACGGCGGGAATGATTTCACGACGTTGGTGCGATTAAAACTTTATATAACGTAATTTAGCGCCATACTGACATAAGTCGTAAAAAATTAAGGTATATGGCTTTTATTGAAAAAACAAGCACATGGACCCATATTTTTTTCTTTTGCAATCAATCAAGTACTGTTTCAAGAACACTCCGCCAAAATTTCAAGAAAAAATCAACGATCAATTTTTTTCTGCACTTCCGAAAAGACGCAAAAATATGGTCAATTTCTTTATTTCGTATATCAATCTAAATGCGGAAAATGATAATTTGATTTAACCTTAAACTTGTTTCAGCATGTAGATGTCATGGATCAAGGGAACGTTTTACAAAAAAACCGGTTAAGTTATGACTTTTTGTTCAAAAGTATTGTTACTTTCTTTAAAAGTCATTATTTATGAATTTTCGGGAAATTTTTTCCAAATATGCAAATTTCGAACCAAATTATCTCAAAAAGTAAGTCATGAAGGTACTTTTTTCTTTTCATATTCGGAAAGTACACATTAAAATTGACCTACTATCAAAATTTTAGGAAAAAATCAACGAGGGATCTCTACTGTATCGTATGCCCTTAAGGTAATATTACAAGTGGCAATGCCAATTACATGTAAATACAAACGAAACCTTAAATTCAACAACCACTCATACTTATTGTTTATTTTTACTGACAGAAAAGCTGAACTAGTGATTTACATATAAAAAAATCCTGGAAATGGATAAACAGGAAATAACCTTATTGGTGACATTTAGTTGTTTTGTAGCGTCTCTTATTACCATTTACTTTACAACAACTTCTTGTCTATATTTTGCTATAAAAGTTAATTATGGTCAGTTAGCTTTCCCATTTTCTTGGAGTTTCTTCACTAGCGTATGTCTCTAACAGCTGAGAACATCACCGTGAAACCTACAATCAAAACAAATTAATGAGCCACAATATTTCTCTAGGCTGTCATCAAGCAACAGAGATGTATAACATACAAACGATTGTTAACAAACAATTATTCCTATAGATGTTTCCTTTATAACAAATCACTAGAAAGTGAATGATGGTATTGTATCGAATAAGATTGATAATGGAAAAGGGGAATGTGTGAAAGAGACAACAACCCGACCATAGAACATATCACCCAGGAAATGTACTTAATATAAGTTTTTTGGTTATGGGTTATCTTCCTGTTTGTCATTCTGTTTTAATAATTTAACATAACCTTGTTAAAAGTATTCTTTCAACTTTCCATAACTGGTTTGCTGATAAATATAATAAATCTAAATGATCGTGAATGTCTTTAAATGATTTGCACTTAATTCACATCATATCAACAAAAGGTGCCTTTGATTCTTTTAATAGATACAAACCAATGCAATGCATGATTATGGGTATCAATTTTGACACAAGGAATTAAATCAACATAAGTTCTTCTTTTTACGAGTTATGAGTTATGATGTGATATTTTTCAAAGTTCCCATCTTCTACAACTGTTTTTTTTTTTCTGTCATCTCAACACATTTTTGGTTTATTTAATTTGTACTTATAGTCCAAACAAAAGAAAAGTATCTTTTAAATGACATGAGACTCAAAAATGAAATGAACTTAACAAACATTTGCATTAAATCAGAGTAAACCTTAAGGATGTACTTAGGTGAGGTTTTGGAATTCCTGTAAAATTTTCGAACTCCTGGGTGTTTTTCCATATAAAAACAAGGTAAAATATTTTGCCTCATAACACCCATTTTTTTTTCATATAAAACTAAATAGCTCATGAAAGGTCATTTACCAAAATTTTAGAAGATTCCTCATTTTCTTTCTTTTGTTTTGGGCCCCAAATGATACCAATGCAAACTTAAGGTAAAAGTCTGAGTCAGCCTTTTCCCGCCTTATTTTAAATCTCAAATATCTCGAAAAGGAGTTCCATGACCTATCAATATTTTTAGCTTATTTTTATCCTTAAAGAATGCTCTATAAGCTTATAGTATCAATTATAAATTCTTGATTTATTAATTTTCACCTAACCTCACCTAAGTACATCCTTAATTCAAATACAGAGGAGTCAAATAAGAAAACCAGGCATTATCCAGGTAACATCACAGTGATTATAAACAGACACTGAAATTAAACTCTCAAGAAGTTTGTAGTGTAGTGGTACACTGGAGTACTAGTATTATGCAATCAAAACTTAATCATAATCACATATACTAATATCGATCAATGTTTGACGAAATTGCATAAATTTTAAGATCATTTTAAAAACAAGATGTGGCATGATTGCCAATGAGACAACTCTCCATAATAGACCAAAATGTCACAGAAATTAACAACTATAGGTGACCGTATGGCCTTTAACCAACAATGAGTTAAGCTCATATCCCTTTGTCAATTTGAAGCAAAGAGCAATATCGAAATGATTGCCATTGTATTCCCTTAAAGTGAATCAACATTAATATATTTCTAACTGCTCCTGACATCAATGTAATTTCAAGAAAGACAGCATGATCTAACTCAATTTAAAATTTCTGACGGATATTTATGGTCAATCAGTCAAGTTGTTGCACATATATTTTCAATACTGTTAAGGGGTCCCTTCAGGTCGTGTTTGAAAGATAAAAATGAAAGAAACAATTAACAAGAAAATTGCATGCTATACTTTCTGATATTTAAATTAGTTGAGCATCATATTCTTATTTTTGAAATGTCAATCCTTTAAACATGTAATCTTGCAGCACCTTGGAAGGTCATTAAAACAAAATTGAAAAGACATTATCACATGTTTTTTTTTTGATTGATGGTTATACACTACAGTGCAAAAGACCATAAATGACAGCATTATCAGGAAAATCTAGCAAAAAATAAGATACTACGTGAACTAACTAACTTGATCAAGTTAGATACAGTATCAACACTATAACTTCCATTGTCTGACAACTAAGTGGCCGATTCTGATTGGCTATCTGCTGTAGGTGTAGTTACCTCCCTGCTGTTTTAGCAGACGACACTTGTTTTGTTACTGATGCTCGTCTAAGTGTCAATCTGTTTATCTCTGTACTTTGATATAAAATAAAGATGCCATTTGAGTCGGTATCAAAACCTATCACACTGGACTCAATTTCAGGATGTACGAAGCTTACTGTAGATTTAGGGTTGTCAATTTTTGTTGCTTCTAATAGCCTTCTATAAGGTCTTCTTACATCCTGCTTTGGGTGAGAAATAGTAACCTATATATGAAGGGAGTCGATGGTTTATCTAAAACTATTTTTGTTTCAATATGAGTGAAATTATTCATTTCTCTTTGAACATTTTCAACATCTTTTCAAAATGCTTTTAAAGCGATAATTGAAATTGGAGAATTCTCCACCTGTTCAGTACTATCTTCTGTCAAAATCGGAAGTCTTTATTTAACATGATCAGGGCTACCTACAAATCCTGTCATAATAGAAACAAATTTGGACAAGTACAATGGTCTTCTCTAGCTATTGTACATAGAATATTGTCAGGGTTTTATAGTGTTACAGTCGGAACAATCAGAAGACGAGGCAAGCAAATCCTTCACCATGTGTTTTTCTGACCGACAAGATGATAACATGGGATTTAAATATTTAAATTTAGCTCTCTCGAGTTGAGAAATATCTTCATACACGAGTTAAAGTGGTGGAATCTGTTTCTCTAATGAATTTTAATTCTCTCTTTTTTCTAATTTTTCTGCTATATTCACATTTCTTGATTGGTGTGGGGAAAATATTTTTTCTCACTAATGACATATCTGTTCTCCGCAAATGATTGGTCAAAATTTAACAACAACGTCAAATTGTCTTGGTAGCTTCTGAATTTCCTATTGTGACGTCATGCAAAAAGGCAACATGTCTGATGATGTCAATTAGAAGACATCTATTTGCTAATCTTTTCATAGAAGAGATACAAATCATTGCGCTTTAATTATCAAAATTTAACTGTTTCAAGTAGAAAAATGTTGTAACACACTTGTTGCAGGGGTGGAATCTATATATCTACAGTGCTATAGTAGGAATTACACAAATGAACATTGATTAAATCAAATCAATGGACCATGAACATAAGGTTAAGGATATAGCTGATCAAAGTCAGATTAAAACTTAACACCTGAAAATGTCTACATACAAAATACAGAATTTTTCTTACCTCCGTCTACTGACATAAACTTTTTTTTTAAAATAGGATTACGAAAAAAGAAATGTCAATGACATTTGTGCATGTTGAAAAAAAGAACTATTTCCACATCAAAACACTACATGACAGTTGACAAACCATATTACATTAAACATTAAGTCAGTAATTCTTTATACAAAACACACAGGAAACTAAAGCACGGGATTTTTATCAATTAGTTTTCCATTTAGACAACTGTTTTCCCTCGCATATTGATATCTTGGTTAATATCGGTTGTATGTATGACATAACAATTCATTTTATTAAATGATTCCCATTAACTTGTAGTCAACTTACACCTCAGAAGACTACTCCAATTTAACAGACTGATATAGAAAAACATAGACATAAGGGACTTACAATCATTTGTATTGATCATTGTTAAAATAAAACCACTTTTAGTCTAAAAATCTCAACAGTCTCATGAGTAATAAAATTGAGAATGGAAATGGGGAATGTGTAAAAGGACTTTGTTACTTAATGGGCTGCGAAAATGAGGTGACTTTTAAATGCATTAAGGTCATGACACATTTTGAAGTTCTGGGAAATAATGTTAGAACGAATTCTTGTTTTTGCATTTAAAGCAATAGAAATGTATGACCTGAACATACTGAAGTCAACATTATTATGTTGGATTAGGGTAAAGACATATCCATAGAATTTATCTGTGTGTGATTAAGATATTTAAATAATATGTATTTCAATACAATAGTTTGATGTTAAAAGGTCGTCATGTCGTGTCCTCAATAAAGGCAACAGTAGTATACCGCTGTTCAAACTCATAAATCCATGGACAAAAAACAAAATCGGGGTAACAAACTAAAACTGAGGGAAACGCATAAATATAAGAGAACAACGACACAACACTACAATGTAACTAACACTCACAGAAACGGACCAAGCATCAGACAAAATCCCACGAGAATAACAAATATAACATCAAAACCAAATACATGAATTTGGGATAGACAAGTACCGTGACAATGCCATTAAACTTGTACATGTGTACTTATCATATCCATTGTATTTTTAACGTTATGTTTTATCTCTCTTAAGATAAGATGTGGTATGATAGCAAATGACATAATCTTCAAACAGAGACATACCGAAATTAACATATTCTTTTGTCTTCTATAATAATAATTTATTAAAAGTAATTTGCTCTATAATTACAAATCTGATGTGGTTTACATGTTATTATGAGTACTCTATAGGTAAAAACAAAATGTAGCTGGAATCGATTAAGAAACAGCTGTAAATTGTCTAATATTTTATATTCATTTTAGTCATAATATATTCAATAATCCTATTATTCTGATTAATACATAGCCAGATTTCTCAACATTTTGAAGACTTTTTACCTAAAAGAATACAAATTGACAATGGAAATGGAGAATGTGTCGAAGAGTATTCTCAGATCTTAACTTAGTGTCCTTTTGTTGTTGGGATATACAAATACCCGGTCACGTCCACTCTGTAGTATTTCTATTTATATCAATCTGATGAGTTAATAAATATAAGATGAGGTATGGGTGCCAATGAGACAACTCTTTATGCAAGTCACAATTAATAAAACAAAACCATTGTAGGTCAACAAACGGTACCCAACACGGAGCCTTGGCCTATATCTTTTAGAACTGATTTCTGTAGTTTGTTCTTATGTTGTACTGTTACACAATTGTTTCAGGTTAGAAGAAGGGTTGGGATCTCCCAAACATGTTTAACCCCACCACATGATGTATGCATGTGCCTGTCGCAAATTAGAAGCCTGTAATTCAGTGGTTGTCATTTGTTGATGTGTTGCATATTTGTTTTTTGTTCATTTTTTGTATATAAATTAGGCCGTTAGTTTTCTCGTTTGAATTATTTTACACCATAAGGTGACCTAAAGTTGTAAATTTCTGTGTCATCTTGATCTCTTGTGGAGAATTGTCTTAATGGCTATCATACAACATCAACTTTGTACTTGTTTGGCTTTATAAATATTTTGATATGAGCGTCATTGATGAGTCTTAAGTAGACGAAACGCGCGTCTGGCGTACTAAATTATAATCCTGGTACCTTTGATAACTATTGTTATATTTCGTAAGTTTGTATTGATGTCCTCTGGGATTATAAACGAACTAAACAAAAATGTCAAACCAGCAAGGTGGTTATTCTAAATACATATTTAGCAGGAAACACAATTTCGTTATTTTTTCCCGCTAAAAGTAAAAGAGCAAGATTTGATTTAACCTTGTAAGGATGATGATTGTGAAGTATTATTCAAGGGTTCAAACTCGTATGCTTCCTCGATGGAAACAATGTCATTTGAATGTCAAACAGGGAAAATGACATTTTCTACTAGATGGTAATTTTTTCCACCTTGACAGAAATCATGCATTCAAAATTGATCCATTGTCTGTAAGTAATAGAATTTTGAATACAGCTCTAAGCCTCGGTCACACCTTAACGGATAGCTCGAACGGATGCCTAACGGATAACTTTTTTTCAATCCGTTCATGTCCGTTAGACGTCCGTTCTTATCCGTTAGACGTCCGTCCATATCCGTTGCATGTCCGTTTAGCGTACGTTTTATCCGTCGACGTCCGTTCTGTCCGGTGGAAATTTTTGAGCCTGCTCAAAACTTTGAACGGACGTCCAACGGATGAAATGTCCGCTGAACGTCCGGTAGGCGTCCGTTTTATACGGTACTCGTCCGTTTCGTTTCCGTTTTGTATTCGTTACGTGTCCGTTATACATCCGTTGGAGGTATGAAGTATGAATTCACCAACGAACTTCTACCGGACGTTTTTTTTCGGTCAGTACATCAACGGACTCCCAACGGATAACAATTTTGTCAACGGACAACTTTTATTTTCATCCGTTAGGCGTCCGTTCATCTTTCCGGTAAAGTGTGACCGAGGCTTTATTAATCTCTATTTATGTACACACAAATGCAACATTAAACTTATACACCAAATTCATGTAAAATAATTGTTTCATTTCGTCTGTACTATTCATAAAGTTTGGTCTGCGAGCACTTATTTGCCTATTAATGACTGTCTTAACTCCAGAAGGCAATGTCTCAGCCATATTCATGACAAGAACACATGACTGTAAAAGGAGTATAGACCTACTATTATATAAAAACAACATATACATATTAACAATAAAACATTTACACTTTGCCATCAGCGTTTACTGCATTGTTATATATTACAGGATTATTGAACCTGATCTAGCTAATAGAAAATATTCATTCTTTATTTTTAATAGTATTGTGTAGCGTAAAGTATTGCCAAGGATTTTTATTTTTCTAAGAAAAAAATCTTGAGACAGAAATTGATATTTTCACACGGACAATATTGACAAGTTATTGTGGGTTAACTATGTCATTTGGTTTTTGGTAGAGAGTTGTATCATTGGCAATTAAAACACATCTAATTTAGATATTTTTTTAATTTTAAAACTACCATTTCTGTCTCATTGAAATCTACCAAACCTCTTCTTTTAAACATAACAACCAGGGATTAATGTACCGTTATGTATTTGGTTATATTTTTCATGAAATTTGTTGCTATACACTTAGCGTTGTTCATTTAGACATTAAAAATCATAATGCATCACAAAGTATGTTTGATAATATAACACTTATTATGTATTTCAAATTTGAACCAAGAAGTAAAGAATTTTATTTTGTTTCAATTTTGAAAAAAAAATTGTTTGTATATATTTAAACAGAAATAACATGAACAATTCCATGCACTACCAATAAAAAGTGATGTGGGTTAACCGTCAAAGAGGTTACAACATAATGACAGAAAAGAAAAACACTTTTAAGAATCAACTTATATTTGTTTGTGTTAGTTACTTATACAGTGTAACCTGCCTAATCCGTCACCTGAGTATTGTAATATCCTGCTTTAACCGAAACATTTTCATGGTTCCAAAATATGCCTATCCTTGCAGTAAAATTCTGAGTATTCCGACATCCTACTTAATCCAACATTTTTTTCTGGTCCCCCAGTGTAACGCATAGCACAGGTTACACTGTATTGTTATTTATGGCATGTCAGGTAAGGATGACATATTTAACCATGACAAAAGTGTTGATTTAATATTTATAATAAAAATCTAGCAAATATTAAGATAAATTGTAATACCCGGATTGATGAAATCCTTATACCTTAACTATTATTACTTTTTCAAAATTCTTGACATCCATGACTTCTCTCAAAGAATTAATAAATATCTCAGATTAATATAGACAATATTGACAAGTTATTGTGGGTTAACAATGTCATTTGGTTTATGGTGGAGAATTGTATCATTGGCAATTAAAACACATCTTCTTATTTTCATAACATTTTTATTTTAAAACTACAATTACTGTCTCATTGACAAAAACTAAACCTCTTCTTTTATCATATCGACCAAAGAATAAGGTACAGTTATGTCTCTAATAATATTTGCAGGAAATATGTTGCTTTACACCAAGCAGTGTTCATTTAGACATAGAAAAAACTTTTTCATAATGCATTACAAAATAAAAAAGGTTGATTTTTTTTTTAATTACAAAAGCATTGTTTGAATACATAATTAAATGGAATCACATGTAAAATTCCATACAATACCAATAAAAGGTGTTTTGAGCCAAAGGTCAAGGATATTGCAACATAATGACAGGAAAAAAAGACCTGTAGGAGTCAGCTTGTGCTAAATATATGTTTATGTGTTAGTTACATATGCAATGTAACCTGCCTAATCCAGCATCTGAGTATTCTAACATCCTGCTTTAACCGACACATTTTCATGGTCCAAAAATATGCCAATCCTTGCAGAAAAAACCTGAGTATTCCGACACCCTGCTTAATCTAGCATTTTTCTGGTCTCCCGGTGTGACGGATAACACAGGTTACATTGTATCGGTGTTTATGGTCTTTCAGGTCAGGGTGACATTTCTAACCATGGGAATAGGGTTGATTTAATATTGCTTTATAAAATTTATTAAATATTAAGATAAATTGTAATCCTTATACCATAACTTTTATTACTTTAATATAATCCTTGACATCCATGACTTCTTTCCAAGAATTAATAAATATCACAAATTTCACTAATCAATGTCACCAATATATTGACCAGTTGGAAAAAAATATTCATCATGTTGATAACACAAGTGGAGAACAATGTGTTGTGTAAAGTCACCATGGATTTCATTTGCCATGAAAAAAACATCAGACAGAAACTGAAAAAAAAAATCTCAGTTCTAATCAAGGAACAATGTCATTTACATTTAAATACAGGTGAAACCTTAAATTCAACAAACACTCATGCCTACTGTTTATTTTTACTGACAGAAAAGCTGAAATCTTGCTTTTAAAATTGTTATACGATGATGACTGATGTACCCTTATTTTAACTATTTTATTTATTGTGTCTGTTTAGTTAACGCATCAATGTAAATTTTACGGAATTTGATGAAACTGTCATCAAAGTGAGAGGGTTAGCGCTATAAAACCAGGTTTAATCCAACATCACTCAGTTTCTACATTTAAAAATGCCTGTACCAAGTCAGGAAAAGTTCAGTATTTTTGTGATTTTACTTTTTTTTCATATATAAAAAAATTCTACGATATGGATAAACAGGAAATAAGCCTTATTGGTGACATTGAGTTGTTATGTTACTTCTCTTATTACCATTTACTATACAACAACTTCTTTTCTATATTTTGCTATAAAAGTTAATTATGTTCAGTTAGCTTTCCTCTTTACTTGGATTTCTTCACTAGCGTATATCTATAACAGCTGATGACATCTCCTTTTGTGCTGACATGAATTGCCATTGATATGGTTATATTTTTAAATTTACTGTTTACAAATTTTGGATTTTTTTTAAATACTAAGGCGTTTTTACCTCAGGCATAGATTACCTTAGCTGTATTTGGCAAAACCTTTAGGAATTTTGGTCCTCTAGCTCTTCAACTTCGTACTTTATTTGGCCTTTTTAACTTTTTTGGATTCGAGCGTCACTGATGAGTCTTTTGTAGACGAAACGCGCGTCTTGCGTATATACTAGATTTAGTCCTGGTATCTATGATGAGTTTATTTAAACCTACAATCCAAACAAATTATTGAGCCACAATATCTCTCTAGGCTGTCATCAAGCTTTACAGATGTATAACATACAAACGATTGTTAACCAAAAAATCATGCCTACAGATGTATCCTTTATAAAAAATACTAGAAAGTGAACACTTGAATGATCGTATTGTATCGAAACCTTTTTCACCCAGGAAATGTACTTATAAGCTCTTTTGTCATGATTTATCTGGTTAGCTTCCTGTTTGTCATGCTGGTTTGCACTTTACAGTAATTCGCATCTTATCAGCAAATGTTGCTTTTAATTCAAAGAAGAGCAGTTGGTAGTTTTTTAATTGTCTCTGATAATACTTCAATAGTTTTAACCTTTAAAAAGCATGTTTTCAAAGTATCTTTAACTCCTTCTGAGATATTTTTAGCAACGCTCTAAAACATATAACATTTCGAATTGTAACCACATTTATTTGCTTTAAGAGCTTAATGTTCGTACATTCCTCTATTTAATCATTTTTATCCTAATATAACACACATTTCATTAAATCAAACAGCAAAATTACAATTCAATGAAATTATTTTTTCTTAGAATGTGTACAATAAAACCAAGACCCATTGACCTGCTGGTGTGTTTTTCCACGCAATGGTTTGGATATGTTACTAAATGTCTCTGATCCTCGTCTATTAGCTTTCACAACTTCTTATTGTGTTGTGTTATTCTTTAGTTTTCTGTGTTGTGTCATGTGTGCTGTTTTTTGTTTGTCTTTTTCATTTGTAGCCATGGTGTGTCAGTTTGTTTAAGATTTATGAGTTTGACTGTCCCTTTGGTATCTTTCGTCCCTCTTTTAGATATGTCTAATTGCTCCTGGAATTGAAAGATAGGCAGCATATTTTAACTCCAATTGAAATTTCTGATGGATAGTTCCAGTCAATCAGTCAAATAATTGTTACACAAATAGTTTCAATACTGTTAACGAGGACCATCAGGTCTAATTTGTAAGATGAAAATAAAATAAAAACTAACAAGAAAATTGAGTGCTATATTTTTTTCTGATAGTTATAGTTTATTTTTTCATTTTATTTTTGAAATGGTACTCCTTTAAATCTGTGATATTGCTGCACGTTGGAAGGTTAAATAAAACCAAAGTGACAAAACCTGTTCATTATCTTGTAATTTGACTGATCATTATACAGGGCAATACAAAAGGAAATGACATCAAATGACAGCAATATTAGGCAAATCTAGACAAATATAATACTACAGAACTTATAAAATTACGTATTCTAGTATCAACACTTTTACTTCCACTACTATTATCTGACAATTCACTGACTGATAGGCAATCTGCTCCTGTTGGATAGTTATCTTCCTGTTTTATTGTTTTAGCAGACGATACTTGTTTTGTTTGATGCTCGTCTTGGTATCAATCTGATGATTTCTGTTCTTTAAAGTCATGATGAAAGAGGGACGACAGATACCAAAGGGACAGTCAAACTCACAGATTGAAAATAAACTGACAATGCCATGATAAAAATTAAAAAGACAAACAGACAAATAATAGTACATAAGACACAACATAGAAAACTAAAGACTAAGCAACACAAACCCCACCAAAAACTGGGAATGATCTCAGGTGCTTCGGAAGGGTAAGCAGATTCTGCTCCACATGTGGCACCTGCCGTAAATAGTCTAATTCGGTAGGTCACATTCGTGAAACGCTAAGGTTGTTGTAGTTACGACATAAGAAACATATCCGATATCATCTGTTAAAACGGTTATTCTATAATGCCATTGTTTGATTATTGTTACCATATATACCATATATGGGGTAGATGTAATGAAAGTGGAATAAATTTAAAAAAAGGGACGAAAGATACCAGAGGGACAGTCAAACTCATAAATCGAAAATAAACTCATCAGATTTATCTTCTCATAATCTGTCATGTTACTAAAATAGAGAGTTATCCCTTAATAGCATCATATTAACAACACAGAGTTATCTCCTCATAATACTATATATATATAATACAGAATTATCTCCTCATAATTTCATATAACTAAATAGAGTTATCTCCTCATAATGTCAAAATCAAAACACAGGGTTATCTCCTTATAATGTTATAACTTAAATAGTTATCTCTTAACAGTGTCATATGGATGCAAAACCTAAATTGACAGGTTAATTACATCCACTTGAATACTTTATTAGATCTCAAGATCCTTTTCACTTACATTATCAATTTAACCTCGAAAATTTGTCCATGCCCTATTAGTGAACTCAAGTGAAATGATATAGAACCAACCATCTACACAGAATATTGGAGGAATTACAAAAGTGGACATCGATTCAAACAAATCAATGATCCATGAAAATAAGGCCAAAGATATAGCTGTCACAGGGCCGTAACTAGCCCCGTTTAATACTGAGGCAAAATATATTCGCGATATAATAAATAAATAAAATATAAATTTTGGCGAGAGGTCTGGGGACCGCTGAAGGCCCCAAGAAGCTCCGAGAAATATGACGTAAAATCGTGCATTCTGCTTGTTTCCCGGACTCTTTCTTACATAGAAACGCAAATCATTTTTAGCTATTTTTTCGACAATACACTGGTATCAAAGCAAAAACATAGATTCATTGTCATTTAAGACTTTAAAGTTTTAGGGAAATTCAAAACATTAAAAGACCGATATGTAGTATAAAGCAAAAATCGTAATTATTAGATTTATTATGAATAGATTTATATATAGTGACAGTCATTAGTGCAGTAATATACGTTAAATACTAGTACTGATCAAGTCGACACTAGGGACCATATTGACCTTGTTTTACGGTATTTATGATTCTTTCATTATTGAGGACCCTTCAGCAACTATCAAGATGAAGAACAGGAATGAAAATTTTTTTACCATTGATCATTTGTATTTTTTTCTATACATTGACATTGTGTGCAACTAGCTCCCGTGCACGTGTACTTCATATTCCTTTATTTTCTGTTAAACGGGATGAACACGACTTAATGCAAATTTAACCCTTGAATGTAAAAGGTCATATGGCAATACATTGATGTTTTTTTCAACAAATGATTTGATACCGGAAAATTGGTGGTTTTACTGTAAATTAAACCATGTCAGCTATCTAGTTTTATCCACAGGCGCTTTGGTATATGATACAGTTATTTTTTTTAATTTTTTTGTTGTTGATTAAGATATTCAATTTTCTATATTTATAATACATATCTATCACTTCTGTGCATATCTCACCTACAGAAAATACCTAATTTTGCAATCCATACTAAGAAAAATTGGGTATGGTTTTATATACAAGAAAGGCAGTTTCGTATTCTTTGATATCAAGTTCTATTCTCCATGCAGACACGACCACTTTTGTCTGTGTCCAGTATCATCGTATATTATTAAAACATTTTCTCGCATAATGCCTGGACATCGGTGGACATGCAACATTATACAGTGTGACACGTTTACAAATGAAAATTAACACTCAGACTAGTCATTAATGCGGGGTTCACACATTGCCTATTATTGCACCCGTTTGAGATCAGACAGCGATACAACACGAAATATAAAAAAATCGGAATACTATCCTAAATTATCTGGAATGTCCTATCATTGTCTGAACGCAGTCGTTTAAGTTCGTAACAGATTCCTACGGGTCGGGAAGGGTCCGAATAGTTCGGCGAAGCACCCCGACAGTTATGTGCGTCCCGTAACATTCGGGGAAACTCACTCGATTTTGTGTAGTCGGATTACGATCGTGCCTATGTCGTGACAGATTCTGCTGTATCGGATCAAAATCCTAGCGATGTCCTGTGTATTCCGGAGGGTGTCCTGTGGAACGGCAATGATCTGGAGAAATGTTTCATTGCTGTTTTTCTGCCGATTGAGATCAGATTGCATCCAGATCTTGTCGATTGCGAACCGTTGTTGCCGAAATCGTTCCGGAACAGTCCCGTTATTAATACGAAATTCGTCAATGATACCCACGTCAGAGTCCCGACAATTACAGAATACAATAGGACTTAGACCAGACAAAGCCGTTTGCAATGCGATAGAGTGGACCGTGATAGGATTACGTTCCGACAGTACCCGACCATCCCGAGTATGCCGACAAATTCCGAACGGATAACTTCCGTCAGCGTCGGTTCACTGTCTGGTCACTGTCTGATCTCTGTCACATTACATTCGGTAGAATCGGGACGCAGTCGTGACAGACTCGGTCGAATTTTACCAGGAGAAAGATACAAATTGGATAAGAAGCGGATTGAGAACGGGATTATCGGGATAAATTCGCTTGGAAACGTTTGAATATCGACGCTTCCTGAACAATATCTAATTGTTGGCGTGATTAAATTATTTGTTTTACAAATTTTAATTAAAGTTTGAATTTCCATTCACGATTCACAGGATGTTAATCAGACTTTTGACAAATTTTAATCGGGAATGGTCCTGTCAAGGACGACAGTAAAAATCGTGAATGTGTGACCCCAGCTTAAGTAGGACAATAAATGAACAAAGGACAAACCCGGGACACATAAGTACAAACAATAGACCATCAACTCTGAAATGGATTACGAAAAATATGCAGGGGCGACATCAGAGAGTGAAGAGAATTTGCTTCTTGCAAGACAATTTCAGTGAAAACAATTTGATATGAAGACAATCATGAAGACAATCTTTTCTATAAGTTTAGTTTTTTTTTAATTTAAAACATGAGGCATTTGCCTCATTTGCCTCAATGTAGTTACGGCCCTGAGCTGATTAAAGTCAAATAAAAACATTAAAAGAAAAGAAATATTTCCACAACAGTTGACAAACAAAATTAGACAAAACATTAAAACAGTACTTCCATTTACTGAAACACACAGGAAACTATAGCACTGGATTATTAATAATTTTTTTCCATTTAGACGACTGTTTCCAAAAGTCAACTCACATGTAAATATCTGGGTTAATATCTATATCGTGTAGGACATACCAATTAATTTGATGATTAAATGATTCCCATTAATTTGTTGTGAACAAATGTCTCAGAAAACATACTTCCATTTAACAGACTGCAATAGGAAAAATAGATGAAAGGGACTTATAAATGCAGCTGTATTGATCATTCTTAAAATAAAACCACTATTATCTTAAACTTTAAACAGTCCCGTGAGTAGGACTTGTTTGATTAATGGTCTGCAAAAATTAGATTACTTTTTACCTGCATCAAGATCATGACACATTTTTGGAGTCTTTGGAAACAATCTTCAAAAACTATTTATGTATTTGCATTTAAAGCAATAGAGATGTATGACCTGAACATACTGAAATCACCATTATTTCTTTGATCAAGGGTAAAGACACATCCTTACAACTTTATCTGTTTGTGCTTAAAATATTCAAATACTATGTAAGCTGTAAGTGGCTTTGGACTAGCTGTCAGTAACTGCGATTTTTGTTCTTGTTGGGATATACAAGTACCCGGGCACGTCCACTCTGATTTTGTTGTATGTATTTATACTTGTATCCATCTGATGGGTAAAGCCTTTTCAACTGATTTGTATAGTTCGATCTTATGTTGTACTGTTACAATATTGTCCCAGGTTTTTTGTGTGATGGTTGGGATCTCGCTAACATGTTTAATCCCGCCACATTCTTGTATGTGCCTGTCCTAATTAAGGAGCCTCTAATTCAGTGGTTGTCGAATGTTCGGTGTTACATATTTGTTTTTCGTTAATATTTTGTATTTGAACTAGGCCGTTAATTTCATCGTTTAAATTGGCAGGGCCGTAACTACATTGAGGCAAATGAGGCAAATGCCTCATGTTTTAAATTTCAAAAAAAAAAAAAACTAAACTAAAACAAAAGATTGTCTTTATGATTGTCTTCATATCAAATTGTTTTCACTGAAATTGTCTTGCAAGAAGCAAATTCTCTTCACTCTCTGATGTCGCCCCTCATAATTTTCGTAATCCATTTCAGAGTTGATGGTCTATTGTTTGTACTTCTGTGTCCCAGGTTTGTCTTTTGTTCATTTATTGTCCTACTTAAGCTGGGGTCACACATTCACGATTTTTACTGCCGTCCTTGACAGGACCATTCCCGATTAAAATTTGTCAAAAGTCTGATCAACATCCTGTGAATCGTGAATGGAAATTCAAACTTTAATTAAAATTTGTAAAACAAATAATTTAATCACGACAACAATCAGATATTGTTCAGGAAGCGTCGATACTCAACCGTTTCCAAGCGAATGTATCCCGATAATCCCGTTCTCAATCCGCTTCTTATCCAATTTGTATCTTTCTCCTGGTAAAATTCGACCGAGTCTATCACAACTGCGTCCCGATTCTACCGAATGTAATGTGACAGAGATCAGACAGTGACCAGACAGTGAACCGACGCTGACGGAAGTTATCCGTTCGAAATTTGTTTAAACTAACTGTCGGGGTGCTTCGAAAGGGAAAGACCTTACTGTATTTCTTCTGTTTATTATTATTATTCTTTTTCTGCCAAACTTTGACGAAGTTAGCAGCCTTAACCGTAAGACGTGTCGCTTTCATGTTCACACTTTGTATCGGTGTCATGAATACCTATCCGGAACTCACCCTGTGAGTCGAAATATTTTGTCGGTTCGGAGTAATCCCTCCGAAACCCAAAAACCTTGTTATCGTTCCAACACCGTAACCGTAATAGGTAGAAATTTGTTCAGGACCAGACCCTCGTTCTTCGTTACATTTGGATCGAAAAGATTCAACGACTCATTGGTAAGGTTATGCCCCTATTAAAATTAACCGGTGTCGGTTGGCCACCAAAACTCAGAAACCGTAAGTCGTAGACACCTAGGATCTTCACCATTCATCATCAATTCATGTGATTTTGAAAAATATCTCAAGGTCAAATGTGTATGTTGACATTGACCTTTGACCTAACACCTTGTTATGGGATAATCTCAGCAACCTTAATACTTTCAGAAGTGTTGTATAGTGCAAAATGTTTGGGTCATTAATGCGCAACTTTGTTACATTTGACCGAAGAGATTTGACCTTTCTGTAAGGTGCATAACCCCTGTTTTAGGTTTCTGAAAAGAGAAAATCAGCTTTTACTATATAACCAAAGGTCCTAGACCCATAGGGTCTTCAGCAATGACATTGGGGACTAATGACCTTGACAAAGGTCAAAAGGGCAAAGGTCAAGGTCATGTCCCATATAGCGAATTATGTGTTTTTGACCTTATTTAAAGGATTTTCAGTGTTTAAAGCTTTTTAAGGTTGAGCTTGACCTTCGACCTTACAACTTTTAAGTCGATATCTCAAAAACGATTGTACTTACAGAAATAGTAAATAGTGAAAAACATTGAGGTGGATGAGGCGCAACTTTTTTTTACATTTGACCGAAGAGATTTGACCTTTCTGTAAGGGGCATAACCTGTGTGAGAACTTTTCAATACATTCTACATCTATTGGAACATGTACATGGAACATGGAAAGACCTCTCAATTGTTCAAGAACAATTGACATTTTAATTCTTTTCTTTTTTGTTATATTTTTCTTCTTTTCATTATTTTCAAGTTATATTTTCCCTCACTTTCTTTGATATGTTGTAACTTATTCATTCTTGTTCAATATCATTGTTACATAGCGTGCTGTATTTATGTAATAGTTAATTGGAGTTGGTACTTCATGGAAACAGAGTAATATAAGCTATATATAAGAATGTTACCTACCGAATTAGACAATTTACCGGATTTGTAATAACATAAACACCACGACGGGTGCCACATGTGGAGCAGGATCTGCTTACCCTTTCCGGATCACCTGAAATCACCCCATTTATTTAAATCATCTATTCCACTAAATACTGTTTAACAATTTACCTAGCTTACAGCATTAGGCTAAGTATCTCTGTACATCAGTTATTATACATCCAGGGAGAATAAATAATAAAATAAGTATTATACAATTAAACATAATACATAATTTCAATTAACATCAATATAAATTGACTCAATCATTAATAAAAAATATTTGTCTGCTTACAAATCGGGAAAAAAATAAATGTGTGTTTACTTTCCCACAGGTTTCCTGTGTATTGGAATTACTATAATATTCTTTTTATGATTTGGAGGATTTATTTTGTCTAAGCGTACATGCTTGACTATGTTTATGTAAATACATATCTAAGTAAGTTTATAAAATTATGTTAAATTCAAATTAAGAGGTTATTTGCTATGGTTTTGTTTTGCACCTCGTGGTATATTATTTATACAAGGCCAAGGGAAGTAAGCATGTGTATATTTGTTAAAAACATACTCATTTGCACATTATACCTTTACTAAAAGGTTACCATATGCTGATGTCTTTGATAACATATTCCCGGTTTCTATATTTCTTATCGCATGTAATCTTATAATGTGGTATATTTCCTTTTTTCAAAATTTTAAAGATTTCTATCTTTGTTTCTTTTTTGTTTGAAACAAAATGTGCCTTATATATGGAGAAAAATATAACTGTTATCAATGTGTTTATATCAAAATATTTTACATCTGCTTTTTTAGAGCCAGTTATTAAATTTTCTAGCCTTAAAATATGTATATCAATTTAAAGATAAAGTAATAACTTGTATATTTCTTGCCAGTAAGTATTATTATAAGGGCATGTAATAAAAAAATGTTTATAGTTGTCAATTTCTTTGCAAAAATTGCAATAATTGTTATCTAATACTTTCCACTGTACTAATAAGTCGTTTCATGGAAGGATGAAGTTAAGTAATTTCCATTTAAACATTTAAAATTTGTTGTTATTAAATATAAAGTAAAGAGTGCTTTTGAATTTGATATTTAAATGGTCTTCAAAAATTATTTCTCACTTCAGAATACCTACAGGTTTTTCTTGTTTATAAAGTCCAATTAGTATTAAATATATTTCTTTATTACCCATGTCTCGATAGATATAACGATTGAGTAATATGTTTTGTTTTCTTTATATTTACTTTTGTTTTAAATGAGCTTTCTTGCTTTAAAATATTCTGTCAATGTTTTGGAATAGCTTTCTTTAATAATGATAATTCTCTAATCCAATCGCGTTTATCTTTTAGTTTAAGTAATATTTTAGTTTCTGATATATGACCTCTTTCATCAAGTATGTCATCTACATACATAATATCATGTTCGATCTATTTAGTAAACAATAAGTATTTTCCTTTTGTTTGTATGTTATTATTGCCCCATAAAATCTGCTTTCTTATATCTAGAAACGATTGGGGTATCTTTGTCTGTCCTCCCTAAACATTAATCCAAGTTTTAATCAATTGCTGATAGAACTCAGGAAGGGATTTAATTTTTTTTTTTGTCTAACATATTTATATTTTTAATGTTCATTTGAAATATTAAGAGGTTTTTACCATATTTGTTTAAGTAAGCTTGTGGTATGATTGACCAATTATCACCAGAATTTTGTTTAAGTTTTAATATCCAACGTAATTGAAGAGTTTTAGATACAGGTCTATGTCGATCATTTTTAACCCACCTTCTAGATAGTCTTTACAAAGAGTTGCACGTTAACTATATCTTTTTTCCCATTCCATATAAAATTATATTCTAGAGTTTTAAACTTTTGTATTATTTCCTTTGGTATGTACATGTTTAATGCAATATAAGTTAAATTTGGAAGAATTAATAATTTTACTACTATTATTTTACCTATTAATGATAGATTTCTTTTCATCCAGTTTGATATTATTTTTTCACATTTTTTAGCTGTTTATGAGTGTTTAGTTTTTGACAGTCTTGATTGTTATAACCAAAGTAAAAGGCAAGACTTTTAATATTATCTGTTTTCCAATTTAAGTTTTCAAATTTGTCTCTGCTATGTTTAAGTTTTCACAACCAAAATCTTTGATGGGGTTCGTGTTGCTTAATTTTTTATTTTTTTATGTTGTGTCTTCTGTACTATTATTTGTTTGTTTGTCTTTTCATTTTTAGCCATGGCGTTTTCAGTTTATTTTCTATCTATGAGTTTGACTATCCCTCTGGTATCTTTCGTCCCTCTTCTATGTACTGCTTGTCAAATAATATTTTAATCATTTATTTTTGTTGATGTTATATTTTTAATGATGACGAATAAATATGTTGAAACTACAGTCCAATAATATTTCCGTACAGAAAGACAGTGAGAGAAAACGGAAATCTTTATTAGCTAAGGAACTAAGAAAAGCACTTAACGTGATTGGTTTATACATAGTAACTTAATTGCACCGAAACTCATTGCGAATGTCAGATGAATTATAACAAGAATACAAAGCGTGAATATAAGGATCCTTGAATTATTCACATCATTAATCACCTAGATGAACAACAGCTTTTGTATTGTGAACTAAACATCACAAGGATACTAATGTTATATGTCTGTATTCATAATTACAGCCGTCTCATGTAACCTACGGTCAAATGACCTTAAAAAATATTAGAGACAAACAGACTATGTCCAAATAAGTGAAAGATTGAAAACTGTTGATTGGAAATAATATGAAACTAAATGCAAAAATTTTAAATCAATGATTAATGGGTTAACACAGAGTCTTTATTCAACTGGGAACAGTTTGAGTATCTATATGTCAGATGAAGGATTAGACACTGTATATTATGTGAAACTTCTTTGTTTATTTATTAACAATAACCTAAATTGAAATGAGCCAAATGGTATTATCCTCTTAAAATGAATATTATTCTTTTTGTATATTGATTGGTGTCTAATAGAAATAATAAGATGGGATATGGGTTCTAACGAGACAACAATTATAGGTCATATTATACCAGGCTTAAATGACCTTATCCGTACGTGGCACACTTATTATCAAAGGTATCAAGATTATAATTTAATACGCCTTACGCACGTTTCGTCTACGTTAGACTCATCAGTAACACTAAGATCATAAAGCCAAAAAAGTTCAAAATTCAACAGCATTAAGGACCCAAATTTCCGAAAAGTTTAATACGGCTAAGGTAATCTATTCCTGGGATAACACAATTCTTAGTTTGTCGAAAAATTTAAACTTTTGTAACAGGAAAAATATGTAAATGACCATATAATTGAAACGTCCACCCGCAGTGGCATTGGCCCTGTGGTGTAAATAATTATCAAAGGTACCAGGATTTTCACAATATTTTGTAATTATGGGTCATCAATGCTCAACAACTTTGTACGTGTTTGGCTTTCTAACTATTTTGATATGAGCGTCATTGATGAGGCTTATGTAGACGAAACGCTGGCGTATAAAGTTATAAGCCTTGTACCTTTGATAACTATTACAGGTCAATGCCAATTTCAGCCCTTCTGAGCTATTTGCAGTGCTCAGTTTTTAAAGACGGAGGAAGCCGGAGTGCCTGGAGAAAACCACTGAACGTCGACAGGTAACTGACAACACTTTATACATAAATCATTCAGATGTAGTAAAATATCACAAGTTTACACAAATCAAGTATCATAAATTTATAATAATCAATACTATTACTTTACCAAATAACAGAATCCAAAATGACTACTTTTTAAAGCATAATCTGCATCCTTAAACAGATCAAGTGTGTAATCAATAGGAGACCTTGACGCAAACGATTGAATCAATTAATAAAATGAAGACTGAAAAGGGGGAATGTGTCAGAACGACAACGGGCTGACCAAAAAGCAGAAAACAGGCAAGAGTCACCAATGGTATATTCCTCTGATTGTAATGCGGGGTTCACACATTGCCGATTATTGCTTTCGTTTGAGATCAGACAGCAATACGACACGAAAGGTTAAAAAGTCAGATTAGTATCCTCAATTATCTGGAATGTCCTATCATTGTCTGAACGCAGTCGTTTTAGTTCGTAACAGATTCCTACGGGTCGCGAAGGGTCCGAATAGTTCGGCAGAGCACCCCGAGAGTTAGGTGCGTCCCGTAACATTCGGGGCAACTCAGCCGATTTTGTCTAGTCGGATTACAATCGTGGCTATGTCGTGACAGATTCTGCTGTATCGGATCGAATTCCGAATAATGTATTTTGTATTCTGGACTGTGTCCTGTGGAACGGGAATGATCTGGAGCAATTTTTCATAGGTGTTTTTCTGCCGATTGAGTCAAGATTGTATCCAGATCTTGTCGATTTCGAAGCGTTTTTTGCCGAAACCGTTCCGAAACAGTCCCGTTATAAATACGAAATTCGTCAATGATACCCACGTCAGAGTCCCGACAATTACAGAATACAATATGACTGAGACCAGACAAAGCCGTTTGCAATGCGATAGAGTGGACCGTGATAGGATTACATTCCGACAGTACCTGATCATCCCGAATATGCGACAGTTTTCGAACGGATGGTCCTGTCAAGGACGGTGGTAAAAATCGTGAATGTGTGACCCCAGCTTTACAGTTTATGATCAAGAGATATTTTTCAATGCAGTAGGGTTTGAATAAGTGATACCATTTATGCATTTATTTGGCTGGCTTATCATGTGGATCATTAACTCATACTCAGGAAATGAGTCTACTGGTCTAAAACATTTTGCAAAAGTATGGACAAATGTATTAGAAATATATGTTGGTTTCACCTTGTGTGAATCAAATTTATTTTCCATGTATTGTTTGCAATGCCTGTTTGGTTTTAGCAAGTCAGACTTTTAAAACTTATCATAGAGTGAACACTCAAACGTGATAAAAGAGGGACGAAAGATACCAAAGGGACAGTCTAACTCATAAATCTAAAACAAACTGACAACGCCATGGCTAAAAATGAAAAAGACAAACAAACACAGGGGTGATCTCAGGTGCTCCGGAAGGGTAAGCAGATCCTGCTCCACATGTGGCACCCGTCGTATTGCTTATGAGATAACAAATCCGGTAAATAGTCTAATTCGGTAGGTCACATTTATGAAAGGGAAGGGGGTTGTAGTTACGACGTAAGGAACATATCCGATATCATTTGTGAAACGGTTATTCCATAATGGTCAACCAACTCGTGATGGCGTCCGTAAAATTTACGTAGAGATGATTTTAACTTCACCATTTGGAACTCTTGATTAAATAGCTTCCTTGTGAGCAACAACCTTCTATCAAGAAAACATGATAGAAAATGCAAGTACGGGAATATCGTATCAATTGGGAGATATATACACCGTATGCAGGTGATGCTGGAATGTTGCTACTTAGAAATGGAAAGTTCAAAATTGGAAAGCTGAAATCATCTCTTTTGTCGTAAAGTTTCGTTTTCAATCGACCCTCATTGTCAATTTTTAGATGTAAGTCAAGATATGAGGCCGACTTAAAAGAGGAACGAAAGATACCAGAGGGACAGTCAAACTCATAAATCGAAAATAAACTGACAACCCCATGGCTAAAAATTAAAAGGACAAACAGACAAACAATAATACACATGACACAACATAGAAAATAAGAATAAGCAACACGAACCCCACCTTTTGATCTCAGGTTCTCCGGAATGGTAAACAGATCCTGCTCCACATGTAGCACCCGTCGGCAGATAGAAACTTAACATTTCAAAATGTCCACATACAAAATATAAAATATTTCTTATGTTCGTCTACTGACATAAACCTTTTATTCAAAATAGCATTACAAAAATGACTTCTGTTTCTGAAGTTCAATGACTTTTGTCCAATTTGAAAAAAAGAACTATTTCCATATCAAAACACAACATGGCAGTTGACAAACCATATGACATAAATCATTAAGTCAGTATATACCTTTGTACACAGTATTTCTGTATTAAAAATATTTGAGTGGATAGGTTACTCTTTACTACAACATTTTGTACAATCATAATTTGTTTTTAATTATTATTAGATGTTTGATATTTACACTATGATCTCAAATTTTATCTTTTATATTTCTTTTATTATTTATGTTTGTTTTTCATTTTGACACAGCATTACTTATTGTACAGAAATTTTGATGTATTTAGGATACAGCAGGAAATTAATGCAAACAAGGTAGAGGAGGTCAAACATTTCAGAGTTACTTATATAAAACACTATGGGAGAATACGGTCGAATTAAAATTATCAAATCTCAAATATCTATTATTCAGCTATAGAAATAAATATTGAATAAATGAGTGATAATGGTATAAGAATTGTTTCATACAATTGTCAAGGTTTAAATTCAAAGGAGAAGAGGAGAAATGTTTTTGACTATCTTAAAGCAAAAGATTGCCACATATATTGTGTACAAGATACACATTTTTCAGAAAAAGAAGAAATATTAATGAAAAATCTATGGCGAGGAGACTGTATTTTCAATTCCTTTGCAACAAACTAAAGAGGGGTAGCTATATTTTTATTCAAAACTGTGAATACAAGATACATAGGATAAAAAAAGATGATCAAGGAAATCTGTTAGGAATTGATGTTGAAATTGAAGGAGAAAAAATAACTTTGATAAACTTATATGGTCCAAATAAAGATTCACCTGAATTTTATTCTAGAGTTACTGATACAATAGAAGACTTGAACAACAAATCAGTTCTTATAACTGGAGATTATAATTTAGTCAAAAACCAAAATTTATTCTTATAGTTACCAAAATGTAAATAACCCAAAAGCCAAAGAGAAAGTTTATAATATAATAGAAAATTATGATTTAACAGATCCCTATAGGGAATTGTACCCTGAACTAAAAAAAATTACATGGAGAAAAAATAATCCCATTAAACAATCAAGATTGGATTTCTTTTTAATATCGCAAGGCCTTTATCAACATGTACATGATATACACATTCTTAACAGTTATAGATCTGATCACTCCCTAATAATGTTACATTTAAAGATGAATAATTTTATAATTGATAAGGGTCTATGGAAATTTAACAATTCACTTTTACATGACATTGAATATTCAGCTGCTGTTAAGGAGACTATAAATAAAGTAAAAAAACAATATGCATCTCTAGTATACAACAGGGAAACATTAGAAAAGATAAATGACTTAGAAATTCAACTTACTATAAACGATCAACTCTTTTTAGAAACTTTATTAACAGAAATTAGAGGAAAATCAATTTCATATGCTTCTTTTAGAAAGAAACAAAAAGATAAAAAAAGAAAGAATACGTTCAGAAGATATTAAAAAACTAGAAGAACAAATCTTGTCAGACCGGTTTTATTCCTGATAGATTTTTAGGGGGAAATACTTGTCTTATTTACGATATATTATTTCATACAAAACTAAATGATTTACCAGGACTGCTCCTTCTCTTAGATTTTGAAAAAGCTTTTGATTCTGTATTATGGAATTTCATTGAAAGCGTTTTAGACTTTTTCAATTTCGGCCCCTCTATAAAATAATGGGTAAGAACCTATTACAAAAATATAAGTTCTGCAGTTTCTCAAAATTGTTTTTATCCGAATTCTTTAAAATTCAAAGGGGTTGTCGACAAGGGGATCCTTTATCACCTTGTATATTTCTTTTATGTGCAGAAATACTTGGAATACTGATTAGAAAAAATAAAGAAATAAAGGGAATTAAAATAGATGATACTGAATATTTGATCTCTCAATATGCTAATAACACTTCAATTATTCTTGACGGTACACCAGAGTCCCTTGAGGCATCTCTCCGCTTATTACATAAATATGCTGAAATGTCTGGTCTCCGTATGAACTTAGACAAGACAAAGGTGGTGTGGATAGGAAAGAAAAAATATAGTCAAGACACCATGTGTGTAAAGTGGAGATTGGAATGGGGTTCCAGTAGGTTTACACTATTAGGAATAAACTTTTCTGTCAATTTGCAAGAAAAGGATTCTTTGAACTATTATCCTAAAATAAAAGAAATTGAAAATATAATCAATATTTGGTCTAGACAAACACTTATTCCAGTGGGAAAGATAGCAATTATCAAGACACTAATTATTTCAAAATTAAATCATCTATTTTTAGCATTACAAACACCATGCAATACTACTCTTAAACAACTTATTCGTAAAATATATTAATTTATTTGGGAAAACAAGCCTGACAAGATTAAAAGAGAAATATTATGCCTGGAACATAAATTTGGGGGCTGAAAATGTTAGATATTGAAGAATATATTAAAGGTTTAAAATTAACTTGGGTCCGACGGTTGCTAAAATGAACCATACAAAAATCACAAAACTAATACAAAGCACGTAAAATATTAATATTGAAAATCTAGTATTTCTAGGCCCACCAAACAAATGTAAAAAACCCTTTAAGAAAGTGGTTTTTAAAGTATGGACGGAAATGGAAAATAAACTTATACCAAAAAATGAAGACAAATTTTTAACAGACTCACTTTAGAATAATGAAAATATTAAAAAAGGTAGAAGATCTGTTTTCTATAAAGACTGGACTGATAACAGTATATTGTTGATTAATGATCTGGTAGATAATGAGGGTAAATTAACGTCTTTTGAGCAATGCAAAAATATTTATGAAATTAAATCTAACTTTCTAGTCTATAATGGAGTTATATCAGCAATAAAATCATATCAAAATTCTCTTAAACATGATATCTCTATAGAAAGTCTTTATAAAGTTCATTGACCATTTCTACCAAATAATATAAGAATATTTTTTTCTCAAATAAAGGGTAAAAAAATATGTATAATGTTGTCTTAGAAAAAAGTAGTGCAAGGCCTAGTTGTGAAAATAAATGGTCTCTAAGACTAAACAAACAATTTGGTTGGAAAAAAGTGAATAATATGTCTTTCTCCACCAAAAAAAATTAAAATAAAACAATCAGATAAATGTACTTTCTGTAATAAAACTATTGAAGATACATGTATTGAGCACATATTTTGGACATGCCATAATATTTCAGATTTATGGATTGAACTTGGTGATTGGATTTATAACCAAACACAAATATTGATAATTTCATTTAACATAGATATTATTTTATTTGGAAATTTAGATAACAAAGGAAATAATATCATAAAAAACTTAATAATACTCCTTACAAAATTCTATATTTACAGAACAAAACTCTGTGAAAATAAGGTAAATTTTACAGGACTTAAAAACTACCTCAAAGAATCTCTTGCACTAGAAAAGAATATATATTTTTAAAGAAACCCTTTATATATGGCCAATATCTCCTAGGACCCCTGGCTTCCATTTTTAGAAGAATAATTTTATTATACAAAAACCTGGTACATTACTGTCATGTACATTTCTTTACCTTATCCACATCACCACCTGTAAGGATTTGATACTGTTATATGTTGGTTTATATGTATGCTGAATGTTTTTGTCTATGTTTATAACTACATTTATGTTCCTCTAAGTTATTGCCTGTATGCAATTATTTGAATAAACAAATCCTGTAAGCTGTATTATGAATGCTGTAAGTGAAATATATTTATTATTTTCTATTTTTGCTTTTTTGCTTTTTCCAAAATTCTAAATTTCTGTGCTTTTTATTTATTTATTCTTTACAAGATTGATCGTTTATATAAATATACAGTGCTAATTTCCATTGTTTAACGCAAGTGTACATTTTAGATAAATAAATTGAATGGAAACTACGGTTCCTTATTTGTGCATTGTGATTAAACATTCGTATGTATCATTACTTCTATTTGTGCACAACTCTGTCTTGTATTGTTCTGGTCGTACTTTTGCAAATATTAAATTTCATGACTGTATCATGTGGTGCCATCAGTTTACCATAGAACTATCACATGGTTAGTTTTGAAATTAATGGTAAACCCTAGTTTTTAGTGCTCACCGTTTTAATTTATTGATATAACTGCACGACTCGATTCTCAATTGATAGTGGTAAGATAATCGTTGCAAAGAATCCTGTTAAACTTTTGTGAAAGACGGTTTTAATTTTTCAGTGCTTGGAGAGTTTATGTTCTATTTTGAAGGCAATTGTAGTGACCTGCAATACAAGTACCGTTCCATTTGAGTTTAGTTATATGTCTTGTGTTTCTGTCTCTGACCTAGGTTTTCTGTATTTGGCATATGAAGTGCATCATGACACAAGACATTGTTACGTGTACCATGATGAACTTTCGTGCATGACTGCTGTGTACATTTTTGACATTGAACTATTGACCAGAATATGACTTTTTGACTCTTGACCTATGCACGTTAGGTGTGTCATCGGGATACAGTGTGTATATTACCTTGACCTCAAAATATAATTAGGTCTTTCCACTTTTCTGTGGAAAGACCTATTGTTTTTCTTCTGATTATTTTTTTTTCTTCCGCCTAATTTTGTTCTTGCGATAAATATTTGTTTCGCAATATGTATCTTAGATATTTGGTATATGATATCGAACAGTTTATGCGCTTTTGAAATTTACCCTGCGTAACCGAATACTTTTCTTTGTAGGAGTTATCTCCCCAACAATGTTTTCTTTGTGTCCACTACTCCTTCGCAACCGTAAAAGATTACGACAAATTCATTTTACAAAATTGCTCGTTATATCCTTTGCATGATTTGTCCAATTTTGACCGAAGCAATATGAACGCTCCATATGGGAGTTATTTCCCCTTTTGTATTTGAAATTTTGAAATGTATTTTAAACTGGAAAACCATAAGTGATAGAGACCTAGGGTCTTTTAATTTGAGATCCTTGGTCCAAAAAAATGAAAATAAGGTCAAGGTCAAAGGTCAAGGTCGTATTTTAGATTTGTATTTGTCTTTGATTTCCCTATAACTTTGGAATGGTTATGGATACAGAAAATTTACATAGTGAAAAATGCTTGGTACTTCAAGGGGCAACTTTGTTACATTATGACTGTATTGGTTTTACCATTGTGTAAGGGGCATAATCCCCATTGATGGTTTATATAAAGCCATTATTAGGCAAAACTCTTAAACAAAATGTCCTTGACCCATAGGGTCTTTGGCAATGACATTGTGGAGCAATGACCTTGACAAGTCACAAGGTCAAAGGTCAAGGTCATGTACAAAGGAACAAATTATGTGGTTTTGGCACTACTTGAAGAATTTTATGTGTTTGAATGCCAACCAACCAAACAACCAACCAATCAATCAATCAATCAATCAATCAATCAATCAATCAGTGCATGCATGTTTCCGTTTCATGTGTATAATATAGGGTCCAAGATCTTCTTTGTTTCTTTTTCGCGGTTTCAAGAGACCCCATCCCAAGTGTTTAAGTTATAAACCAACCAACCAATCAACCAAACAAATCAATCAATCAATCAATATGTATGACAGTTTATTTATGACAGTATATTTAAAACAATATGGAAGGAAAAAACTCAATTATTCAAGAAGAATTGAATTTTAATATTGTTCTTACATCTCTTCTGAAAAAAAATCCACATGTACTCTGAAACTACAAATCCAATCGACCTCAAAATTTGCAGTCAGCAGGGCATACATGTACTAAAAGTTCATAAAACAACGTGGTGCAGTTACCTTTCAAGAATTTTCCTAGAGAAAAGAAATGGCAATGCCGTAAAAATCGCTTGCTAGGTCCGTAAATCTCAGTGAAATCCTACAATAAAATGTCCGCTCCTAGATTGAAATACTTATCTGTGTTACAAACAGGTGCTGAAAAATGTACATCATCAGAAAATAATCCTTAAATGTTTTTTAAAGTTACACCGGATCAATTAAATCCAAATCATGCACTGCTGGTGAACTTTGATAAAAAATGTAAATTTCCTACAATGACAAAAAAAAATACATTGTGTATATTCCGTCTCTATACATGTTGTCTGTTCAACGTCCCCACCTAAAAAGTTTTCGTTATTGTAAACCCGTGTCACGTGATGTCTCCTCAATCTGGCGCGAGAGTCGCGCGCTGGACCTACCTGAAATAAAATAAAAAACTTTCCAAACTAAACATGAAACTTCTCCGGTAACATAATAATATAGACCCTTTACAAAAACAAACAAACAAACAAACAAACACCCCCACCCCCAATCAATCATTTTTCAAAGGGGGAAAGACCGTCTACAATTGCTTTTTGAAAGCAATTGATTTATATTTTTTCTTTATTTTTCTTATCTATTCAGATTCATGGATCATTCTTTATTGCTAATGTATTAGTTGGATATACTATGATTAATGTATATATTACAGTTAAATAAACTAACAAGTACTAACCAAATTGATTATATACTATTAACGAGGACGAGATAAGGTACCGGTATTTGATGTATCCACTAACAAATGTCAAAACTATCAATAAAGTATGATCAACTCAAAAAAATAAAACAAAAACAAAATATTAAGTCAGTAATTATGTATACAATACACATAGTAAACTATAGCACTCGAGTTTTTAATACTATTTTTTCCATTTAGACGACTGTTTTCAAAAGTCTAGTCACATACTAATATCTTGTTTAATATTTATTTTATGTATGACATAACACAATTCATTTGACGATTAGATAATTCCCATTCATTTGTAGTCAACTTTAACAAAATTCTCAGAAGACATACTCCAATTAACATACTGAGATAGAAAAAATAGACATAAGGGACTTCATTTGTATTGATCATCGTTAAAATCTAACCATTATTATTCTCAAAACTTTGAATAGTCCCATAATCAGGACTTGTCTACTAAATGGGCTGTAAAAAAGTTGACTATTTACTTGCATTAAGGTCATTACACACATCCTGCACATACTGAAGTCCCCATTATTATATTGAGTTAGGGTAAAAACATATCCATACAATTTTATTTGTGTGTGCTTAAAATAGTTAACATACTATGTATCTCATTACAATATTATGAATGTAAAACAATCGTCATCTAGTGTCCTCAATATGCTATTAAACCTCTTTCTATAATTGGCCCTTTAAACTTTTTCATTAGAGTGTCTCTGATGAGTCTATTTTTGATGATACAACGGTCTGACTTTAAAAAAAGTTAATCCTGATATCTATCAGACAAATATATCTTACATTCATACCATACACCAAATATAGTATCTGAGAAGACCTAATTTACAATATTGAAGATTGATCAATGAATCAAAATGCTAAAATAAAAATAGATTTACCTAAGAGAACAACAAATAAAGTTTCAGTTATTCACAAACTCTGCCATATGATAGACTATTTTGTTTTCAAGAACAAGATTTTTTATTTATTAAAAAATGTTTGTAGGTATTTTGATTAAAAAATATGTAAATGAACAGTTTGTGAAAATTGGTTGAGTCTGAGAACCACTTTGTACAGTATTACAATATAATTCCATGAACAGCTGATGTGCTGTTTGGTATTTGGTTCACTTATGTTTCTGATTACATTGGTACTGATACCACATCTAATATCTATATCTCCTCATAATTTCATATAACTAAAATACAGAACTAACTCCTTATAATGTCATATAACTGAAATACAGAATTATCTCCTCATAATCTGTCATGTAATTAAAATACACATTTATCTTCTCATAATGTCATTACTAAATTATAGAGTTATCTCCTAATAGTGTCATATAGCTTAAATTGAGAGTTGTCTCCTCATAATGTCATATAATTCAAGTACAAAATTATCTCCCCATAATGTCATTACTAAAATACAGAGTTATCTCCTAATAGTGTCATATAGCTTAGAGTTGTCTCCTCATAATGTCATATAACTAAAATACAGAGTTATCTTCCCATAATATCATTATTAAAATACAGAGTTATCTCCTTATACGGTCATATAACTAAAATACAGAGTTATTTCCTCATAGAGTTATATATCTATAAAACAGAATTGTCTCCTCATAATGTTATATAACTAAATAGAGTTGTCTCCTCGTAATGTCATAACCAAAATACAGGGTTATCTTCTTATAATGTTATAACTAAAATAAAGAGTTATCTCTTACCAGTGTCATATGAATACAATACCTAAATGACATGATTAACTACTTCCACTTAATTACTTTATTAGAGCTCAAGATCCTTTTCAATTACATTATAACTTTCACCTCGAAAATTTGTCCAGGTCCTATCAGTAAACTCAAGTAAAATGATGATGAACCAACTATCTACACAGACTATAGAAGCAATTACAAAACTGGACATTGATTCAAAGAAATCAATAATCCATGAAAACAAGGCCAAAGATATAGCTAATTAAAGTCAAATAGAAACTTGAAAACTCAAAGATGACTACATACAAAATATAGATTATGTCTACTGACATAAACATTTTCTTTTAAGTAACATTAAAAGGAAAGAAATGTCAATGACATTTGTTCATGTAGAAACAAAGAACTATTTCCACATCAAATCCCTACAAGGCAGTTGACAAACCAAATTAGACAAAACATTTAGTCAGTAATTCCATTTACCAAACACACAGCAAACTACAGCAATGGATTTTTTAAAAATTAATTTTCCATTTAGACGACTGTTTGCAAAAGTCAACTCATATATATATATGACTATAGACTTTCCGAATTGATTTTCCTCTGAGTTCAGTATTTTTTGTGATTTTACTTTTCACATATAAATATCTTGGTTAATATCTATATTGTGTAGGACATATCAATTCATGTGTGAACTTAAACAAATTTTTCATAAGCCATACTTCCATTTAACAGACTGCAATAGAAAAAATAGACGTAGGGGACTTATAAATGCAGCTGTATTGATCATTCTTAAAATAAAACCACTATTATCTTAAACTTCAAACAGTCCCATTAGCACGATTTGTTAACTTAATGGTCTGCAAAAATTAGCTGACTTTTTACTTGCATCAAGGTCATGACATGTTTTGGAGCCGTGGAAAATAATCTCAGAAAGTATTTCTGTAATTGCATTAAAGCAATAGAGATGTTTGGCCTGAACATACAGAAATCACCATTATTTCTTCTGATAGTAAAGACACATCCTAACAATTATATCTATTTGTGCTTAACATATTGAAATACTATGTTAGTTGTAAGTGGCTTTGAACTATCTGTCAATAACTGCGAGTACTCTCATATCTGTAGATAATTATTTTGTAGTTGGGATATACAAGTTTCCGGCCACGTTCACTCTGATGTTGTTGTATGTATTTATACTTGTATCCATCTGATGAGTTAAGCCTTTTTTTCAACTGGTTTTTATAGTTCGATTTTATGTTGCCCCAGGTTTTTGAGTGATGATTGGGATCTCGCTAACATGTCTAATAGCGCCACATTCTTGAATGTGTCTGTCCTAAGTCAGGAGCCTGTAATTCAGTGGTTGTCGTTTGTTGAGGTGTAGCATATTTGTTTTTCGTTACAATTTTGTATATAAACTAGGCCATTTGTTTCCTCGTTTGAATTGTTTTACATTGTCATTTCGGGGCCTTTTATAGATGAGAATGCAGTGTAGGCTTTGCTAAATTTTGAAGGCCGTATGGTAACCTATATTTCATTTCTGTGCCATTTGGTCTCTTATGGAGAGTTGTCTCATTGGCAATTATACCACGTCTTCTTTTTATATGTATCTTGATACCAAATTTTTATATAAAAAGGTCATCATGCAGTGTCCTCAATGCCATTAATTTATTTGGCCCTTTAAACTT
This sequence comes from Mytilus galloprovincialis, assembly GCF_965363235.1. NCBI lineage: Eukaryota > Metazoa > Mollusca > Bivalvia > Mytilida > Mytilidae > Mytilus > Mytilus galloprovincialis. The sequence goes on from NC_134841.1 coordinate 2,627,074, forward strand.
TTCAATTAGAGTGTCTCGGTGAGTTTATTTGGATGATACAACAGTCTGGCCTACAAAAAGTTAATCATGGTATATTTTAGACAAATGCACCTTAATTTATACCATACACCAACTATAGTATCTAAGTAGAACTAATTTACAATATCGAAGATTGATCAATGAACCGAAATGCTAAAATACAATCAAAATAGATTAACCTAAAGATAAATGTAAAATCATTGTTTTTAGTCTAAAAAAAACCTTAGATTTAATTAAACCAATTTTTTTAGTAACAGTGTCCTCAGTTAACGTTGTAGAGTGAATGGATAAAAATGTCACCAAATTCATTCCATTACGATCTGAAGTAATTCGACACATTACTATGGTTATGCAAACACAGCCTTGAGATTTTATTTAGTTATTCACAAACTTTGCCATGTAATAACAAAACATAACTTTGTATTCCAGCACTAGATATGTCATTAATTAAAAAAAGTTTGTTGGTATATTTTTTTTATTTAATTATCGGTGTCTTTAAAATGGGTTCTATTTTCTACTTTTGTGGTGTTTACATCATTTGCATAAAGGACAAACACTTACAAAAAGAGACGAAACATGAACAAAACTTGATTTTTTAAGTTTTCACGACAAGTATATAGTGCTAGTCAAATTAAGTGAGTTGTGAAAGGTATGTGTTCAACCCCGGATCCAGTGTTGACAGGCTTCATTTATGACAAAAATAAAGACCCATCGAAACAACATCTGATTAACAAATTTAATAATACTTTTAGATATTTGGATGATATTTTGGCTCTCAATAATGACGACTTCAGTATGTATATTAAAGAAATTTATCCTGTTGACTTTACTTTAAATAAAGCTAATACTAACAATGACCACTACCCTTTCCTCGATCTTGATATCTATATCACTAACGGAAAGCTGAATACTAAAATTTATGATAAAAGAGATGATTTTTCATTTCCTATCGTTAATTATCCAATTTTAGATGGTGACGTTCCCTTGGCACAATCTTACAGTGTTTATATATCTCAACTTGTACGATTCGCTCGTGTATGTAACAATGTTTTAGATTTTAACGAGAGAAATTTATGTATTACTGAACAATTATTACACCAGGGTTTTCGATATCACAAAATAGTCAAAACATTTACTAAATTTTATCATCGGTATAAGGACATCATTCGTAAATATAGCTCAATATGCAGACTTCTTATACGTTCAGGTATTTCACATCCAATTTTTTATGGAAATATTCTTTATAAAGCACAAAGGTGTCAGTATTCACCTCAAAAACTAACAAAATATTTGAATATACTTATTAAGAAGGGATATAGTTACGATACTTTTGTCAGGTCATTAAAGATTGCTTATTTTGGCGTTAATATTGATTCACTTATAGGGTCTTTGCATCGGAACTAAACACATTTATTCAAAAACCAGTTGTTGGCATGACACGGGTTATGTTCTTCTCATATATGTTATGATGGTATGATACTAAACCCCTAACGGGAAGGATTGTGCCTGATGTTCATATGATGAAATCATAATCTTTTAGTCAGTTTAATTGAAGTCTGGAGCTGGCATGTCAGTTAACTGCTAGTAGTCTGTTGTTATTTATGTATTATTGTCATTTTGTTTATTTTCTTTGGTTACATCTTCTGACATCAGACTCGGACTTCTCTTGACCTGAATTTTAATGTGCGTATTGTTATGCGTTTACTTTTCTACATTGGCTAGAGGTATAGGGAGAGGGTTGAGATCTCACAAACATGTTTAACCCCGCCGCATTTTTGCGCCTGCCCCAAGTCAGGAGCCTCTGGCCTTTGTTAGTCTTGTATTATTTTAATTTTAGTTTCTTGTGTACAATTTGGAAATTAGTATGCCGTTCATTATCACTGAACTAGTATATATTTGTTTAGGGGCCAGCTGAAGGACGCCTCCGGGTGCGGGAATTTCTCGCTACATTGAAGACCTGTTTGTGACCTTCTGCTGTTGTTTTTTTCTATGGTCGGGTTGTTGTCTCTTTGGCACATTCCCCGTTTCCATTCTCAATTTTATTCACTATATATTTCAATATACAAACATGTTCACCTATCAAGTGATCTTTTATCACCAAAAACAATAAAATAATTTCACAGTACATTTGTACTTATCACATCCATTGCATTATTAACATTATTTTGATCTCTCTTTAAACAAGATGTGGTATGTAAGCAAATGACATAACCTTCAAACAGAGACAAACCGAAATAGAGATATTCTTTTTGACTTCTATAATATTAGTTCATTCAAAGAATTTTTCACGATAATTACAAATCTGATGTGGTTCACACATCATTATGACTAGAACTCTATGGGTAAAAGACAAGAATTAGCTGGAATCCATTAAGAAACTGCTGTAAACTTGTCGAATATTTGCCATGTTTGTTTTAGTCTACGTTATAAGGTATTCAAAAATCCTATTATTCTGTTTATTTCATAGCCAGACATCTCAACGTTTTCAATATTTTTACCATAAAATGATTAAAACTGACAATGGAAATGGAGAATGTATCAAAACGATAACAACCGGACCAAAGAACAGAAAATATATACCATATATAACTATAGTCAAGAATTAAGATAATGTTGAGAGTATTCCAATCAAATTATAAATTGAAACGCGCGTCTGGCGCAAATACAAACTTTTAATCCTGGTATCTATGATGAGTTTATTATTGATACCCTCAAAAAGAAATAAATCCTTCAAATTTTCAAAAATTATCCTTAAAAGATTTTCAATGAGCTAATGCGAACAATTTGTTAGTTGTGCATTACATACCTCCAATTTCAATTCTTATGATGCCAATTAACAGCCTCATTCTAAAGCTTGTTGTGGTAATAAAAATCCTGCAAAATCACTAAATATTTCTGCATAGTTTAATAGTAGTACATTTAACTATTGGTAGAACTAAACAATCAAATAAAATGGATGCAGGATTATTGAATAGTGGACACAAGTCCGACTATTCTATCACCAATCCAAATTGATTTGCTAACGTTGTCAAAGTATTAAGTCAAGAAAGTAGGACCACCAATACCTATTTATTTTGTTGTGTTTATGACAATAGCTAACATGGATCTTTGATCATATTATAACTAGAAAGTGTGGTTCTGTTGGTCAGAAGGGGACAGAAGATTTAACTGAAAATGGTATTGCCCATATTATTCAATGTAATCTATATGATATCATTGCCATTATATATGAGAACGAAATCCAATAAAAGTATATAAGGTTAGACCTTTAGTTTTCAAAGAAAAAGAATTAGTTTAACTGACTCATCAGATTCAAACATTAATCATTGAAGCCCTTATTCTTATTCAATGGAGTATGCATGCTAAATCTTGTTCAAATTGGCCTTGAAATTCAACTGGAATAGACACCCATGATAAAAATAAATAATAGCAGATTAATGAGTAATTGCAATGGCTCATAGAGATACCATTCGGCTATATGAACTTATAACATATCTAAAATCAACTAAGCTTTATCCGTGTACCCGTACAGTCTTAGATGGAAGAGATACAACATGGAGACAGATAAATGCCTGTGTCCCACAGCGCTCAATTTAATATCCTTTGTTCTTAACAACGACACTGAAACTGATATTAAAGCAACAATCAAATTATTTGCAGATGACACAAGTATTTATATTACAGTAGACACCCCTGCTCAGATGACACAAGTATTTATATTACAGTAGACACCCTGCTCAGATTACACAAGTATTTATATTACAGTAGACACCCCTGCTCAGATTACACAAGTATTTATATTACAGTAGACACCCCTGCTCAGATGACACAAGTATGTATATTACAGTAGACACCCCTGCTCAGATTCTGAAAAGATTTATATATGGTCCTCTGTCGTCCTCTAAACCTTAATCCACAAAAATCACAAACAATAATTTAATAAATCCTATTTATCCGAACTTAACAATGAATGACAATGATCTTTTAGAGATTACTACTCATAAAAACTTAGGTATTATTTTTTTCAAATAATGGGTTATGAAATAATCACAATGAAATTATTGTTAAACGAGCATAACATAGAAAAAATATCCTAGGGAAGGTCGTTTATACTCAATAGGTTTACTTTAGATAAGTGTCTTTTACATGTATTCAACCAATTCTAGACTACGGGGATGCCATTTCAGATAACCAAACACAATGCTTTTTTAATAAAGTAGAAAGTGTTCAAAATAAAAGTAACGATTATTGTAAGTGGTAGGAACAATTAACTTAGATACAGATACTTTATGAGAAATAAGTTGTTGGGAAACACTATCAAAAAATGGAAAAACAGAAGCTCAGTATGTTTTATAAAATTGCGAATAAGAAAACTCCGGATTAGTTACAAAACTTGGTACCAAATCAAATAGTAAATTTGCAGAACTATTTCACTCTTGTAAAAACGGTACAAGAACAAATAAACTCATCATAGATACCAGGACTAAATTTAGTATATACGCCAGACCCGCGTTTCGTCTACACAAGACTCATCAGTGACGCTCGAATCCAAAAAAGTTAAAAAGGCCAAATAAAGTACGAAGTTGAAGAGCATTGAGGACCAATATTCCTAAAAGTTTTGCCAAATACAGCTAAGTAATATATGCCTGAGGTAGAAAAGCCTTAGTATTTCAAAAAATTCAAAAATTTGTAAACAGTAAATTTATAAATATAACCATATCAATGACAATTCATGTCCGCACAAAAAGTGCTGACTACTGAGCTTGTGATACTCTCGGGGAAATAAATTTCCACCAGTAGTGGCATCGACCCAGTGGTTGTAAATAAACTCATCATAGATACCAGGACTAAATTTAGTATATACGCCAGACGCGCGTTTTGTCTACAAAAGACTCATCAGTGACGCTCGAATCCAAAAAAGTTAAAAAGGCCAAAAATTTGAAGAGAACCACTACTCCAATTATTTCATTCATTCGTCTATCAAATTGTTGAATAAGTTAGTAAAACAATTTAATTCTTTTCTTCTTTTGTTATATTTTTATTATTTTCATTATTTTCAAGTTATAATTTCCCACTTCTTTCTTTGATATGTTGTAACTTATTCATTCTTATTCAATATCTTTGTTACAAAGCGTGCTATATTTATGTAGTCGTTAATTTTTCATGGACACGGTTGAGTAATATAAGCTATGTACAGCTTGCTTTCGAATCCCATTTTAATTATGTATTTTTGTATGATGATATATTTGTTATGATGACGAATAAATATGTTGAAACTACAGTCCAATAACAATTCCGTATAGAAAGACAGTAAGAGAAACGAAAATCTTCATAAGCTAAGGAACTAAGAAAAGCACTTAAAGTGATTAGTTTATACATAGTAACTTAATTGCACCGAAACTCATTGTGAATTTCAGATGAATTATAACAAGAATACAAAGTGTGAATATAAGGATCCTTGGACAATTAACCTCATGCATCACCTAGATGAACAACAGTTTTTGTAGTATGAACATAACTTCACGAGGATACTTATGTTATTTGCCTGTTTTCATAATTACAGAAGTATAATGTAACATAGGGTTAAATGACCTGAATCAATTTAAAAGACACAAACATACTATATCCAAATAAGTGAAAAATATATAAAAAAAATAAAAATAAATTAAGAAATTGACTAATTTACCACGGACCAAACATAAAAAGATCATTGGTAGATTTATATGCAGATGATTAAATTCAAAGTTTGAATGTTATATAGTACAAGAGTTAAATGATAACCTTCAAAATGATATTTACAAAATTGAAAACTGTTGTTCGGAAATGGTATGAAACTAAATGCCAAAATTTCAAATCAAGGATTAATGAGTTAAAACAGAGTCTTTATTCAACTTCAACTGGGAACAGTTTCTTTATCAATTATAACCTGACATAGAAGACAAAAATTGGATTACCCTCTTGAAATGCATATTAATTATTTTATTTATTGATTGATGTTTAATAGAAATAATAAGATGGGTTATGGGTGCCAACGAGACAACTCCCTATCCAAGTAATAATTTATTTAAAAGTAAACACATATAGGTCATATTTTACCAAGCATAGATAACCTTAGCCGTATTTGGCACAACCATTTTGAATTTTGTACTTGTTTGGCTTTTTAACTATTTTGATATTATCTTCGCTGATGAGTATTATGTAGGCGAAACGTGCGTCTGGCGTATTAAATTATTAGCCTAGTACCCGTGAAACCTATTATAGGTCAATGCCAATTTCAGCTTTTTGTGCTATTTGTAGTGATAAATTTTTACTGAGAGAAGAAGCCTGAGTGCCTGTAGAGACCACTGACATCAGTTGGAGAATGACAACACTTTATATATAAATTCTTCAGATCTACTTAAATCTTAAAAGCTTACACAAATCAAGAATCATAAATTCATTAAAACAATGCTAAAACTTCACTACATAACGGAATCCAAAATAATAATTTTTGAGCCTAAGCTGAATCCTTCAGAAAACAGATCAAGTGGGTGTTTTTCATAGGAGCCTTTGAAGAAAATGATGGAATCAATTTTTGAAATTAAGACTGGAAATGGGGGATGTGTCAAAGAGACAACAACCCGACCAAAGAGCAGAAAAAAGATCACCAATGGTATATGCCTCTTATTGTTACAGTCATATAACTACAGTTATCTCATCATAATATCATCACTTAAATACAGAGTTATCTCCTCATTGTGTCATATAACTAAAATACACAGTTATTTCCTCATAATGTTATAACCAAAATACAAAATTATCTCCTCATTATGTTATATATAAAATACAGAGTTATCTCCTCATAGTGTCATATATAAAATACACAGTTATCTCCTCATAGTGTCATATAACTAAAATACCAAGTTATTTCCTCATAATGTTATAGCCAAAATACAAAGTTATCTTCCATTATGTTATATATAAAATACAGAGTTATCTCCTTATAGTGTCATATATAAAATACAGAGTTATCTCCTCATAGTGTCATATAACTAAATAGAGTTATCTCCTCATAATGTCATAACCAAAATACAGAGTTATCTTCCCCTAATGTCATTTCAAAAATACAGAGTTATCTCCTCATAGTGTCATAAATAAAATACAGTTATATCCTCATGTCATATATAAAATACAGAGTTATCTCCTCATAATGTTATATATAAAATACAGAGTTATCTCCTCATAGTGTCATATATAAAATACACAGTTATCTCCTCATAGTGTCATATAACTAAAATACCAAGTTATTTCCTCATAATGTTATAGCCAAAATACAAAGTTATCTTCCATTATGTTATATATAAAATACAGAGTTATCTCCTTATAGTGTCATATATAAAATACAGAGTTATCTCCTCATAGTGTCATATAACTAAATAGAGTTATCTCCTCATAATGTCATAACCAAAATACAGAGTTATCTTCCCCTAATGTCATTTCAAAAATACAGAGTTATCTCCTCATAGTGTCATAAATAAAATACAGTTATATCCTCATGTCATATATAAAATACAGAGTTATCTCCTCATAATGTCATATATAAAATACAGAGTTATCTCCTCATAATGTCATATATAAAATACAGAGTTATCTTCTCATTATGCCATAACTTAAACACACAGCTATCTCCTCATAGTGTCATATATAAAATACAGAGTTATTTTCTCATTATGCCATAACTTAAATACACAATCTCCTCATATGAATTAAAAACATTAATATTCATTGTTGATTACTTCCACTGATTATTCATTAGAGGTCAAGATCCTTTTCACCTTTAGCTTTGAAAATTAGTCGTGGCTTATTATTGGACTCAGGTGGAATGTTGTGTCGTGTTCCCCTCTTATATTTAATGCGTTTCCCTCAGTTTTAGTTGGTTACCCCGATTTTCAATTTTCCCCCATCGATTTACGAGTTTTGAACAGCGGTAAACTACTGTTGCCTTTATTTAAACCAAGCATCTCAGAGAATTTAGGAGGAATTACAAATCAAATCAATGAACCATGAAAATATGACAAAGGAATTAGCTAATGAAAATTGGAAAGAAATTTAACATCGTAAGTGTCTAAAATATAGATTATTTGTTACCTCTGTCTACTGACATTTATTTTAAATAACAGTAAAAGGAAAGAAATGTCAATGACATTTGTCCAAATTAAAACAAAGAACTATTTCCACATCAAAATACTACACTGCAGTTGACAAACCAATTTAGACATAACATTATATCCGTGAGAACTTTAAATAAACAACATTTTGAATGTAAAATATTCGTCATGCAGTGTCCTAAATGCCATTAAACTTAATTCTTTATTTGGTCCTTTTAACTTTTTGATTAGAGTGTACAAAATGTTAATCTCTATCGGTCAAATGCACCCTACATACCGTACACCAAATATAGTTTCTGAGAAGAACTTATTTACAATATTGAAGATTGATCAATGAATCAAAAAGTAAAATAAAACATTCACCTCAAAAGGTTACAAAACCTTTAAACAGACTTACTAAGAAGGGATATAGTTACGATACTGTTTTAAAAAAATAGCTTTTGGCATGAAACGTGTTATGTTCGTCTTATATATTTTATAATAGTATGATACTAAACCCCTAACGGGAGGGATTGTGCCTGATATTCATATGATGAAGACATAATCTTTCAATCAGTTTAATTGAGGTCTGGAGCTGGCATGTCAGTTAACTGCTAGTAGTCTTTTGTTATTTATGTATTATTGTCATTTTATTTATTTCCTTTTGTTACATCTTCTGACATCGGACTCGGACTTCTCTTGAACTGAATTATAATTTGCGTATTGTTATGTGTTTACTTTTCTACATTGGCTAGAGATATAGGGGACGCTTGAGATCTCATGAACATGTTTAACCCCGCTGCAATTTTGCACCTGTCCCAAGTCAGGAGCCTCTGGCATTTGTTAGTCTTGTATGATTTTTAATTTTAGTTTCTTGTGTATAATTCGGTATATAAGTACAAGTTTAGTATGACGTCCATTATCACTGTACTAGTATACATATTTTTTAAGGGGACAGCCTTAAGGACGCCTCCTGGTGCGGGAGTTTCTCGCTACATTGAAGACCCATTGGTGATCTTCGGCTGTTGTCTACTCCATGGTCGGGTTGTTGTCGCTTTGACACATTCCCCATTTCCTTTCTCAATTTTATTATTTAGTCTAAACAAGTTAAAAGATTTAATTAAACTTATTTTCTTGGTAACAGTGTCCTCAGCTGTAATTCAAATTAAGAGAGTTGTGAAAATGTATGTGTTTAGCCCCAAATCAAGTAAGAATAGGTTTCACTATATATATTTAATTAGCTTTCAATGGTACCAGGATTATAATTTAATACCCCAGACGCGCGTTTCGTCTACATAAGACTCATCAGTGACGTCTGATTGGATGGTGATACCCTCGGAGACGAAACGTCCATCAGCAGTGGAATCGACCCAGTTGTGTAAATAGTTTAGAGGATTATAATTTTATACGACAGACGCGCGTTTCGTCTTCATCAGACTCAACAGTAAAAGCGTTTATCTATCAGGTGGTCTTTCATTACAAAAAAACAATGACAGTTCTTCTAGTTAGTGTTGTTGCATTTTTCACTGTCGGTTTTAATGCTTCTTTCAGCTCTTTTACAGTTTGTGTCTATCTTTGTTACCAGCATAAAAATATATTCATGACTTAACGGTAGTAAGAGTGGTGCCTAGCTAAATAAACATAGACAATAGCACACTATCAATATAGTTACCTAAAGATTAAGATAAAATGCTGAAAAATGAAATGATTCCACAGTGCATTTGTACTTAACACATCCATGGTAATTTTAACATTATTTTTATCTCTCTTAAAATTAGTATGATAGCAAGTGACATTACCTTCAAACAGAGACAAAATGAGATAGATATAATCTTTTGTCTTATATAATATTAGTTCATTAAAAGTATTTTTCTCAATAATTACAAATCTGATCATTATGACTATAATTCTTTATGTAAAAGACAAGACGTAGCTGGAATCCATTAAGACACTGCTGTAAACTTGTCTAATACGTGTCATGTTTATTTCTGTCTATGTCTTACGGTATTCAAAAATCCTGTTGTTCTGTTTACTTCATAACCAAACATCCTGTCTACGTCATACGGTATTCAAAAATCCTGTTGTTCTGTTTACTTCATAACCAAACATCCTGTCTACGTCATACGGTATTCAAAAATCCTGTTGTTCTGTTTACTTCATAACCAAACATCCTGTCTACGTCATACGGTATTCAATAATCCTGTTGTTCTGTTTACTTCATAACCAAACATCCTGTCTACGTCATACGGTATTCAAAAATCCTGTTGTTCTGTTTACTTCATAACCAAACATCCTGTCTACGTCATACGGTATTCAAAAATCCTGTTGTTCTGTTTACTTCATAACCAAACATCCTGTCTACGTCATACGGTATTCAAAAATCCTGTTGTTCTGTTTACTTCATAACCAAACATCTCACGAGTGTTCCCCTAAAGTAATTGAAATTGAGAAAGGAAATGAGAAATTTGTCAAAGAGATGGCAACCTTACCAAAGAAGAAAAAACCTATACAATTTATAACTATCGTCAAGAATCAAGATACTGTTCAGTGTATTCCAATTAAATATAAATTTAAAAGCGCGTCTGGCGCAAATTTAAAATTGCAATCCTGTTATATATGATGAGTTTACTTATTGATACCCTCAAAAAGAAGTGAATTCTTAGAATTTCAAAAATTATCATTTGAAGATTTCAATGAGCTAATGAACATTATTTGCATCTAACATAATACATTATGTTAATATTTGTTGTGCATTACATACCTTTAATTTTTTTTAAAAAAGGCAACAGAAGTACCGCTTTTCGAAAGTCATAAATCGATTTTCAGAAAACAAATCCGGGTTAGAAACTAAAACTGAGGGAAACACGTAAAATTTAAGAGAATAACAACGAAACAACAGACGCACTAAAATGCAACAAAAACGACAATGAAACACACACAGAAACGCACTATAACAAACAAAAAGTTTTTGCTTTCTTGATTTCTTTTGATACTAATAAACAGCAACATTCCACAGCTTGTTCTGGAAGTAAAAATGCCACAAAATCACTAACTCTGCATAGTCTGATAGAAGTACATTTAACTCTTGGTACAACTAAAAATTAAATGATGGATGTTGGATGTTGGATCATCTAATAATGAGCACAAGTCTGAATATTTTATCACAAATCCATTTATTTTACTTACTTTGTCAAAATATCAGGTCAAGAAAGTATCACATATCAACACATATTCGTTTTGTTGATGACAATAGCTAACATAGACTTTTGATCACATTATAACTATTAAGTGTGGTTTGAATTAGTAACATAGTTTCAGAAGAAAACAAAGAAAATGCTATTGCCCATAGAATGTAATGTTATCTAAATTGTACCATGTCATTATATATTGCAGGTGTCCAACAGGGCTCAAATTTAAGGTCTCTACTCTTTTTTTTAAATCTTTATCAACTTCATAGTAATTGATATTAAAGCAACTATAAAATTATTTGATGATGACACTCCTAAAAATACTACTGAAATTCTGAAGAGAGATCTGAAAAAGATTCATATGTGGTCCTTTGTGGTCTTCTAAGAAGCTTGTAAACTTTAATTTACAAAAAACGGAAACCATGATTATTTCAAGAAAATCAAATAAACCTAGTCATCCATCTTTAAAATGAAAATGAACGACAAGTTAATGATCTTACTGTAGGTTGCTACTCATAAACACTTATGTTTTACTAATTCAAATAATGGGTTATGGAATAATCACGTTTGCATATATTATAGTTTAATGCTCATACACTTTGGGAAGGTGTGTTTTATATCAGCTTTTCACAGCTTGTTTCCGAATCCTATTATTATTGTGCATTTTTGTATGATGATATATTTGTAATAATGACGAATAATCATGTTTAAAGTGCAGTCCAATGACAATTTGATTTTGCAAGACAGATAACGGAAATTCTCATCCGTTTAGGTACTAAGTAAAGCACTTAAAGTGATCGGTTTATATAATAGTAACTTATTTGTACCCAAACTGAGTCATTGTGGATGTAGGATAAATTATTACAAGAAGATAATGTGAATATGAGGAATGTAATTGGTCTATTTTCATAATTATAAAAGTCTAATGTAACATATAGCCAAATGACCTGAATCAATTAAAAAAACATACTATAAATAAGTGAAAAATAATAAAAAAAAAAAAAGATTGACTGATTTACCACTGAACATAGAAACAATCATTGATAGATTTATATGCAGATGATTTTATTCAAAATTTGAATGTTATAATGTAGATGACTCAAATCCTAACCTTTAAAATGATATGTATTAAAGTGATAACTGGTGTTCGGAAATTGTATGAAACTAATTGCCAAAAATTTTAAATCAAGGATTAAAGGATTTAAACAGAGTCTTTATTCAACTGGGAACAGTTTAGATATCAATATTTCCGATGAATGATTAGACACTGTATATTGTGTAAAACGTCTTTGTTTATTTATTAACGATAACCTACATTGGAATGAGCAAATGGATAAAATAGCATGTTCAATATGGGATAGAATCAACTTATCACAACAGATACGATAGAATTTACCTATGCATATCCATAAATGGTTATATTTTGCCATTGTTGGATTATTCTTACCATATATGAGGGATTAGTAATGAAAGTGGATTAAATAAACTTGAAATGTTAAACTGTTTCGTACCTTTAGATTTATAACCCTTGTATTGATGTGTTTTGTCATTTGGTTTTGCCATGTGATTATGGACTTTCCGATTGGATTTTCCTCTGAGTTCAGTATTTTTTTTATTTTACTTTATACCACAATTTCCCATGTAAAAAAATGAATTTACATTGAACGACAAAATTTCGTCCCATGTGACGTTAACATTTTCTGACGTCAAACACGCGAAGCAATGAATGTATTTTTTAATTTGAAAGATGCTTTTTTGCATTTTTGTAAATGTTTTATTTGTTTTGAGATTATAACATAGTGATGACTGCTGTAACTATAGTTTGACTATTTTACCTATTATGTCTGTTTTGTTCACGCATCGAAGTAAATATAACGGAATTTGATACGACTGGCATACAAGAGAGATGTTTAGCGATATAAAAACCAGGTTCAATCCACCATTTTCTACATTTGAAAATGCATGTACCAAGTCAGGAATATGACAGTTCTTGTCCAATCGTGTGATGTGTTTTATCATTTGATTTTGCCATTTGATTAAGGACTTTCTGTTTTGAATTTTCCTCGAAGTTCAGTGTTCTTGTAGTAATTTTACTTTTTATTGAGGAAACCGGAAAAGACTTTAGTTGAAGCTGACATAACGACAACTCTACTATTGTTTATAGTTTAAAATGGTTCAATATGGAGAAAATATTCATTATCAAAAGGCAATACTTGTATCTAAATCATTGAGGGATAGAAATCCTTACTATCTATAAGAAAACATTAATTTTACAGATAATCAAAACGAACGTTTTGAAGAAAGCTTTTATATGTTCTGGATTTCAAATATGAAGCAGTTTGCCAAATGAAATAAAGATGAGTAATCCACACTTGTATCTTAAAGCAAACTTTAAAAAACTAATCACGAAGAAGACCCATTAATATGTTTTTTTATTAATATCTATACAAAAGTGTATATCGTGTCTATATCATTATAATTTTGTAAGTACTTTATGGATATTTTGTAATTATCTTGAGGACTCTCAGGAACATAAGTTTTATTAATTTATGTTATAATCCTCTTGAAATAAGGATTTTTATTTCATTTATTTTTTCATTGATTGTTAAAGCAAATGTCAGCCCTGTTGCGCTATTTTGTAGTAGTCAGTTTATATCGATGGATTGCCACTGACCTACGGTAAATAAACTGACAACACCTAAGCTTTATACATAAATCCTTCAGATTTAGTTCAATATGACAACCTTACACATATCAAGTATCATAAATTCATCCTAAATAATACTACAGATTCACCAAATAACGGATTTCCAAAAAGGTTCTTTTTTTAGCCTAAGCTTAATCCTTCAACAGATCAAGAGTATTTTTTATAGGTGACATGTAGAAAACGATTGTATCAATTAAACATATTTATATATATAAATATTCCTCTTACTGTTGTGGTTTCTATGAAGAGGTTTTTTTCACTGAAGTAGGATAAGATGAAGAGATACCACAGATGTAATTATTGGATTGATATATCATGTTGATCATTCACTTGATCAACAGGTGGTCAACCCACTGGTGTAAAACATTCTGTTAAATTGATATATGTGTGTGTATAACCTGTATGTTATAAGCATTGCCAAAAATTTCAAACTTAACTTACAGTAGACAGTCTGAAGTGATAAAAGAGGGACGAAAGAAACCAAAGGATAAGCTGCGCATGTCAACAGTTAAACAGTTCAAAAGTCCAGCTGAATAACGCTAGTATATCATTGACCTAAAAACTTTCCTTCATAAATTGATGTAAATTAGACCTTTTATAATGAAGATGTAATTGAATATGCTGTAATGTTTATTCCTTTCAAATATGAGCGTAATGTACTCTAAAATAATCGTAATAAAACTAAAAATTACAACTTTTATATACAAATCCATGGAAGAAAGTATGACACCTTCTGTATAATCAGTAGAAGTACATTTAAAAGTCAAGAATTCATTTATGTAATAAAACAATTGACAACTCCATTTAACTTAGAGTGTAGGAATAATAAGAGTCCTGAGCTACTCAGGAAATGATTAAATAAAATATTTGTTATCGTTAAAAAAAATATAATAATGCGATTTTCGACATCTTTTGACTTTTTAATTTTATAATTTGTCTTATAGAGAAAATTTAACTTTTGACTATACTTATAAAAGTAACTCTGTACTTCTGCTGATTATAGTTGTCATACTTTCTTCCATGGTTTTGAATATAAAAGTTGTAATTAAGTTTTATTACCATGATTAGAGTGTACTTTGCGCTCATTTGTGAATGGAAGGAAGATCCTTTACTTAGTACCATATCAAATTACACCTTCATTATAAAGGGTCTAATTCAAATCAATTTATGGGGAACTCTCAGGTGAATAGCCTTTAATGAACACACATTTTCTCCATTTAACTTTAGATGTTAAATACAAAATCGAGTTATTTGTTTCCTATGTAGCATTTTAATTTCCTTATCCCTTTTAGTACAGAAGTGTCAAGTTTGTTGTGAGCTGACCTCGACCTTCTGTCAGTACGGAAGTCTTTAATTAGATAAGTGTTGACCTGTGGATGTCTGTCTTTACTACTATGAGTGCTGAACTAGGACTGAATTACTCCTTTCATATATTTCCTCGCTTTTTCTAATTGGAATTAAAAGTGAGGTAAAAGATAACAAATTGACATTCAAACTAATAAGTCGTAAACATAAACTGATAAAACAAACAACAACAAAAACCAAGAGACATTTTAGTGCACACAACTTTAAATAACAAAAGACTGACTGAAAATACTAATATACTTTTCTTTCATAGCTATGTTACAGTTAAAATCAAAATATATAACATCGTATAGAACAGTCATAATTTGACTTTGAATACATATATACAAACTTCATAAGAAAGTTTATAAGATCATAGACATAAATAGAATGTGGTGACAGACAAGGCATTCATGATGAAATAAAAAAGTATAATAAATTATAACTTAACAAAACAAAGAACAGAAGGCAAACGTATAACTATTCTTCCACCTACAATAGAAGAGGACATAAAAACAAAGTAAACAAATTATGTCCAATGTATTCCTCTCTTAGTTGTAAGGTTATCTCAGTTCATAGTAAGTAGCATATGGAATTACAGCTCTCTAAACTGTATTTAGCTTTTACTTGCGACAATAAACCCCCATATTTGTACACATAAGTGGTAGTATTGTCAATGAGAAGGGTCATTCAGTTTCCCTTTAAAACTACCATTAACTAAACCAACATTAAACAAGAGACATTGATTTGTACTTCAAAGTAATCGAGATATCACATCACACAATATATTACAAATATTAATAATCCAATTAAGTCTGTGAAATCATTTATGTAAAAGGTTTCAGATAACTATAAACATCTTAAATCTTAAATAACGACACTGTAAAACATGAAGCTAAAAGTTAATACTGATTTTTTTTTATTTTTTTTTTTTAAGTTTTCACTTTAAGTTACTGTAAATTAATTTATTGCGTACATTTATCATTGCAATTTAAAAAAAAAAAGAACAATAATAAGAGTTTAGTTATTGCGATTTCAGAAAAAATTTACGTACAGATCTATGTTTAAGTTATTAAAATTTGAGGTCTAATTATTGCGATCCTCACGTGCACGTAGTCACATTATTTCTGTTTATAAAACCTGGCATTAATTTCTGAGTTTACAGTACCATTAGAGTTTTAAGAGACAGTCATATTTACATTCTGACTAGTTACAAAACAAATTTTAATTTTTAAGATATAAATCACTTTTCAATAATTACAGTTATATGTGTACTTTTCCATAGATTTATGATTTTTAACTTTTAAGAGACTATTTTCATACAAATTATTATATCATTCTAAAGCCTCGGTCACACCTTAACGGATAGCTCGAACAGATGCCGAACATATATTTTTTTATCAATCCGTTCATGTCCGTCGGACGACCGTTCTTCTCCGTGAGACGTCCGTCCATATCCGTTTAATGTCTGTTTAGCGTACGTTTACTCCGTCGACGTCAATTCTGTCCTGTGGAAAATTTTGAGCATGTTCTAAACTTTGAACGGACGTCCGGTAGGTACGTTTCGCTTACCTTTTGTATCCGTTACTTGTCCGTTATAAATCTGTTGGAGGTCTGGTAGACAAATTCAGAAAAGGACCTCTACTGGACGTTTAACGGATAAAACGGATGTTGACAGAATGTGAAACGGACTTCTACCGGACGTATAACGGACTAAACGGATGATGAACGGATCTGAAACGGATAAATGCCAATTGAAAATTTCGCAACAGAAACGCCAATTATTGGTATGTCAAATTTCTTGAGTGTCGAGTAAGGACACGTCTTTACTATCAAGCAGCTGTTATTCAGGCCAGACACTACCCTTTGGCGGCATTTTGAAAAACAAACCAAAACCAGTTACACAGAAACGTTTTGAATATTTATGCGATTTACATGTATTATTATTGTCGTGTTTACTTTTTCCGTATATCTTGGTTATCCGTTTCATACGGTACGCTTCCGTTAGGTGTCCGTTTTGTGCGGTACTCGTCCGTTGGATGTACGTTGACATCCATTCTGTCCTTTACATTTCCGTATTTTGTACGTTAAATATCCGGTGTGTTTCCGTTTTGCATTCGTTACGCGTCCGTTTTATTTGGTCAGTACATCAACGGACTCCAAAAGGATAACAATTTTCTCAACAGACAACTTTCATTTTCATCAGTTAAGCGTCCATTCGTGCTATCCAGTAAGGTGTGACCGCAGCTTAACATTCACCAGGCATTTGTCAAAGAGTCTTTTATGTTGTCATTTGCTGCAATTTGTAAGTACATGAAGCAAGGCTTTAATCATATTTAATGTTATTGTAGTTTGACCCCACATTTATATAGACACACAAAAATCTTGAAAATGTCAGTCAATTGAACAATGTGACTAAAACTTTTTCTTTTTAACAATTCAAAAGCCAAAATAAAAACTATTGTCTCTTAATAGCATGTGTTTCAACAGAAGACTAGCATAGATTTAGTTTGCAGGTTGGTCATTTATCTGTAGAAAACTTTGTTTTTACAGATAAATGTCAAATCCGAGTGTGTACCACCTAAAACTATGTTACACATCCATAAATTTTGGCTACCGCATTAAAATGACTCTGCGAAATATGCAAAGACAGCATAACAAACCTTGGGATCGTAAATTTAGTTCGACTCAACAGAAATTTCGACTCATCCAATTTCGACTCATCAGGAGTCGAATTACATACATTTATATGAAACAAAGTTCGGGACCACGTGAAAACTTTGAATCATCCAAAATTTCGAGTCAACCGAGTTCGAGACAACGAGAATTAACTGTATGTTAACATATGATTAATTAAAACTATTTTGTTGTTCATAATATGATGGAACAAATGATAATGTCAACTCCTACAGAACAAAAAGACTATAAACCAAACTAGTAATCATTGTCTTGTATAACCACCACCATGTCTTTATAAATATCTGATCAACGTACAATATGATCTATTAAATAACCTAACTAATCACTGAAGGATGTTCTCTGCTCTGTTATCCATTCGTTTGATATGTTTGAGCTTTTTATTTTGTCATTTAATTACGGACTTTCCGTTTTGAATTTTCGTCGGAGTTCAGTATTTTTGTGATTTGACATTTTTCATAATAACAAGCTTAAGCTTTTTAAAAGTCTGTTAAAAATTGATACATATAATAAACTGCTGAGACCATCAATGTACATCAAAGAAACAGAGATGTAATTACATCATGCTGACAATTCAAGTCAACTTGATACAATTTTCATAGAAGATATAATTATTTTCGTTTCTTATCTATTTTTGATTTTTGATATATAATCATCAAAAGAGAGACGAAAGATTACATTGAAACTTATATGTTAAAAAATAAACTGAGAACACCATCCTCAATTAAAAAATAAACTGAGAACACCATCCTCAATTAAAAATAAACTGAGAACACCATCCTCAATTGATTTTTGTGTTTTTGATGAAAAAGAAAATAATAGCTCGCTTATATGGCACATGATAAGTTAAAATCACGTTTTATAACATAACAAGTCTCATGTAAGTTGACCGCTATAGTTCAGAGTAGTGAATTTCAGACTGAATCATTGTTTGGATTCATTCTTTCATTTCTTTTTTCCTAATTATGTACAAAGGTATTTGTATTTGAGTTCTATTTTTTGTAAAATGCTTTGACAAATAACAAAATTTTTGATGGATAAAGATGACTAAATCTGCAATTTGATTGATTTTGACAAATTGTGATTATATATATATATATTCCAATAATGACTCCGACTATTTTTTACACTAATTTAAATTGTGCATATTCCTGTGTGTTTGTTATTCTGCATTGTCTAGAGGTATAGGGAGGGATAACATATCATAAAGCACAATTGACCCCTCTCAATTCATGCATCTGTCCCCAGGCAGAAACTTATACCCTTTGTTAGTATTTTGTACTTTTTTTTTTATTTAAGTTCATTAATATGTTTCTGTGTTGAGAGAAAGTTCCATTTTGCCGAACTAGTATAAATCGTTGTTAAGGGACAGCTGAAGCCCTCTTTTTCCAGGTGCCGTATTTTCTGACTGTGTTGAATATCCATTGGTGACCTTGTGCTGATTTCTGCTCTTTGATAAGGTTGTTGTCCTCTTGATTTTTAACCTTTTGAGAGAAATAAATTCAACGGAAATTGGTGCTACTTTGGCGATTCTTTCCAAATGACTTGTTTAACCTTAAACAACATATCTGAAGGTTTACAGACAAGGTTTTGTTTCACTGTGTTATTAGACGTATGTATTTTGTCAATTCATGACTGTCCATTAACCTATCAATGACAGTAGGATGAAACCCTTCATATAAAAAAGAAGATGTGGTATAGTTGCCAATGAGACAACTATCCACAAAAGACCAAAATGACACAGACATTAACAACTATAGGTCACCGTACGGCCTTCAACAATGAGCAAAGCCAATACCGCATAGTCAGCTATAAAAGACCCCGATAAGACAATGTAAAACAATTCAAACGAGAAAACTTACGGCCTTATTTATGTAAAAAAAAAAGAACGAAAAACAAATATGTAACACATAAACAAACGACAACCACTGAATTACAGGGTCCTGACTTGGGACAGGCATGTATTGTACCGAACCGACTTTCTTGTCATTGTAATATACTGCTGGCAAAACTTAAATGGACTTCATTATTAGCAACAAATGGCTTGTCTAAAGCATTCATCATCAAATTGCTTACACTGAAAAAAAAACAAAAAAAAAAAAAACACCATAATAATTTATGTTATAATTGTTTCGTTATGAAACCAATAGTAGCTCCAGTTACTTCCATAGAAAAAAGATGAAACTCAATAAAGCCTCGTTTTTGGCATTGCATGCATAAACAAATGAACACGAGTTGCTATGAATACATTTACTATTGCAACTGCATGGGAACCTTGAAAATATAAGTTAAGGTATGTATCACAGTATACTGGGGCATAACTGCAGAACAACTAAGATAAAATCAGTCGATCACTGTTTAGTAAACCCTAAATATGGGTCAATGATTAAATTGACATATATTCATGACTAATCAATGTAGACCGTTGACAATGTTGTTGCAATTATATGAAGGTGGTAAATGTTACGTCGTTGAAATAGTAAAGGATCTTGGTTAAAATTGTAGGAGATGATGAACCCTAAGTTAATGCCTACACTTTCAATTAAGAAAGCATTTTTGTTAAACAGATGAAAGAAGATGTTGGGTATACTCCCTTTGATAAGTCAGTACATATTAGCTCTAATGATATAGTCCAATAGCAGTTATTCTAATTTTGACCTTATATTTGACTGGAGATAACCTTTCACCTACTTTACAGTAAATTGTATTGATTCAAAGGTAAATAAGACAATAAAACCAGTGATCGGTATTGCCTTGCACGCGATCAAATATATGACACATGACTATAATGTATATTCTTAGTTTTCACATGTGTATTCAAGTGTTTAAAAATAGAAACAACATAAATAAATCAGTATCTATCACACCATAAAATAAGAACAGCTAACTTATTGATTTAAAATTACAAAATTTACAGCATTGAAAAACCCATATTTCAAATTAGAATAAAATGGTTGCCACTTTTATAATGCTACTTAAGTATTTATTGCTAATGTATTCATCCAAAAACAAATACTTACGATTAGTATTATTGCACACAGGTAAACACATTTGTATTTTAACTGCCCTATATAACTTCACGATTATTTCTTAAAAGATTAGGGTACCCACATTTTAGTTTGCCTCCTTTTCAACAGCCTTCCATCCCCCCTAACATTTTGACTTCACAATAAAAATATATGGCACTATAATGGAAAAGTGATTGTTTTATAATGTCAACATTTCAAGAGGCACAGATTTTTTGGTCAACCAGCGCAGATTTCGAAATAGAGATAGGGTCTTTGAGGTCAGGGTCAGAAAAAATCGGTCAGACAGACATGTACACGTTACAATGTTTCTATACATCAAATATAGTTGATGCTAATATTATTGAAAAACTGATCTAAAAAGAAAAACTTAACATTGACCAATGAATCATAAAAAAATTAGGTCAAGGTCAGATGAAGACAGACTGACATGTACCATTAACAATCATTTCATACAATACATGTAAACGACCTACTGCTTTTCATATCTAAGGATAGACCTTATCATGTAACATTAACATGGTATGGATGTTTTCTTTTCTTTTCTTGGTCATTGCTGCGTTTCTGCACAGTCCAGACTTTTATTTTGATGCTTTAGTCTTATGATATGTGGTCTAGATTGCCAAAAGTGAATATGGGTCTAGATAGTTAAAGAGGACCTTGCAGAATTCTGTCCCTGGCAATCTGTACAATCTATGTGCTAATACATGTTGTTTGTCTTTGTTCGTCTATCTGTTTATTTGGATGAGTGTTGTACTATTGGATTCTTGTGTATGTATTTAACAAACAAACTAATACTACCATTTTTTTCTTCAATAATATGAATGTGTCAATTTGTTGAAGACTGTATGTTGGGTTTTTACTTTAGATTATTTGTTTCCTTAGTTTGCTGTCTCAGTGATATACACCCCCACATCTTTGTTTTATTCATACTAAATACGATCACCCTATAACAATTGACAAACACTTTAACATCCCACCTTATATTTCACATAAAACCCTACGCATGTCTTTAAACCATTATTCAAATCATTTGTAATTCCCTAATACTAAATGTCTTGAGATAATAAAAATTTACCTACAAATATTCTAACCTTGTGTTTTCTCCTCTAATTAGCTTTCTTTATCCCTAAGGAGTGCATTTAATGAAGTCACATTGTGTACGTCAATTACAATAACAATATTAAAAATAAATAACTCTGACTGATTGACTATGTCATATTTACGAATAAGGCAGATTTTCTTCAGTTCTACACACAAATAAGGCGTCTTAATTAAGTTTGTCAGGCAAAGATTATTATTGTATACTTGTAAAGATTGACATTATGTAATGTTTTCAGAAATAATATACTACAGAAGTCATTGACGGGACTTTATAAATAGCAAAGGAAAATAAACTGCCAACTCTGGTAAAAATATTATATAACCTCAAAGTCTATATAGGACTTCAAAAGTTGGCATAGACAAAATTGTGCAATATAAGCTGTCTGGACTACTTTTATTATCCTAAATTTGAAAAAAATAGCACATTATTTTGTCATTTATCGTCTGTTTCATTGAAACTTTTGGAAATTCATCTTAAATAAACTAACAACATGCAATGGGTTAATTTAGTTACAAAACTACATAAACATGCAAAACTTAACGTCAAAACTACATAAACGTTCATAATCAGGACTACATAAACGTTCATAGAGAAACTATATAAATATGATCTTTTAATGTTCAAGCCACGGTCATACCTTTATAGATAGTGTGAACGGACGCCGAACGGATAACTTTTTTAAAATCCATTTGTGTCCGTTCGATATCCGTTTATGTCCGTTTAATGTCCATTCAACGTTCGGTTTATCAGACGACGTCCGTTCTGTCCGATGGAAAAATTTTAGTATGCTTGAAATTTGAACGGACGTCCAATGGATGAAGTTTCAGATGAACGTCCGATAGGTGTCCGTTATTTTACAGGCGTTCCGTTTCCGTTTTGTATCATATAGACTTCCATTATACATTCGTTGAAGATCCCGTAGACCATTTCATCAACGGACGTATAGCAAACGTATAACGGATAGTCCGGATGACGGACTGATGGATATTGGTCTGTCAGATTTCTTGAGTTCTTTTGTATTTCATGATGGATCTTGGAGTAAGATCATGTCTTCACTATCAAGTCGCTTATACCTTTCCGGAGCATCTGATATCATCCCTTACTTATTCTTTAGTTTTCTATGTTATGTCATGTGTACTCTGGTATCTTTCGTCCCCCTTTCATATATTCTGACAGACTGAAATTTAATGTTGCGAATATAAATCTACTATAAAACAGTTACACGTAAACTTTTTGAATACTTCTAATTCACGTGTTTGAGATTTAGATGTATTATTATTATTGCCGCCTTTAATTTTCCGCTTATCTTCTGCATCCGTTTGATCATTTACACCTTATTGTATTTTGTTGCTGTAAGAAACCTCATTTTATCCTATGAGAATATTTTTTTAAAAAAATGAGGTAAACATATTCACTAAAAACTCTTTTGATCTATTACTGTACTTAACATGTCATTACCAGTTGAGATCGTGTTACAAAAATAATTTTTAGCTATTGTATCAAATTATAACTTCACAATCCTATTTAGAAAAAAAAAAGAAATTTAACGATTTTTTTTTTTGAGATATTGAATTTGGTGTAAAAGAGGGACGAAAGATACCAAAGGGACAGTCAAACTCATCAATCTAAAACAAACTGTCAACGCCATGGCTAAAAATGAAAAAGACAAACAAACAACAGCACACATGACACAACATAGAAAACTAAAGAATAAACAACACGAACCCCACCAAAAAACTAGGGGTGATCTCAGGTGCTCCGGAAGGGTAAGCAGATCCTGCTTCACACGTGGCACCCGTCGTGTTGCTTATGTGATAACAAATCCGGTAAATAGTCTAATTTGGTTAGTCACATTCATGAAAGGGAGGGGATTGTAGTTACGACGTAATGAACATATCCGATATCATTTATGAAACGGTTATTCCATAACAGTCAACCAACTCGTGATGGCGTCCGTAAAATTTACGAAGGGATGATTTCAACTTAACCATTTGGAACTCTTGGTTTAATAGCTTCCTTGTGAGCAGCAACCCTCTATCAAGAAAATCATGATAGGAAATGCAAGCACGGGAATACCGTATCAATTGGGAGATATATACCCCGTATGCAGGTGCTGCTGGAATGTTGCTACTTAGAAATGGAAAGTTCACAATTGGAAAGGTGAAATCATCTCTTTTGTCGTAAAGTTGAGTTTTCAACCGACCCTCATTGTCAATTTCTACATGTAAGTCAAGATGTGAAGCCGACTTAACTGTATATGTTGTATCCTTTATCTCTAGCTCGATGGGATAGATGCGTTCCACATAATCACCAAATTTTGAATTATTTACTGAAAGAACATCATCTATATAGCGGAAAGTAGAGTTAAAGGATATTGCTAACTTCTTATCTTTCTTCCTAAGAAGTTCCTGCATGAAGTCAACCTCATAATAATAAAGAAACAAGTCGGCAAGTAGAGGGGCACAGTTTGTTCCAATTTGAATGCTGACAGTCTGTTGAAAAACACGTCCTCCGAACGTAACAAATATGTTGTCAATCAAGAAATCAAGCATCTTGATAATATCAGTTTCAGTTTGTTTGAATCAGAGTGATCCTTTACAAAGTAGGATTTATCCCTCCCTAAGACAAGATACTTGTATCTACGTTGGACATTCTTTTTTATGAAGCAAAGCAATACCGACTCTTTCAATTTGTCTCTTAGTTATGAATGTGGAATACTAGTGTAAAGAGTAGAAAAGTCAAATGTTTTAATACTGTTACAAGATGAAAGAGAGTTAGATTGTATGTACTCTAAAAGATCTTTGGAACTTTTAAGTATCCACATCTGATTCACGCCCCCTCTAGAAAAGGCAGTTGCACAATAACTTTGAAGCCCGTCTTTGATTGCTGATAAAATAGATGTTAATAATTTAGAAAGAGGTTTCGTGGAGCACTTGGAAGACCCAGCAATATATCGTTGTTTGTAAGGACACTTGGAAGATCCAGTTCTTCATCTTTAGTTGAAATTCCAAAGGAACACAGAACAGACCTATGATTATCCAGGAGTTCCTCTTTGGTAAGTGTCGTGGGGGTATATGTTGAGTTTCCAAATGAATTGTCAATACCTAATTCGTTTATCAAGCAGTTAATGTAATGAGTTTTACACACAAAAACGATGTTGTTTGGGGCTTTATCTGCAGGGACAACAACATATTTGTCATGGAGGTGTGATAGGTGTTTTGCAACATTTGGGTCTTTAAAGGTTGACGTAGCATGTGCGTTAATAGACCCATTCAGTTTCTTAATTCTGATTTGTATCAACGACCTTACTGCCTTAATCCATTCGGAAAGAGTGTCTACGTCTTCCCTCTCGTGCTTAGCCCATTGCCTGGCACAATCCTCAACTGGATCCATCAAAATTTTAAAGTTGTATTTTCAATTGATGGATTTAGGCTTACGATATTTCAGACCTTTCGATAACACATTTTGTAGAGAAGTGTTATTATCAATTGTAACAGATTTAATGCATTACATGTATGATTTTTTTTTAAATTCATTATAATATTTTTTAACGTATCTAATAAGAATACTAGTAATTGAATTCTGAACTATCAATTACTACTAGAGGGACGTTGAACAACATTAAATATCCCAACAAACTTAAACACGAAAATAAATTAACAAATAAGGAGGTATAAAAGTCATTACTTTGCCCTTGGAATTGCAAAAGTAAAATAATTACTAAACCCTTTCAAATTTAATCAGGAAGCTAACTGCAGTAATAATTGAACACGTTAATAAAATCTAGACACTTTAATGCAGAGAAGTCTCTTGTGATATCATAAGCATGTTAAAACTGACATAATTGAGCTCAAAATAAAACAAATAACCTTTATTGTTTTGACAAAAAAGACATGAGGAGCAGCCAAAATGATATCTTTTAGCAACATTAAAATCTTATTAAAATACATCTTGTAGAAAAATATATGTTGGAGTAAAGCTATCTATTGTTAATATCTAAATATTATATTATGTGTGTGTTTTACGAGAATCCGTTACTTCGATTGTCATTCAGAAATTAACCTTCATATGAAAATGAAAACTTACGTTAGTGATAACTAAAAAGTGCATAAGTTATTATAGAAAAACTTTTTATCATGGTCTTATTGGCATCAAAAGTAAATATATGAAATGTATGCTTTATTTTGTAATTTCATTTGAGTGTAGTAGTGCGTCATACAAAATGTGCTTTAGTCAACAATTTTACACCCTAATACAATAACAAAAAGCAGAAACAAAAACACTGAAGTTTCGTATTAGGTAATTAAAAATTTAATTCTTCTGTTTTCTTAAATTATCAGATTTTACAGTAGAAGATGGTTCAAAATGTTAAGAAAGAAGCTATTTCATATAACATTTTAACAGAATTTGAAACCTAATCGGTATATTATTTTGAAATACATAGATCTGTGAAATGCTTCATAAGAAACCTCTGTTGCAAGTTTTTGTTTTATTATTCAATTATCACTAACGTAAAATTTCATTTTGATATGAAGGTAAATTTTTGAATGCCAATCAAAGTATCTGATTCTCGCAAAACACACGCGTAAAGAAGATTCAGAAAGAAATACAATCTGTGACTACTTCAACCCTTTTCACAAAATTATGTTACAAGATAATGGGAAAAGAAGTTACTTTAACATCTGTTTTTCAAGTTTATAATTTATGAGGAGAGCTCTCAAATGTCAGTTATTGTTTAAAATCATGTCAAAAACCCATAAATTTACAACCATACTGACACTTTTCTATTTCCCATTTGTTAACTCACTTATTTTTCCTGAAGTATATTTAGAATATTTATCCCCAATGATTTCATTTAAATAGTAGCTTTAATCACAAATAACACAGAAATTAACAGAACGCCAACTGACGGTTAGATATTTGTTTTGGTCAATCAACAATTAGAAGAATTATTGAAAAAGAAATCTGAGAGCTGGTCAGTGATTTGAGATTTCCAGATCCATATTACACCATTATATCATTAACAGTGCTATAAACACAGCGTACTGGAGGCTCTAACTCAAAATGCAATGACGAAACTTAATGATGATACTTAAACAATTGAAATCATTGATGAACATGTCGCATTAAGGAATTGGATTGGATATTACTGGCTGTAATCATTTCTACATGCGTAAAACTTATTAATCAGAGTGACGTATAATGATTGACAGACTCATATAAAAGGAAAAAATCAAAGTTATGTTTGTAAAATCTTAAAATCATTTTATACAGAGGAAAAGTATATTATTCCGAACTATTTGTGAGAAATGTATAAAACTTTGAAAAATAATCGAATCTTGATCCAAGTTAGAAATATAGAATTTGGAAAACATATAAGATGCCAATACTTCTATAACTGGTAAGAACTTTTTTTGCATTTCAAGTTTAATGAACATTTTAATCATGAGAGAAACAACCATGTTTAGGGAAAATATAACAGAAAACATCACTATAACAACATCCATAATACCTGATATCGGAGGAGACCCACCAAGACGACCAACATTGCAAGAAATTCTTATGGCATATTCAGAATATGTCTGGGCAGTGAATCTCGGAACTTATGTATTTCCCATTATAATAGGACTAGGAACAATTGGCAATGTTTTGAGTTTTCTAATTATGATCAGAAGAACCATGATTATAACTCCAACATGCTTCTACATGGCAATATTGGCCATCTCCGACACTATCATTCTGTACGTAGACTGTCTTAGGAAGTGGGTTTTCCTTATGTATGGGGAAGATGCCTGGAACATCAATACAGCAGCATGTCGGGCTTTCTATTATCTAAGTTATTCTTCCTTTCATTATTCAGTATGGATTATTGTTGCAATGACTACAGAAAGATTTTTTGCTATTCGGTACCCATTAAAATTTTTGACCGTTGGAAGCATGAGAAAAACAAAATTGGCATGTCTTATTATTCTGATTTGTGTTTTGCTGCTCAATTGTCAGTTTACTTGGTCAGTGAAAATAACGGAGAAAGGAACGTGTGTGCCAGAAGAAAATTATTCAAACTTTCACAAAGACGTTATGCCTTGGATTGATGCAGTATTCTATTCATTTCTACCATTTGTAATATTAATCACATTTAATGTGTTAATTATTTGTTCCTTCAGAAAGGCCTACAGAAGACAGAAAACTCTCCATGGCAATCCTACTTCACATAAATCTGCATCTCACAATCGCTCATCTATAAACCACAAAATGACAGCCATGTTGTTATCAGTCACTTTTACTTTCATTATAATGACTGCTCCAAAAACAATTTTATTATGTATAAGGAATGAAGTTTTCATGTTTCTTAAGTATAACACATATGACTTCCAAGAGATTGCACTGTACACGCTAATAACTCGTATTGCTGACTTGTGCATCTATACAAATCATGCAATTAATTTCTTTCTGTATTGTGTAAGTGGACAGAGATTCAGAAAAGAAATGAAACAGCTGTTTTTATGTCGCAGATCCCGCAGTGCAAGTCTGTCGCTATATTCATCAAAATGTCCGCCGTCATCTCGTTACCAAACAATGCAGACAGTCAGCAGGGGCTCATATGAGAATGACAATGGACTAGAATCCTATCACACAATGCGCACTGTCAGCAGTAATTTGGGATCAAATAATAATGAAAATTGCCAGGATGTTAATGAACAAAATGAACGTGAAAACAGCCTGTGAGTAAATCACATGTTATAAATCATTGTATCTTATCATTAAAATACAACATTATCTTAATCCATTTGACTTTTATTTCTTTCAGTTTTGTCCAAATTGGCATCTGGTGATTACAGCACATCATTAAAGACTGTTTCATACCTTCAATGTAGCCAATAAAAAGTTTCATAGTTATTAATTTTAAAAAATGTCTTAATATTTCTGCATGCAGTTTTTTTTAAATAGAAAAGAAGTTGGTGACAAAAGCCCCTATTGACCCTTATAAATTGGTAAAAAAAAATCATTATAGTAGTATAGCGGTAAAAAGCCAAAAAAAAGTTTCATATTATTCTATTCAAATTGTTATTTCGCCAACATGATTTGTTTTAAATTATATGTTATAGCTGTGAACATTTTTGGTTAAATGATATACAAATATCAGAGGCAGCCAAATCGAATTTGCAATTTAAAATTAAAATATAAAAAGTTTGAGGGAGGTTTGGAAAATTTGATAAATTACGATATTGTAGCATGTAACGCTTATTTTGTTTTCCGTTGCTTTATATACCAAGACTGTAATTGAATTTTTACTGAACTGAAAAATAATCCGTGAATTTCTGTGGCTTGAATTTTGAGAAATTCAAGAGGCATACAATTTTTTATCGATGTGTTTTTACGGTTATTTTATTTCTATATAGATCTTTTTCAAAATGTTTCATTTGACATTATCTCTAAATTATATTCATCTCACTTTTAAATATTCATATGCTGCTCAATGACTTTCAAATGCAATGAAAAAAATTCTTACTTGGTAAAACAACTGTCAATACAACTAGAAGCTTAAAACTGTGATCTTGCAAAGACTCTTGTCCATGTTCGAACACTAGATGGTAATAAACTCAAAATATATTCACCTATCTTTATATTAGATTATGAATTTGGTGTAATAAATACAATAATCAACAATATAAAGTCGAGAGCAGTTTAGAGTATGAGGGTTGACAATTTTTTTTCTGAAACCAAGTAATATTATCTCGAGGAGAATACAAATAAGAAACATGAGACATAGAAAACTGTTCAACATCTGGTATCTGTACGTTCCCTGCCCCTATATCCTAAGCCTTTTATTAAACAAGTTTATGGCTCTGCCGGAAAGACAAAGCTTAATCTAAGATATCACTTGTTACTTGTTACTAAAGATTAATAAAAGCGGGACGAACTATACCAGATGAACAGTCAAACTTAGATCGAAAATAAACTGACAAAGTCAATATTAACAAAGTGAAAGACCAACAGACAAAAAAAAGTACACAACACACAACATGGAACACTAGAGACTAAGCATCACGAACCCATCCAAAAACAGGGGGTGATCTCAGGTGTTCCGGAAGGGTGCATAGATCCTGCTCCACGTGTGGCACCCGTCGTGTTGCTCATGTTATTACAAACCCGGTTTATAGTCTAATTAGGTAGGTCACATTCGTGAAAAGAGAAGGGGATTGATGTTACGACGTAAGGAACATATCCGATATCATCTCTAAAACGGTTATTCAATAACAATCAACCAACTCATGATGGCATCCGTAAATTTACAATGATTTCGGCGTCACCGTTTGGAACCCTTGTTTAATAGCTTCCTTGTGAACAGCAACCCTCTATCTAGGAAATCATAATAGGAAATATAAGCCCGGGAATATCGTAGTATAAATTTGTGACCTGTGTTTGTTTTAAAAAAATAACTATACCACAAAATTGCAGTTTACACTAGTAATTCTGCTTTTATCTTAGCCGTATTTAGCACAACTTTTTGGAATTTTGAACCCTAAATGCTCTTCAACTTTGTACTTATTTGGCTTTATAAATATTTTGATATGAGCGTCACTGATGCGTCTTTGGTAGACGAAACGCGCGTCTGGCGTATAAAATTATAATCCTGGTACCTTTGATAACTATTAAGGGTAATCATTTCGATTGCGGCAAGGTTTGATTACAGTACCCCAAGTAAAGAAGATTTTGGGAAAGACAATTGAATAATCCAAAATAATGAGAACTTGCCTTTTAGGTCTGGTTTAATAGCCAATTAGGACATGCAATGGAATCATAACAGGAAAAAAGCCTCAACACTAAAATACCATGTATGTACATGTCATAGATAAAAAATACAAGTAAAGACAAAACAATAATATGAAAATACTGAAAACAATACTTCTATTATATTTCGACAGTCAAAGTAAAAGTATGATCAGGTTTTATTATTGCTTATTCTTTAGTTTTGTATGGTGTGTCATGTGTACTATTGTTTATCTGTTTGTCTTTTTCATTTTTAGCCACGGCGTTGTCAGTTTATTTTCGATTTATGAGTTTGACTGTCCCTCTGGTATATTTCGTCTCTCTTTTCAAGATTTTGCCAGAGTCGAAAAGAAATCTCCCTATCTGGAGTGTGCAATCAGTTCCAAGGTCTCAATAACATTGACCAATGAACCATGAAAATGAGGTGAAGGATGGATGAAATTTGTTGACAGACATGTACACCTTCCAATCATTTCATAATCCAAATATAGTTGACCGACTACTAAATCCTATTTAAACAACAGACCAAAACACTAAAATTAATATTGCCCAACGTACCATGAAAATGAAACCAAGTTCAGATGAAACCTGACAGACTGACATTTATACCTTACAGTTATTCCATATTCCACACGTAAATTACCTGCAGCTTATAGTATAGTTATCAAAAGTACCAGGATTATAATTTAATTGTCTACATAAGACTCACCAGTGACGCTCATATCAAAACAGTATCTGCAAAATTAACCGAATCATGTATTCTATTTTCATTTTTTTCACCGATCCAGGAAATGAGATAAAAGTCAGGTGAACACTATCTGACAGAAATCATAACACACATTAAGTCCTTACAAGGAGGTAATATATCAAATATAGTTCATCTTGTATTCATAAGTGAGAAACTCACTTGATGAAAAAAAAATATACCTTTTTTAAAAGCAGTCGCTGAACCATGAAAATAAAGTCGAGGACAATGGACATATGAAGCACGATTGGGGCCAGGTTTTATTACAATACCACTAGAAGAGAAGATTTATACAAAGATAATGGAATGATCCAAAATAATGAGAATAAGCCACCCCGATATTTTTGGTTTTATAAAAGCTGGAATTGGTCATGCCATGATATCAGAACAGAAAAAAACATCAACACTAAAATACTATGTATATACATAAAATTTAATTATGATTTAACGCGTCTTCTGATTGGTTGACTTTGTTATCTTATCAGCTTATAGATATAATTTTGTCATGTGTTTTTCATGGTTTCTCCTGTTTGAAATGGAATAGAGGATCAATTTATAAGAAATGACTGTAATATTTTTTTCTGTCTATTAGAAATAACAAAAAAAAATGTGGTGCACACTTTAAAATAGCCCGCTACGCGGGTTAATCAGTGTCCACCAGATTTTTTTGTGTTATTTCTTCATGGACAGCAATATTACAGTCATTCCTTAAGTAATATATTAAAGGCAGAAAATAATGTATCATATATTTCTACCATTGACTGTTAGAATTATAAAGTGTTATTAAATTACAATCATTGTTGTATGATCAGGTTTTTAATCTTTTTCTACTATTGAAAGAAATCTCCCTAATTGGAGTGTGTAATCAGTTCTAAGGTCGTAGTAAGAATGGTAAAGTAAGTATACATTTGAATTTTTTAGACTGTCCCTCACTCTATTAGGTAGATAATTTTGTTCATCTAGCTGTCAGACTAATGGGACAATGTCTATACCCCTTGCAAATGTATAACGGATATATATTTATCTGTCAAACTGAAGGATCCTAATAAGTATGTTTTGACAGTTTTTTTTTTTAATGACCTAAACTACCAATGAGAGACTTGAACGGTCGGAGTATGTCAAAACTCTTGTGTAAAGGAGATATATTTAGCACCTTCATCTATAGAATCTAGTGTGAACTGTATAATAAAACATATGTGTTTTTCTCAACTTTTGCCATCATTTTAGAGACTTGTCCTTTTCTAGAGTTAAATGATTTAAGAACATCAATAGTTTGAACACATAATTGATGTTATATCTTCTGCTGAATATTCTTTCACCTTACTGTTTAATAAAAACCATTGCATGTAAACAGTCTGTTAATATGTTCAAACTATATTTTGACAGGAATAATTTCTGCTGAATGAAGTTTTTTTCTGATAATAATTCAGTTAATGATCTAAATCAAGTCTGACAAATAGTCGTGACCTGTTCAGTAATAAGTAAGGCTATTTCCCACAAGATAACGTGGTTACCAGTATTTAGTTAATATCAGTCAATCAAGTTTATTTTTCTATGGCTTTTACTCTGTAAGAAGATTTACTAAAACATCTAAATTATTCATTGACTTTCAGATCACTGTGACAAAATGTTATGTGGAAACTCAAATGTAAAAAACAATGAAACTAACTTGATCGTATCTAAATAATATGAAACTTACAAATTGGTTAAGTTCTTATTATTCTGGTTCGTACTCAGTTGCATTTTTGGTATCAGCTTTTACTTTACGAGTATATCTAAATTCATAGTATTTATTTTTTGTAGATACCTCCAGCAATTACTGTTCCAGCCAAATCCCTGAAGCAATTAACATAAAGCAGATTTCTCTGTCCCGGAACCGCAACTTGAGCTGAAATCATGCAACTTGAAAAAAAACTTGATAAACTTTTAATTTCTAAAACATCTCTTCATTAAAGAGCTCATGTTTAGTAAAATATATGAAAAAATACAATACGTTTCTAAATTATAATACTAAATTATAATCCTGGTACCTTTGATAACTATTCTATAGGTTTCAGTGAAAAATAATCTTAAATCATTGACCATGTTGATATTTTGAAATATTAAACCTTATCTCCATTTAAAACTTCAGTGAACATTTCTCAGCTTAAAAATATCTTTCAAAAAGCGTTGTAGCATGCACATAAAAAAAATCATTTAATTTGTTGAAAATCAGTAGAAAGTGCCCCAAGATAAATGTTTTAAAAAAATTAAATAAAACTGAAATGTAAAATTTATTTGTGTTTGTTTTGTTTTCAAAAAGTTTTATTTATCTTGCACTTTAAAGAAGTCGGCACAGAAAGCTATGATCTATGCATTCCAGGTAAAAAATCTCCTGCAGCATTTGTTTTAAGAGAAAGTCAAGATAAATAAATGACTTCAAATTCAGATAAAGGTTTGTTTTAAGAGAAAGTCAAGATAAATAAAAGACTTTAAATTCAGATAAAGGTTTGTTTATTCCATATTTCTTTCTACGTAATATTTTATAAACACCAGATGCTCTTTCGTGTCTTAAAACATATTTAACTCTAAGTTTTTCGTTGGTCTATACTTCAATACAATCTCCCTAATATTGGCATGGAATAAATGCCTCTAACACTTTATTTCCCCTAATGAAGTAACGCAAAGTTCATTTCATATAATGACATCAGTTTTTTCGAGGCGTATAACTGCCGAGTCTCTAAACTTTATTGTAAACTAACCAAAGCATGTAAACATTGCGCTGTCATGTAATGTCCATATTCAAGAAACTTTTAAGAGGTTGTCGTCAGTACATCTTAATGATTTTGTCATTTAGGGAATTACTTGCTGATGGCAAATCTTTGATAGTCTCTATAAAATTCATTCGCTACTCTCAGATGTTCACATATTGACGACGAAAGTACAAAAACGTAAGGAGAAGTGTTATGATTGCCAATAAGACTATTTATCTACCTGCGACCATAGTAATTGCCTTTAGCAAAACCCCTTCTGTATAGTAAAAGAAAAAACTCATTATAGATACCAGGATTACATTTTGTATATACGTCAAACGCGCGCTTCGTCTTAAAAAGACTCATCAGTGACGCTCGAATCCAAACATGTTTAAAAGGTCAAAACAAACACGAAGATTAAGAGCATTGAGGACCAAAAATTTCTAAAAGTTTTGCCAAATACAGCTAAGGTTGTCTATTACTGAGGCAGAAAAGCCTTAGAATTTCAAAAATTCAAAGTTTTGTTAACAGTTAATTTATTATTATGAATATATCAATGATAACTCAAGTCAACACAGAAGTGCTGCCTGCTGGGCTGGTAATACCCACGGGAAATTAAAACTCAACCAGCAGTAAGTTGTAATAGGCATGACAACAAACAACTATTCAAAGATCTTCCTACAGTGTTTATCAATCATTTTAAAGAAGAAGTTTATTTCAAGGACCCATAAGTTTACACGAATTGTTCCTAAAATTACAGGCTTAAAGAAACAAAGGTCGTTTGGTGTTCTGCATGATGGAATTTGGTTTTAGAGTATGCATGATTCTGAGCGAGTGTACCAGTCTGTCCTTTTTTGTGATATACCAAAAGTAAATCTGATGTCATTATATAAATTGAACCTGATTAAGGAAATTGAACTGTAAGAGAAATTTATTCCATGTTGAAATTTGGGAGATTGTATTGGAGTATAGACGAACAACACTAAGAGTTACACAGGTCGTAAGGTGGTACCAAACACCGTGCATACCTTACAATCATTCCATACACCAAATATAGTTGGTTATATTAGTATCAAGTAAATAGTTATCAAAGGTACCAGGATTATAATTTAGTACGCCAGACGAGCGTTTCGTCTACATAAGACTCATCAGTGACGCTCATATCAAAATATTTATAAAACCAAACAAGTAAAAAGTTGAAGAGCATTGAGAATCCGAAATTCCAAAAAGTTGTGCCAAATACGGCTAAGGTAATCTATGCCTGTGATAAGAAAATCCTTAGTTCTTCGAAAAATTCAAAGTTTTGTAAACAGGAAATTCATAAAAATGATCACATAATTGATATTCATGTCAACACCGAAATGTTGACTACTGGGCTGGTGATACCCTCGGGGACGAAACGTCCACCAGCAGTGGCATCGACCCAGTGGTGTAAATAGTTATCACAGTCATTACAGGAAAAACCTCATATTGACAGATGAACCATGAAAGTGAGCAAGGTCAGATGGTGCTAGCCTGTCAGACATGTGCACATCAAAAATCATTCCATTCACCAAATATAGTTGACCTATTGCTTATCATAGTATGGCAAAAGACTTAACCTGGAAAACTTAATTTTGACCAATGAACCATGAAAATGAGGTGAAGGACAGAGTAAATCTGCCAGACAGACATTTTCACCTTACAATTATTTCATAATCCAAATATACTTGACCTCCTACTTGATACTTTTTGAAAAAAAAGACAAAATCACTAAATAATAAATATTTCCCATCGAAATAAACTACACCTTTTCTGAAACAGCCACTGACCCATGAAAAAGAGGTCATGGGCAATGGACATATTGTGACGAACTTCATTATGTGATTTTTTATCTTTTATTAATTATTAGCTTATTGTTCATAAATTGTAATTCATGAAAGGCAGCTCACTATCTTATTTTCATGGTTTATAAAGGTATGTATAAATTGCACCCTGATTGGCACCCCACTCATTGATTTACGCGCCAGGTAAAAATCATGTGACAAGTAGCACATGGTTTTTCATACAGGTAAAGTGGTTAGGCAGAGCACACCTAGATTTTGATGTGAACAGACGTTCTGTCTGCTGCAGTTCACTTATATTTGGTGATACCTCAGAATTGTCAATTCAGGACATGGAGATTCACAGGACAATATAATGTATTTGCTCAGGTAAGAACATTTATTTATATTTTTGAAGGTGTTATCATTTAGTTGTCATTTTGACTTATCAAACAGACCCGGAGACTTTTCATTCACGTGGCGGTCGATTTATGGTTTGAAATCTTGTTTTCCTTTGATTATAAATTTATTTGGGGTTCAATTATTTGTTTCAGGGGATGGTCCATGCAGTTTTAATTCTCAGTTTTGGAGTGGCAACGTTTGAGTGGCCAGACAACGTACGTCCCATTTATTGACACAGATCTTCCCAACTACCAGTTGTGAGGTTTAGTTTAACGTATCATACAACGGCCAAAATATATGTTATGTGGCAGAAATTACGTATTTACGTTTATAGAAGCTGTGGTATATTCACCGGAAGTTGGTGTTAGTTTACCGGAAGTCCGTGTTTCATTTATCGGAAGTGGCATATCAATATAGAAGCTATGCAATTAGTGAAATATATTTTATAAGTGAATATATAGTGTGCCATACATCTTATTGATGTTACAAGTGTACACTTTACATAGATAAATTCAGCCGTATAGGAAAAGCAAAATCAGAATGTTGAATTTGATGTATGCCTTTTTGTGCTACTTTGTTACATTTGTTGTTTATGTAGTGATATTAAGATGATAACACAATATTGACTGTTGTACCCCTATTTTTGACATTTTTACTCTTTGAGTATGTTTGTTTTGTTCATGCATCGTTGACAATGTAATGGAATTTGATGCGACTGTCATACAAGTGAGAGGTTTAGCTAGCTATAAAATCAGGTTCAATCCACCATTTTCTACATTAGAAAATGCCTGTACCAAGTCAGGAATATGACAGTTGTTATCCATTCGTTTGATGTGCTTGGACTTTTGATTTTGCCTTTTGATTTTTGATTTTCCTTTTTGAATTTTCCTCGGAGTTCAGTATTTTTGTGTTTTTACTTTTTACACAAGTCAATATTAAATAGTGAAAAGTTTAATAAAGTAAAAGTTTAGAATAATTCAATCTGAAAGTATTTGATGTTCGTTCCAAGCGACGTCCTAGATCTTGACCACAAACAGAGTGAATGATAGCAGATGTGATGAGACATTTTTCTGATTAGTTTCAATTTATACTTACTAACATTTCAGTTGTTTACTTTGTTTATTTGTATTCATTTGCATGTTATAATTATGTTTAGTTTTGTTTGATTTTGTTTATTTTTGTTTTAGTAAAATATTATTTTTTACTTGTGTTTCTGTGAATGTTAGCCAACTGACAATCCGATTATCATACGTCTTTACACATATGACAAACAAAAATTTGAAATTCATAATATTTTAGCTCAGCCAAATTTTCTCTAACATGGTTCTCAATATATTTGCAATTTCTCACATCCTACCCTATATTCTCTCTCTAGTGCTGGCAACCATTTTTTTTAAAGTGCAATTTTTGGACCCTTTTAAAAAAAAAAACTAAATACCCCGAGGTAATTGGGACAGGTTTTGATTACAGTTCCCCTAGAAAAAAAGATTTTGGCAAAAAGTGGAATGATCTATATTAATGATGAGAAAAAGCAACATATTTGTTACGTTCGGAGGACGTGTTTTTCAACAGGCTATAGTTATCAGCATTCCAATGGAAACGAATTGTGCCCCTCTTCTTGCCGACTTGTTTCTTTATTATTATGAGACTGACTTCATACAGGAACTTCTTAGGAAGAAAAATAAGAAGTTAGCAATATCCTTTAACTCTACTTTCCGCTATATAGATGATGTTCTTTCACTAAATAATTCAAAATTTGGTGACTATGTCGAATGCATCTATCCCATCAAACTAGAGATAACGCATAAAACAGATACAGTTATTGCGAACCCTATCATAGTTTTCCATAGATTCACCTGCAAGTTACCTGTCCATTTAAACTTTTGTAAGTTCTATTGTCCCATTGAACAAATACAACAGGTATTGTTCTCTGTATAGTTTATTTGATGGGACCTTTAAATTTCTTCCAAGAGAAATCTATCACTCATTGATTAATTTACCTGAACAAAAAATTAAACTGTCAATGATAAAAATACATGTACAAATAATAAATAAGAACTCCTGCAAAACTGCATGTGGCATTGTATTTATTCAATATCAATAATACATTTTTAATTGTTTCAATATAAACACTGATTCAAAAATTAAAAGTTGATTTCTGATCAAACTTTTGTATAATTAACCTACCTATAGGAGGGTTAGCTTGTCTAAGGGGAATTAGTTTGTTCATACTTCAGTATTTATGATAGTAAAATGAATCTGGGCCAAGTGTGCATTGCTATTATCTAGTTAAGTTAGTTTGCAAAATAAATTTCAAAGTCATTTTCAAAATTTCAAAATTATTCAAGATGTGAAATTAAAAGCGTTTGTTTAATCAATTTGGAATCACTTATTAACAAAAGATTCCTAATTTTACACTCCGTTTAACCCTATTTAAATATTGCAATCCAGCTGAAAGAAATACAAATAGTAAAAAAATATGCAAATATGTAAACCAACTAATTTTTGCAAGCAATTTTGTGGTGTTGTGTCTTATTATAAGAGTACAAATAAATCATTGTACAAAAGTTACTTTTTGGTCTTCCCTTACATAAAAACAGCAAGAAAATTATTCATCTATTCAGATACATAGCTGAGAAATCAATATAAAAGGAATAAGTTGAGATGAATAACTACTCAGATTCATACACCCTGGGCATCTATTATATTGATTTCTGTCCTAATAAATACACTATTGACATCCTTTCATGAAAACATAACAAAGCCTCAGTTTTGAATGAAGAATAAAAAAACAACCAGGGTATATTGAACAATTACAAGAGTATTTTCATTTATTTGGAAGAATTTTTTTTTACTCAGGTAAATTAATCAATGAGTGATAGATTTCTCTTGGAAGAAATTTTAAGGTCCCATCAAATAAACTATACAGAGAACAATACCTGTTGTATTTGTTCAATGGGACAATAGAACTTACAAAAGTTTAAATGGACAGGTAACTTGCAGGTGAATCTATGGAAAACTATGATAGGGTTCGCAATAAGTCGGTCTCATATCTTGACCCACTAGAAATTGACAATGAGGGTGGATTGAAAACAAACCTTAACGACAAAAGAGATGATTTCAGCTTTCCAATTGTGAACTGTCAATTTCTAAGTAGCAACGTTCCAGCAGCACCTGCATACGGTGTATATATCTCCCAATTGATACGATATTCTCGTGCTTGCATTTCCTATCATGATTTTCTTGATAGAGTGTTGTTGCTCACAAGGAAGCTATAAAAGCAAGAGTTCCAAATGGTGAAGTTGAAATCATCTCTTCGTAAATTTTACGGACGCCATCACGAGTTGGTTGACCGTTATGGAATAACCGTTTCACAAATGATATCGAATATGTTCCTTACGTCGTAACGACAGTCCCCTCCCCTTTCATGAATGTGACTACCGATTTAGACTATTAACCGGGTTTGTTATCTCATAAGCAACATGACGGGTGGCACAAGTTGAGCAGGATCTGCTTACCCTTCCGGAGCACCTGAGTTCACCCCTAGTTTTTAGTGGAGTTTGTGTTGTTTATTCTTTAGTTTTCTATGTTTTGTTATGTGTACTATTGTTTGTCTGTTTGTTCTTTTCATTTTTAGCCATGGCGTTGTGAGTTCATTTTCGATTTATGAGTTTGACTGTCCCTCTGGTACCTTTCGTCCCTCTTTTATGTCTGGTTAAATTGCTAAATAGGTCATGCAATGAAATCAGAACAGCAAAAAAAAACATGTATACAAAAGTACCATGTATAAACATGTAATAGATTAAAAAGCACACATCAAGACAAATAGATAATATAAAAATATTGTATAAAAAGATTTCTACCTTTTTTCACAGTTAGAATTATAAAGTGTTATCAAAGTACCAAATTGTATGATAAGATTTTAAATATTTTGCTATATTCGCAAAGAAATTCCATCATGTCTGGAGTTTGGAATTAGTTTCAAGGCCTCAGTTAGAACGGAATGGTTAGTAAACATTTAAACATTTAAACTGTCCCTTACTTAATAAGGTAGATATTTTTGTTCTTCTAAATGTCAGAATGATCCTAATGGGACAATGTCAATGTGTGATGGAGATATATTTAGCTGTCAGCCAATGAGACAATGTCAAGAACCCTTGTAATTGTATGACGGAGATAATTTTAGCTGTCAGACTAATTAGACAATGTCTAGACCCCTTGTAATTGTATGATGGAGATATATTTAGCTGTCAGACTGATGGGACAATGTTTTGACCCCTTGTAATTGTATGATGGAGATATATTTAGCTGTCAGACTAATGGGACAATGTCTAGACCCCTTGTAATTGTATGACGGAGATATATTTAGCTGTCAGACTAATGAGACAATGTCTAGAACCTTTGTAATTGTGTGACGGAGATATATTTAGCTGTCAGACTAATGGGACAATGTCTAGACCCCTTGTAATTGTGTGACGGCAGATATATTTAGCTGTCAGACTAATGGGATAATGTCTAGACCCCTTATAATTGTGTAACGGAGATATATTTAGCTGTCAGACTAATGAGACAATGTCTAGAACCTTTGTAATTGTGTGACGAAGATATATTTAGCTGTCAGACTAATGGGATAATGTCTAGACCCCTTCTAATTGTATGACGGAGATATATTTAGCTGTCAGACAGACGGATCCTAATATGTATGTCTGTAACAGTATGTTGTAATGACTTTGACTACCAATGAGAGCCTTGCACGGTCGAAGTATCTCCATAACTCTTGTGTAAAGGGAATAAATTTAGCACCTACATCAATAGAAATGTGAACTGTATAATAAAAAATATGTTTTATTTTCAACTTGTGCCGTCATTATAGAGACATGTTTTTTTTTCCGGAGTTGAATGATTAAAT
Organism: Mytilus galloprovincialis; assembly: GCF_965363235.1. NCBI lineage: Eukaryota > Metazoa > Mollusca > Bivalvia > Mytilida > Mytilidae > Mytilus > Mytilus galloprovincialis. The sequence goes on from NC_134841.1 coordinate 2,668,647, forward strand.
GACATCCATCGTATTGACACATAATTGATGCTGTATCTTTTACTGAATAACCTTTCACCTTTCTGTTTAACAAAAGCATTGCATGTAAACAATCTGTTACTATGATCAAACTATATTTTGACAAAATAATATTTACTGAATGAAGGTTTTTTTCTGATAATAATTCACTTAATGATCAAAATCTAGTCTGACAAAAAGTTATGACCTATGCAGTAATAAGTAAGGCTATTTCCCACATACCAGTATTTAGTTAATATCAGTCAATCAAGTTTAATTTTCTCTGGCTTTTAATCTGTAAGCAGATTGACTAAGACAACCAAATATATATCATTGACTTTCAAATCACTTTGACAAAATGTTATGTGGAAAATCATATGTAGAAAACAATGAAACTAACTTGATAATATTTAAATTATGTGATATTCACATATTGGGTAAGTTCTTATTGTTGCGTTTCTTACTCAGCTGCATTTTTGGCATTACCTTTAACCTTACAAGTATATCTATAAATAATATTTATATCTAAATTTAAATTTTAGATACCACTAACAACTACAGTTCCAGCCAAAGCCCTGAAGCAATTATTATAAAGCAGATTTCTCTGTCCCGGAACCGCAACTTGAGCGGAAATAATACAACTTGGAAAAAACATGATAAGGTTGATAAACTTTAATTTCAAAAACATCTCTTCATTTTCAGGTCTTATATTTAGTAAAATGAATGAGAAATTACAATACCTTCTCTCCATTTTAAACTTCAATGAACATTTCTAAGTTAAAAATTATATAACAAAAAGCGTTGAAACATGCACATAAAAAAAATCATTTCATTCGTTGAAAATCAGTAGAAAATGCCCAAAGATTAATGTTTTTAAAAAAAGAATTAAAACTGAAATGTATAATTTATTGGTGTTTGTTTTGTATTCAAAGAGTTTTTTTATCTTGCACTTTACAGAAGTCAGCACAGTAAGCTATGGTCTATGAACTGGTAAATGAACTCCTACAGTCATTTTTGTTAAGAGAACATCAAGTTTAGTAAATGACTTCAAATTCAGATGAATGTTTGTTTCTTCCATATTTCTTTTGACGTAATATTTGCCATTAACACCAAATGCCCTTTTGTTTCTTAAAGCCTTAGCAACTCTAAGTCTTCCGTTCGTCTATACTTCAATACGATCTCCTTAATATTGACATGTAATATTTGCCTCAGACAGTTCATTATCTTTTATGAAGGTAATGCCAAGTTCATTTTATATAATGACATTAGATTTTTTGGAGGCGTATAACTGCCGAGCGTCCAAACTGTATTGTTATTATCAGAGGAGAAACTAACAAAAACATTTGAACATTGTGCTGTCATGTGACGTTCTTAGTCAGGAACAATATAAGAAGTTGTCGTCAGTACATCTTAATGATTTTGTGATTTAGGGAATTACTTGCTAAGGCAAATCTTTGATAGTCTTTATAAAATTCATTCACATTTTTACTACACTCAGGGTTATATTAAGATGTTCACACATTGATGACGACAGTACAAAAAAGTAAAGAGATGTGTTATGATTGCCAAAGAGAAGATTTATCCACCTGAGACCAAAAGACGAGTATGTTTACAACAATAGGTCATAGATCCGCCTTTAGCAAAAACCATTCTGTATGTAAGTTGTAATAGGCATGACAAAATACAACTGTTTAAAGATCTTCCCACAGTGTTTAATCAATAATATTAAAGAAACAATTTATTTTAAGGACCAATAAGTTTTCATAAATTGTCCCTAAACTTATAGGCTTTAAGAAACAAAAGGTGATTTGGTGTTCTTCAGGATGGAGTTTGGTATGAGAGTTCGCATGTATTTTTTCATTTTTCATAGTAAACACTTGTATGCCAACTTTTATGCCAAATACTCATACGTGGTGCGTTACGCAATGTCAACAAGAAAGAAAAATGGCAATGAGCATTTCGAAAAGCTCATCCGAGAAAAAGCAAACTTTGAGATATTAAGGCAAGGTGACTGAGAAACACTATAAAAAGGCACGTGGGTTCAATAAAAAGAGACAGGCGATGTGGTTGTAGAGTGTGCATGATTCTGAGCGGTTGTATCAGTCTGTCATTTTTTGTGATATATCAAAAATAAATCTTATGCCATTAAATGAATTGAACTTGATTAAGGAAAATGAACTTGAAGACATTTATTCCATGTAAAAATTTGGGAGATTGTATTGCAGTATAGACAAACCAAACTAAGAGTTACACAGGTTTTAAGTTGGTACCAAACACCTTGGCTAAAAGTAATTTGGCTCGTTTAATTTTCATAAAATTTGACAAAATATTTACTTTCACCCTTTAAGTTGCAGTCTTGTAATGACTGCTCCATAGGCTTACATGCAAAACAGCTGATCTTTGAAAATAAAAAAATAAAAAATGCTCCATAGAAAAAAAAATTTCGAGTTCATATCATGTATGTACTAACGTGAAATTGTGATTTAATCGAAAAAAAGGGGGTCATGCCACGAAGAATAAAAAGTTACGCAATCCTGAAGTGAAAACATTTTTATTCTACTTTCTGTTTGCTTTTTTTACTAGGCCGCACCACTTCCAGTAAACATGATATCCTTCCACTTTCCTGGATTCATATCCCCAAAAGATGGAAGAGTTTTTACAAAAGTCTATACATATGTTTCAATTTAGTATAAACCTATAATCAAACAGAAAAAATTGAGTTCAAAAAATTTAGAAAAAAATGCACTTTTTTGTTTCGCTCCATGTTTTGACATGCACCGGAAACTTGAATGTAATACAAGACTGGTACCTATAACAATAATGAAATGTCTTAAAAAAATAAATCATTTACTTAGTTTCATTAAGTAGCCATATTTGAACAAAAAAAAAATGCCATTATAAGAACTGTTTGGCTGTATTAATAAAAATAACCCCACTATTAAAGCAGTACCCCTTTCTGAAAACAGGCAAAATTTGAAAATCAGTCATGTTTACTAAATGATCTGTAAATCTCATTCTAGTATATCTTTATGAATGTTTTCCTATTATTTGGATGCTGTGGAGCTAGAAGAGTATTCTTATTTTTTATTTTTATTTTTTTTCTCCTGTTTAATTGAACCACATTCAAAAGTTTACCCCTCCCCCTTTTTTCAATGAAATCTACCCAAGTGGGCCTCTTGTTTAAGTCAAAATTGAAAAACTTCCCCAAACTTTTTCATATTGAAGAATTTGCTACAATACAACTATCTTGACACAAGAAAGACCATACCTATCTCTTTTTTGACTATACTGGTCTTTATACATGCCTACTAAATCATGGTTTTTAGACTGTACTAAATAAAATAAAATAAAAATTAATAAAAAAACAAAATGAATACTCAAATTGGTGTTTTTGGTAAGAATATTGGTTACTTGTCACACCTAATCACAAAAATCCTCGTCATGATGGACAGTTTTAGAAAAATTCTACTTTTTAAACAAATTTTTAACCCAAATATGGAAATTTCAATTAACCATGCAGTGCCGCAGACAGGAAAAGAAGTATAGACTCATGAAAAATGAACATTTTGTGAAAATCTTTTCACCAAAAGTTCATTTCATACATATTCTACCTAAATGTCAACAATTGATCCATGAAAATAATAACTCTCAAGAAAAACCTTACTTTTGTATGTAGATGTCTCTTCAACTTTGCTATAATTTTCAATAAAACTGTGCAACAAGAATTTTCACCATAGGAAGAAGATTTCATTGCGAGAAAAAATCTTTCTATGTCCTTTTTAATTGAAAATCATGTATGTAATACAATTAAAATCTCAATTTGCCTCAAACTGTTGTGCTTTATATCTATTAATACTTTTGAATGGTGTCTAGTATAAAAATGCCTAATTATTACATAATTTCATTTTTTTCAGTGTAACTTGATACCCCATGATGTTTTTTTCTCTTAAAAGTTCTTAAATCATGATGTTTTATCATTCTGGGCACACAACAGTCCACATGAGCTTGCTGTGAACATATGAAAAAATTACCCTATGCAGGTTGTAGTCTTGTAATTGACTGCTCAATATGCTTACATGCAAAACAATTGGTCTTTGAAAATAAAAAAATAAAAAATGCTACATAGAAAAAAAATTTCATGTTCATATTATGTATGTGCTAATGTGAAATTGTGATTTAATGAGACTCGCGGGTATAAGATTTTCGGAAAAAAATCAAACATTGATTTTTCATAACAAATTTTATCTATTACCTTGAGCAGTTGATACTTTATCATATGGTACAAAAATCATTCCAAAAAATCAATTCGTGTTGGCCCCAGGTAACTTTTAAAATGTGGATATCATTGAAAAAGCTCCAAATTATCTCCCTTTGGTGCAAAAATGCTATTTTCTGGCATTAAAATTGAAATATCTTTTTAACTTATTGGTGACCTATATTTTTATTGTTGTTTTCGAATAAGCTGTACATAAACTATATAATTGTAAAATTTAAGCAATTTTTGTAAATAAGTTCTTTTTTTATTTCGATATTACCGCTATTTTCCCTATTAGTTTAACAGAAAAAAAGGACATTAACAAAAATGTATTCTTCTTTCGAAGGCAGATTGTGAGCGTAAATGAACGGTGACCCCATTTTTTTATTTCATTTTTCTATCAGGTATAAGATAAAGTTCATTTATAGGAAAATATAGAGAAATCCTATATTAAATAAAATTTTGGATTGAGACCCGCGAGCCCCCTTGATCGAGAAAAAAGGGGGTCATGCCACAAAGAATAAAAAGTTACGCAATCCTGAAGTCAAAACATTTTTTTTCTACTTTCTGTTTGCTATTTTTACTAGGCCGCACTACATCCAGTAAACATGATATCCTTCCACTTTCCTAGATTGATATCCCCAAAAGATGCAAGATTTTTTTAAAAGTCTATATATATATATATATATATATATATATATATATATATATATATATGTTTCAATTTAGCATAAACCTATAATCAAACAGAAAAAATTGAGTTCAGAAAAAAATTCAGAAAAAAACGCACTATTTTGTTTCCCTCCATGTTTTGACATGCATCGGAAACTGGAGTTGTAATACAAGACTGGTACCTTTAACATCAATTTAAAAATTTCAATGAACTTGAACCACATACATTCTCGGAAATATTTTTTTGGATAAACAGCAGTTTGACGAACCTTAATTTTGATCATTGAGAAGCCTACTATTTCTTCAACACTACAACGTCGATAAAACTTTAAGCTGATTTTACAGAGTTATCTCCCTGTAGTGGTAGGTACCACCTTAAGAAACAGACGTATTTTGTGTTAATCTGCAAAAAAATCGTCAAAAACAAAGTTTTTCAGGTCTAGCCAAAAATTCATACTAAATCTTTATATAAATGAAAGAGTCTAGTAAGGGTAATTTGTTATTACAAAATTCCTTATCTAATCATTAATCATTTAATACACAGATTAGGTTCATCAAAATCTAAGACATGTAAGACATTTGTACAGATAATAATTAGTATATCAAACAAGTAGGAATGTCACACACTGTTAGATAGGACAAATGATAAATCATTATCCAAACATGACACAAAACAATAACACTTAATTGAAAAAGGTGTGTGCAGATAGTATTCAAAACATAAATAAATTTTATAACTTAATTAAAGGTTATCACTATTACAAAACGAACCATCCTAAATAAAAAATAAATTAAAAAAACTTTATTAGAGTTACTGATTTTTTTAGCATGACCAGTTATTTTCTAAGTTATTGTTAAGTTAAGCCGGTACTTATCCATCAGAAGGTTCTAATTATGGGTCAGAATTAGAACAAATGTTACACTTCTGAACTATATAAAAGTTATTAAAAACTATTCTGAACTCTATAAAAGGTATAATTAGTAGTCTGATTGGCATATTATAGTTAGTCCTTTACAGCATTTTGATACTAAATAAATGTACACAATTCATGACTTGTCTGTCAATGTGTTGCCCTCTCAATGTCGTTTGGTGATTAACAAGCAAATGAAATACAGTCACTCAATGCTTGTTTAATATGAGCATCAAAACATTTTCTCCTTAACATGGTAAATTATAAACTTTTTGGCATCTCTAAATATTGTTTCACAATATCTGTCAAGACTAATTCATATACTGTAATTCAACCATATATCAAAAAATCTTATTTTCAGACCATGTAAAAAAATGTAATAAATTAATAAACACAAATTAATAAAAACACATAAAGAAAAAAAGATAATATAAAAATATTGCATAAAAGATTTCTACCTTTTTTTTGACAGTCAGAATTATATAAAGTGTTATCAAAGTACCAAATTGTATGATCAGGTTTTACAGATTTTGCTATTTTCACCATGTCTGGAGTGTGCAATCAGTTTCAAGGTCTAAGTTAGGACGATATAGTAAGTATACATTTGAATTGTTAGACTGTCCTTTACTTATTTAGGTAGATATTTTTTGTTCATCTAGCTTTCAGACTAATGGTACAATGTCTAGATACCTTGAAATTGTGTGACGGAGATAAACTTAGCTGTCAGACTAATGGGACAATGTCTAGACCCCTTGCAATTGTGTGACGGAGATATATTTAGTTGTCAGACTGAAGACTGATGGGACAATGTCTAGACCCCTTGCAATTGTGTGACGGAGATATATTTAGCTGTCAGACTAATGGGACAATGTCTAGACCCCTTGCAATTGTGTGACGGAGATATATTTAGCTGTCAGACTAATGGGACAATGTCTAGACCCCTTGAAATTGTGCGATGGAGATATATTTAGCTGTCAGACTAATGGGACAATGTCTAGACCTCTTGCAATTGTGTGACGGCGATATATATAGCTGTCAGACTAATTGGACAATGTCTAAACCCCTTGCAATTGTGTGACGGAGATATATTTAGCTGTCAGACTAATGGGACAATGTCTAGACTCCTTGCAATTGTGTGACGGAGATAAACTTAGATGACAGACTAAAGACAGACTTTGGTGTCTATCTTCAAAAAACCCTCCAAATTAAAGTTCAAGAAAAAACTTCCGTACTAAATCTTTGTATCAATGAAAAGATTCTAGTAAAGGTAATCTGTGGTCACAAAATTCCTTATATGATAATTAACCATTGAAAATACACAGATTAAGTTCATCAAATTGTAAGACATCTTTACAGATTACATAATTGGCATGTAAAACGAGGTTGGGAAAGTTAAAGTGTAAGATGGCACAAATGGTACATCATTATCCACACATGAATCATTTCAATATAAAAATAAATTCTACCACTTTATTAAATGTTATCACTATTACAAGCCTAAGATATTAAATTAACACTCCTAAATAAAACAAAATTGAACACAAAAGCTTATCAGAGTTCCTGATTTTTTTGTAAGAATGACCAGTTCTTTTCTAAGTTAATGTTAAGTTAAGCAAGTACGTATTCATCAGAAGGTTCTAATTCTATAACAGAATGAGAACAAACGATACAATTCAGAATTATTTGAATGGTATGAATATCAATGCAGGGTATCATTAGAAGTCGGATTGGCAACCAGTAAAACTGCGAACTACTGCTCACTGATGATCCCCCCGCCCAAATATTTCGGCAAGTTGTTGAGTGATGAATCTGAAAAAGCATCACACGGTATATCTATTATATGTAATGACCCTGAAACCAAACTTCAAAAATCCTTGTATTGTTGTTCATGAGAGATGTGACAAAAAATATTTATTGGCCGGACAGACAGAGGTAAAACATTATACACCCATTGTAGTCCTTTACAGCATTTTGATATATAAAGGTACACATAATTCATAACTTTTCGTTAGTTTATTGCCCTCTCAATATATTTTGGTTAATTGTGTTGATTGCTTGCTGCTTCATAGATGTTTTCTCCACATCTCCTTTGATTGAAAATGAAGTCACTTAATTAGGGATCAATGTCACCTTAACAACATCTTGCCTATTGTTTAAAACTGTAATGCCCGATGTCATTTTTGCTTTTATTGTGTTAATAGAAAGATCCTTCCTTAACACATTTCTTTTTTCTTCTATTAAATCAACAACCAAATGAAACGCTGCAATTCCATGCTTGTAAAACTAGAGCATCAAATATTTTCTTCATGAAATGTTAAATTAATATTTTTAATCTCTTAACTATTGTTTCACAATATCTTTCAAGACTAATCCACATACAGTAATTCAGCCAAAGAATGAATAACCTATTTTCATTCAAAACATCGACATTGAAAAGTTACCATTATTCATCCAAGTTTTTAACTCTGGGGGTTTTACTTTCCATTTGGTTATTAAATATGTGTTATGTCACTGTACTTTTCAATGTGATATAAAAAAAAAACGACACACTTTCGAATACAATGTCTCATTTACTGACCGAGATTTATCTTATGTTAACAACCTAAGAGAAAAAAAGATTTTCCGTCAAGTTTCACATATCATTACCATGATAAAAAAAGAGGTCATGGTCAAATGATACATGTCAGACAGATATGTACACAAAAAACAATCATTTGATGCACCAAATATAGTTGTTTTATTGTTGATTATAATGTCTAAAAAGTTATCGGAATTTCATTGGGGACTAACTGTGCAACACTCATTATTAACCTGTTTCTGTATTGTAATAAGTTACAATTAATGACTTAAATCATCAAAGACCCATCAAAACAACATCTGATACAAAAATTTAATAGACTTTTAGATTTCTGGATGCTATCTTGGCTCTCGATAAAGTAGACTTCAGTATGTACACTAACGAAAGCTAAAACTAACAATGAGCAATGTCCTTTTCAGAATCTTGATATCTATATCTTTAATGGTTAGCTTAGTACCAAAATATATTACAAAAGAGATGTTTTTCATTTCCTATAGTTAATTTTTCATTTTAGATGATGACATTCTCTGTCACCATCTTATGTTGTTTATATATCTTAACTTGATCGATTCGCTCGATTGTGTAGTAGTGAATTTTTAAAATTTATATAAAAAAGAAGATGTGGTATGATTGCCAATGAGACAACTATCCACAAAAGACCAAAATGACACAGAAATTATCAACTATAGGTCACCGTACTGCCTTCAACAATGAGCAAAGCCCATACCGCATAGTAAGTTATAAAAGGCTCCGATAAGACAATGTAAAACAATTCAAACGAGAAAACTAACGGCCTTATTTATGTACAAAGAAATGAACGAAAAACAAATATGTAACACATAAACAAATAGCAACCACTGAATTACAGGCTCCTGACTTGGGACAGGCACATACATAAATAATGTGGCGGGTTTAAACATGTTAGCGGGATCCCAACCCTCCTCCTAACCTGGGACAATGGTATAACAGTACAACATAAGAACGGACTGTAAAAATCAGTTGAAAAAGGCTTAACTCATCAGAAGGACAAAAATACAAGTGGACGTGGCCCGGTACTTATACATCCCGACACAAAAAGACACAATGAACAGATCTGAGAGTACTTGCAGTTGTCTGACAGCTAGTTCAAAGCCACTAACAACTAATAAAAAATTAATGCAACTAAGACTATACTATCAATCCGTACACATCCAGCATCCAATGGATTTAGTGTAAAGACGTCATAAACAGCTAGAAAAAACATGACCTTGTGCAATGCCAAGTTACAGGTATCGACAGATTGTAAATCCATGAATATGTGTATGCATATAACATACTAGTCATATTTAGTTAGCTTTTAATTTACTGATAACAAAATCAATATTTATACCAATAAAAACAATATTCAATGATCTTATTACAATGTTGAATAGGTAACCTTTTAGAATAAGGAGCGACAAGTTTACATGAATCATTTCTAAATTTCCGGGCACGGTTAACAACATTTCCGTAAAAATGAGGATGTGTTATCCCGTTTGAAAAAAAACTTTTCTACACGTACAACCAAACTCCGAAACCAAATCTTTATATCTATGGAAAAATTTAGTAAAGGTTTTAAGTAATTTATGGTGTATTACTGAAACATATTACACCAGGGTTTCCAATATCAAAATCAAAAACAAGTCAAAACATTAATAGAATTTTATCATCGTTTCAACAACATCATTGGGAAAATATAAATAAATCAACATCGTCATGCAGACATCTTATATGTACAAGTATTTCACATCCAATCTTTTATGGTAATATTCTTTACAAAATGTCATCATTTATCTAACAAACTTACTAAACCTTTAAATCTACCTATTCAGAAGGGAAATAGTTACGATAATGTTGTCATGTTATTAGAGATGGCCTATGTTGGTATTGATATTGATTCACTCATAGAGTCTTTGCATCAGAAATAAATTCCAATCGGTTTAGTTGAGGTCTGGAGCTGGCATGTCAGTAATTGCTAGTAGGTAATGTATGCATCATTGTCATTTTGTTTAGTATTTTCTGTTACCTTTTCTGACATCACACTCGGACTTCTTTTAAACTGAGTTTTACTGTGTGTATTGTTACTTGTTTGTTTTCTCTACAATGGCGAGATGTATAGAGGGAGGTATGATATCTAACAAAACATTTGCGCCTGTCCCAAATCAGGAGCCTCAAGCCTTTATTAGTCTTGTGTGATTTTTTTTAGTTCATTTTTATGGTTCGGAGTTTAGTATGCCGTTCAAACACAGTTTTGTTTAGGGAGCCAAAGGAAGCCGCTTCCGGTTGTGGGATTTTCTGACTGTGTTGAAGACTCATTGGTGACCTTCTTCAGTTTTCTTCTCTTTGGTCAGGGTTTTGTCTCTTTGACATATTCCCCATTTCCATTCTTAATATATTAATAAACAACCCCCCATGAAAATGAAGTAAAGGGAAATGATATCTGACAGACAGACTGAACATATTACCATCATTCCATTTATCATATAAACTTGACCTATAACATATAACTTATGGTTTTGATGTTATATTGGTTATTCTCCACGGATTTTGTCTAATGCTTAGTCCTTTGCTGTGTGTGTTACATTTTAATGTTGTGTCGTTGTTCTTCTCTAATAATTAATGCGTTTCCCTCAGTTTTAGTTTGTTACCCCGATTTTGTTCTTTGTCCATGGTTTATGAGTTTTGAACAGTGGTATACTACTGTTGCCTTTATTTATAATATTCGACCAAAGACCCTTAAGGGGGCTCCTGGGTATAAATCTTTTTTTTTTTTTTTCTAATATAGGATTTCGCTATATTTTTTTATAAATGAACTTTATCATATACTTAAAAAAAAATTAAATAACAAGATGGGGTCACCGTTCATTTAAGCTCACAATCTCCCTCTGGAAGAAGCATACATTTTTGTTAATGTCCTTTTTTTCTGTTGAACTAATAGGAGAAATAGATGTAATATCGAAATAAAAAATAACCTAATTACAGAAATCGCTTAAATTTTACAATTATTTAGTTTATGTACAGCTTATTTGAAAACAATAATAACAAATATAGGTCACCGATGAGTTAAAAAAGATTTAATGCCAAAAAAATGACATTTTTGCACCAAAGGGAGATAATTTTGGAGCTTTTTCAATGATATAAAAATTTTAAAAGTTATCTGGGGCTAAACCGAATCAATTTTTTGGGTTGATTTTTGTACCATATCATAAAGTAATAACTAATAGCGTAATAAATAAAACTTGTAATGAAAAAATAAAGGTTTAATTTTTTGCTGACATTTTGTACCAAGGAGCCACCTTAAGAGGTCTATTTGCATATCAAACAATGGAGTCTCTCGAACATTCACAAGGAGTTTATGGAAAAATTTTATTGGTTTGTGAAGGCTGCTTTACCTATAACTGTATATATTTTTGTCAGTTCAAAGTTTCTATTTATCTATAATAAATGTAATCATATAAGGCAAAATGCAAAAAAAAGTGAAATTTTCATTAAAAGGCTATACATAAACTCATCATAGATACCAGGACTAAATTTTATACATACGCCAGACGCGCGTTTTGTCTACAAAAGACTCATCAGTGACGCTCGAATCCAAACAAGTTAAAAAAAAAAAGCCAAATAAAGTACGAAGTTGAAGAGCATTGAGATCCAAAATTCCTAAAAGTGCTGCCAAATACAGCTAAGGTAATCTATACCTGAAGTAGAAAAGCCTTAATATTTCAATAAGGAGTTGTCAGGAAATTTCCCTCACTGTCCTTAAATGTACATATTGTCTTGCTGATTATTTCTTATTTAAGTTTCTCTCTATCCTTAATCATTTTTATGATATGAGGCAAAAATGTAATCAAAATGGTAAACAATGTTATCAAAGGGCAATAACTCTAATTATGAGTGGATTGACGATTTCAACCATGCATACTTATTTGCAAATTTGATCTTGCTGATCTTTTTTTGCAAATTTAAGTTTTTCTACATCTGTTATAGTTTTCAAGATAAAAGTAAAAAATAAAACAAAAATATTAAAATTTGTCATCTAACGGCAATATTTGCAGTTTCTCACATAATTTCCTATGTTCTATCCCTAGTGATAGAAGCACTAATTGATCCTAATGGGTATGTCTACGACGAGGTTTGTTAACGACCTTTACTTCCGATGAGCGTCTAACACGGTAGGAGTATGTCTTGAAGTCTTGTGTAAAGGGGATATTTTTAGTACTTACATCAATAAAACCTAATGTGAATTGTCTAATAAAACATATGGTTTTTTTTCTCAAGTTGTGTCATCATTGTAGAGACATGTCTTTTTCTGGAGTTAAATGATTGAATAACATCAATAGTTTGAACACCTTATTGATGCAGTAACCTCTACTGAATAGCCTTTCACTGTTAAATAAAAGGATAGCATGTAAATAGTCTAGATCTGTTACTTATGTTCTATTAATTCATTTTTTGATTTGACTGGAACAATATTTGCTAAATAAAGGGTGTTTGATAATGAATTTTCAGTTAATTGTCTAGTCTGACAGAGTAAATGGTCATGACCTGTGCAACTACAAGTAAGGCTATTTCCTACAAGATAACTGAATTACCAGTATTTGGTTAATATCAGTCAATCAAGTCTATCTTTTCTATGCCGTTTAATCTACAAGCCGATTGACTAAGATAACCAAATTTATTTATTTTTCATTGACCTTCAGATTACTTTGACAAAATGTAAAATATGCAAAAAATCTAATTTAGAATGTATACACATTGGGTAAGCATGTATGAAATTGTTTCCTTTTCATTTGTTAAGACAGTGATTGGGGAATTAATGAAACTTAGATCTGATAATATTATCAAGTAATGCAGCTAAATGTCAGTCAGCATATACTTCTTAGATAATAAAACTGATATCAAAATTAAGCATTTAGCGTCAAGGCTAACACAGAGAAAATAGTTTTTCCTGAAACAACAATTGTTATATTAATGGTATTTTTTTTTTTTTTTTTTTTTTTTTGTCGTTTGTTTATGTGATTTATACGTGTTACTCGTTTCTCGTTTTTTATATAGATTAGACCGTTGGTTTTCCCGTTTGAATCTTCTAGTAATTTTGGGGCCCTTTATAGCTTTTTGTTCGGTGTGAGCCAAGGCTCCGTGTTGAAGGCCGTACATTGACCTATAATGGTTTACTTTTATAAATTGTTATTTGGATGGAGAGTTGTCTCATTGGCACTCACATCACTCTTCCTATATCCATATAACTGCAGTTATAATCATTCCTCTCTATGCTATAGATGGTTAACATTTCTATATCTTCCTATTATCAACCCAGTGATTATAAAAGATACCCACCAATTTAATGAATACGATATTTGTTACAATTATAACATGACTTTTTGTTTGCGCTTTTCTTTACTCCAATTATAACAAAGGAAAACAATGTCCAAAACAAATTGAAATAAAACTTAACTACATTTTTGGTTTGGTTTTATTTTTTGACTTCCAACTACTGTTAATTCATTTATTAAATATGTTCATATATCAATATTCTTATTTTGAGAAAAGTTTGCTAATTGAGAGAACTATGTTGCGCAGCATTTAATTAATGATGATGAAATTTAACAGAACTTGTTTATTTAAAATATGTTTGCACTCTCAAGAATGATGTATGAGAGAGTAAATTATTCTTCCGACAAGGCTTAATAAGGTTATTAGCTTCCGGAGTTAAGAATATTCTTTTCCAATCTTACAATAAAAGCCTTGTTAGCTATCATAAATCTAACGTATATAAATAATTAAGTTATTATTTGAGTTGATAGAAGAAAGCTGTTATTAGACATGTCATCATTTCCTCCTCAGCTTCAATCACTAAATCAAGTTACGTATTTTATCTAGAGATATTACCCTCACAATTATTTATTTACATGGCAGAGTAATGTTTTAATAAGTTTTTACTAAAATGGAATTAACAATAGAACAGAAAAAAAACCTAATCAGTTTTTCTTTCCACCTTCAAAGCAAAGATTTTCGCAGATGTATGTAGTGAAATGTAATTTGTTTGTGACATGAATGCATGTAAAACCCTTAGCTTTTGATATGTATTTGCATGATCAATGAACACAACAAATCAGGGAATCATCTGCACAGGAAATATAAATTCATTATCTATACCTCTTGGAAACATTATAAAACAATTACTTTTACAGATCAGTACACTAAAAGGTTGGAAGAACCCTATATTGTTCACTTGGCATATAGCATAATATAGATTGTTTCCGTTTTATAGAGGCATAAGCTGCATGCTGTCAAATCAATGTTCACTGATTTGACTCGAATTATCATACTTGATTTATAACATTCTAAAAAGTATATCCAAATTATAAAATATATAAAATCAACAATTTAAGAGGCACAGACTTGATAATATCTCATCTTTTGCTAAGGGGTTCCTTTGAAGTTCACACGAATAGTAATTTTATGAGGTATTATTCACTTGCAAGGGAATTCTTCATAAGTGATGTTTCTATGCTTATTTTGGCAAAACTGAGCCAAATGTGTTGCTTAAGCGAATTATTATATCACTATCATTAATGATTGTCCAAAAACAAATTCTATTTTTTGTCTATATCTCGTAGACAATGTCCATTTAATTAACTCAGAAAATTGACTTTCAACCAAAGACTGCTAAAAATAACATGTCACTTGTAATCATTTCCCAAAAAAACATTTAGAATTTAATTCAGAAAATATCTGCTTCCAACATATAAGCTAAGTAAATATTCAAAGAATAACGACTCCCACCACACATTCAAAGCAATTGCAGTAATAACTCACAGAATAACAATTTCCAATACATAAGCTTAGAAATCACTCAAAGAATAACGATTCCCAATACTTAAGTTTTGTAATTACTCCGAAAATACCGATTACCAATACCTAAGCTTAGTAGTTATTGAGGTGCACATTTTATGATTCTTTAAAAGAGCTAAATAATAGTATCAAAGATGAATGGGCTCAGCTGGTTTAATAAGGTGACACATTGGTTAATCCAGACAGAAAATCATACGTACAGGACGACCATGTATGAATATGAGAAGATGTGGTATGAGTGCCAATGAAACAACTCTCCATCAAAGTCACAATTTGTTAATGTAGACCATTGTAGATCAAAGCACGGTTGTCAACACGTAGCCTTGGCTCACACCGAACAGTAAGACAATAACAAATAAAACCAAGGAGTAAACAAAGATTCGTAAAAGCAAAAGAAATTTACATCAACAGCTAAAAATAATAAATAAGAAACAACACGAACTCCACTAAAAACCGGGAGTGAAATCAGGTGCTCCGGTAGGTTAAGCATTTCCTGCACCGTATACGACACCGTCGTGTTATTTCTTTGTTCAATTCGTTAATGATGGAAAGTAAGCTATAAAGAATCCCAAACAAGACTAGTGTAAAACCATTAAACGGAAAAACAGTATATATAAAAAAAAACGAAGAGCACTTATGAACTATATCAATAAACAACAACTACTGAACATCAGATTCCTGACTTAGGGCAGGCGCAAACAAATGCAGCGGGTTTAAAAGTATAAAAGGTAACAACATTCGTCCTTATCTGAAAAAAAGTGTAACATCACAACATATTAAGTCAAATTATGAAATATCAATTGAAATGGCCTAACTCCATCAAAAGACATATAAATATAAATTATCAAACACTGAACGAATAAATTTGATACAATCTCAACCCCTAGTTTTTTTGGTGGAGTTCGTGTTGCTTATTCTTTAGTTTTCTATGTTGTGTCATGTGTACTGTTGTTTGTTTGTCTTTTTATGCCCCACCTACGATAGTAGAGGGGCATTATGTTTTCTGGTCTGTGGCTCTGTTCGTCCGTCCGTCTGTGGTTCCGTTCGTCCGTCCAGGTTAAAGTTTTTGGTCAAGGTAGTTTTTGATGAAGCTGAAGTCTAATCAACTTGAAACTTAGTACACTTGTTGCTTATGAGATGATCTTTCTAATTTTTAAGCCAAATTAGACTTTTGACCCCAATTTCACGGTCCACTGAACATAGAAAATGAAAGTGGGAGTTTCAGGTTAAAGTTTTTGGTCAAGGTAGTTTTTGATGAAGCTGAAGTCCAATCAACTTGAAACTTAGTACACTTGTTGCTTATGATATGATCTTTCTAATTTTAATGCCAAATTAGATAATTACCCATTTTCACGGTCCATGGAACATGGAAAAGGATAGTGCGAGTGGGGCATCCGTGTACTTTGGACACATTTTTGTTCATTTTTAGCCATAGCGTTGTCAGTTTGTTTTAGATTTATGAGTTTGACTGTCCCTTTGGTATCTTTCGTACCTCTTTTTTATTACAAAATCGAAAAAATAAGGGATGAAAAAATAAAAGCAGCAATAGTATCTCGCTGTGAGATATTAAACAATTTAAAACAAATATAACCTTGAAAAAACCTCCACAAACAAAAATATAGGTAAATGAAAATAGTTTTTGTAGTAAGGTATACCGTTAAAATGGAGACAGGAAATATATTTTACTAAATTTATAATTTTGTTGTTCAAAGTACGAATAGTATAGTCATATCAAATATGGGATTTAGACGAGATATAACCCTGAATATGTAAACATTAAATAAAGAAAAAACACATTCACCGGAACTGTGTGATTTTCCATATATTGTTTTAATTCTAAAACTCCACATTTCCTTATTTTTATAAATTAATAAATACGGAATGCAGGATTTATTTTACACCACTCCTATGATTTCTTTTTAGCAGCTTTTGTGAAAAAGTATAATTTGCAGTGTACAAATAAAAATGTACAATTTTCTATTGATTATGGGTTTTTGTTTTTAAATCCTCATCAATCACATATTAAGTTTTAAGTAGAAACGCCCACATACATGTTGTTAAATTGCAACTTCAGCAAATTGAACTTTTAAATTAAAAGTTTATGTTAACTGTGATGATTAGATCTTGTATTATATAACAATGACATCCTGTTATAACTAATACTATTACAAATCATAACATTTTAGTGTTACGTCTTGTCGATTATTGAACTCAACTATAAACTGACATAGTAATCCTTTGTGACCATCAAACACAATACATGGCATCAACTCTTCAATTTCAGTAGTTATTCCTTGAATCCCTTAGAAAGTTTGACTGTTTAGTTTCTTATTTTTAAGGTATTTTTAATTTTTTCAACTTCCCATTGCATAATTTTAATGGCAGATGTGTCTTTCTTTCGATGAGATACTCAAATAGTCTGATGGAAAAACTAAATATATTTGTCTTTATATTTAATTTTATTTACCGGCTTTACATGTATATAATAAAAAGTTATGCCAAAAGTTCAAATATGAAACATCAAATTTATCTTCAGGATAAAAAAAACACACAAACCAAAGATTGAAAAACTGTGCCAGTGTGATACTATGATAATTTAAATAATATGCAAGGTGCTTCTTATTGTCCAATTTATGGACAAGGTTGTCCAATTAATCTTTTGATTAGAAAGATGCATAAAATCTTCCAATTTTGACCATATCTTTAAAACTTGCTGACTTTGGAACCTTTTATGAAGAAATTTGTTTTACCTAGAATAAAGACTTTTGAAATAGATCCATTAAAGCAGAAGGTTGTTTCTTTTTTGGAATTTTATGATAAAGTTCAAACTTTTTAAGACAAGGTCTAACAATCCTGCATATGTCATGTTAAGAAAACCAAATTTCAATTCCATTTCATTTTATTTTAATCAGTTAAACTTTAACTACATTTAATGTTAAAACAACCTCACAAAAGTGCAATCAAACATGCATTTAAATTAACAATTTATTGCCGCAATAAAACCAGTAATGTCAAGGAAATGCTTTCTTAAAATCAATTTTTGTAAATTAACTAAGAATTGTTTTAAAAATCAACTTTACACTTTTGAAAGATTTTACTTTCATGTTTTCTTTATCTATTATTAATCATACTATTAAAGAATATGTTTAAAAACTTAACATTGAATTTCCACCAGCTTAATTGTTTTTTATAATTATAGAACAGCTTTTATGAGTTTATTTTCCCCTTTCCTAACAAACAGATTTGGGGACTGAAGAATAGTTACATGATACATCTTAACATAAATACAAGATACACATATTAACAGTCAGAAAGTAAGTGTCACTAACACAGTTTTTTTTTTTTGTAACTTGAAAAAATATAATTATGTTTACAAAGTATTCTTATTTCGAGAACAGTACTATTGTTTGTCTGTTTGTCTTTTTCATTTTTAGCCATGGCGTTGTCAGTTTCTTTTCGATTTATGAGTTTGACTGTCCCTTTGATATCTTTCGTCCCTCTTTTACTGTACTATTTCATGTAAGAGCTTGCTTAAAATAAATCATTTCTGAATTTACAGTATTTAAAATATAACCCACCTACTGTCAAATCTTGTATTTGAATTATGACACACCAAATTACTAAAATGGAGAATGGAAATGAGAAATGTATCAAAGAGACAACCACCCGATTAAAGAGCAGAAAACAGCCGAAAGACACTAATGGGTTTTGAATACAGCGAAACGATCCCGCTAAAAACTGTCTATTTAAAACGTAAGATGCTTACTGACAGCGAGTCAAATAAACACGGTCTGTACTTGCTTTTAACCAAAGATATTTCTAGAAGTTGACAAAACGCAAGAAAATTTTTAAAAAATCTGTAAAACTGTTCACATTCATCTCAGAATCAGATTAGGCTAAAACTGTTTATATAATTTGACACTTATTTGTCCCTACAAATTGGCTGGAAATAAAATAACTGAGTGATAATTTTATTGTAGACTTTTATTTTCTACTTAATGTAGCCCTTTATTAAAATGACAATATAAGGATTGTTTTGATGACCTAATTTAATTGTGATGGCAGTGTTCAAGTGACATCATTATGTTTTACTAAATTAAAGCAAAGCATAGGGTAATGTCAGCTAGTATTGAGCACAAGTGCATATAAAAAATCATAGCAAGCTGATTAACTTAAAACACATTTTCTGAGTATATTTGTTTTTATGGTGCTTTTGTTCTATATTACTTCTTAGCATCTGGTTGTAAAATTGTCACAATTTTTTGCAAGTCTTATCAATTTATAGATCTTTATAGATTCATTATAATTGTAAAAACAATTTGAGAATATTTGAATTACAATTCATTTTTTAAAGGGTGATCTTGTGCTTGGTCCTTTAGTGGGTACACAGGTTTATGACAATGTGGTAGTCTTTCTTTAATCGATTTTCATAGCATTCATTTTACATATCAGGAATAATTATTAAACATTTCTACATGATATATTACAAATACTAAACGCAAATTGTGCTTACGGGTGCAGCTATTTTAATTTAATGATACGTTGTCTCGAAAATATGGGACCTTGAATGGCATCGAAACTTACAATTACTGCCAGTGGCAGCATGGCTTCCATAGCAATTTTCTATTAACTAGCTTTTTCTAGGCTTGTTCAGAAATAACATGCACTACACAGAAACATTCTGTGGTCTAATGATGAATCATGAATGAATGGTTTTAAAAAATATCAATTACTTTTGTTTCACATTTTTGTACTGATTCTAAAAAAAACACACCATATTACCACCAGGGTTATAACTTTGTACTTTATAAATCAAGAACTTTCTTAGCATTTTCCTTTGTGAATTATTTTTTGCCTGTATTTAAATTTGCCTTATTCTTAAGTTTCACTAGCTTGGACCAAGAAATGAAAGGTTTTAACTTCATTAGGTTTTTGAAAGCCACGTTTTAATTTTTCTATGTTCCCCAATTTAGTTTTTGAATCAAGGATAGTTTAATTATTAAAGTAAGTGGCATCTTAAAATCAATGTGATAGATAGAACTCATGGGAAGATGTTTTAACAGTTAAAAGAGAAGATACTACCAAATAATTACATTAGATGTATGTTTCATTATGATACATGATATTCTGATTGGCTAACTGCACACCACGTGTTATTCCGTAAGCAATTGTATTGCTCAATACAACTTTTCATTCATGATAACACGTGGTCCACAATAAAGTGCACAGGTGAATTAAATAAAACAATAATAAAATTCGTGTTTTCATGATAATTGCCAAAAAAAAAAATGTAATTATAAGTATTGAATGCTTCTTTTTGTAACTTCATAGGGTTGTAAAAGCGTTGACCGTGCGTACATTTTTAGTATGAAGCGCTTCCGCGCTTCATACAAAATGTACTTCGGTCAACGCTTTTACACCCCAATGAAGTTGCAAAAAGGAGCATTCAATTCTTAATTACATATTCTTCCATAAAACTTTATCAATTTCCAACAGATAGACTTAAAACTAATATCTATCTTGTCTAAAACATTTAATCTGAATAAGTGTTTGTGAGTATTTTGAAGTGGAAATATAGGTATTCTTTTTTCTCCTTTAAGAATTAGTTATTGACTTTGAAAACAAATTTCATGATTATATGAGATAATACAAACTCACCATAGATACCAGGATTACATTTTGAAGTAACGCCAGTCGTGCGTTTCGTCTTAAAAATAAATAGATAATTGAATATTTTCTAGAAGAGGACATTGATTCATTTTTCATTGCAAAAATTAAAATGACTAATGTTGTTGAAAATATTTGATTTTTTTGAAATTAGTTTGCTCAAGTAATGAGTTTTGAAATTTTGATTACTGTTTTTATCCAATCACTGATAAGTGTTACATTTGTGTATTCAATAACAAGATCAAGTATCAGTGAATTGAGGTGTATAATGAAGGGTCTTCTTAGTTATGTAAGACTGAGTTTGATTAGCAATTTGGTCAATATGATTGGCGTTTAAGGTAGCGGAGCAGTCTAATTAAGGCCTCACTGTGTCCTAGATTGTTGGTGATCATGGCCATTGTCAATCGTATTGGTATTGTATCATTAATCTTAACTTAACTTAGACATACATACTTAATGAATTGCGCTAAAGATATAACCTGATACTGTCAGTTTTAAACCCTAGTTTTTGGTGGGGTTCGTGTTGTTTATTCTTTAGTTTTCTATGTTGTGTCATGTGTACTATTGTTTGTCTGTTTGTCTTTTTCATTTTTAGCCATGGCGTTGTCAGTTTATTTTAGATTTCTGAGTTTGAACGTCTCTTTGGTATCTTTCGTCCCTTTTTATATGTGTATATGAACACAGAAATGGGAGTTATATTTATGAGTTTGACTGTCCCTGTGGTGTTTTTAGCCCATCTTTTTTTAAGAAACTATATTTTAGTGTGTATACATTTTGTAGATTAATAAGTTAACCTGTGCTACTTTCTTTATAGAAGGTTAGTGCCTTTGAAAAGACTTGGATTCCCAAACTTTAACAATTCATACAATAGAAAGGTAAAATGGGTGACTGCAATGAAGTGCACAACATTTGAAGTGGTACTGGATATCGAGGGTTACAGTACTTGGATAAGGACAGAAAGTGAGCTTACCAACAGGCCGCCCATGTAATTCTCTATTTGTTAATACATCCTGTACATCGAAATTGACACTCCTTTTATGGCAAGAGTAATACATATGGTTAGGAGAACATCAGTGAACATATTTTATTTCCAAGTAACTATTGGGGTCTTTAGTGGGGTTCGTGTTGCTTTGACGTTAGTTTTCTATGTTGTGTCTTGTGTACTATTATTTGTCTGTCTGTTTTGTTTTTTTTTTCTATTTTAGCCAAGGCGTTGTCAGTTTATTTTCTATCTCTGAGTTTGACTGTCTTTCTAGTATCTTTCGTTCCTATTTTAAACATGTTTGAAGGCACCACCCCTCCCCATCTTTAAAGTCCAAAATGATTCGTATCTCTCCAGTCAGATGTTTTGTGACAACATCTCCTTCATTTAAAAGATATAATATACATTAAAGCTCCATACTCAATCTTATTAAAATAAGTTCTTCGCACTTGCTTCTTGTTGTTTATATGTCCCGGGTCCCACGTACGACATATAAACAACGACGAGCAAGTGCGGAACACTAATTTGAATTCTATTTCTCCATACTATAATGAGCACATAACATACACAGAGTTATTGTATTTATATCATACCACCACATTATTTGTATAAGTATTATTAACTTCTAATTTAAGAAATCATAAACTACATAACAAATTACAAATTTAGAAAAAGGAGAATTTGCAATCATAAAAACTGTGAGATAACAAAAAAATGAATATGAACAAATGAAAATTATGGAACTCTTTTTTTTATAAGAAGCCGTAATCAGCATTACAATACACCATATCATTAAAAGTTTCTTTTGATTAAGACTAGAAAATGTTTAGAAAAGACGTTTCATTTAAAATAAAGAGAATACATTTCATATATTTGATAGAAAAAATAGAGAGATCAGTCTTTAAAAGTCAGTCAAATAATCCATCTTCGTTATAAACTAAACTCATTTGTCTTACTTCTTTTCATTATTCATGAACATATTATACTTTCCCACTTAAATTATTCATTGTCTGGCCTTTAAGTATTCTGATTTATAAAACAATAACAAATAGAGGAAATGTCTACAGTATAATGGGAGGTCAACTACAATTAGACAACCCGGTTTTATTTGGAAACAGATTGTGTTACAATCGCTTGGCAAATGATAGAAACAGAATTCATTGCAAAATATTAACTACTAGTATCCGCAGCTTGGTGAGCAGGATAACAAATTATATTTACTCAACTTAGCACTCTGGTACTCTGATGCGACAGTAGAGTTCCCATCCCAATCTCCACCCTCACCCATACCCCTTAGTTGTTTTTGCTTTGCTGCTGAGGTAAATGCATATGTAAATAATTATTTACAATTTGATTCTTTAGAAATTTACATTATCAGAAAACGAAAAATTATCACAAAAAATTAAGCATTTCTCACCAAATATTAGACCTATTAAGAACAAATAAACCAGTGACAATAACTCTAAAATTGGTACAAAGTAGGTTAAATACAACCAGAAATAAACCCAAATATCACAATAACTTTGAAAAAAAGTTATGTTCTTTTGTAAATATTGTAAAATATTGCAAGTGATGAATAATTATTTTTATATAAACAACACATTACTTTGGTTACTGCAAAGAAATTACAGGGACTATATATATATGTCATTTTTGAAGTATTCCAAAACCAGCTAATTTCCAAAAAGTGAAATGTTCAGACTTTTGTAAATTTATCTAAAATCGTACCTTTTGAACATGTTTGAAAAAAAATATTTAAAAAAATTCATTGTTAGAAACACAATGGTTGTGTGTTCTTACTACTATGTCAGTGCCATCTATGTAGAAGAAAAACGTTTATCAATAATTCAATATTTAGTGACTACACCTAAAGAGAACCTTAAAGCACTGTTGACCTAACCTCCTGTGGGTGCCAAAAAAGTTCTTACGTCTATCAGATTGTATTTAACAAGAATGACCTTACTTCCTGTGCGTGCCCATAAATTCCTAAATTCTCTCCGATTGTATTTATCAAGTATGACCTGACCTCCTGTGGATGCCCAAAAAGTCCTAAATTCTGTCAGGTTGTATTTATCAAGGATGGCCTGACCTCCTGTGGGTGCCAAAAAAGTTCCAAATTTTTGTCAGATTGTATTCATCAAGGAATACCTGACCTCCTGTTGGTGCGAAAACAGTTCTGAATTCTCTCAGTTTGTATTCATTAAGTAAAGTCTCACCTCCTGTGGGGCGAAAAGGTCCTAAATTCTGTCAGATTGTATTCATCAAGGATGGCCTCATCTCCTGTGGTTGCCAAAAAAGTCCTAAATTCTGTCAGATTGTATTCATTAAGGATGGCCTGACCTCCTGTGGGTGCCCAAAAAGTCCTAAATTCTGTCAGATCGTATTCATCAAGGATGGCCTGACCTCCTCTGGGTGCAAAAAAGTCCTAAATTCTGTCAGATCGTATTCATAAAGGATGGTCTGACCCCCTGTGAGTGCCCAAAAAGTTCTAAATTCTGTCAGATCGTATTCATCAAGGATGGCCTGACCTCTGTTTGCCAAAAGGTTCTAAATTCTGTCAGATCGTAATTATTAGGGATGGCCTGACCTTCGTTGGGTGCCACAAAACTCATAAATTCTATCAAATTGTATTCATCAAGGATGACCTGACCCCCTATGAGTGCCCAATAAGTCGGAAATGAGATAACAGTATAACTGTTTTTAATCTGATCTTTACTTCTTCAGTAAAGTCTTAAAATTCAGTTTTTCGGATCAGATAAATTTAAATTCATAACGTTGAATTAGAATAATCTAAACTATAAGCTATTGTAAACAAATTATGCACCAACTATGTGTATTCCAAAACAAGTACAAAGTTAAAGAGCATTGTGGACCACAAGTTCTTAAAAGTTGTGCCACAGGCGGCTAAGGTTGTCTGCCTTGGATGAGAAAAGCCTTAGTATTTAGAATAATTCATACTTTTGTAAGCAGGTAATTTAGAAGAATGACTATATTATAGATATACATGTTAACACCGAAGTTGTGACTAACTACAGAATAAAAACGAATACGTTAAACAACCTAAATTAGCACATAAAAAAGGCACAGCCGAACAACGTATTATATATTATATATAAGTCGAAGAGATCAACGCATAAACATGACGTCACATTTAAACTTCTAATTTCCAATAAATAGGATAGAGTTCAAGTGCAGGTTTTCAATACTGATATAACATGTATTTATAACAATGATTACAATGATGACAATAATTGCAATTATGTAATCATTTTCTTAAACAGCCATACAACACATATTAATTCATTTACACTTATACAATTATGTTATCATTATCTTTAAACAGACATACAACAAATATTAACTTATATACACTGATACAATTATGTAATAATACAACTAATATTGATATATGCACACTATAACAGACAGCATATAAATCTGATGAAGAAATTTATCAACAGGAAACAACTTCTGAGATTGTAATCATTATTTATTCCATAAAACAGTACAACACAAGTGACATAAAGACATCTTGGTGATGAAATTAGATAATAAAGAAATCTTTACAGTTTACAACCTGATACAAATATCTATTGAGAACCAGAATGTCAACATTAATGACTTTATCTAATCTAAATTGTGAATGAATACAAAGTAACATCAAAAAAATACTAAACTCAGAGGAAAATCTAATCGGAAACTTCATAATCATAATAACGTTCATCTTAAATAATTGCTTAAATATGTCTTATGTTATTCGTTCAATCTAATAAATATTGTTAAGTTTCTTAAATACGTCTACTGGCACTTATAGATTTTATATTCCAAATATAACTCGCCAACTGTAAGACCTTGCATTCAAAATATAACTCACCCACTGGCAAACCTTGTTTTCAAAATATAAAACCTCGAATGGCTGTGTTTTTTTTTAAATATATCAGGCCAACTGACAGTTCATCAAACGAACCAAAGATATTCCTAGGATTAGTTTACAGGCGGTAAGATTTTGGAAAAGCCGTATAATTGTACATAATCAGTATCATCACAATCACAGAATAAAATACTCTAAAACTGTTAGTTTATTTTAAGGAGTTGATGGTGTTATGGTCCTTGTAAACAAATTAGCTGGAAATAAAATAATTGAATGATACTACTATTGTTGATCTTTCTTGTCTTTTTAATGTTAGCCTCTATAAAATTAACAATATAAGCCAGTCTTGATAATTCATTTCAATTTTACATTGAAGTGACATCATAAAGACGATTTACAAAATTAAAGCAAAACGTACGGTTTTATCAGCTAGCAAAAAGCACACGTGCATACAAAAAATCTAAGTAAGATGATAAACATAAAACACACATTCTGAGTAAATATCGTTTTAGGGGAGTTTTTTTATTATATCTTAGCATTTGTCACAAGATATGACTGTAATGGCAAAGCACCATTTATAGATTTAGAAATTTTGAAAAAAAATAATTTAAGAGTCAACTTGTAGTGCCTTGTCCTTTACTGTGTATACAGGTTTGTGAGAATGTGGTAGTTTTTTTTTATTGATTTTGAAATTAGATATTTATTACATATCAGGAACATTTCTTTAACATTTTTTCATATTACGGTAAAAATCCTTACCGCATATTTTACTTACGGGTGCAGCTGATTTAACTTAACGATATGCTGTCTGGAAATAAACCAAATAGGACCTTGAATGACATCTAAACTTACAGTTACTGCCAATGGCAGCATGGCAGCCATATCAAATATCTGTTAATCTGTTACTCTTGTTCAAAAAGTACATGCACTGCACATTATGTGGTCTAATGATGAATCATGAATGAATGGTTTTTAAAAATATCAATTACTTTTGTTTCACATTTGTGTATTGATTCTTAAAATATACACTATATTACCAACAAGCTAATAACTTTGTACTTTGTAAATTAAGAAATTTCTGAGCATTTCCCTGTGTGAATACTTCTTTGGATAGCGTTTAAATTCCTCCACATTCTTAAGTTTCAGAATTTAACTAGCTTGAACTAAGAAATGATTGGGCTTCATAAGGCTTTTGAAAGACACTTTTTGATTTTTTCTTTTTTTCCCAATTTAGTTTTTGAATTAAGGATAGTCTAATTATAAAATCAATATGATGGAAATCACTCAAGGAAATATTGGAAGATTAGTTTGAATTGTTTCAAATCATATTTAGGCATGTTGTGGACAAAACAAGAACATAATCATGGCACTATTGCAGAACATTCCATTAATTATAGGTCTTTGGAAGGATAAGCACTTTTCTGTAGTTACAATTAACTTAGTTTCCACAACAATTATGTTTACATTACAATTTTATATGTTAACCAAATAATGAGCACTGTGATATATATTTAACCTTTTATGTTTAATCTTTTAAAACAGAAGAAATTTCCAAATTTTTGTTTTTAAACAAATATCATATGACACTGACGATTACAGATTTAGAGTGTGTTTTTGTTCTATCTATAATTTAATATTTCGAAAAGAGGGCATTGAAATTGTACTTTTCAACATTAATTCATTTAATTCTTCTTTTCATGAAATTGAGATTCATTCTTCATTGCAAAAACCTAAATGAGTAACATTGTTACAAAAATCTGATGGGGATTGTCTTTTTAAATATCAGTTTGCTCAGATTAAGAAATGTTACTTACTGGTTCAAGCAAATCACTCATAAAATGTAACATAAATTATTGATTAATACATATTTTTCAAGTAAAATGTAGACCTTCCTTGAATTTATTGTTTATTTGTCAAAAGTAATAGGCTATAGATAAATCATTTCTATAGAATAAACATCTTATATACATTTGTGTATGTAATAATGAGATCAAGTATATGTGTATTGAAATGTATAATGAAGGGTCTGCTTAATCATGAATGAGTTTGATTAGTAATTTGGTCAATTTGATTGGCATATCGGGAGGACGGACATTCTAATTAAGGCCCAACCTTGTCTAAGTTTGTTTGGTGTTCATAGCAGCTGCCTGTCATAACGGTATTGTATCATTACTCTTCCCTTATTAAAACCAGACAGCAAATCGACCAAACTATAAAGATAAAACTGATCTAAAGTCATTTCCTAAAATTTTCACAGTTTAATATGTGCACGTGTACACAGAAATGAGAATTATAGGAAACTACAAAAAGAAATGTATATTTCAATGTGTATACATTAATAGATTAAAAAGTAAATTTGTGCTTATTTCTGTTAGGAAGGTTATTGCCTGAGAAAAGACTTGGAACAATAGTTCCAATCTTTCCAAAAATTAATATGGCATACAATAGGAAGGTCATGTTAAAAGAGGGGCAAAAGATACCAGAAAATATTTTAAGAAAAATCGTTCACTTGAAGTGATTACGAATTTAATATTACTGTTCAGAAAAAAAGTGAGCAGTATTTAAAAGTCAAGTAATCCATCTTTGTTATATACTTAACTCATTTGTCTAATTTCTTTCATTGTTCATTATTTTACATTTTTTTCTCTTAAATTATTCATTGTGTGGCCTTTTCGTGTCTCTGATCTGTAAAATATTAATAGTACAGTAGACGAAATGTCTTTGGTATAATTTGAAGTCAACTTCTAATCAATCAGGGATTTTTAGAAACATATTGTGTTACCATCGTGTAACAAAGGGTAGCAATGGAATTTTCTGCCATTTTATTTTCTATCCTCAGCTTGGCGAGCAGGATAATAAAATCTATCCACCGAACTGAAAAATTATGGTCTCCTTAGTCGACTGTAAAAAAGTTTCTAACTTCCCCATCTCCTTAATGTTATTACTATTTCTTCAATGCCATTTACGTAGAAAAAAATATTGATTAAGATCTCCTAAAGTATTTTTTCTAAATATTCATTGACTACAACCCAAAGGATGCCTAGGCACTGCTCAGTCCTTAATTTATATCAGATCTTATTCATGAAGGATAACTTGACCTGCTGTGGGTGCCTAATTTGACATAAATTCTGTTAGATCGTATTCATCATCAAAGATGGCCTGACCTCCTGTGGGTGCCTAATTTGACATACATTTTGTTAGATCATGTTCATCATCAAAGATGATCTCATCTGCTGTGGGTGCCTAATTTGACATAAATTCCGTTAGATCATGTCCATCATCAAAGATGACCTAACCTGCTGTGGTGCTCATGTCCATCTTCTTTTTATAATTCATGAAATTAGAATCTCAGAAGGAATCCATCAATGTCAACACATCATCTATCAGGAAAACAATGTCCAGTCAACACATCATCTATCAGGAAATCAATGTCCAGTCTCAGGAAATCAATGTCCAGTCAGCACATCATCTATCAGGAAATCAATGTCCAGTCTCAGGAAATCAATGTCCAGTCAGCACATCATCTATCAGGAAATCAATGTCCAGTCAACACATTATCTATCAGGAAATCAATGTCCAGTCAACACATCATCTATCAGGAAATCATTGTCCAGTCAACACATCATCTATCAGGAAATCAATGTCCAGTCAGCACATCATCTATCAGGAAATCAATGTCCAGTCTCAGGAAATCAATGTCCAGTCAACACATCATCTATCAGGAAATCATTGTACAGTCAACACATCATCTATCAGAAAATCAATGTCCAGTCAACACATCATCTATCAGAAAATCAATGTCCAGTCAACACATCATCTATCAAGAAATCAATCTCCAGTCAACACATCATCTATCAGGAAATCATTGTCCAGTCAACACATCATCTATCAAGAAATCAATCTCCAGTCAACACATCATCTATCAGAAAATCAATGTCCAGTCAACACATCATCTATCAAGAAATCAATGTCCAGTCAACACATCATCTATCAACACATCATGTATCAGGAAATCAATGTCCAGTCAATCCAACATGTATCAGGAAATCAATGTCCAGTCAACACATCATGTATCAGGAAATCAATGTTCAGTCAACACATCATCTATGAAGAAATCAATGTCCAGTCAACACATCATCTATGAAGAAATCAATGTCCAGTCAACACATCATCTATCAGGAAATCATTGTACAGTCAACACATCATCTAACAACGCATCATCTATCAGGAAATCAATGTCCAGTCAACACATCATGTATCAGGAAATCAATGTCCAGTCAACACATCATCTATCAGGAAATCAATGTCCAGTCAACACATCATGTATCAGGAAATCAATGTCCAGTCAACACATCATCTATCAGGAAATCAATGTCCAGTCAACACATCATGTATCAGGAAATCAATGTCCAGTCAACACATCATCTATCAGGAAATCAATGTCCAGTCAACACATCATGTATCAGGAAATCAATGTCCAGTCAACAAATCATGTATCAGGAAATCAATGTCCAAAAAAATGTCCAATGTAAAAATGAATACCATTTCAATAAATATTTTAAATGACAGAAATGAACAAATCCACGAAACCGTTGCATTGTCTTTGTCTAAACAATATTGAGTCATATGTATGTCAAACGTCAAAAACTAGACGTATTGATACCTTTGAAATGGTTTCAACGTTGCAAAAAAAAGAATTGAGGCCCAAAACGTGACTTTTATGTTTATTTTGTTAGAAATTACATACAAAATGGTTGCTTTTCTAGTTACGGACTGGTAGAACATGGAGTTTACCCCTTCACAATAATCGTGAACGTCCAATGAAAACTATCTTTATAAAGGAATTGCATTAGAATAATATCTCTTTATCACAGAATGCTTTCAGTAAGGCCAACATATGTAAGATGAAAGGAAAACATACTGGCTAATTCAAAGTTTTGTCTTTCTTTTGTGGTGGTGTTGGTGGATGGAGATACAGGGTAAAGGATATCACGAAGGATATAAAAGTCATCTATATTAGCAAAGTATTTGTCTCTACAAATTACAGAAGTTATTTAGAAGTGTATATTGACATCTATATTTACAAAGTCTGTGTCTCTTTATAGATTGCAGTAGTTATTTTGAGGTGTAACGTTTAAATTATAAAAGGTAGACAGTATAAATAAAAGCATACCCGTGTTCAAAAGTCATAAATCGTTTGAGAAAAAAAATCTAGGTTACAACATAAAACAGGAGAAACACATCAACAATAATAAGAGGAAAACAAAGGAACAACAGGAACAAAGAAACACTGAAGTGCAACAAAAACAATCGCCAACATCCATTGGAACGAACTTATTGATAACAACTGCCATATTCTTTTCTCGAACCATTGGAATAAGAATAGACAATCATTGTTGAAATGTCAATCTCTTATAGACAACTAGTACCATTAGTGTTGTAGAACTTCTAGAGCTTTTTATTGGTTATTAAGTTTATCTACCGTCAATTAAGAATTAAATGAGCAAAAATTATGTAATCATTGTCCTTAAACATCCATACAACTAATATTAATTTATATTCATTAATACAGAAAGCATATAATCTGATAAAGTCATCAACTAACCGATAAAATAAAAAAACAACTTCTGGGAATATTAAAGATTATTTATTTTACATAACAGTACATAATATCATAAGGACATATTGGTGATGTAATCAGATTATAAATGAATCTTTACAGTTTACTACATAATAGAAATATCTACTGAGTACCAGAATGTCAAAACTGATGACCTTATCTCATCTAAATTTTAATGAATATAATGTACATTGAGTGCTTAAATATGTCTGCTGTTATTCGTTCAATTTAATAAATGTTTTAATTTTCACATTCAGAAATTAAATTATATTCTGCTATAAGACTTTTATTCTTAAACTCCTTCAGAACTAAATAATGTAATATCAATGCAAATGGGGTCAAGGTTAAATAATACCTGCTTGTTCACCTTAGACACCTTACAATCATTAAATATATCATATAAAGTTGACCGCCTTAGAAACAGCCTAAACCAGAAAAAATTATCATTGATAAATTAACCATGAAAATGAGGTCAAGGTCAGATGATACCTGCAATATTGGCACACAAGTACATCTTGCATTTCATACACCAAATATAGTTGACCTATTGCTTCTTGTATCTGATATAGGAACAAGACAAGGGTTTTTTGTCATATGGAAACAATCAGTCGGACATTGATCACTATTCCATGAAATGAGGTTAAGGTCAGGTCAACCCTGTCTGAAAGAAATGTAGCTGAAGCAATAAAAGGAGACAAAGAACAACAGACACATTATATTTTTAGTCTTATAGTCTTTAATGTTCATTATTTTTATCCAAATTAAGATTTGTGATCCATGTGCAATGGTCTATCTTTCTATATAATTGTAGTATTTTATTTCTACATTGTATGAGTTTTTGTCCGAACCATACTGATCTATCTCAATACTCTTATTGAATTATGATACCTTATTAATCTACTTGGTTGAATGAAAGTTCAGAGAAAATAGTTTTATAGTTTTGTATTTCAATTGTTTATCAGATGTTTCTGCTTTATAAACATTTTGTTGTCAAAATTATCTCAGTAATACGATAGTTTATTTTTTTAATAATTTGAACTCTAGCTATGAGTAAAAATCTCAGCGAACCAAGTAGTCATTTGTTAAAGGTGCTTGTTTATTAAAAAAAAACAATTGAGAATAGAGTTGCGCTTCAAGACCATAAATTTAGTTCCTAAATATATATTTTCTTAACCTCAGTCAAATATATATGATGTTGCATATTTAAGCCTCATATTCAATTTCTAAATCTTAGAAAAGTATGAGTTACAACAACACTTACACAACGATATGACATACAAAAACTTCCTAACTTTAGATATCTATATAAAATTAGAAGATGTGGTAAAACAGAGAGTCAAAAGTTAGCAAAGGGACATTTCACTCATAAGTCGAAAATAAACTGATGACATTCCAAAACAAGAATATGTCAATAGTACATGGATGCCCTACCCGCACTATCGTATTATATGTTCAGTTGACCGTGAATTTGTGGTCGAAACTCTAATTAACCATAACATTATAAAGATCAGATCATAGGGAACATGTGTACAAAGTGTCAAGTTGAATGGACCACAACTTGATGTACAAAAGTGCACACGCTGAAATGTCTCACCTTCTTAACTAATCATTGATATTATGTTGATAGTTTTAAATACAAAGCTTTACTACTATCACATAAGCTGAACATGATCCAATAAAATGAGGTCGAGGTCATATTAACCAAATAATAAATACCTATTGCATATAATTGTATAAGAAAAAAGACCAAAATTCAAAAAACTTAACTTTGACCACTGAACCATAAAAATGAAGTCAACGTCAGATGACACCTGCCAGCTAGACATGTACACCTTACAATCATTCTGATTTCAATAAACCAAATAAAGTAGACTTACTGCATACATCATAAGAAAAACAGACCAAAATCACAAAAACTAAACTATGACCACTGAACCGTAAAAATAATGTCAAGGTCAGTTGGACATGTACACCTTGCAATCATTTCATACATCGAATATACTAGATTTATTGCTTATAGTATCTTAGATATGGAATTGACCACCAAAACTTAACCTTGTTCACTGATCCATGAAATGAGGTCGAGGTCAAGTGAAAACTGGCTGACGGGCATTAAGACCTGGCAAGGTACGCCCATACCAAATATAGTTATCATTTTACTCATAATAAGAGAGAAATTAACACTACATAAAAATCTTAACTTTTTTTCAAGTAGTCACTATGTCATGAACATAAAGTCAAGGACAATGGACATGTGACAGACGAAAACTTCGTTATCTGAGGCATCTATCTTTATAAAGTATGAAGCATCCAAATCTTCTCCCTTCTATAAAATAAAGCTTTTAAGAAGTAAGCTAAATCGGCCGACAGATCACCATCAATGTGTTGAGGTTTTAGCGACAAAAGTGGCAGGTTTGACAAAAGCTACCTTGACTGAAAACTCAAATCTGAAGCGGGACAGACGAAAGAACGGACAAGAAGAACGGATACAAAAATAGACAAAAACACAATGAACCTAAGGAAGCTACAATTTTATGTTTATGGTTGAGGGGGGGGAGGGCTAATTTGAAAAAGTAGGCAAGACAGAAGCTTTGAATAAAAGAAAAAGCATGGTGACACACTTTGCAGGGAAGAAAGGCAGGATGACAATTTAGGTAAAAAAAAGTTAGGATAAACTTGCAAAAAAAAGGACAAATATGAGTGAAAAATAAAAATACACAACAGAGACTAGAACTTTAAAAAAAAATGCAGGACAAAATGTTTGATTCTAGCACCCCTTTCCCCTCCCCTACCCACCCAATAAAAACTAAATGGTAGCTACCTAAGTGGGACATAAAAAAATAAGAAGACAATATAACCTTTCTCCAGCATGTGAATAAACATTTATTGTTGGAAAGTGCATCTGATGCGGATAAATTATTAGTATCGTTAGTGTAATAGAACTTCTACAGATTATTATGGATTTTTTCAGGTATCAACCAGTAAGCAAGAATAAAATGAGCAACATTTATGTAATCATTGTCCTTAAACAGCCATACAACTAATATAAATGTATTTACAGCGATACGATTATGTAATCATTGTCTCTAAACTGCCATACAATTGAGATTAATCTACAAACACTGATAAGGTACCCATATAATCTGAAAAAGTAATCAACTACCAGGAAATAATAAAAAAAAACAACAATCTGGGAACATTTAATGATTATTCATTTCTCATAACAGTACAAATGACATTAGGACATTTTGGTGATGTTATCAGATTATAAATGAATCATAACAGTTTAATACCTGATAGAAATATCTACTGAAAACAAGAATGTCAACATTAATGACTTTATCTAATAATAATTTTGAATGAATACAATCTTCATCTTAAATGAATACTTTAATATGTCTTCTGTTATTTGTTGAATAAATGTTTTAATTTCATCAGAAAGTAAATTATAATATCTATTTTCTGTTATAAGACTTTTTATAGTATTCATGTTCTATAATTTTTCAAAATCCTGTTCATTATATAAAAACATCAAATTCCTCCCACGGCACATTATTAATATTTTATAAATCACAATTTCAATAGATTATGTTGACAATTATATAAACATAAGTATATATGATGAAATGTGTCACCAGTTTTACTAGTCATAATTGATTTTATGCTTAAATTTGTTCAGTAAAGGGTTATACTAACACATCACGCAAACTTAATACATGTAATACCAACAATATATACAAATGAGGTCAAGGTCAGTGTCAATAATAATAGCTGCTTGTTCAGTTTACAATCATCCATTATACCAAAGTTGACCATCTTAGAAACAGTCTTAAACAGAAAAATTCTACATTGAAAAATTGAAAATTGAATTTCAAACGCGCAATTTTACACCAGTACTCAAAACCCTCCTTCCTTGATGGGTGCATTTTACATAGACAAATGATCTCGTATAATATAATCAATATGAGGATGTTAATTTGATGTATGGCTTTTTGTGCTTCTTCGTTACATTTGTTGTTTTTATAGTTATTAAGATGATAACACAATGTTGACTGCTGTACCCCTATTTTTGACATTTTTACCTATTGTGTCTGTTTGTTTTGTTCACGCATCGGTGACAATATAATGGAATTTAATGCGACTGTCATACAAGTGAGAGGTTTAGCTAGCTATAAAACCAGGTTCAATCCACCATTTTCTACATTTGAAAATGCCTGTACCAAGTCAGGAATATGACAGTTTCTGTCCATTCGTTTTTGATGCGTTTTGTTGTTTGATTTTGCCATGTGATTGTGGACTTTCCGAATTGATTTTCCTCTGAGTTCGGTATTTTTGTGATTTTACTTTTTTCTGCCATATTGAGATAATTATATGTTCATCATGCTTCTATTTCAAACATGAAAATAGTTGACCTATTGCTAATTGTATATGTGATTATCTGTGAAAAATTAATAGTTTCACATTATTTTTGCTCTATAAACATTTTGTTATCTAAATTATCTCTGTAAAACTATACTTTTTTTTCATAATTTGAACTCACGCTATAAGTAAATCATAGAAAAATAAAGTTTTATTTATTAAGGATGCTTGTTTATTCAAAACAACTGAGAATAGAGTTGCACTTGAAAACCATACATTTGATTCCAACATATATACTTTATATACCTCAGTCAACACATAAATATGATGTTCCACATATAAACCTCATATTCAGTTCCCAACTTTTAGAACAATAGAACTTACAACATAATAGCACTAACACAAAGATATGACAGATAAAAACTTCATAGCTCTAGTTTTCTAAAAATAAAGCCTTATACAATTAGTTTATGCCGCATACAGCGGATTAGATACGCTAAGTCTTGCGCTTTGATAAAAAAAAATGAGGAGTTGTTGTATGTATGCCACTGAAAACCTATCCATGACAGACCAAAGGAAGAAATCTGTCAATCTATATTATGTTGTTAAAAGCTTAGGGTAATAATCGTATCATATAATGCATTGTTAAAAGTCCTGCATGAAAATACATGATAAAAATGTACATTACACATAAGAAATATTGTGTCAATGATAACGACGATCATAAAGTACTGTTTTGTAATTATATCTTCATAAAATAAGATATCTGTATTTGCATTGACCTTTTTTCTACAGAAAATAAAAATTATTTTGCTCATTAAATCTGTCTTTTAGTCTTGAACAAGGAATAATTGTGTGAAAAGTAGAACAGAATTTATAATTGAACTTCTTTTAAACCACAACAATTTGATTCTCAACCCCTTAGAGAGGCTGGTTTCAGAGTGACTGAAAACCCAATTTCGATTAGTGACAGAATTGTATTTTTTCTTCTAAAAATTGAAAATGGTTTCATACAATATGTGTGATACAGTTAGATCTGAATAGAATAATTTCATTGTATATTCATTTAAATATTTAATCAGAGCATGTACTGGGACATCTGTCGGTTGCCCTCATGTGCAACCAATGTATGACATGAAATTTGTACATTAGATCTTAAATGTAGCATGACTTGATGCTCCTGTATTAATTTGTCATTCACAGCATATATATGTTTTCATATTTTATTTTTGTGCCAAGAAGGAGAACTCCCTTTTGCATTGATTTTTTTAAAGAATTATTTCTTAATCTTTAATTCACTTTAGCTTGAAATATTAATCAGACTGAACCAAGTCAGGAATATGACAGTTCTTGTCCATTCGTTTTTGATGTGTTTTGTTATTTGATTTTGCCATGTGATTATGGACTCTCCGAAAAGTTTTCCTCTAAGTTCAGTATTTTTGTAATTTTACTTTTTAACGATCAAAAACATGTTCGTGTTCAATGAAATAAGTCTTTTCACATATTTATAAGTTTTGGATGTGTATCCGTACAGGAAGGTGAATACAGAAATTGCACTATTACTCCTTCAATATTCATTAATCAAACACGATTGAATTTTAAACATAATTTACAAACTATGTAAATGTAAAACAATAAGGCATGATAACGCAATCAGATTTTGTAATCAAAGTACAACATATAAATTTAATGTATTTCAAAATCTATTGAAGTGGTTGAATGCAATAAAAGTCTTGGTTATATGACATTTTGCTACCAACATTTGAAAAGTATGTTGCAGCATATATATTAAAATGACCAAAACGAGAGTGAATTAAAACTTAAATATTGATTAAACTAGAGGTATATGCACTTTAAAATCCCAAATCTAATTGTTCTATATAAATAAAAAAAAAATAAACAGAATTTCTGATATCGTAGACAAATTATTCACAAACCTAGTGTTTGGGACGAGGAAAGAACTTAAATTTCTTGAGAATCTTTCATAAGTTATCAAAAGTACCTGTCTTATAATTCAATACATCAGACGAGTGTTTCGTCTACATAATACTCATCAGTGACGATCAGATCATAATAGTCAAGAAAGCCAAACAAGTATAAAGTTGAAGAGCATTGATGACCCAAAATTCCAAAAAGTTGTGATCTATGGTAAGACCCATCTAAAGTCTCAAATAAACATAACACAAAAGCAACAACTACCTTATAAATAGACCGTTCGGTAATTGATGTCATGCCATTTTTTAGCTGAAAAGCAATGAAACAAGAATATATGGATATATCCAGCATGCTCTACTTAATACCATAATGTTGAACTATCGGTCATAAAATCAGTTAATAAACGTTCAGCATCTGCTAGTATGAAATCATTATGACTGTCATAAAGGTTAGCATCCATAGACTTACTTTGAGTATCGTTACTTTCAACACTTTCGATTTGAACCTGAATTATGTTTCTGTCGATTTGAGAATAATGAGGGACTATTGTAAAGTTGGTTTACATCAATGGTATCAATACAATCTCCCCAAATATAATATGTTACCATTCTCTCACTTTTACTTGTTACCACTGAGGTAGTGTCCCCTCCTAATCTTCTACCTCTTGTACATGTATATGTAGAGATAGTGTCACCATTCTAAACGGTTTAGGTAATTATGTATTAAAAGTCTTTTTAATGCCCTGTTGATTATACTGTATGAAGCCTTATTACTAGTTGAACACAGGTCACAGTCTAAATCAAAGCGCGAAAGCGCTGTAAAGGCAATTAATTACAGGTTGTGTGTATTTCTGGTCCAGTTATATCATTATCTTCCATAGAACAGAGGTGGTTTGTAGAATTTAAGATTTAGAGTTCTCTTGTACCTAGTTCACCTATATCTATAGTCTACTGTTTACAGTATATTTTCTGTACCTCGCCATGAAATGCATTTTTAAGACATATAAGAACTTTTCCTTTTTAATATAAATAGACTATTTTTAATTATTGATATATACGCATATTCAATGACTCCC
The DNA here is from genome assembly GCF_965363235.1 of Mytilus galloprovincialis. Taxonomy (NCBI): domain Eukaryota; kingdom Metazoa; phylum Mollusca; class Bivalvia; order Mytilida; family Mytilidae; genus Mytilus; species Mytilus galloprovincialis. The sequence continues at coordinate 2,707,439 of NC_134841.1, forward strand.
ATCCTATGAAAAATAGTTCACAAAGATTGACTAGTCTCCGTACTGTATTGCAAGAACATCAAGTAACATAATGGTAAATGTACATAGTAACATGTCATGATTTTATCGTGACAATCTACGTATGAGCCATGGCGTTGATCCAACTTTTCCTTCTTATTAAGTCATTTGGAAATGCATGTCCTCCTCTTAAATGACACTCAGGTACACTACAACAAGTGTTTAAAAGAAAGGAAATGATATTGCATGGTTTTGATTCAAAAAATTCTTTAAAAGGAAATTGAAAAATCTTTGTTTTGATTTCCAATATTTAGCGTTTGCATAAAACATATTCTTTATATCTAATAAAAACTAGACAATCCCTTTCTTGTTTATAAAAAAAAAATATCTATCACTGTAATATATAAAAAAAAAATTTTTTATAACCGCCCCGTTAATAAAAATAATGCATTTTTTTTAATATCTGTCATATCTATTGGGAATAAGTTGTTGTAATGATATTTTTGTATTATGTATCGTCGCTAAATAGTCTTCTTGACGCTTCTTATCGCTAAATTAATTATATTGTCGCTTCTTATCCCTTTTTGACGCTTCTTGTCTCTAATTAGTGGGACCTAGATTCAGGAACGATAATTTCATACTTTACAACTTATATAACTGAGACCGAAATAATTATAACGTCATACGGATTCACGTACAGAAATGCTTTAAATTGTAAAATATGCAATATAATTCATGTTCAGTCGACTTTTAATTGTAATATCAACGACTGAAATGATTTTAAAATATCGTTAGATCTTAGATAGTACTCGAAATTGACCCGACCTCTTTCCACACGGAATTCAAATAATGATAGTTTGTAAACAGGTTGACTGCTTATAATGCAAAATACACATTAATAAAAAGTTTTTAAAGCGAACAATACACACTGATCGTTTCTTTATTTCCCAATGTAAATGAAAGAAACAAAAACATTTCATACCACAAAAAGAAGAGGAGAAAATTAAACATTTCCGGATCTATTTCTGGCCAAATGACCCCCATCATAGATTTGTTGGATGTCGCGTAAGGAAAGATGAACCTCATGACTTGAAAGTCAGGCCTTAAAGCACTGCCTTTAAAAACAGAGTTCTATATCCCTTAATATATTAATTTAGGTATGTAGGGAAAAATTCTTAGATAATTACATGTGTCGGTGATATACGGGATTTGTTTGGTACATATCCCTGCGGACGTATGGACATAACTTTAGTTTGTTATTGTTTCCGTCAAGGACTTGTGAAATTATTATTCTTCAGAATTGATGACGCCTTTCTCACAGGTGATGTGAATGAACTTAGTGTTATAAGTTTATGAGCAACAGGACTATAACGACTAGATAATGTCGACAATGGGGACTTTGGTTGGTGTTCTCTATTGTGTATCCTGACTCAAACATGTATCTTTGATGAGTTCTGATAAACATTCAAGGGCGGATCCAGGATTTTGGAAAGGGGGGCGAAGATTTTAAAGATCGACGAGCAGAGCGAGGCGAAAAAATTTTGGACCTTTTATGGGCGAAAAACATAAAATAATTTAGTATAAAATGCACTTTTTAAACGGTTCCTGACTTGGGGCATGCATATTTTATAGTTACCGTAAAGTGTAAGGGTTGGACATTTTTGATGCTGTATTCTCTCTATCAATTATATCTATCATAAGATTATAGTATGGGTTCAAAGTTATGTACTGATATATATTTGATGTGTCAGTAAATAATTCTCGTTTGTTGTATGTTAAGTTAGCATAACCTCACAGATTTCTTGTTGTAAGAAGATATACGCCGGGCTATACGATGAAATTTACAATACGACCGACACGAGTTGAAAAAGACAAACAAGCAATTTTTATCCAAATGTTTGGTTGATATGTTTCACCCAACAATATTAAGGGAAGTGAGGGTTTCCAAATTAACCAAAGGCTACAAATTAGTCTGAAATGACAACAAATTTATGAGCGACAGTCGACAAATGGAGACATAAAGGCCACACCCAGCAGACAGATTTCAGTCTGGTCTTAACAAAAGTATTAAAATTATCAGTTCGGCGAAATAACATTCCAGTCAGACATGCAAAACCCTGGCCCCAAAAAGGGCCCGTTTTTTATTCACCATGTTCATTTAATGCTAGATATAATTCTGTTGGAAATTTTCGTTCCTTATAGCAAAAAAGTGGACAATAAAATTGAGAATGGAAATGGGGAATGTGTCAAAGAGACAACAACCCGAACATAGAGCAGACAACAGCAGAAGGTGACTGTCACCAACAGGTCTTCAATGCAACGAGAAATTCTCGCACCCGAAGTCGTCCTTCAGCTGGCCCCTAAACAAATATGTACTAGTTCAGTGATAATGAACACCATACTAAACTCCAAATTGTACACAAGAAACTAAAAGTTAAAATAATACAAGACTAACAAAGGCCAGAGGTTCCTGACTTGGGACAGGCGCAAAAATGCGGCGGGGTTAAACATGTTTGTGAGATCTCAACCCTCCCCCTATACCTCTAGCCAATGCAGAAAAGTAAACGCATAACAATACGCACATTAAAATTCAGTTCAAGAGAAGTCCGAGTCTGATGTCACAAGATATAACCAAAGAAAATAAACAAAATGACAATAATACATGAATAACATCAGACCACTAGCAGTTAACTGACATGCCAGCTCCAGACTTCAATTAAACTGATTGAAAAATTATGTCTTCATCATATGAATATCAGGCACAATCCTCTCCGTGAGGGGTTTCGTATCATACCATCATAACATATAAGAACATAACCCGTGTCATGCCAACAACTGGTTTATTAATAATAAGTGTGTTTAGTTCCGATGTAAAGACCCTATAACTGAATCAATATTAACGCCAAAATATGCAATCTTTAATGACTTGACAACAGAATCGTAACTATATCCCTTTTTAATAAGTCTATTTAAAGGTTTTGTTAGTTTCTGAGGTGAATGCTGTCATTTTTGTGCTTTATAAAGAATATTTCCATAAAATATTGGATGTGAAATACCTGAACGTATAAGAAGTCTGCATGTTGAGCTATATTTGCGAATGATCTCCTTATACCGATGATAAAATTTAGTAAATGTTTTGACTAGTTTGTAATATCGAAAAAGTTGAGATATATAAACACCGTAAGATGGTGACAATGGAACGTCACCATCTAAAAATGGATAATTAACGAAAGGAAATGAGAAATCATCTCTTTTATCATAAATTTTAGTATTAAGCTTTCCGTTAATGATATATATATATATATCAAGATTGAGGAAAGGGCAGTGGTCATTGTTAGTATTAGCTTTATTTAAAGGAAGTTCAACTAAGCTTACTGTTTTCAATCCAGATACGGCCATATGTTTTGTTTAAGGCAAAAATTATTCAGATTTTTTCTCTCAAATATCTCTGACTGCCCCTCAAACAAATGGTTAGTACCTTGCACATTAAATCTATCTAGAGCTTATACTGACTTGGGATCATTATCAGCTACGTTATTTAAGATAGGCGGTGGCGTTTGGGGTTAAACATAATTTCATAGGTAAATAATATTGATGTGGATTTCTTTTTTTCATTAGAGCGTAATAGAGTATAACTTTCTGTTTGTCGGAATTGTGAAATAGAAGTCAATACGTTCTTGCTCAATCTGTGTAGCTTTGAAGGTGTCATGATTGTCATGCTCAGCCTATGCAATGGGTGACTGTAATATGAATTTCAAAATTACTAAGTTACGTTTTTCGATGAACTGGTCAACTCAATCATAGCGAATCACATGAATTTGATGCGACTGTCATACAAATGAGAGGTTTAGCGCTATCAAACCAGGTTCAATCCACCGTTTTCTACATTTGAAAATGCCTGTACCAAGTCAGGAATATGACAGTTTTTGTCCATTCGTTTGATGTGTTCTGTCATTTGATTTTGCCATTTGATTAGGGATTTTCCGTTTTGAATTTTCCTCAGAGGCCAGTATTTTCAGTTGTGATTTTACTTTTGACATAGTCAGAAAATACCAGCATCCGGGCAGCGAAAATTATCTTTATGAATAATGAATTGTCGCATAAAAATTAAGTACACGGGAAATTGCAAAGTTCACGAAGTCTAGTCTGATTAATCATTTTTACAAAAAAAAAAAGAAAAAAAGTCCAATCAAATGGGGCGCGTTCTGTCTTATGATTTTGCCATTTGATTAGGGATTTTCCGTTTTGAATTTTCCTCGGAGGCCAGTATTTTCAGTTGTGATTTTACTTTTGACATAGTCAGAAAATACCAGCATCCGGGCAGCGAAAATTATCTTTATGAATAATGAACTGTCGCATAAAAATTAAGTACACGGGAAAATGCAAAGTTCACGAAGTCTAGTCTGATTAATCATTTTACAAAAAAAAAAAAAAAAAAAAAAAAAAAAAGAGAAAGTCCAAAGAGGGGCGTACGCCCTCTACGCCTCCCTCTGAATCCGCCACTGTATGTTGAAATTATTCAAAATAGACAATAAAAAATTGAAACGCAAATTGCAAATAAACTTGCAGAAACAAAGCAAAGCCAGCAAAATCAGAGCAAACTAAACTAATAAGTTGTCATTTAATTGAGAAATGGTGAAATTTGGTGGTGTCTGATAAAACAAATGTATACATTGAGTGTGTTTTTACCTGAAAAAGGTTCTGATAAGAAGCCACAATCTCTGCTGCTCTTTTCGTTGTTATTTTTTTTCTAGGGAGTAAATTTATTTTGCACTTCATCAATTTCATCAATCAGTTTTTTGTAGGGTAGATAACTGTTTGAACCAGTGGTATCAGTGTGTATTATAAATACTCGCTAGCTAAGGGTTACGATCAACTTCACTCCTCTTCTGGGGAGGAGGGGTGTGGATCATAATCAAACTTGATCTGTGTTTTGTGATAATAAGCATTCTGTACAAGTTTCAAAACATTTGGTTGAAGCAAACTAAATTTAGAGAACAGAAACTCATTTTTGGACGTACGGTCAATGGTGAACCTTGATCCCCCTCCACTATAAAATTAGTGAGATTTAGTATGATTGGCAATGAGACAACTATCCATTTGTTCAACTGACACGGATATAAGCAACTCCTAGTATATCTGTAGGTAATTTAGAACCTTAAGCAAAGGGAAAATGAAATTTTCGATTACTTTAAAATTGAGCATTCGAAGTCTACAGGAAATGACAGAACAATATGGTTTTTTATTACATTTTTTACAGCAAGCAAATCTAAAAATACCATCAACCAATTTGGAGTGGTTTAGAAAAACCCAAATTACATCTGCTTACATTCCCTCTTTCTGAATTGAAAAGATCCAGTGTGACTGAGAATCAGAACATGAATTTTTATTGCTCTAATTTTTGTGCCAGCGTGAGAAAATTGTTTCTCCTCACTATTGAAATATCTCTCCTCAGCAAATGATTGGTTGAAACGTAATTATAACGTAAACTTTTCTTGGTTTCCTCTAAATTTTCCTAATGTGGCGTCATGAAAAAAGACGACCATGCCTGAGGACGTCACAAATATAGAAAACAACTTTCTGCAAATCTTTGAAAGGGAAAGATTAAATCATTAGAGAAACAGATTACACAACTAAAACTCATGTGTAACTTTATTTCTCCACTCTCAACAGTTAAATTTTAATTATTTAAAAAGCATAGCAAGCATCACGCTTAAAAAAAATCTAATTGTCTCGAATGGAGAATGTCTTAACAAACTTGTTGCAATGGTGGAATCTTTATTTCTATCCTTTTTCAATCCATTTTGGATATAAAATATCACTGCATATGATTCCATCCTTTTTCAAGCTTTAGGCTAAGATAAAGAGTAGAACGATCATTCAAAGTATAAATAATATTTTTATCATGACATATTTATTTATAATGTACATGCATACTCAATAATTTCTCATTTTACAACATATGACCATAGGGCGACAAATTCTGCATCTTAAATGTGTAAAGAGAAATCCAAACAAAATTGAATTAAAGAAAAAAAGACAAAATAACAAATGGTGAAAAATGAGACTCCTCATGAGGTTTTTGATTATGTGATTACTGTGAAGTTTTTATAGTGATTATTTAATTACCAGACTAAATATTTCATGATTATTTGATAATCTAGGACTATTTTATATCATTTGATTATCGTATTTTAAACATAAAGTTAACTAATGAATATGTGATATTGGCCAAACATTTGGGATTATGTGATTACTTGGATACCCATCCTCATGAGGGGCCTAGTGAATGCAATTTCAGTATTCTATATTTCACACTCCCTACAAAGATACTGCAGACAGCATAATGTCAGATCCCATTCAAAATCTATTTGGAGATTTAACAGAAATTACAAAGCAGTGTAAGGCAAGCAATTAAATTGAACACTTTTTTCCACAGCTTATTCACTGACTTCTTCACATTTAGAGAAATGTTTTTCTATAAATTCCATAAAGTAATTCAGTGATAGAGGCAAAGATAAACCTGTTAAGTAGTGATGGATTTCAAGAATCTGATTAAAAAATTTTATTCTTGTGTTCGGCTCTTTTACACACAACAAGAAATACCACAATTTAACAGTCTGATCAAGACAAAAGCATTCTCTTTTATAAAATGGCTACCTCATCAGAGACTGCAGCTTGAAAAATTATTGTAAATTAACATGTGACAAAGAGGTTTCCAAAATGTATGGTATAGAAAGATTGAGGTTGTAATCGAGCACATCGTCATTCCTCACCAACTTAACAAAATTAACAGCTTATAATGACCATGAATGGCTCCTTGTGCCATGTGACAATTTTTACCTCCTAAATTGTAAGTTTGAGATGACTGAAGAAACATGCTTTGTCTACACATGTGTATTTCATTTATCTTGCGTTAAATTACTAACTCAGGGGCAGCAAAAGGTTGTCCGATTGGTCTGAAAATTTCAGGGCAGACAAATCTTAATCTGATTAAATTTTTTGCCACATGTTCGATTTGCTCTAAATGCTTAAGTTTCAGAGATATAAACCAAAAACTGCATTTAACCCTTATGTTATAATTTTAGCCATGATGTCCATTTTGGTTGGCGGGCAGGGTCATCAGACACATTTTTAAAACTAGATACCCTAGTGATGATTTCTTAAAATTATCTTTAGTTTACAATGTACATTTTCAGTTTATTAATTCAATTAACTGCACCATTTCTTATGTAAAATCATTTCTTATGTAACACCATTCTTTAGAATTCAATTAACTGCACCATTTCTTATGTAAAATCATTTCTTATGTAACACCATTTCTTATGTAGCACCATTTCTTATGTAACACCATTTCTTATGTAGCACCTTTCTTTAGAATTCAATTAACTGCACCTTTTCTTATGTAAAATCATTTCTTATATGTAACACCATTTCTTATGCAACACCATTCTTTAGAATTCAATTAACTGCCCCATTTCTTATGTAGCACCATTTCTTATGTAACACCATTCTTTAGAATTCAATTAACTGCCCCATTTCTTATGTAACACCTTTCTTTAGAATTCAATTAACTGCACCATTTCTTATGTAAAATCATTTCTTATATGTAACACCATTTCTTATGTAACACCATTCTTTAGAATTCAATTAACTGCCCCATTTCTTATGTAGCACCATTTCTTATGTAACACCATTCTTTAGAATTCAATTAACTGCCCATTTCTTATGTAACACCTTTCTTTAGAACTTCCTGGTGAAATTTTCTCTTCAGTTCTTTAATTTCTAATGACATTGACTTTATTTCATCTCGTTGCTGGTTGATTTTTTCTATCAGGTTTGATCTAGTCATGCTTTCATGTTTTATTGACTTGTGAACAAAATCTGTGAGAGGTGAATTCTGACGCTCTACAGCTCTTTGGTGTCTCTTTCTTGACATGGAACGGTCATTCATACATTGTGAACAGCGGTTTCCTTTTACTAACAATGAACAATGAACAGATCTTATTGTTGATGTGTATTCACCAGAGCCAGCTGATGTGGCGCTGAAGTTACCTTCCCTAAAGCTGCGAATCGTGCTGGAGTACTGGGTACTGATTCCACATCCAACTGGCGTAATGTATTGATATTTCTCATCAGGATTTCCGATACAGACAGAAAAACAACTAAGACGTGATAATAACTTTGTAACAGATTCTACGCTATCATATATATTTGGCAGTCCCATCCAAATTGCATTGTCTCTTGACACTTCTTTCCTATGTACATATATATAGGCACAAAAGCTACTGTCAATGATAACTGTGAGTTTTATACTAAGGTTCTTGCTACTGATCTGGTACAGTTCAACTATACGAATTTCATTTTCTGTACATTTAAAGATATATGGATCACTAATTTTAATTTGTAACAAACAGCATAAAGTCTTAAAGGGAGATAGAGAAGATTCTGCAAGTTCTTTCGGTGACGCATACACTGAAAATATCTCGATTTCTTGCGTGATCTGTTGCTCTGTGCCTTCCACTGGTGCTAGAAAAAAATCCTCCCGACAATCAAATTCCTGATTATATGTATAATCCCTATCAAGTGGCTGTTCTTTTGTTGCATAGGTGTGGTCTTCATGCTCAACTAACAAGAGTTCCCTTTGGTGTTCAGCTGATGTAATAGAAATGTCTTCACAGGATTCAATCTTGAGCATTGATGTGTCTTGATTTAAACCTGAATCATCCATTGCATCATCAGTCTGGTTTGAAACTAAAAAAGAAATGTCCTCACAGTGTTCAATCTTAAGCATTGATGTGTCTATATTTAAACATGGATCATCCATTGCATCATAAGTCTGGTTTGAAACTAAACAAGAAATGTCCTCACAGGGTTCAATCTTGAGCATTGATGTGTCTTGATTTAAACCTGGATCATCCATTGCATCATCAGTCTGGTTTGAAACTAAAAAAGATATATCTTCCATGATAGGATCAACAGCTGGCAATGGCTTCTTTTTCTTTTTAACATGTTTTGTTAAGTTACTACCTCTCTTCCTCTTTGGCATTCTGAAGGAAAAATAATAATTTTAGATTTGAAGAATTATATTTAAGGTGGTATCCAACACCTTAACTAAAATCAATTTGTCTCGTTTATTTTTCTTAAAATTTTGACGAAGTATTCACTTTGATCCTTTGACAAATATATAAGAAAATCAAAAAATTTGAACCAACCGTTTAACCAGAAAAATTACACCGGTAATATAGCAGTTTGACAAACACTTATTTTGATCATTGAGAAGCTTAATATTCCCTTAACAACACAACGTCATTAAAACGTTCTGCTGATTTTACAGATTTATCTCACTGTAGTGTTATAGTATAGAGATCATAAGTTGGTTGAAGACAGTATAGAGACCATTAGTTGGCTGTAGTTTGTTGAATACAGTATAGTGACCATTAGTTGGTTGAAGACAGTATAGAGACCATTAGTTGGTTGAAGACAGAATAGTGACCACAAGTTGGTTGAAGACAGGATAATTACCACAAATTGGTTGAAGACAGCATAGAGACCACTAATTGGTTGAAGACCATTAGTTGGTTGTAGACAGTATAGAGACCATTAGTTGGTTGAAGACAGTATAGAGAACATTAGTTGGTTGAAGATGGTATAGAGACCATTAGTTGGTTGAAGTTGAATACAGTATAGTGACCATTAGTTGGTTGAAGACAGTATAGAGACCATTAGTTGGTTGAAGACAGAATAGTGACCATTAGTTGGTTGAAGACAGAATAGTGACCACAAGTTGGTTGAAGACAGGATAATTACCACAAATTGGTTGAAGACAGCATAGAGACCACTAATTGGTTGAAGACCATTAGTTGGTTGTAGACAGTATAGAGAACATTAGTTGGTTGAAGATGGTATAGAGACCATTAGTTGGTTGAAGATGGTATAGAGACCATTAGTTGGTTGAAGATGGTATAGAGACCATTAGTTGGTTGATTGTTTTACAAAACTAATGTCGTTTTTTCTTATATGTAAGTCAGGTGTTGTTTCTTTAATCTCATCAATTTTATTGATACCAATGCTAGGTCAATTACAAGTCGTTGGTACTTCAGAGGGCTGATTTGTTGAGTTTTCTTAAGGAAAGAGGGCGTAAGTTACTAAAAAATTGGAATGATCAGAACTTTAAGAGAATCAGATTATAATAGAATGGGGGAATTCAATATAAAATATTTATGTGACTTCAAATAAAGGCAACAGTAGTATACCGCTGTTCAAAACTCATAAATCCATGGACAAAAAACAAAATCGGGATAACAAACTAAAACCGAGGGAAACGCATCAAATATAAGAGAACAACGACACAACATTAAAATGTAACACACATACAAAAACACATAACCGGACTAAGCATTAGAAAAAATCCTTTTAGAATAACAAATATAACATCAAAACCAAATCCATGAATTTGGGATAGATAAGTACCGTGACACGTGACGACGTCTTATAGTAATGTGAATTCACACTCAAAAATAAGAGAAAACAAACAACACAACGGAAACACAACGTTAAAATGTAACACACACTGAAATGAACTATAATATAACAATGGCCATATTCCTGACTTGGTACAGGACATTTTTAAAGGAAAAAATGGTGGGTTGAACCTGGTTTTGTGGCATGCCAAACCTCCCTCTTTTATGGTGATGTGAAATATAACATTAAAATGACAACACAATATTACAGGACTACAATATAAATAAATAGGAGAACACAATTGACAAACAAACACACGAATAATAGCTAACAAAAGGCAACAAGTTTAAAAAAATTTAAATACGCCAGAAGTGCATTTTGTCCAAACTTTTGTTACTGGTCGAGAAAAGTTAATATACAAATTTAAAACAACTAGAGAAAAGTAATGTAAATAAAAGTATGAACTAATACCTGCTAAAAACATCTAAAATTTAGAACGGTCTCTTCTTTTTTAACAACTTAACATCTACCAAGAAATTAGCTATCCGGTTGATTAAAGGTTCATTGTGTAAACATACATATGTCAAGGTATTGACGCCTTGAGATAAGTATTTAATGACAACTTTATGACCGGTGATTACAATAGACAAATTGATTTAATCAAAGATTTTTTTTTCAAAATGTTCAAGGTGCACCATTTTTTGTACATCCTGTAAATCCACGACTGGAAAAAAGTATAGAGACCATAAGTTGGTTGAAGACAGTATAGAGATCATTAACTGGTTGAAGACAGTATAGAGACCATTAGTTAGTTGAAGACAGTATAGTGACCACAAGTTGGTTGAAGACAATAGAGACCACTAGTTGGTTGAAGACAGTATAGAGACCACTAGTTGGTTGAAGACAGTATAGAGACCATTAGTTGGTTGAAGACAGTATAAAGGCCATTAGTTGGTTGAAGACAGTATAGAGACCATTAGTTGGTTGTAGTTGGTTGAAGACAGTATAGATACCATTAGTTGGTTGAAGACATTATAATGACCATTAGTTGGTTGAAGACAGTATAGTGACCATTAGTTGGTTGTAGTTGGTTGAAGACAGTATAGATACCATTAGTTGGTTGAAGACAGTATAGAGACCATTAGTTGGTTGAAGACAGTATAGTGACCACTAGTTGGTTTAAGACAGTAAAGTGACCACTAGTTGGTTAAAGACAGTATAGTGAACAAAACAATGTTGCGCCATCAATCGAGAAATTAAAGTCACGTCCATTTCGAATACATTATTCTTGACCAATGGTAGCACTTGAACTCTTCAATTTGGAGGTAAAAACACGGTGGCGTCTAGATTCTACACACTTGGTAAAGCCGGAAACGAAATATACATCAATATTCATGCACTTGTGCAAGAAATAAACAAAGGAACTTCTATTAGTCGATTAAAAATATTAAAATTGTCACTGAATGTGGTCGTATGTTTAGGGATGTAAAGACTTGTAACACAATAAACATGTGGCAATTGTTTACAAACACTTTCTACATTTACATGTGATCATGTTATTGGCGCTTTTTGATTGGATGCAGCGAGTTTCTACTGCAACCAATAAAAATCCTTACCTTGTGTCTCCGAAATTTTATCTCAATCCGCCAAGGGTGAAGAGAACGGGAGTGGATCGTAACCCTTGGCTAGCGAAGATAATTGGTTGGATGAAAACGGAATAGTGACCACTAGTTGGTTGAAGACAATATATTGACCACTAGTACGGTATGTTGAAAACACTATAGAATATACAAAATGTTGCTATTGATGAGTTTTCAATGACAGAAATGGTATGTCATTCTCGATAACTCTTACACTTCCAAAGGCCTGGCCCCTCTTATTCACTACCAACAGGTACTTTGGCCTGGACCTGTATGGGCCTTCAGGCCCCACACTGATGTTTGGGCATACACATAAAAATGACCTAGCTACACCACTGCTTTATACATGACATGTTGTTATATTAGATAGAATATGATTTGCGTATAAAACATGTGAACCTACTATATTATAAAGTTCAATCAGCTTGTAAATAAATGAAACAGGTTTCTGCATAGAGGGACAACATCTGCCTGTTCATGTCTTATTGTCATGTATTGTAATTTCAAATAGTTCCACATGGTTAATGTAATCAAAGCGCGAAAGCGCTGTAAAGGCAGTTAATTACAAGTTGTGTGTATTTCTAGTCCAGTTATATCATTATCTTCCATAGAACAGAGGTGGTTTGTAGAATTTAAGATTTAGAGTTCTTTTGTACCTAGTTCACCTATATCTATAGTCTACTGTTTACAGTATATTTTCTGTGCCTCCCATGAAATGCATTTTTAGCCATGGCTTTGTCAGTTTGCTTTAAATTTATGAGTTTGACTGTCCCTTTGGTGTCTTTCGTCCCTCTTCTTTAGACATATAAGAACTTTTCCTTTTCAATATGAATAGACTATTTTTAATTATTTATTGTATACGCATATTCAATGACTCCCGTAAAAAATAGTTCACAAAGATTGACTAGTCTCTGTACTGTGTGTATAGCAAGAACATCAAGTAACATAATGGTAAATGTACATAGTAACATGTCAACTTTTTTGATGACCATACCTGTCAACTGTCAGTATTTGCAGTGTATTTCCCCCATCAAGCTCGAGGCTCCCAAATGGAAATTTTGTAAGAGCAATTTTGTCGACTATTTTAAAGAAAACAATTAATTCAACAATGGCTATGAGCTTGTTAATGCACGAAGAAGCCAAAAACCACATTAGAATATATTTGAAGGGAATCCATGACAAATCGCCCCACTTTTTCACCAACTCACCCCACTTTAAAAAACAAGAGTACACACACTGAAATGTCTCGCCTTCTTTACTAATCATTGATATTATGTTGATAGTCCTAATAATAAAGCTTTATTACAACTGTCACATAATCTTAACATAAACCAAGAAAACTAAACATTGACCTTTGAACCATGAAAATGAGGTCAAGGTCAGATAAACCATGCCAGGTAGGCATGTACAGCTAACAATTCTTCCATACAACAAATAAAATTGACTTATTGCTTAATAGTTAAGAAAAACAGACCAAAAGACAAAAGCTTAACACTGAGCAATGAACCGTAAAAAATGAGATCAAGGTCAAATAAAACCTGTGCAACTGACATGTAGATCATGAAATATTTCCATACACCAAATATAGTTGACCTACATGTATTGCATATAGTATTAGAAAAAAAGGCCAAAACTCAAAAACTTAACTTTGACCACTGAACCATGAAATGAGGTCAAGGTCATATGACACCTGCCAGGTAGACCTGTACACCTTACAACCATTCCATACACAAAATATAGAAGACCTATTACAAACAGTATAATAAAAACAGACCAAAACACAAAACTTAACTATAACCACTAAACCATGAAAATGAGGTCAAGGTCAGATAACACCTGCCAGTTGGACATGTACACCTTACAGTGCTTCCATACAGCGAATATACTAGACCTATTGCTTATAGTATCTCAGATATGGACTTGACCACCAAAACTTAACCTTGTTCGCTGATCCATGAAATGAGGTCAAGGTCAAGTGAAAACTGTCTGACGGGCAAGAGGACCTTGCAAGGTACGCACATACCAAATATAGTTATCCTATTACTTATAATAAGAGAGAATTTAACATTACAAAAAATTTTAACTTTTTTTTCAAGTAGTCACTGAACCATGAAAATGAGGTCAAGGACATTGGACATGTGACTGACGGAAACTTCGTAACATGAGGCAACCATTTACAAAGTATGAAGCATCCAGGTCTCCCACCTTCTAAAATATAAAGCTTTTAAGAACTGAGCTAACATCGCCGCCGCCGTATCACTATCCCTATGTCGAGCTTTCTGCGACAAAAGTCGCAGGCTTGACAAAAAAACTGCCCCAACCTGGATTACCAAATCGCCCCACTTGTGAAGTTTATTAAATCCCGTAAATATTACTCCTGCCAACTGGTTCCACCTAATGGAAATCGGTGAAATCTAGATAAATATATTATTAACCAGGATGAATTTAGTAATGCCAACTCGCCCCACTTATGGAAAAAGATGTTATCCCATTGAATATAAGTTCAATTCCTTATATTGCATTATGATACATTTAACAGGTTTCTTTTCAATTGTTATGCAAATAACTAAGCTTCAAAACTTACAGTTATTCTTCAACAATCAGTTTTTTTTTAGAATTATAATTTCAGTATATATCAATAATAGTAATTAAATTAATTTTCGGTTTGATTGTATTCTGTGTAGATTAGTTTTCATTAAAGTGGTGCGAGTTTTTATTTTTAACTATATATATATTAATCTAAATATTACCGTTTTTTTTATAAGTAGGGCGAGTTGGCAGGAGTAATATTAAACATGATTTAACCAATTTCACATGTGGGGCGATTTGATAAATCAGTTTGTGCTATTTTTTAAAAAGTGGGGCGACTTGTCCTGCTTCCATTTGAAGGCCCCCTTGAAGGTTTTGTATGACTATATGAACCCTCTTTCACGTAAAACCCCCATGTGCATTTTGAAAAGTTCAAAGGCAGATATGTTTCTAACTCCAGGCAAAATCTACCGGTATGAATGAAAAAGATGTTTTCAATTAAGGCTCTGTGGCCATAACAGCTGTCTCATTAGCATTTTAACCACTTCCCATATTTGCAATTAAAACAATAGAAGAAAAAAATTCAACGCAAAAACAAAACTTACTTGAAAATATGAAATTCTCTTTACGGTATGAGTTTTTCTCATTGTTTGAGATTGTACAGTAGTACCTGTAACTGCTTATACCTATTTCTTATTCACTTTTGCTTGATAAACTCACTAAATATCATATACATTGTACCACATCTCCTTATTTTTATAAGCATTCCAATAACATGAACAATTGTAATTCAATTCTATATACCAAAGCAATATGAACTGCACCACTTTCATTCACTAGTATGCATCTTTTGGCAAAAAACAAGTTCTTAAATGACACAATATATATTTATTGATAAAAAAATAAAATTTAGTATACAACTCTTTAACAGGTATAAGAAAAGCACAGCTGTGTCATAACTTGTGAAATCTGTGCTGAAAACATAGACATTGATGGTATTTGAGTAATTCCATATGTGAAGCTCAACATTAGCTCGTCAGTTGGTGGTGGACAGTTATAGTTCCTTTCTGCAGGCTAGGATGAATGACTTTTCAGGAAAACCAATTTCAGAAATCAAAACTTTCCTCTAGATTTCTCCTACAATATTCATCCAGTTTAGTTCTTTTGTTTTAATTGGACACCGTCCTGATTTTTAATTTTGCAAACCATTCAGTCTCTTGCTTGCAAATGGTACATGAAAATAGGATGGGTATGGCAGTAGACAAGTCTCTTTAAAGTGGGTTTGTGCCCTGAAAAAAAGTTTTATAACTTAAGTTTTTTTTGAAATTTGTGCAACACACATACCTAAATAACTATAACATAGAAGAGAGCATCATTCGTGTCAATGTTTTGTTCCTGTTTACATTGTCATTGATATTTTTTCAGAAAGCCTGAGGCATAGCTCATGAATTCCTGACATTACATCCTAAATTAACATAATTACTGCTAGAATAATTATCAGTATGCTATACGTACACTATCATTGTACAGCCCAAGTCTTCAGTATATATAATTGTTGCATTCATTCACTCCTGTTTTCAGTCGTTCAAAAATATTTAAACACCAACAAATGAACTTTAATAAGGACAAGAAAACACTAGAAAAGATACGTATAGTCGCCGTCACGTAAAATTGGCACCATGATTTTTGTCAAAATTTTCTTAAATATCGATCGCGTTTACTCGAGATCGTGTTATTCAATTAGCGGAATAAAAATGACGGCGACTATACATACAACCCGTGTTTAAGTGTATTTGAAAGAGAAATATATCTGTTAAACGATGTATAAAGGAGAAATATATCTGGTTAAACGATGTATAAAGGAGGGAAAATTGTAGATATTGCATTACGATGATTTCTACATAATAGCACGTGGATATGTTTACATTTTAGACTTGACCCAGTATGACCCGTACCTTGTAGGTCACCGCCGTCGTTTAAACACTAGACTACAGTAGTGTATAAGACAATAAAAAGCTTAAGCCTGTACTATTTGTGTGAAGTAAATGTGTTTGTTCTGTACATTTATATTGTTTTACCTGATAGCATGGACGTATATCTATCCGTTTCCTTCTCAATTCACTTTGTCAAATTCTTCGAGCTTCTTCAAAACATACGTATTACTGCGCCCGGAAGTGAGAAAAATATGAGAAATCCTCGTAAAATAATGCTATTTTCAATTTTGTGGAATCCATTTTGTTATATTCATTATACAAAGATAAAAAAAAGATACGATTAATTATGAATTTGCATATCATAATACGGAACGTTTATGGACTATTTTTCCATAGCTGTATGTCGGTCATTTTGGCGGGAAATCATGTACACATACACACGTAGATTGGCTGGTACCCGATCGTAATGTTACACATCACATATATCAAATAGCTAATACCCGGAACGTAGTACCGGGAACCAGGATAATACGTAGACAACATACATAACTAATACCGAAATTGAAAACGCTTTACGGTGTCTCGTTCATAAACCGAATTCCGCTTTGAATTATAAAAGATGCAATATTAATCATGTTCAGTCGACTTTTCATTGTTATATCAACGTCTGAACTAATTAAAGAATCTTTAGATGTCAGATAACACTCGAAATTGACCTGAACTCTTTCCACACGGAATACACATGATAGTTTGTAGTCAGGTTGACTGCTTATAATGCAAAATACACACTAATAACAAGTTCTATAAAACGAACACTACACACTGATCGTTTCTTTAGTCCCCAATGTAAATGAAAGAAACAAAAACCATATCATACCATAAAAAGAAGAGGAGAAATTCGAACATTTCCGGATCTATTTCTGGCCAAAAGACCCCCTGCATAGATTGCGTATGAAAAGATGAACCTCATGACTTAAAAGTCAGGCCTTAAAGCACTGCCTTTAAAAAATCACCACAATTATTTGCACACTTTAACAGATTAATTTAAAATGTAACTGTACTGCTCCTCAGTAAAGCTTCTCGTGATAGTCGAATCTATTAATTACAGAATTATATAATTGATAACAATTTCCGATTCATGTGGTTAAATTACCAACCTGGTAAATCGGCAAATCGTAGCCCAATAATTCATTTATATATATACCATTTGCCTAGTCCAAATAATTATGACGTCTGGCAAGGCGTCCTAGAAAAAAAATAAAATAGCCTTGCCAGACGTCATAATTATTTGGACTAGGCAAATGGTTAATATACAAAACAATATAGAGTTACCTTATTGTTGGGAGTACCAAACTATCAAGGTTATATATAGTATCAATCAGACACAAACTGACATTTAGTTTGTTCTTTACAGGTTTGTTGTTTCAGGGGAATGTAAGTAAGGGGGAAGGAAACCAATGTTATTATGCTGGGAAGATAAATTCAATAATCTATAATTTATGAGAATAACAAGTGTGGACACAGATGAGTGTGGATAGTATGTTTGGATGTTTGACAGTGTCTTATGACAAAAGGAGTTCTATGTTTTTCCTTTATGGTGTTATATTTTTGTCTATCTGATGAGTTAAGCCTTTTTTAACTGATTTTTATAGTTCGTTCTTAAGTTGTACTGTTATACCACCCCAGGTTAGGGGGAGGCTTGGGATCCCACTAACATGTTTAACACTGCCACATTATTTTTGTATGTGCCTGTCCCAAGTCAGGAGCCTGTAATTCAGTGGTTGTCGTTTGTTTATGTGTTACATATTTGTTTTTCGTTCATTTTTTTTACATAAATGAGGCCATTAGTTTTCTCGCTTGAATTGTTTTACATTGTCTTATCGGGGCCTTTTATAGCTGACTATATATGCGGTATGGGCTTTGCTCATTGTTGAAGGCCGTATGGTGACCTATAATTGTTAATGTTTGTGTCACTTTGGTCTTTTGTGGATAGTTGTCTCATTGGCAATCATACCAGATCTTCTTTATTATATTATTAACTGTGTTGCACGGTGACAACCAACCTGAGCATTAGAACTGTTATTTATTTAATATTTTTTTTTATGTTCAAGACAGGCATGGAGGAGACAGTAATAACACTAGTTACCGAATGATTATGATAGAATATGTTCTACATCTTTGATTTTGGATACATTTTGTATCTAGGAGAGCAACACATAATAGATTAATTTTTTCACACGTTTTTTTTTCTATATGGGAGATGATATCTAGATTTGAGAACATGATATAAGGAGCCTGTAACTCGGTGATTGTTGTTTATTTATGTGTTACATATAAGTTTTTTGTTTATATTTTTTTTAACATAAATAAGGCCATTAGTTTTCTCGTTTGAATTGTTTTATATTGTCATTTCGGTGCCTTTTATAGCTGATTATGCGGTATTGGCTTTGCTTATTGTTTATGTCCGTACAGTGACCTATAGTTGTTAACTTCTGTGTCATTTGGTCTCTTGTGGAGAACTGTCTCATTGGAAAGCATACCACATCTTTTTCATATGCATTTGCTTACTATTGGTATGGTTCACTATATTTAGTTAAAACAAACTTAAGTTAAGACTAAATAATTCTTCAATGTTTCCATTTGTAAAAGGGCATAACCCTTGAATGATAATCAAAGTACTTGTAATCACTGAATGGTTATTAAAGACTGCTTTAATCTATCAGTTGGTAGTAAAGTGAATTTTGCATTGTATATTGTATAAAGCATTAATTTAAGTTGATTAAACTACTATTCTGGACAGAGAAAGACATAAAGCATTGGTTTTAGGTAATTCAACAACCATTCTGGACAATAATTGTCCAGAAAACCTCCTGATCTGAGTCCTAATCTCCTGACCAAAATTTCCAAATCTCCTGATCTGAGTTTCACAGTCCATCACATGTATGACAATGTATGGTCTCGACTCTACAAACATGCTTGTTTTTGGCCCTCAATTCCTCGACTGTTTGCCCCAATAACCCTTAAAATATACCCCAACCTTCTACTTATGGTATTAAACATTATGGTACAATTTCAGAGCAATTGAAATATTTATACACAACTTTTTGTACTGACACTAAATTAATGCTTGTTTTGGGCACCTTTGGACCCTAAACCTTATGGACTATAACCCCCAAAATCAATCACAAGCTTCCTTTTGTGGTTATAAACATTGTGTTATAATTTTATTTATTTCTTTTTGCTTATAGTTAAGTTATTATATGGAAACCATCTGTCTTCGAACGACGACGACAGGATACCTATTTAGGACCGCAAAAATTTCTGTGGTTGTATAAAAATTTCAAGCATGAACAATGAAATATAGTTTAAGAAATCGATAAGCCTAGATAGAGCTTATCATTTTTTTTAACATAATTGAACAAACATAATATGTTTGGTTCAAATTAAAATAGAATGCTTTTATCTCCCTAATACCGGTACTTACATTGTACATAAGAGGTGATACTACTTTGACAAATCCTTGTACATGAGAGTTGTCTGTCAAATCTTTATTTTACAAAGAAAGAATTGCATAACAATGAACTGAGCTCAAAGCAAAGTAATTTAATAATACACTTAGACAAAGAGCTAAATCCAGTGATATACTTTGTACTACAGGTCCTTCGTGAACATCCATCGACCAAAACCATATCTCAAGAACATTCCATACTACATGGTTGGATTCAGAAGTCCTGAAAAAGACATGATTTTTTTATCGTATTTTAAGTATATATATACACAGGTTAAAACTTTCTTGTGGTATAATCATTCAGTATCTAGCAACTATCAATTTGCTTCATGCACATATTGATATAGGTTTAGTGTCCTTCTGTTGGAAATAAGAACACGCACACCTCCATCTAGTTTTAGTCAACTGACAAACTATTCATAACTATAAAATGTTATCTAAGACCATAGGTGGATCCAGGGGGGCTGCCCCCCCCTTTGTATGGGAAAAATTTGGTTGATTATATAGGAAATCAGTCACTGAAGCATGACTCCCCCCCCCCCCCCCCCCCCATGAAAAGTTCTGGATCCACCATTGAAGACATGTCAGTGTCTATTTATCATTGCCACTAAATCAGTGATATATGTACACATACATATATGTAATTATATACATGTAAGACTAAAATTATAAAGTACATATATAAGACTATAACTGGCATTCAGCCTTACTACATCTTCATTCCCAAATATAAAAAAAGAAGATGTGGTATGATTGCCAATGAGACAACTACATGTATCCACAAAAGACCAAAATGACACAAACATTAACAATTATAGGTCACCCTACGGCCTTCAACAATGAGCAAAACCCATACCACATATATAGTCAGCTATAAAAGGCCTTGATAAGACAATGTAAAACAATATAAGCTAGAAAACTAACGGCCTTATATATGTAAAAACCAGATGCTCCGCAGGGCGTAGCTTTATACGACCGCAGAGGTTGAACTCTGAACGGTTGGGGCAAGTATGGACACAACATTCAAGCTGGATTCAGCTCTAAATTTGGATTGTGATTAAATAGTTGACACAGCATAGGTTTCTGACACAGAAATGTGTTCTACTGAACTTAAAATTTTTGTTTTCTCTAAGAGCAATTCACTATGCTGTTGAATATTGATCCTCTCAAAAAAATGTTTGAAGAAATTTTCTTTTTATTTATGAAATTTCAAATGAGAAAAATTGAACCCAATTTTTTTAATCACATCCCCCTTTCCCTTATTCCAAAACTAATCTCAATTAAAATTTCTAATGGAGTTTGCAACAATAACTTCTCATTTAAATACATCATAAAATATTAAGATGTAAAAAAACTGCTTGTTATCACTGAATGGTTAAGATTATTTTAATTTATCAGTTGGTAGTAAAAAGTGAATATACATTGTATATTGTATATAACAAAGATTTAAGTTGATTCTGGGCAAAGAAAGATAACTCCAATTAAAAAAAAATCTTGCTATTCTGGACAAAGAAAGATAACTCTAATTAAAAAAAAATTTGCTATTTCACAATATGGTGCAATTAGATATTTCTTGCCATTGCGCAATACTGTGCAATTGAAAAGACTTGCTATTGCACAATACTTAATATAATAATTTTAGATCCTGATTTGGACCAACTTGAAAACTGGGCCCATAATCAAAAATCTAAGTACATGTTTGGATAGCATATCAAAGAACCCCAAGATTTCAATTTTTGTTAAAATCAAATTAAGTTTAATTTTGGACCCTTTGGACTTTAATGTAGACCAATTTGAAAACAGGACCAAAAATGAAGAATCTACATACACAGTTAGATTTGGCATATTAAAGAACCCCATTTATTCAATTTATGATGAAATCAAACAAAGTTTAATTTTGGACCCCGATTTGGACCAACTTGAAAACTGGGCCAATAATCAAGAATCTAAGTTCATTTTTAGATTCAGCATATCAAAGAACCCAACCAATTCATTTTTTGTCAAAATCAAACTAAGTTTAGTTTTGGACCCTTTGGACCTTAATGTAGACCAATTTGAAAATGGGACCAAAAGTTAAGAATTTACATACAAAGTTAGATTCGGCATATCAAAGAACCCCAATTATTCAATTTTGATGAAATCAAACAAAGTTTAATTTTGGCCCCTTTGGGCCCCTTATTCTGTTGGGACCAAAACTCCCAAAATTTATACCAACCTTCCTTTTATGGTCATAAACCTTGTGTTTAAATTTCATAGATTTCTATTTACTTACATGTATACTAACGTTATGGTGCGAAAACTAAGAAAAATGCTTTTTCGGTCCCTTTTTGGCCCCTAATTCCTAAATTGTTGGGACCTAAACTCCCAAAATCAATACCAACCGTCCTTTTGTGGTCATAAATATTGTGTTTAAATTTCATTGATTTCTATTTACTTAAACTAAAGTTATTGTGCGAAAACCAAGAATAATGCTTATTTGGGCCCTTTTTTGGCCCTTTATTCCTAAACTGTTGTAACCAAAACTCCCAAAATCAATCCCAACCTTTCTTTTGTGGTCATAAACCTTCTGTCAAAATTTCATAGATTTCTATTAACTTAAACTAAAGTTCTAGTGCGAAAACCAAGAAAATGCTTATTTGGGCCCTTTTTAGCCCCTAATTCCTAAAATGTTGGGACCAAAACTCCCAAAATCAATACCAACCTTCCTTTTGTGGTCATAAACCTTGTGTTAAAATTTCATAGATTTCTATTCACTTTTACTAAAGTTAGAGTGCGAAAACTAAAAGTATTCGGACGACGACGACGATGCCAACGTGATAGCAATATATGACGAATTTTTTTTCAAATTTTGAGGTCGTATAAAAATGAACGAAAAACAAATATGTAACACATAAACAAACGACAACCACTGAATTACAGGCTCCTGATTTGGGACAGGCACATACATAAATTATGTGGCGGGGTTAAACATGTTAGCGGGATCCCAACCCTCCCCCAAAGTCATTTTTAAATTGGACTTCATGATAAAATAAGATTCTATATCTACTACCAATGAAAATGAAATATCCCTCTAATAGACTAGCATTTAAATCACTGTTTTCTAAACTGGTAGCTAGGTCACCATGGATCTTAAATTTTTCAAATGCATGTACATTTAATAATATAAATTCTCTAAAATTCACTATATTTTCCCTTTTTTGTCTTCTGTTTGATATACCATTTTTTAAGTCTATATATTGTCTATATATATATTGTCCTTTATATTGAGGTCATTTTTCGCAAAATAAACCCACTTAATCTCAGGGCTCGACATTAACGCTTGTCCGATTGTCCGGGACAAGTGGACGCAGGTGTCGGGCAAGTAGATTCACCATACTACTTGTCCGATGGGACAAGTGAAAAATCAATGTCAGATAAAAATAGATCAAATTCAAGTCTTATACATTCCCAAAAATATGAATGATTGTTTTATTGATCATACTAAATGAAATAATTATTCATTGATTGAACTAGAGACACATAAAACTTGTATAATATGTCTCTGATTTGGAATATTTGAACATGCTGGCAGCCATTAACCAGGGGGATATAAGTAAAGGGAAAGAAACCAATGTTAATGTATCTTCTTAGTATAAGCTTCCATGAATTAGGAGCACCTCCATATGGAGTTTTACCTAAACTTTAAAATATTAAATTCAAGTATGTTTCATTTGATTTTGCTTTTATGCATAACAATATATTAGAAGAGGTTTTATTTGATAAGATCTATGATATATAAATTTAAGATGAAAAAAAAAAAAAAAAATCTAAAAAGGCAGATTTTTTAGTGAAATGTGTATGTACTTCATGATCATATATCAATGTATATACAAATCAAAATAAATTGTAAGAGCTTGTTTTGACATCATCAATAAATTAAAAAGGTTTACTCATATACATGTTCAAGGTGGCCAGGTGTATATACATCCTTGGTTTAGCCCATACCACTACTTAAAAGAATGAATAGGTCCATGGGGAAACGTAGTGGTTTGGGAAGAAATGATGATTTAATGATTGGCAAATGATAGTGACATTGAGCCAGAGAACACAGTCTTGCAAAAAAACTTTCATTCTGAAATAATTTTGATGTGGTATTCATATAACATTACAAAATGCTCTTTTTATTAGGTACAATCAAAGCCCAAGTGTTATTATTGCATAAATCATCAATATGTTCGATTTTCAATTATGAATTCGGACAAGTGAGTTAAGAGTTCGGACAAGTTGATTTTCTTGCCACTTGTCCGTAGGGACAAGTTAGAAAAAATGTTAATGTAGAGGCCTGAATCTGAACTTTAAATGCAAAAGACCCCTAAATGGCTAACAGGTATTGCTATAAAGAATTATAGTCCATGATTTATATACATGTGATTTAAGAATTCACGAATTTACACTGATGCACAATACTTTTTTATGAGACCTGTTTTAACTTAAGGATGACACCAAAAGTTCAATGAAGGATAAAAAACTTAATTTACATAGTTTTTTCACTGACCCCCCTACCCCCTTCTTAACTTAATTTGGGAAAAACTGATTGACCCATATGGATATATGTAAAAATCAATGTCAGATAACCAAATTTTGCAGCAGTTCAACCCCCAAACTATTTGAATTAGGTTTTTTTTTTATCTTACATTGATCTTTTGATGTCCTCCCTTACCGTAAAAACTTTAAACAAAATATTTTTTTACTTCAATTTTAATTTCGAAAAAAGTGGATCATACTATATTAAGGAGCCTCGATGGTATAAAATTTTCAGAAAAAAAATATAAACATTTGTTTTTCATTAAAATTTTATTTGTTACCTTTTGAAGTTGTTACTTTATCATATGGTACAAAAATCATTCAAAACAATAAATTTGTGTTGGCCCCAGATGACTTTTACAGGGACTAAACTTGGGAATTTCAAGCTGAAATTTAACTGAAAGTTTAGGGGCCCAGCTCAAAATCTAGGAGCCATGGGCGACCAGGCCCCCTTTAAGTTTTGTCCCTGTTTTAGAATGTATTCATCATTGAAAAAGTTCCAAATTATCTCCCTTTGGTGAATAAATGCCATTTTTTTGCTTTAAAATTGAAATATCTTTTACAACTCATCTGTGACCTATATTTTTTAATATCATTTCCATATGTAAGCTGTACTTAAACTAAATTATTGTAAAATTTGAGCGATTTCTGTAATAAATTTCTTTTTTGTATTTCGATATTAACTTTATTTCTCCTATTACTTCAACAGAAAAAAACCACTTTTACATAAATGTATGCTTCTTTGGAAGACTGATTATGAGCGCAAATGAAGGGTGACCCCACTTTTTTTATTTTATTTTTCTATTAACTATAATATAAAGTTCATTTATAGAAAAATATAGAGAAATCCTATATAAATGATTTAGACCTGCCACCCCCTTCAAGTTTATTGATGATCGCTTTCTAAAGTTTTCACTCCCTCAGCTCTCTACTAAAAAAACTCTATTTTCAGCCTCATGACTCAAACAGGGAGTTGTACATTTGACTGTCTTTCCCAGATTGGATTAAATAGCGATAAGGTGTATTTTTCGTATTTTCCCGGATTGTTGAAAACTTGCATATTCATCACTATCTGATTTTGTGGTTTTAACAATCCAGACAGACAAATGGTTCGAGACCACAATTGTCGTCCCTTGATTTTCGTTGTTCACGAATAATTTAAAGTCCCTAGTGTTAATAGTGGGTTACTTGCCATTAATTTTAATACCCCTTCCAAATTAATTTATCCATGTCTAATGCCTCAAATTGTAAGTAGGGGGGGTGAAATTACACTGTAAAAAAATTTGGGTCCCAAATTTAAAAGGAAAGTAGTGATTTGGTCCAGGTGAAAAAGGTTGAAATATAGGACTTCGGAAGCTGTCAAAAGATTTCAAGACGCCCTAAAGATAAAATTGTTCATATTTTGAGTTAGAGACGATGAAGTTTTCTACAATTTTGATATAATTTGTCCAAAAAGTAGTACAACACACTGTAAAGGTTTCATTGAGAAAGCGCAGGTGGGATTTTTTTTATTTTCATTTATGTTCTAAAAGAAATGCACTACGAATTAATTGTGTTCTCGGACCTAAGAGGTGAAGTCTGTCAATATAGAATCTGTACTTGGGCAACTTCCTTAAATGATTTGGTGTTGTCAATTTGTCAAATAGCATGAAACTAAAGGATTCAAACTTTTATTCTATAGAATTTCTACAAAAATTACCAATTTTCGCATTTTATGGCTTTTTCAATATTAATGCATACATGGCATCCTGACTTTCTATCTGACTGGTTTTCATGTGTCAATACTTGTGTTTCTATGCCTTTATCTAGTTCCTTTACTTGTTTATGAACTCAGGATCAGAGCTCCAGATAAGCTGCGTATTTGCGTGATCACGCAATACAAATAATAAAAAACCCAATGCAATTACCCATTGCAGGGTTCAATAACCCAATTATTTCAAAGGAAAACCCAATTATATGCCCAAACCATGAGTTCTCAACCCTTTAATTGGCTACTGTTTGCGTTATTTACCCTTATCTGTTTACAGTCCAGTCAGGATCCTACTTCGTCAAAATTATCTCCCCATTACGCCAGTTCATTTTCACAATCGTAAAAATGGAAGCCATTATAGCGATGACGCGCTACCAATTTTGCTCTTGGAAACCGATAAATTTATCCACATTGCACCAATACGATCCTTATATGTCAGTTATATTTTAAAAGACAAATGTATCAACTAGCTAATGAGCACCAGTTAATGATTTTGTCTGCATTGATTCAACTTAAAACTATTGTCTGATCGGTTGTTAGGTGGAATTTTCGAAAAATCATAAACATTTTAAAAAAATCTAATTAAATATTTCGTGGAAGGGCAGACTAGATTTTTTTAGTGGTTGAAGACTATAAACCCTAGTTATCACACACAAAAAATTAGAATTTTTCGAAGATATGCATTTTCATCATCCAACTTGTAAGGCTGTCGTCAAGTACTTTCAGTATAAAAATAGCTATCCGAACACACCTTCCCTGTTTGTGTGACTCATTAGATAGGTATTTCACTTGACCCATATATTTCATCTTTTAGTACTGTTATTTTTTTGTGTTATAAAGTCAACCTGTAGCTTTAATTTATAAAAATGATAGAATCTGAAGCGAGACGATGTATGAAATATTCTTACTTTGAACGATATCAAGACAAAATACTCAACTCAAACACGCCCTAACATAAAAAGGTGCACTCGATTTTCTCTTTTCGATACAATTGTTACCTATTTTTTGGAATTTTTTCTTCAGTCACATAATGGAAGGGCAGACACGAAAATTACTGAACTAATAGATTGATATCTTTTCCGTCCGTGGTAATTTTTTCAAAAAAATCGGAGGTTATGCATTTTTGTCATCCAACTTGAAAGATACCCATGTCGTCGACTTGATATCTAATTGTTCTGCGTAACTATGTACTAGATAAATTGAAAACTTATGCAAATGGTGTTTTTGAAAATAAAACACCTCGTAATTGAGAAGAAAATTGCAGTTTCGTTTGTTTCTATTAACTTTTTAAAAATTTGTCACTATAGTAAACAATACAGTAAACATTTATCGCCTTCTCTAATAGAGAGCTTCGATTCTTTTGTTCTATTTCAACCTGGTTTCCGACTGAGTCGTCGCGTAAATCTATGTTTATAATATTTATAATTGGAAATTTCCTTTCGTTCTAAAAATAGATCCCAGCATCAAGTAGCTGAAATAGGTCCTTGTTGGAGTTTTCCGTTGCTCAATAGGTACACGTGTTTTTGAAAACATTTCGGTCTTCTCCGCGTTTATCCAATTAGCGTGTGTCATTTAGTCATATTTTTTTTGCATTGCTCGAGATTTATCATAACATACATTGAATTAAAACGAAAGTGAATGTCCGGTAAAAATAATGCTAAAATTGAAAGAAAAAAATTGTTTTCAACTTGTCGCGAAAAAAATTTGTCCAGAAAAAAAAAAACCATAAACCCCAACCCCCCCCCCCCCTCCCCCAGAAAATCAAATGGTTGCTGCCTAATAAACACGGGGTTTCGTCAAAAACGAAATCAGTTGGATAAAGTGAAAGGCCAAATCAATTATGACATGATAAAGCATGAGAAACCAAAAGTTCTAATAAAAGACAACTAAACCCAGATTTATATAAATTGAATAAACAAAAATCATTCAAGTATAATTAGAGTTTATGTTATTTTTTTTTTTTTTCATTTTACGGTTAAAATTTTTAATGAATACACACACAGGCACTGGTCTCAGAATTTATTATATAAAGGTGTAAGACGAGTGCCTGTGAATACACATATCCGTTTTTGTGAGAAAATACAAAACTGGCAGAAGGTTTGGAACGGGACACAAATTAAACCTACAATTGCTCCTCAGTGAATAAACCAAATAAAACAGCTAGCAAATAACCCTTACCCTAACCCTAAACCAAATAAAACAGCTAAACAAAGAAAGAAACATATTTAAGATGGAAAAAAATCTGGGGTTGATATTGCCTAAATATTCAATATTGTGTTGATGAAAAAACCCAATACATTCAGGAGCTTGGTGGTGAAAAACCCAATTTGATATTAACATGAGGGGTGAATTGGAATTGATAATGCAATTAAAAAACTTTATCACCCAATTATATAAGAAAATGGTGGGTAAAAAACCCAATTTGTGAATTCTTATCTGGAGCTCTGCAGGATCTACAGAAAAGAAGATTATCTCAGACAATATGTGCAAAATGTGTTGTATAAATGACCCTTGTCTAACGCCCTGTTTGGATGAGTCAAAAGTGGGGTTCTTGGTACATAAAATTTGAAGTCCACAATAAAGACCTCACTAAATTTGAACCAAAAGCACTTTACAATGTCTATTGTACCTGTTCCATTTCACATATCTTTCTTTTATTCTGTAGGATAGCAAGTGGTTTAAATATAAGCCTGTTGACACTAAAATTGCATTCAAGTTCACTAAAAAGCCAAAAATCTTTGTATCAGACCATACTCTCTGCAAGAAAAGTTAATGACAAGAGCCTTTTTGTGCTCAGATTTGTTGTATCATGTCACATGAGTATAGAAATGATAAAAAAAGACAATTTTTTATTTTTTATAGCCACAATATGCATTATTTAATGGAAATATGTGGCACGGCCTAAATTGACCCTTATTTTTTTCCAGTCTTACTTGGCTTAAGACCCTTTTAAACTAATATGATATGATATTTGTAACCTTTCTTTCCATTCCAAGTACATGCAATACATATGTAAGGATTATTTATAACCAAAAAGCTTCACAAATTTAAAATTGCTGGAAAATATAACATCTTCATGAAAGGCCCCCTTTCATTGAAAAACCTCAATTTTTAGGCCCAGGCCGATATAAATTTGACTTTTGAATAATTATGCTAAGTCTGTTAAATCAAATGAGTACTCTATTGCTTTATGTACATAATAAATGATAAATTAAGGCATTTAAATGGAAGTTTTTTGCAATATTTTAATTTTTAAAGCCCAACATGTTGATAGTTGAAATTTTCCAATTTTAACGTCAAAATTTAACACGCAAAGATGAGTATAGAATTTAACATATTGTCTATAATGTATATCCTATTGTTGTGAAACTTTGCAAGCAGTGTTATAATTTATTAAGCTTTGGTCATACCAAGTTTTTTTAAGATTTGTCAACTCTTTCTATCCTATTAGGTCCAAGACCACAATTGTCGCCCCTTGATTTTCATTGTTCACGAATATAGTCCCTAGTGTTAATAGTGGGTTACTTGCCATTAATTTTAATACCCCTTCCATATTAATTTCTCCATGTTTAATACCTCAAATTGTAAGTAGGGGGGTGAAATTACACTGTAAAAAAAATTTGGGTCCCGAATTTTAAAGAAAAGTAGTGATTTGGTCCAGGTGAAAAAGGTTGAAATATAGGACTTCGGAAGCTGTCAAAAGATTTCAAGACGCCCTAAAATTAAAATTGTCCATATTTTGAGTTAGAGACGATGAAGTTTTCTTTAATTTTGATGTAATTTGTCCCAAAAGTAGTACAACACACTGTAAAAGTTTCATTGAGAAAGCGCGGGTGGGATTTTTTTAATTTTCATATATGTTCTAAAAGAAATGCACTACAAATTACAGAGCTCCAGATAAGTTGCGTATTTGCGTGATCACGCAATACAAATAATAGAAAACCCAATGCAATTGTCCATTGAAGGGTTCAACAACCCAATTAATTCAACGGAAAACCCAATTATATGCCAAAACCATGAGTTCTCAACCCTTTTATTGGCTACCGTTTGTGTTATTTACCCTTATCTGTTTACAGTCCTATTTTTATAATATTTATAATTGGAAATTTCCTGTCGTTCTAAAAATAGATCCCTGCATCAAGTAGCTGAAATGGGTCCCTGTTGAGTTTTCCGTTGCTCAATAGGTACACGTGTTTTTGTAAATATTTTGATCTTCTCGTTGTTTATCCTATTAGCGTGTGTCATGGAGTCATATTTTTTTTGCATTGCTCGGGATTTTTCATAACATACATCGAATTAAAACGAAAGTGAATGTCCAGTTAAAATATTGAATAGAAGCATGTTTTCGGCTTATTTTGGAAACTGAGGGAAAGTTATAATGATGACAAGACTCAGCCAGTGTCTTTAGGAAGCGTCCATCGAACGCACGGGCGTGTGTGCGTACCATAACGAAAACATTGCTAAAAAACACGGGGTTTCATCAAAAACGAATTCAGGTGGAAAAAGTGAAAGGCCCAATCAATTAAGAAATGATAAAGCATCAGAAATCAAAAGTTCTAATAAAAGACAACTAAACCCAGATTTAATATGTAAACTGAATAAAAGAAAATCATTCAAGTATAATTAGAATTTATATACAGTAACTATTTTTTATTCATTTTACGGTTAATTAATGAATACACACACCATGCACACAGCCAATGATCAGGCACTGGTCTCAGAATTTATTATATAAAGGTATAAGACGAGTGCCTGTGAATACACATATCCTTTTTTGTGAGAAAATACAAAACTGGCAAAAGGTTTGAAACGGGACACAAATTAAACCTACAATTGCTCATCAGTGAATAAACCAAATAAAACAGCTAGCAAATAACCCTAACCATATCCTTAAACCAAATAAAATAGCTAAACAAAGACAGAAACATATTAATTTAAGATGGAAAAAATTGGGGTTGATATTGCCTAAACATTTAATATTGTGTCGATGAAAAAACCCAATACATTAAGGAGCTTGGTGGTGAAAAACCCAATTTGATATTAACCTGAGGGGTGAATTGGAATTGATAATGCAATTAAAAAACTTTATCACCCAATTAAATAAGAAAATGGTGGGTAAAAACCCCAATTAATGAATTCTTATCTGGAGCTCTGAAATTAATTGTGTTCTCTAACCAAATAGCAATAAGGTGTTTAGGAAAACATGACCTAAAAAGTTAACCTCCTTCATATAAGAAAAAAAACGTGGGAACTCATACTGAATGGTCAAATGTGTTCAATATGAAAATTGCAGTTCAGATGGTAAATCACAAATCGGCCATTCATGTAAATGGACTAATAGTATGACTTTTACGCAAATTTAAAGGGAAATGACAGGGAAGGGGCAAATTAGTGTTCAAGGGGAGCAAATGCTGTTTAAATTAGTATGCGGTTTTATATAGAGGGAAAGTGGAGTTTTTTTTAGACTTAAGTTAAATATAACTGATGTAGACTTACCTTCTAATTCTATAAAAAAAAAACACACACAACTCAGAACTATTACTAATTCACTTGGACTATACTGATATGCAGATCTAAAAACAAAAAGAAATATATCATAAAATAGTGATTGAAAGATTCATAACACTTTGAAAGGATAATTCAGACACGTGTTACACGGGGAGCATGTTTGTTTACAAATAATAATGTCACGTGATCGCGCACTGACCTCGCATGTTGCATCGCCCTTACAATTCACTATACATAACCATTTTCATGCAAACATGCAACGTGAATTTGATTGGTTATCAAATAATACAGAAATAATGCATGAACCGTTGAAGAAGAAATTATTTCATCAAATAGATGCGATTTTCACTTTCGACACGAATAGGTCGGGTTGACATTTCTGTCATCGGAGATAGTATTGAGATAAATGGGATAAAACGGACCGTCAAAAAGGTCTAGAGAAGCACATCAGTAGAACCTTAACATTAATAAGTAATACTTACCAAAATTTCTCTTATTGATAAACTATATAACTGAAATTGCACAAAAATAACGGTAAATAATTTTGTTGATGGTGATGCTGGTTAAATTGGCGCGAAAAAATATTCTTACTCCTATTGATTTACGTAAAAAAAAATGTATAGAATTCAATTCGACTACAGTTCAGCATAAAAAAACGTGAATATGAAAAAGTCTGGTAATATGTTAATGAAAAAGTGTGTATAAATTTTCGTAAACGAAGTTACCTGTATACTTCACCAAGAATTACATTTGAGCGCAAAGATCTGTTTGTGTGATTCGGCTTATGTAACATCGTCAATCGGAACTACTCGGCTATTCACTTCGTGCAACCAGAAAGGCCGAGTAGATCCGACTGGTAACACAGTACAACATGATTAATGGAATTTTTTGCGTTGCTATTAAATCATTGAGGCCACGTGATTGAGGCCATCTATTTTTATTGCGGGTTCCACATATTTAAATCGGAATTATAGAAAAAATGGAATGTTATGAGCAGAATCAAAACAGAAATGATGAACACTGCAACATTTCCAGCAAAATATAAATAGGATGGAGGATCTGTGTATTCACATTATTTGTAAAACTCTCCTTATTCCTGTGAAGCGTGTGCTTTACATCGAGGCTTATTATGCTAAGCATCGACGCCACAGTACTTCAACCAATCAGACAATGTTTATTTGGGGCATTCGATCTATTTTTACTCAGATTTTGGAATATTTTAATCGAAATTATAGAAAAATTGAATATTGTTAGTACATATAAAATAGAAAAAGATGAATACTTTTAGCTAGAGATAATTTGGATGGGGGTTCTGTGTATTCACATTATTTGCACAACTCTCCTTACTGATGCCATATTTTGGAATTTCCGTGACCTAAATGGTTCGCGAAAATTAATATTTTTATATATAGTATAGTAATAATAATAAATTTGTTGTATGGAAGCAGTCAGCTGTGCATGTCTGCCTGGCATATGGTTCAACTGACCTTGACCTCATTTTCATGGTTCATGTTAAGTTTATGTGACAGTCGTAATAAAGCTTTATAATTAGGAGTATCAACATAATATCAATGATTAGTAAAGAAGGCGAGACATTTCAGTGTGCGAACTCTTGTGTATAAACGATTGTTAACGTCATAATCCAACTGTGTTTCTAACGTCTATATTTTCGCGAACCATCGGACTTTAGCGTATGAGAGCATCGCACTTTAGCGTAGACCATCGCACTTTAGCGTGACCATCGTACTTTAGCGTCCCCATCGCACTTTAGAGTCCTACAAATATAATTGACGATCCTTCATTCAAAAAAATAAGCCACGTAAACACTGATTTTTACGGAAGCGTAGTAGCGCCACACATTTTTTTTCTTCTTCCTATGTTTGCGT
This sequence comes from Mytilus galloprovincialis, assembly GCF_965363235.1. Classification (NCBI taxonomy): domain Eukaryota; kingdom Metazoa; phylum Mollusca; class Bivalvia; order Mytilida; family Mytilidae; genus Mytilus; species Mytilus galloprovincialis. The sequence goes on from NC_134841.1 coordinate 2,741,218, forward strand.
TATAACGCAAACCTTTGCGATATAAGTTAAACGCAAACCTTTGCGTTATAACGCAAACATTTGTTTTATCTTATTTCTTATTCAAGATCCAAAGGAAACCGTAGTTATTAATGGAGGAGGCTGTATATATTAAAATTTATCACCTTTGTAGTAATTGCAAAGTAAAATGCTTGAATAATTAGATCATATTAATGACTAATAATGAGCAGAATAATATAAGAAGATGTGGTATGAGTGCCAATAAGAAAACTCTCCATCTAAGTCACTATTCGTAAAAGTAAACCATCATAGGCCGAATTACGGTCTTCAACACGGAGCATTGAACAACAAACTATAAAGGTCCCCAAAAACGATATCCATGTTTCTACTAGTATATATATTACAAAGACGATTGAGTAAATTGAGGTTATATCTAAGAAAAAAATCAACCCTGGTAATATAGCTATAACCGAATATAAATATACTTCCAAAGTAAGCTCTCGTTTGAGAACTGTGTAAAGTAGGTTAGATTCAAACAAGCTACCCTTTGGCAATAAATGTATAGAATGAAGATGTTTTATTAATAAAATTATGTTCTCTCTATTGAAATTGCTACCCAAGCATCTTAAAAATACTTCATTATATTGAAATGAAAATTCAATAACTTTCTATCAAAGAATCTTGATCATATTCTGAGATTTAAAAAAAATGTTTCCTTATTAATAATTCATTTTTAAGCAGAAAGATCATTTTGTCTATTTGACTTGGAGGTTGGTTTCACAATTGTATGACATTATTTTTGATCTTTCAATTTCAATATGACTATATACTAAACTATATCTATTTTCTTGTTAAATTATATACTTTTCTGATGCACAAATCAGTCTTAATTTATGTATAATTGCACTTCAATTATTCCATTATTCCTATGCATATTTATTATAATGATTTGGCCTTGTATGTATGTTTCTTTTTTTATCTACTAGTAAATCACATCCGAAATAAATGACAGACGGACATATATACAAAACTTAATGAATAATTGAAATCAAGATATTTGCGTTATATCGCAAATGTTTGCGTTACAACGCAAAGGTTTGCGTTGTAACGCAAAAGGTTTGCGTTATAACGCAAAGGTTTGCGTTAAACGCAAAGGTTTGTGTTAAACGCAAACATAGGAAGAAAAATTAAAAAAAAGCGCTAATACGCTTCCGTAGATTTTACTATATAATAAAATTATTCTTTTGGCTAGACATCAACCATCTATCTTTTCATTCTAAAACCTTCACCCTAGCCCCACAAAAACATGCACACACAAACAGTCAATGCCTAATGCAGAGGTTCTGTTCTGTCATACTATCGTAACAAAATTCAAGAAATTCATATTTCTTTATACTCTCTACTGTAAAATCCCAACCTGCTTAGAAATCTGAATAATTGTGATCATTACACGCAGATCTGAAAGTACTTGAAATTACTGGAAGCTAGTCGATTCATCATTACTAAACGTCCAGTGTCAAATATTTATGCATGTTCAGAACAAACAAAAATGTCTACCGTAAATACATATAACAGGTATCTTAGATCCTGTAATATTGGTCGTCTTAGTATTTATGATGCAGGTCTGGAAATTTGAAAATGACATGCATATAGGAACATAAGGATGTATTGGATAGGAACAGAAATTTTGCCTCTCAGTAGACCACCTATGAACCCCTCAAACAGTGAGTAAATTCGATGCCTAGTCATAGAGAGAATGTCACTAGAGAATGTCAGTGTCAGTGACATTCTCTCTACGACTAGTCATCGGATTTAACGTCCCCAATCTGACCAGACGTGACTGCGTATTTATACATCTTGCACAGCAAAACGGACACCCAACTTTGGCAAGGGTTTTATTGTAGGTCGGGCGAAACACTGAGACCAAGTGGAAAGCTTGTTGAAAACTATAACAACAACAAATAAAAAAAACATTATGTGTCTAAGTTGAGATTCATTCAAGTATTTGTTGATAGCAGTGACATGATTTATACCAAAGTTCTAGTTTATAGTTTCTATATAAGGTAAAATATTATAACATCCAAATCTAACCAATATTCCATTCATTAAGGATCAGGGACTAGTGTTCACATGGAATTCGTTAATTAAAGAGTTTTGACAACTTCACTGGCGTGCATCTACGGATGACGTTGTTTATTATTTTTTTTGTAAAAAAATATTTGTGAAAAAAATGTGTGTAGGCACGTGCCTAGAGTGCCTAACGGAAGCTACGCCCCTGACTATATTTGTTGTATGGAAGCAGTCAGCTGTGCATGTCTGCCTGGCATATGGTTCAACTGACCTTGACCTCATTTTCATGGTTCATGTTAAGTTTATGTGACAGTCGTAATAAAGCTTTATAATTAGGAGTATCAACATAATATCAATGATTAGTAAAGAAGGCGAGACATTTCAGTGTGCGAACTCTTGTGTATAAACGACTGTTAACGTCATAATCCAACTGCGTTTCTAACGTCTATATTTTCGCGAACCATCGGACTTTAGCGTATGGGAGCATCGCACTTTAGCGTAGACCATCGCACTTTAGCGTGACCATCGTACTTTAGCGTCCCCATCGCACTTTAGAGTCCTACAAATATAATTGACGATCCTTCATTCAAAAAAATAAGCCACGTAAACACTGATTTTTACGGAAGCGTAGTAGCGCCACACATTTTTTTTCTTCTTCCTATGTTTGCGTTATAACGCAAACCTTTGCGATATAAGTTAAACGCAAACCTTTGCGTTATAACGCAAACATTTGTTTTATCTTATTTCTTATTCAAGATCCAAAGGAAACCGTAGTTATTAATGGAGGAGGCTGTATATATTAAAATTTATCACCTTTGTAGTAATTGCAAAGTAAAATGCTTGAATAATTAGATCATATTAATGACTAATAATGAGCAGAATAATATAAGAAGATGTGGTATGAGTGCCAATAAGAAAACTCTCCATCTAAGTCACTATTCGTAAAAGTAAACCATCATAGGCCGAATTACGGTCTTCAACACGGAGCATTGAACAACAAACTATAAAGGTCCCCAAAAACGATATCCATGTTTCTACTAGTATATATATTACAAAGACGATTGAGTAAATTGAGGTTATATCTAAGAAAAAAATCAACCCTGGTAATATAGCTATAACCGAATATAAATATACTTCCAAAGTAAGCTCTCGTTTGAGAACTGTGTAAAGTAGGTTAGATTCAAACAAGCTACCCTTTGGCAATAAATGTATAGAATGAAGATGTTTTATTAATAAAATTATGTTCTCTCTATTGAAATTGCTACCCAAGCATCTTAAAAATACTTCATTATATTGAAATGAAAATTCAATAACTTTCTATCAAAGAATCTTGATCATATTCTGAGATTTAAAAAAAATGTTTCCTTATTAATAATTCATTTTTAAGCAGAAAGATCATTTTGTCTATTTGACTTGGAGGTTGGTTTCACAATTGTATGACATTATTTTTGATCTTTCAATTTCAATATGACTATATACTAAACTATATCTATTTTCTTGTTAAATTATATACTTTTCTGATGCACAAATCAGTCTTAATTTATGTATAATTGCACTTCAATTATTCCATTATTCCTATGCATATTTATTATAATGATTTGGCCTTGTATGTATGTTTCTTTTTTTATCTACTAGTAAATCACATCCGAAATAAATGACAGACGGACATATATACAAAACTTAATGAATAATTGAAATCAAGATATTTGCGTTATATCGCAAATGTTTGCGTTACAACGCAAAGGTTTGCGTTGTAACGCAAAAGGTTTGCGTTATAACGCAAAGGTTTGCGTTAAACGCAAAGGTTTGTGTTAAACGCAAACATAGGAAGAAAAATTAAAAAAAAGCGCTAATACGCTTCCGTAGATTTTACTATATAATAAAATTATTCTTTTGGCTAGACATCAACCATCTATCTTTTCATTCTAAAACCTTCACCCTAGCCCCACAAAAACATGCACACACAAACAGTCAATGCCTAATGCAGAGGTTCTGTTCTGTCATACTATCGTAACAAAATTCAAGAAATTCATATTTCTTTATACTCTCTACTGTAAAATCCCAACCTGCTTAGAAATCTGAATAATTGTGATCATTACACGCAGATCTGAAAGTACTTGAAATTACTGGAAGCTAGTCGATTCATCATTACTAAACGTCCAGTGTCAAATATTTATGCATGTTCAGAACAAACAAAAATGTCTACCGTAAATACATATAACAGGTATCTTAGATCCTGTAATATTGGTCGTCTTAGTATTTATGATGCAGGTCTGGAAATTTGAAAATGACATGCATATAGGAACATAAGGATGTATTGGATAGGAACAGAAATTTTGCCTCTCAGTAGACCACCTATGAACCCCTCAAACAGTGAGTAAATTCGATGCCTAGTCATAGAGAGAATGTCACTAGAGAATGTCAGTGTCAGTGACATTCTCTCTACGACTAGTCATCGGATTTAACGTCCCCAATCTGACCAGACGTGACTGCGTATTTATACATCTTGCACAGCAAAACGGACACCCAACTTTGGCAAGGGTTTTATTGTAGGTCGGGCGAAACACTGAGACCAAGTGGAAAGCTTGTTGAAAACTATAACAACAACAAATAAAAAAAACATTATGTGTCTAAGTTGAGATTCATTCAAGTATTTGTTGATAGCAGTGACATGATTTATACCAAAGTTCTAGTTTATAGTTTCTATATAAGGTAAAATATTATAACATCCAAATCTAACCAATATTCCATTCATTAAGGATCAGGGACTAGTGTTCACATGGAATTCGTTAATTAAAGAGTTTTGACAACTTCACTGGCGTGCATCTACGGATGACGTTGTTTATTATTTTTTTTGTAAAAAAATATTTGTGAAAAAAATGTGTGTAGGCACGTGCCTAGAGTGCCTAACGGAAGCTACGCCCCTGACTATATTTGTTGTATGGAAGCAGTCAGCTGTGCATGTCTGCCTGGCATATGGTTCAACTGACCTTGACCTCATTTTCATGGTTCATGTTAAGTTTATGTGACAGTCGTAATAAAGCTTTATAATTAGGAGTATCAACATAATATCAATGATTAGTAAAGAAGGCGAGACATTTCAGTGTGCGAACTCTTGTGTATAAACGACTGTTAACGTCATAATCCAACTGCGTTTCTAACGTCTATATTTTCGCGAACCATCGGACTTTACACTGCTTCTCCGGTAAAGCGCCCAAGTACCTGCTCAAAAATGAAAGAAAATAAATTGCATCAAAATGTCTAAACAAATCACACAGAGCATCCCGATAGTATATACTATCCACCATATAAATTTTAGCATGTAATGTTCTACCATTACGTCGTATTGATCGTTGAGGTTGAAGTTGGGATTAATAAAAATGTTGTAAAAAAATTACGTCTTTTTTTTTCGTTGACGTCGTTATCTGATAGTATAATTTATAAATTAATAGAAATAATGCATAAACCTTTAAAATCATTTCTTTTTCAGATATCTTATTACTTCAAACTTTCTAAATGCACATAAACGTGCGTTTTTCTCGTGTGATAAAACAAAGATTTATTTACTAATGTCTGCATACTTATTGTCTTACACCAATCTTTTGACTTTCTTCACCACAAACTTTGATTTTTTCCCGTCAAACCAGGGCCGTTACTAGCCTCTTCTTATAGTGAGGCACATTTTTTTAGCGAGGCTCAAGGCCCCCAGAAGCTTTAAGAAAAAAAAACTTTAAGCTATTTTTTTCTTCAAAAATATCTGGTCTCAAAGCAAAAACTTAGATTCATTATAATTTAATACTTTTACGTTTTATGAACAACATTAAAAGATCGATATGTAGGAGAAAGCAAAAACCGTAATTCTCATAATCATTAATACCGGATCAGTCTGTCTGTTCTCGTCTTGTTTTGTGCTTAGAGTTTGGTGATTTTTTAATGACTATATTTGAATATAGTGACAGTACAGTATTATACTTTAAGTACTAGTACTGCTTAAGTCGACACTAGGAACCATCTTGGTATTAACGATTCTTTTATTGTTGAAGAATCCTCCAGCAACTTTGACCATTGATCATTAGTATTTTTTTTTTCTATGCATTGACTTTGTGTGTGATTAGGTTTCGTGCACATTTACTCCATATTCCTTTATTTTCTGTTAAAGGGTATGAACATGACTAAATGCAAGTTTAATCCTTCAATGTTAAATGGCATATGGCAATACATTGTTGCTTTTTTTCTCAAATTTTGATATCGGGAAATTGGTGACCTTACTTTAATTTAATCATGTTAGCTACTAGTATCTAGTTTTATCTACAAAAAAGCCAGTTTTGTATTCTTTGATATCAATTAAGTTCAATTCTCCATTCAGAAACGACCATTTTTTTTCTGTGTCTTGTAGCATCGTCTATTCTTAAAATATTCTCTCGCACAATATCTGGACATCGGGTGGGCATGTTACATTGCAAAACCACACGTTTACAAATGAAAATCAACACTCCGACTATAGTCATAAAGTAGGACAATAAATGAACAAAAGACAAAATCGGGACACAGAAGTACAAACAATAGACCATCAACTTTGAAAACTAAAAGTAATATAGAAACATGGATCACGAAAAACATGCAGGAGCGATACCAGAGAGTGAAGAGAACTTCCTTCTTGCTAGACACTTTCCGTGAAAACAATTTGATATAAAGACAATCTTTTGTGTCAGTTTTTTTTTTTTATTTCTAACATGAGGCATCTGCCCCATTTGCCGCAATGTAGTTACGGCCCTGCAAACTTGTTTCAGAACAATTTTTTTCACAAACATGATGTAAAATACTTTTTAAGTTAGGAAGATGGATTAAGAAGGTGGGTATGAGTTTTGCTCATTGTTGAATGCTGTAAAATGGTCTATATTTCCTAACATCTATGGCATATTGTATTTGTAATATAATAGGCAGTTATTCCCCATTTTATTGTTTCATATTGGAAATTCTAATATCAAAGTACAATTACTATTAAATATCGTATGTTTAAGTTTATCAACAATTAAAAATACAGCTAACGGAAGATAAATATAATTTTAATTTTGTTCCTATATATATATATGAATAATATTATTTCTTTGATAAATAAGCAAACATCAGTTCATTTATGACAGCATCTGCTTGTTTAAGTTCCATTGTATATACTAAAAAATCAGATTCATAAGTAACATGCACATTTTTCTGACCAGCATATTCTTGATTATACATTTGTCCAACCAGCACAGAACTCATAAGATAAACAACTCATACAGTAACACGATGTGTTTCTGATGCAAATGGAGCTGCCGTTCCTCCGAACTGAGTGCAGCTTTAATGTTCCTTTGACAGGTTTGCAGTTTTTTGCAATGTTTTCATTTAAAATGATGGAATATCTGCTTATGTCCTCTTTTGATATATATTTAAAGGCTACAGATATGTTGCTACTCGATGCCCACGTGTAGAAGTCATCCGCACTTTGTATTGTACATTTCCTTTGCTTGATAGCCAGGTCAGCGCACCGTTTAACAGTTCCGCCTATTCCATCACATGGACCTTTCCCGTGACCTGCCTCAAAGTAATCCCATGTGCAATCAACACCGAAATGGTCATTGTGCTTTTTAATTATAGAGAAAATATGCTTATTTCGGTACTGTGATGTTGGGCTATCTGTCCAATAATGAACACATTTTAAATCTAAATTAATAGTTTCGAGAATTGGAACTAGCCTTTTGATTACAGAAAAAACGAAAGTTGCGTTATGGCTTAAGTCATTGGAAATAAATATAAAACTTTTATGATGCAATGTGTCATTAACTTTGTAATAAACTACCACAGGGTGCAAGCTAACATAGCATTTGTTGAAATAAGACGACTGCACCTCATCAGCTGTCTTGCAATTGAAGTTTTCGGCAAAATCCATCTGTACAATCATATGATTCCTAGGAAGATTAGCCTTAAGATCTTGTAATGCATGGTACTGGTTTCTGACTCTATTGACATGTTCTTTAAACTCAAAAAGTTGAGGTTTAAAAAGTTTTATGAAACTGGCTCTATCACATGATTTTGAAACAATATTCATTCTTTGTCCAGCGTCTGTATTTACCCGCGACCATTCATCATATTGAAATGGACCACTGTCAGCCGGAAATAAAGCGTCTACGTCAAAGTGGTCTGTAACATCTTTCACAAAAGCATCAGGACTGTCGCAATTAATTATACCAATTTTATGAAGACAGCGTAATTTTAGAGCCATGTTTTGGTGCTTGATACATAAGCATGTGTTACGGGTAGCATAGGAAACTAATGAGAAATTTATCGGACGATATTTACAAAATCTTGAATACGAAAGTTTTATATCTAAATTTTCTGACCTAAACTTGAGAAACAGATTGTTCATGTGATCTGATAAAATGTGCTTTTGTTTTTGCTGACCGCTAACAGTTTTATAATCAGCTTTCCCTGGCATTATAGACGAGTTGTCCCCTCGGTTTAAAAAGGTTAAAACTGCTGTTTTAATTTCTTCTTGTATTTCTGGAAGTCTCTTACGTAAAACTTTTTTCATTTTCTTAGACGTTGACATGAGAGATCTCCTACGGATACCGAAAACATGACTTGTAATAGATTTCATTTTGAATTTTTTTGTTACCTTCCCATTTACTATGTTTTTGGTAAAGCAGGGATCAACAGCCTTAATTTCTTCCACAAGTACATTGTGAAATTGTAGTTTACGTCTAATTGTTTTATATTTGGACGGCTCAAGACCGACATATCTCATTTCGTCATCCGCGGAAGTCAAAGGTGTGATGTTTTCCTTATTTTGTTGATTTTTGTTTGATTTTGATTCATTTTTTACTATTTTCAATCTACTGATTCTCTTTTTAAGTTTCCATACTTTTCTGTTTAAGGTTTTCAATTCTTTTTCTAGTTTGTGTATTTTCCTATTAGCTCTAGAAATAGCTCTACTAATTCTTTTTCTGGACGACGTGCGTTTATTTGAAACATCATTTTGTTTAACTAATTGCTTTTCTTGTTTTTTTCTTTGTCGATATAGCTTCACATTTTCTCTGTTGATTCTACGTTTCCGTTCTAAATCTCTTTTTGACAACTCGGTACTTTTTACATATGAATTCCTCTTACACTCATTTTCTTTTTGTAGGTATTCTTCTACATTTTGTAACCTTTTTCTTTCGCGATATTCCTTCTGATATTCTGCTTTCGTTTTTTTCTTTGTTTCTGAAATTTACAAATTGGAGATATTGCTGAAGCTGACATAAACACAAACAGAAACTTTTAATAATTATTTAATCATGTTAAAGTCAATGTACATTTAGTACTACATGTAGCTGGTATTTTAGATGGACACATGACTGTTGATCGTCCAATGGGAAACAGTCAAGTAGCCAGCAAAGTTAAAACAATCAGGTTGGAACCAATAAATGTCAACCGTATGACCTTAAACAATGAGAAAATCCCATGACGTATATTCAGCTATAAAAGCGAACACTTACTTGAAAAATATGAAATAACTTAATTGCAAGACCTAATGGTCATATGTGTACTGATAGACACAATGAACCGGATTTTTAACGATATTTTAAGTAGAACTAAGAGTTAGAACCCAAACCCTTCAATGCTCGAATCTACCATTATCGAGACAACCGAAATGGCTCTGTTATTTAAGATAGTAACAATTGGTGGATAATTGTTTGATTTATGTCTAGTGGCAAATATTTCATGCCCATTAATAATGAAGTGCACCATTACAGGGAATGTTTTCAAATAAATATTTGTTGAAATAAAGATAGAGATGTCAAAAAATGAAAAAGAGACAAAAGGTGACAGAAAGACAAGCAAGTTAGGATCCTATAAATCTGTGGTTGTCGTTTGTTGGTGTATATCATATTTATTTTTCGCTTATTGTTTTATACACCAAACAAGCCTTTTAGTTTTCTCGTTTTACATTTGTCATTTCGTGGCCTTTTATAGCTAACTATATATACATGATACATGTATGTGTGTGTGTATATTTGTATACTATCATTTTTCTCATGGTTGAAGTCCGTACGGTGGCAAATATCAGTTGTCTACTTGTACGTAACTTGGTTTTTGATAGAGAGTTGTCTTTTTAGTAAACATACAACATCTTCTTGATTTTTTTTGTAAACAACAATATCAACATATTTAAAAAAAAAAAATACCAAGTGAGTACTGAATCCACCACAAAAAAGATTAGATATTGTGTGCGTACATGTAGTACTAGTTATAAGCCATCTTGATTGGCAGCATCATCTCCTTCATTTCTAGGAGAAACCATCAACCAGAAACTAAATAAAAATAATTCTTGTCTGTAGTCGGCTTACTCTGGATATAGTATTTTAATTAGCCCATTCTATGGTAAAATGTATTTCTGAGTAGATTTTTTTTGTTAATTTGTGTTAATGTATTATTTTGCACAAATAATAGGTATTCATGGTACAATGTTGACAAATTAAAACCACCATTCCATACTTATTTTACTATCCGTAATAAATGTTAATAGTGTAAACTCGGCATGCCATACTTTATCTATATAGAAACGCAGACGTGAAAGAAAACACTGTTTGCCAGAACTTAAGGGAGTATTTGCACAAAAATACGTTTTCATGGTTCATATTGATAAAATAAACGGACATTTCGATACTTATTTTACATCCGTAATGATTATTAATAGTGTAAACTCGGCATGCCATACTTTATAGAAATGCGGACGTGAAAGAAAGCACTGTTCGTCAGAACTAAAGGGCGTAAAAAGTTGTGCTATTTTGGAACGCTATTACATGACAAATAAAAAATCTTTGTAGTTAAACCTGAATCCCGTAAATGCACTTGTCAGTCTTGTGATAAATATTTGTATCGTTCAATCATTTTGCTATTTTTTTAATCTCGATGTTCGTCTCCTGGATAATCGGTAGAGTCTTGTAAACTATATTTTCTTTAAAAGATGTAAGATCGTGTAATGTTAGACTCAGTAAGGGGCGGCATGGAAATCAAAGTACGAAATATGATTACAACATTATAAAGAATCTATAAAGATCGACATAACAGTAAGTTTATATGCCCCCCCCCCCCCCCCCCCACCTATATTTTAACTATCTTTGGGCATTTGATTTCTTATGGTGATATGGTACAAAAAATACAAAATAGGGTGACAGGGATTACACTGAATGGACATTTTCTAAACTACTTATATACTAGACTACATTTTTTTTTATAGAATAGAACCGGATTCCCTAATATTATGGTTGATATATATGTTAACATACACAGTCTAAACACGATGTACGAGAGTGTTTTTTTTTTTAATAATTTTAATTTATGAAGTATTGTCTGTATAGAAACATCCCTTTGAATGTATAAATTTTCACGTTCTTCAACATAAAAAAAAATATATAATAAAAATAGGATTCTGTGTGGGAACAAATTTATACAATTTTATGGAATGTATTGCAGCTACTTAATATAGCATGTCAAGGCGTCATAATTGTTAGAATAGCTATTACTACAAATTACCATTCATTATTTCACAAATTTAAGGATTGCTACTGTCCAGTGTTGGAGTTGTCTCTCTTTACTCATCTGTTTCTATATATCTTCACAGGACGCTGAATGTCTTCCATTCCCGGAAACGTCAAAATACCATGGAAACGCGTGAAAATTCCCGACGTTTTTTAAGTGTCAACGGATATTACTTTCCACGGAGATTACATTTCTAGGATTTCGCCGTTTATCTAAATAATGAGCGTTTTTGTAGGGAAAAGTTGTAATAGATATTAATATGGACACCGATTCATATCTTTTGGATGTGCAGTTTATATTCAAAACTGCCGTAAATTTATAAAACACCATTCCACGGAGATTACATGCTTAACAAATCTCTACAGGTTTCAAGTTTGTTCTGTTTTCTAGACTTATATGAATCGAACAAAATGACCTTTGATATATGCACAAATAGTTGTATTGACCCTTAAAACAAATTTAACTCATTTGATGCCATTTATACTGCTGAATATTTTGTCATGAGTGAGTATTTTACTTGTTAACGGAATTACACGTTTTCGAGGGACACATTAATACGGCTGTATAACCACTATCGTTGTTAAATATGTACCTAACTTTATAAAAATAAAAAAATATAGATGGAAAACAAATATAAAAACCTCATCTAGGAGTATACAAAGGCACAACTAAATAACACGAAGTCGTGAGTTTCGTCCTGCTACTGTAGGAATGTCCATATTTAGACTTTCAACCATAATTGAGACCTGCACAGGCGCATTTATTGACACAAATATAAGATTTTTTTTGTGGTAAATATCGAGGGCTATTATACAAAAAAAACAAATGCTTATAGTCATTGAAATATCACGTTATAAGAGTTCAAAGATCTGAGACATATGAGCTCCTTCATCTGGGCGCTTTACCGGAGAAGCAGTGTTTAGCGTATGGGAGCATCGCACTTTAGCGTAGACCATCGCACTTTAGCGTGACCATCGTACTTTAGCGTCCCCATCGCACTTTAGAGTCCTACAAATATAATTGACGATCCTTCATTCAAAAAAATAAGCAACGTAAACACTGATTTTTACGGAAGCGTATTAGCGCCACACATTTTTTTTCTTCTTCCTATGTTTGCGTTATAACGCAAACCTTTGCGATATAAGTTAAACGCAAACCTTTGCGTTATAACGCAAACATTTGTTTTATCTTATTTCTTATTCAAGATCCAAAGGAAACCGTAGTTATTAATGGAGGAGGCTGTATATATTAAAATTTATCACCTTTGTAGTAATTGCAAAGTAAAATGCTTGAATAATTAGATCATATTAATGACTAATAATGAGCAGAATAATATAAGAAGATGTGGTATGAGTGCCAATAAGAAAACTCTCCATCTAAGTCACTATTCGTAAAAGTAAACCATCATAGGCCGAATTACGGTCTTCAACACGGAGCATTGAACAACAAACTATAAAGGTCCCCAAAAACGATATCCATGTTTCTACTAGTATATATATTACAAAGACGATTGAGTAAATTGAGGTTATATCTAAGAAAAAAATCAACCCTGGTAATATAGCTATAACCGAATATAAATATACTTCCAAAGTAAGCTCTCGTTTGAGAACTGTGTAAAGTAGGTTAGATTCAAACAAGCTACCCTTTGGCAATAAATGTATAGAATGAAGATGTTTTATTAATAAAATTATGTTCTCTCTATTGAAATTGCTACCCAAGCATCTTAAAAATACTTCATTATATTGAAATGAAAATTCAATAACTTTCTATCAAAGAATCTTGATCATATTCTGAGATTTAAAAAAAATGTTTCCTTATTAATAATTCATTTTTAAGCAGAAAGATCATTTTGTCTATTTGACTTGGAGGTTGGTTTCACAATTGTATGACATTATTTTTGATCTTTCAATTTCAATATGACTATATACTAAACTATATCTATTTTCTTGTTAAATTATATACTTTTCTGATGCACAAATCAGTCTTAATTTATGTATAATTGCACTTCAATTATTCCATTATTCCTATGCATATTTATTATAATGATTTGGCCTTGTATGTATGTTTCTTTTTTTATCTACTAGTAAATCACATCCGAAATAAATGACAGACGGACATATATACAAAACTTAATGAATAATTGAAATCAAGATATTTGCGTTATATCGCAAATGTTTGCGTTACAACGCAAAGGTTTGCGTTGTAACGCAAAAGGTTTGCGTTATAACGCAAAGGTTTGTGTTAAACGCAAACATAGGAAGAAAAATTAAAAAAAAGCGCTAATACGCTTCTGTAGATTTTACTATATAATAAAATTATTCTTTTGGCTAGACATCAACCATCTATCTTTTCATTCTAAAACCTTCACCCCAGCCCCACAAAAACATGCACACACAAACAGTCAATGCCTAATGCAGAGGTTCTGTTCTGTCATACTATCGTAACAAAATTCAAGAAATTCATATTTCTTTATACTCTCTACTGTAAAATCCCAACCTGCTTAGAAATCTGAATAATTGTGATCATTACACGCAGATCTGAAAGTACTTGAAATTACTGGAAGCTAGTCGATTCATCATTACTAAACGTCCAGTGTCAAATATTTATGCATGTTCAGAACAAACAAAAATGTCTACCGTAAATACATATAACAGGTATCTTAGATCCTGTAATATTGGTCGTCTTAGTATTTATGATGCAGGTCTGGAAATTTGAAAATGACATGCATAGGAACATAAGGATGTATTGGATAGGAACAGAAATTTTGCCTCTCAGTAGACCACCTATGAACCCCTCAAACAGTGAGTAAATTCGATGCCTAGTCATAGAGAGAATGTCACTAGAGAATGTCAGTGTCAGTGACATTCTCTCTACGACTAGTCATCGGATTTAACGTCCCCAATCTGACCAGACGTGACTGCGTATTTATACATCTTGCACAGCAAAACGGACACCCAACTTTGGCAAGGGTTTTATTGTAGGTCGGGCGAAACACTGAGACCAAGTGGAAAGCTTGTTGAAAACTATAACAACAACAAATAAAAAAAAACATTATGTGTCTAAGTTGAGATTCATTCAAGTATTTGTTGATAGCAGTGACATGATTTATACCAAAGTTCTAGTTTATAGTTTCTATATAAGGTAAAATATTATAACATCCAAATCTAACCAATATTCCATTCATTAAGGATCAGGGACTAGTGTTCACATGGAATTCGTTAATTAAAGAGTTTTGACAACTTCACTGGCGTGCATCAACGGATGACGTTGTTTATTATTTTTTTTGTAAAAAAATATTTGTGAAAAAAATATGTGTAGGCACGTGCCTAGAGTGTCTAACGGAAGCTACGTCCCTGATAATAAATAAATAAATAAGCTTTATTTAGAGTCGGCAAGGTATACAAACATAGACAAACATAAGCTCTAATGAGCTTTTAACCGACATATGAGACATTTTTTAACAATACAACATTTAGAACAATACAACACATAATATAATACAAATGCAATAAATTTCACAGCACAAAAATGAAGCACTAAAAGCAGGATATAAGCATAAGCTAGGTATTAAAGCTAAAAGCATATAAGTGTAAACAAGGCATAAAAAGCTGGCAAAATGCATAGCATAAAAATTTGAAAAATGGGGTATGATCTAGATGGTAAATAAATTTGCATAATATATAAACTAAAAGTCTGCACAAACTGTGAACTTACAGTCATTTCCATTCCATGACTTTAAAATATTTTTGAACTGACTAAAATTAGCAATTTTTCTAAAATCATCAGGTAGATCATTCCATAAAACAGCAGCTGTGTATTTAAAAGAGTTCTTACCATAGGTTGATGTTCGGACCCTAGGTATATCTACAATATTAGAATATCTAAAATTATATTTACAATCTTTCTATACAACTAAATCATGTAAGCATGGTTGTGACAATTTATATAAAATTTTAAAACACTCAATAGCCATGTTACGCATACGTCTTATTTTCAGTGATGGAACCTTTGCTCGTAAAAGTAGTTCATCATATGAACTAACATAGTCTTCATATATAAATCGTAAAGCCCTTTCCTGAATTTTTTCCAATTTGGTGGTGTTATTTTTGTTGCAAAAATGCCATGCCAAAGGACAAAAATTAAAATTAGATAAAATAAATGTATGGAAAATGGTCAATTTATTCAATTTAGTAAGGTAGCATCCAATGCGCTTTAAAACATTCAGTTGTTGGGATGCTTTACGACAAATATTTTAAGAAAATATAAAAGCTGTTCGAAAATGCCATTGGTTTAAAAGTGTTGACGCAAGTACGAATATTAATATATTTAAACTCTAGGTTATTTTTCTGTAAATAAAAGGTCAATACACAGTTTTGTTTACTATACAAGCGAATTCAGACGCACTATGGTGTTATAGCCTTATAGTAGTCTCAGATTCTAGATATTCATACTTTATTTTGGTGGCCCGGTGAAAGGGGGTCACGTGTAAACGAATTAGCGAGCGGATAGTTTGTCGTGCCGTGGCATTACCTCTTCACGTTTTTTTTTTTTTTTAAAGTTGATCGCCTATGTATTCGAACTGTTTCATTTTACGGGTGATTTCCCGCACTGTTGTGTGACCTTGTGTTATTTTTCCAAATGCTCTCTTGTTACACTAGTCCAGAAACTTGCGGCATTATACGGTTAATAAATAGATGATATAAGAAATAGAAAGTATTGAATCTGAGGTCATAAATGTCCGGCATATTACTTGGGACTGTTACACTAGTATATAATATTGATCAGTGATCTTTCCACAAGGCTCAAGGATACACAGATGTGCCATTGAATATTTTGTTTAAATTCATGATTTCACTTAATACGTTATGAGTCACATCATGACTTACCTTTTTTATTACACGTACCAGAGACACCCCCCTAACAATACAATGCATTATATGTCCAGGGATCTCCATGGATGAAAATTGAACGATTGAGGAACTTTCACCATCATAAACCGTATCTACGCCGTACAGTGTAGCGCGATAGAAAGTATTTCATCCCTCCACATAAGGATAGGTGAACATTCTAATTCATTGCTTATTTAAATTATATTTATTTGAATTTTTCATTATAAATAATATATATATATATAGAAGCAGGAACATATATATTAGATATACTGTTCCCAGATAGAAGTATATATATTTTCAATAATTGTCGTTTGTAACCCTTCAAAGGCCAAGCCCTAATGCCCCCTCCCTTCCCTTAGTCGAGAACTGACCAATAGCTATCACGAAGGTACCCATGTAGTTTTCTTGCTATTTTCGGTAATTGTTATGGGGGTTAAAAATCATGTGGAGTTTATTTTTCCACGTAGAAGCTCTATTGATAGTCGACTTTATTATTTACAGAATTTTATTGATAGAACTTCCGATTCCTGTGATTTTTCACGGACACTGTCAGATTCAGAAGTCATGAACCCATTACCGGTATGACTGGTTGCAGCAACGACAAAACGAGTCGTACGGGTTGTGTAAAAGGTTAAAAAGATTTGTAAAGCAAACGTTGTCAAATGAAAAGGTTTTTAATGACTTTATCTAGCAAATTGGTGAAATGTGGCAACATGCACCTTTCGAGTCTGAATAGAAACCGGAAACGCGGATGTATTACCTCAATTCAATTTGATTGTAAACTACGAAATGAATTCGGAATTACGATACGATGGCCGAGTTCACTTGAAACTCTCGAGTTAACTTTACTAACTCGGGTTTCAACAAAACGATTTTACTGGAACTACTCGAGTTAACCCCTCGTACCCTGGTTCAAACCCTCACCGAGCCAGGGTTAAACTCGAGAAACTCTTGAATGACGTCAAACCAATGAGAATATTTTATTTTTTATGCTTGGTCAGGGCCTTACCCTAGAGTTACTTAGAGTTGTTCCGAATATCAACTCTAGTGTGTTCACGTGATAATCTATTAACTCTGAAGTCGATTGAAGAGTTTCAAGTGAACTCGGCCCCTATTTCTTTACAGGAAATATTAAAAGTTTTGCTTTTTAACTTTTAAAGTAATTCTATATTATCGTTACAATACAGCAGTACTCGAGTTATTTGCGATGAAATAATAATTACTGTTTTACGTCTTATTTTGTACTCCTTAAAAAGGGTGATTCTGATTGCGTAAGTCAAATAAAAGCACGTGTTCGACTTGTTAAACTTTGTAATTGGTTTATTAATTTATTTATTTAATCTATTATCATAAGCATTTGCGGAAACTTAGTTAAATAATTCGACAAATGAATCGTCTATCTATTCTCCTGTCTGGTTTGTTGATCTACCTGTACAAGCTCATCCAAGCTCAGGTACAAGTGATTAGCGATCTTAATCCGGATATCCCTCAGGCGTTAGAACTGTATTGGATTATACTATTAAAACAAAGCCTGAGGGTTATGCAATTACATGCATTTAATTATAATTGCTAACAAAATGGCGTCAGGCTATAAAAACGATCACAGTTTTGAACGATGGCGGAAGACCATTGAACCATGGCGCGAGTCATTTGACGATGGCGCAAGACATTTGAACGATGGCGGTGCGCCATCGTTAAACAGGCCATGGAGATCCCTGATGTCTCTGCACATACAGTGTTGGCAAGCCATCCAATAGTTATCAATTTTTCTTTCATTGCATGGATGCCGGATAATCCTACTTATCTTACCTCCTATACATTTCTGGGAATATGATGGGTTAAAAGCGCCCTCGTGGAGACCGTGTATATTTCATATTACTAGGTTAGTAGGGAGGCGGGGCTTATCTCATACACGGTTAGTAGCGGTGTAACGTCCTTTATATACCATATAAGGTAGTAGGGAGGCGGGCTTATTTCATGCACGGTTAGAAGTGGTGTTACGTCCCTATATAAAAACAAAACGACACTGAGAAAAAAATCGTAAAGGTTTCAACAGACGAAGAAATTGATGATTAAGATTGAAATAAATGCATAAAACACATTTAAATCTAACAAGTTGTTATTGTTGGAATCTGTCTTTGTAGGATCAATGAAAGTAGTTTCTTAATGCAAACAGTATTCAGTGAAGACTTGCTCATTTTGATAGGTCTCTAGTCTAAATTTCACACGTTAATCTTAACGTGTCTAGTCGGTAAGATAAATTCGTTACATAGTGTGACCTAATACGGTATTTTTGGGGTCAGTAAATTCCATATGGGGTGAGAGCGTTACATAGTGTGCTAGTGACCTAATACGGTATATATGGGGTCAGTAAATTCCATATGGGGTGAGAGCGAAGATCCCCATATGGAATTTACTGACCCCATATATACCGTATTAGGTCACTAGCACACTATGTAACTTATATTTTATTTGTATTGATTGATGACGAAAAGAGATTTGACAACAGATTAGGCGTACTCTTCGTGCATTTGCTCAAGTTTCAATAGATATTATAAGTTATATGGTTCGCTACTGGCCCCATACGGATCCATAGAGGGTTAGTAAAATCCATAGGGGGTGAGGCCGGAGGCCGAGTACCCTATGAATTTTATTCACCCTCTATGGATCCATAGGGGGTCAGTATAGAATTTACGAATGGATAACAATGTGATACTAACTTGATGCATGTTGTATAGTAATCTGTTAGTGATATGTGAATAAAAATGTTTGATGCATGTTGTATAGTAATCTATTAGTGATATGTGAAAAAAATGTTTGATACATGTTGTGTATAGTAATCTGTTAGTGATATGTGAATAATAATGTTTGATGCATGTTGTATAGTAATCTGTTAGTGATATGTGAATAATAATGTTTAATACATGTTGTATAGTAATCTGTTAGTGATATGTGAAAAATAATGTTTAATACATGTTGTATAGTAATCTGTTAGTGATATGTGAATAATAATGTTTAATACATGTTGTATAGTAATCTGTTAGTGATATGTGAAAAATAATGTTTGGTACATGTTGTATAGTAATCTGTTAGTGATATGTGAATAAAAATGTTTGATACATGTTGTATAGCAATCTGTTAGTGATATGTGAATAAAAATGTTTGATACATGTTGTATAGTAATCTGTTAGTGATATGTGAATAATAATGTTTGATACATGTTGTATAGTAATCTGTTAGTGATATGTGAATAAAAATGTTTGATACATGTTGTATAGTAATCTGTTAGTGATATGTGAATAATAATGTGTGATACATGTTGTATAGTAATCTGTTAGTGATATGTGAATAAAAATGTTTGATACATGTTGTATAGCAATCTGTTAGTGATATGTGAATAAAAATGTTTGATACATGTTGTATAGTAATCTGTTAGTGATATGTGAATAATAATGTTTGATACATGTTGTATAGTAATCTGTTAGTGATATGTGAATAAAAATGTTTGATACATGTTGTATAGTAATCTGTTAGTGATATGTGAATAATAATGTGTGATACATGTTGTATAGTAATCTGTTAGTGATATGTGAATAAAAATGTTTGATGCATGTTGTATAGTAATCTGTTAGTGATATGTCATTTAAAATGTTTGATACATGTTGTATAGTAATCTGTTAGTGATATATGAATAATTATGTTTGATACATGTTGTATAGTGATTACTTTATGATATTGTGTATATATATTCTGTTATAAAACATTGTGAATGGGGTACTTCATCTTGTATTCCGATTTATGTGCATTGTTTTGTGTATATATTTTGCATTGTGAATGAATTTACTTGATTTTAAACAGGACATCTTGTTGTGGTACAAAATTGAAATCCCGATTTATTCAGGTACGGATCCATTTATCGCCCGTTACACGTTACAAATTAGGTGGCAGCGGTGGGATTTCATCTGTTTAATTCGTAACTGTAAATTCATGTATGATTATACCAGTTGAATTTTTCAACGTTATTTGTTTGTTCTTTTAGTTGTCAAAGTAGAGTACAATTGTTTTTAAGTAAGCAGGAACATTCAGTTAGTCGATATTTAAATGGCAGAAATCTGTTTGATTCATAAATTGGACTTTTAACAAGTGTAATAGAAAATATAGAATGCAACTTAAAACACAGCTTTTCAAAGTGAAAAAAAGATTATGGAGTTACACTCGCTGCTGATATCAGTAAGAATGAGAATGAATTAACCAGGGCTTCTGTAGAGTTTACATAAAACCTAAGGATATTAATATCTATAATATGTCTGTCAAAAGGGAAAGTTTTGTTGACAAAGAGACTCTGCCTTTAAATCCTACAACTAGGCAAATTGAAAATTGTAGTAATAGTGTGAACCGTGGACAATTGGGTTCAACCAATCATAGTGGAAACAGTAACAATATTGAAACAGATTCTCAAATAGCCCTGTATTCTATTGAGCAATTTGAGATGTAAATGAAATTAATGGAAGGAATGATAAAAGAATTACAACGCGAATTAGCAGAAATAAAAAGTGCGAGGAATAAAATAAAGAATAAACGAGTTAAAAAGTGTTTTGATCAGTGTGATAAATTAGACAACTTTCGAGCGGAATGTAGAAATACGTCTCGAAGGAACAGCAGTGCAAGACGCATCAAAGTGGAAAAACACAAAAAAGTAGGAAATGTGGTACAACAAGAATACTAACCAAAAGAATGCACAAGCATCATGTTGAGTCTGATGATGGGATGTATGTAGACGCAATTCTGAACACACAATCTGGTAAATTGTTTGTGGAAAAAAAAGCAAATTTATCTATTGTTTCCTATAAACTGTACGAAAGTTTGCAAAAACATAGTAAGGTTGAACTTATTGGTACAAGTCAAAGTATAACTGTATAACGTCGGTCAGTGTGGTCAATTGACCATGTATGGTAAGGGATGTTTTATTATTCAAATTGAAAAGTTTGAAGAACTTAGAGCAGAATCAAAGCCGAAGGAATACAATGTTTAGTTTTTCTCAAGATACACAAATGTGTTTGTTTTGTTTGAAAAGCTTTTACTGGGAGAATCTGAGATAAATTATCTTTGAGGGACCAGATGGTCATGCTCAATGCTTGCACCAGGAAAAGTCATTCTGTGTGTCCCAACATAGTGTTTGCAAACATCAAACTAACAAAACATTGTCCTACAAACCCTACTAGTGTGTACAAACTTTGCATTACCAAGACATTGTCATACCAACCCTCTAATAGTGTGTGCAAACATCACACTAACAAGCCATTGTCCTAACAACCCTACTAGAACTTGCAAACTTTACACAACACGACATTGTCTAAAATACCCTCTTAGTGTGGGAACCCTCATACTTACAAGACATTGTAATAATAATTCTAATAGTATGTGCAACCCTCCCACTAACAGCCCATTGTCCTAACAACCCTACTAGTGTATGCAAACTTTACACAACATGACATTGTCCCAAATACCCTCTTAGTGTGTACAATCCTCATACTAACAATACATTGTAATAATAAATCTACTAGTTTGTGCAAACATCACACTAACAAGACATTGTCCTAACAACCCTACTAGCGCGTCCAAACCTCTCTCTAACAAGACATTGTCCCAATTATCTTACTAGTGTGTGCAAACTTTTCACCAACAAGACATTGTACCAGTAACATTTCTAGTGTGCGTAAATCCCACCCTTACAAGAACATTTCCCAGCAACCCTACTAGTGTGTGCAAACCTCACACTAACAAGACATTGTCCTAACAACCCTACTAGCACGTGCAAACCTCTCTCTAACAAGACATTGTCCCAATTATCTTACTGGTGTGTGTAAACTTTCACCAACAAGACATTGTACCAGTAACATTTCTAGTGTGCGTAAATCCCACCCTTACAAGAACATTTTCCAGCAACCTCACTAGTGTGTGCACTATGATAATATGAAATTAAATAGACCTAGAATAATTCAACATCACGTGTTTGCTTAATCTATTTATATCTATATTTATGTTAACATCGCTTATAGGGTCATCAGATGACTACAGAGTTCAACTCGATAAATTATTAGATGGCGTCTAGACTCAAATACACACGAAACGAAGCTACCTATTTGCATGCCTGTGCCTTGTTTATTGTTTTATTTAGACTTTTAAAACTTTGGATAAATGTTTTATATTGTTATAAATCAAATAAGAGAATTTGATTGGAATCGTTGAACATGAATTTGACAGCTAGTGCCCCTTTAACAGTATATCTTTATTTAGGAATCATGTGAGATATAATGGGACAAGACTGTGTGAAATAGATTTTAATACTGGTAGACCCTTAAAAATCTTTGAAATGCTAGTGATAACTTGACTAAAAGAATCAGTCTTAATGTCTTTAAATGCATTTAGATATTCATGGGATATGAGTCGAGGCAAACTAGTTTTGACATTAAATGGTTGTTATTAACAATAACAGATAATGTTTAAGGTCTTCCACAGTTTAAACTTTTTGCCAACACAAGAAAAGATAATGCAAATTTGTAGTGTCTGTAGAGAGCCAAAAAAAGACCATCAATTTATATTTATGTTGACTTAAAAGATACAATTTAAAGATCACAGTAAAGGCATCAAAACAACTACTGTAAATGCAGAAATTTAGCATTTTTTTTTAATATTGTGAAACACCTGACAGGGTTTTAATCTCAAGAAGTTAAACTCGCATTGTGAGATTTTCTTTTTGAGATAAGGTGGTACCCAACACCTTCACTAAAATTAATTAAGCTCGTTTAGTTTTTATAATTTTTTTTTATCTTCATTGGCCCTTTGACAAAAATATAAAAAAAAGTAAAAAATTGAACCAACCATTTTATCAGAAAAATTACCCTGGTTATATAGCAGTTTGACAAACACTAATTTTGATCATTGGAAAGCTCAATATGCCCTTAAGAACACAACATAATTAAAACGTTTATCTGATTTTACAGAGTTATCTCCCTGAAGTGTTAGGTACCACCTTAAACAGGATTTTTCTCAATATTGCAAAAATAAAAATCGCATTTTAGTCTTAAATATTAAAATGACACAATTGCAATTATAAATGCACGCAATAATTTTTGAATTTACAGTACCAAATGTATTCATAAGAGATAAATAAGCTTGTAGCACTCACTTTAAACCTTTAATAATATGGGGAGATAAATAAGCTTGTAGCACTCACTTTAAACCTTAATATGGGGAGATAAATAAGCTTGTAGCACTCACTTTAAACCTTAATATGGGGAGATAAATAAGCTTGTAGCACTCACTTTAAACCTTAATATGGGGAGATAAATAAGCTAGTAGCACTCACTTTAAACCTTAATATGGGGAGATAAATAAGCTTGTAGCACTCACTTAACACCTTAATATGGGGAGATAAATAAGCTTGTAGCACTCACTGGGGAGATAAATAAGCTTGTAGCACTCACTTTACACCTTAATATGGGGAGATAAATAAGCTTGTAGCACTCACTACAAACCTTAATATGGGGAGATAAATAAGCTTGTAGCACTCACTTTAAACCTTAATATGGGGAGATAAATAAGCTAGTAGCACTCACTTTAAACCTTAATATGGGGAGATAAATAAGCTTGTAGCACTCACTTTACACCTTAATATGGGGAGATAAATAAGCTTGTAGCACTCACTGGGGAGATAAATAAGCTTGTAGTGCTCACTTTAAACCTTAATATGGGGAAACTATCTTGAAGTTTATTAACTTTGTAATATATTACAAAAGTATGTGCGAAATTACATAACATAAAGTTCTAAAGTCTCTTGGCCTATATTTAAGACACCAACCATCCCTTTTTATGACTGAATCAGTGATTAGCAAAATCTACATAGAAAGCAGACAGAAAATACTTTTTAAGACTTTATTTTCATATAAAGATAGCTTTACTTATAAACAAATTTGGAAATGGTTTTTAATAAATATGTAACAAAGCTAGATATCTACATAAAAGCTCTTTTTTCATTTTAAACACAAAACATATACAAGTACACCTATAGTATCTTTACACATGGAAATCTGTTACAAAACATTGATCACAAATTTGGAAATGGTTTTCAATAAATATGTAACAAATAAGATAGCTTTACTTATAAACAAATTTGGAAATGGTTTTCAATAAATATGTAACAAAGCTAGAGAACTACATAAAAGCTCTTTTTCATTTTAAACACAAAACAGTTACAAGTACACCTATAGTATCTTTACACATACAAATCATTGATCACTTCTGTCATAGGACGTGTACACACAAAATAACACTCCACCTAAAGCTCTGTGGAGTGGTACTATGTATTGATATTAACTTGTTAGGTACCGTTCTCTTTGTCACATATTTCCACATGATATTGTTAACAGAATGTGAAACAAGTAATGAGGTAAAATCAGGCTTATGAGCATCATTCTCTTTTAAATACTCGGAGGTACAATGGTGAATTTGGTTGAGGTTTGATAGTGTGATTGAAATTAATGTACATAATGCACCAGGGAAAAATTTATTATTTTCAGTAGCCTGTGTAACAGACAGTAATTTTGATATGATCAGAGACGACTGATTCTTAACAATGGCATTGAACATAAAATGTACTTGTATTCTATACTAAGCCTATAATTAAGGATATCACATTAGGTTAGCTAGAACAACAATGTCTATGTCTCTTTTTATAGATTATAGTCATTTTGTTTACTTAATCATAATCACAACACTAAATGATTTGGTTGCATGCTCTAATCATAAATATATTCAAGCAGAAACAATGTATTATCTACAATAGTGAGAGAAAAAAAATCATCTTTAAATACACTCTTTATCTATATATATATATAAAAGGGATTTCATATTCATTAAAAGCAGATAATGAAACACATTCAAAGCAATAGCTAAGTTCTGGCAGAGAACAAAAATAAGAAAAAGAAAACAATATTAAATATACCAATAAGAGGTTTTCACACCTCATGACTAGGTTAATTAACCATAAATTGAAACTTTTACAAATTCTTGTGCATGGAATAAATTTTTCCACTGAATAATCATTGAACAAAATAAATTATCCTGAGAAAATAAAAGAAAAGATTATTTTAATAATCCTGAGTGAAGGTAGACAAATAAATTATGATACAAACATAACATATAAATAAATGGGGAATGTATGCATGGGACACAGACGACGCCCCTGCTTGAATATCATATGAAGTTCTAAAGAGAAATCAGTGAAGAACGTAAAAGTGACACTAATTTTGTACCCAAATTTGTACTTGATCTGAATATTGTGGTAATAAGTAACGTACTTGGGCATGTATAGTCCGTATTTTCCCCTTAAATATGTAGTTTGTACAAGGGGTGCGGACTATACACGGCCGAGTATGGTACTGTGTTTAAGTTTCATTATGTTTGGTGGAGGCAAACTTAAGTTAGAAAACAGAATTGAAACTTTAACCTTAAACTACATCTTTAAGGTTTATACAAAAATAACAAAATTAAGCCCATTTATCAGTAAAAAATGAAAAAATGAACAAAAAAATCCAAATTTTACTTCACATAGTTCCTCTAAATATTAAAAATTCTTCTCCCAAAGAATAAACAAATCATCCTGGTTATATAAAACATCGTAAAAAATTAACAGACAACATTTAAATATTCTCTAGAAAAAACAAACATTACATGGCAACAATGTGCTTTATACAACCAAAATACAACAGTAAAAAAATTAAAGCATCATTGATGCACAATCAAATCTGATTCCATCAGGACAAGCATCATAAACAAACATGTAAAATTATAAAATTCAATTAATAAAGTAAATACAAATTATAAAAAATTACCTGATTATATAAATTATGAATAAATCTGCAATTATGATACAGAGTTTCTTCTGACCATCTAGTGACAGTAAATAATTGTTTTTTTTTCTTCTAATTTCATCTGTGTAAAATTGTTGTTTACAATGAAATATAATATAATAGTGGTTAAAAATGGGGGACTCATGCACATATGCGTATTTTTTTGTCTTGTAAATAACATCACATTTCACTTTTTTTCTACTTTGATGAATAAAAAAAAATCTAATTTTATAATCAAAATTGTAGTTCCTCAAAAGTCTTGTAGTAAACGGTCTGAACTGATCATTGTTGTATTATGTGAGGAAGTGACTATGGGAAAGGAACAACAGATCATTAACCTGATATCCCTCTGGACTATTAAAACAGTGCAAACACAACTCTATGGTATAATGTATAATCTAATGTGATTTGTGTGGTTTTCTCATATATTCTATAAATTTTTAGTCATGACCTTGTGATCATAAAACCTTCGAGTATGATACTCAGGCTCAGAAATCAATCAATCAAAATACTGGATTTGTTAATTCCAGTACAAATTTTATGTTTTTAAGTACTGCCAAAACCTTTTTGACCGAGACCTTTGATCTTTACAGCTGTTTTAATATCAAAAGTAATTAAAACAAAATATCTATCATAAATTCTTTGTCTTTGCTCTAATATCTGCCACTGTATCCTTCCCTCTTATCATATCTGACGCCTTTTCCCCAATCATAATGGATGGAGCATTGGTATTGCCTGATGGAATATTCCTCATGACAGATGCATCTACCACTCTCAGGCCCGCTATTCCTTTCACCCTGCAAATGTTCATAATATATCAAATTCAGTTGTACAAAAAGAAAAAAAATTAGCCTATTATTATATCAGGAAATGTTGGTTATATGTCAATGACACAGTTTGACAAAGTTATTGATGTCTTAAAAATTTTAACGGCAGACCTAACCTAAACATTGACATAGTCAATTGCAAATGAAATCCTCCACAAGGCGCAGCTTGAAAAAACCCCATAATCAATCTCAACCTTCCTTTTTTGGTATGGAACCTTAAGGTACAATTTTAGAAAGATCCATACACATACACACAAGTTATTGTCTGGAAACTAGAAAATACTTATTTTGACCCATGTTGGCCCCATTGCTCCTTGACTATTGAGATCATAACCCCCAAAAGCAATCCCAACCTTTCTTTTGTGGAATAAACCTTGTGTTTAAATTTCATAGAGATCCATTCACTTAAACTAAAGTTATTGTTTGGAAACTAAGTGTCTTCGGACTAAGCTGAGGACGGCAACTACACCGGATGACAAGAACAACGTGATACCAATATAAAAATCTAGGTCTGATATGTTTTGTTTCGTGACATAAATATTAAAAGCTGGACAAAACTCAAAGATATAGGTCATAATGAAAACAGACTCAACAATTTAAGTAGGAAATATATGTTTCATTTTACCCTTCCATATATACCCGTGTGATTTATGTCAAAATGTTTGTGGATGAGGAGAACAATTATCTAAGGTGGTACCTAACACTACAAGGAGATAACTCTGTGAAATCAGCTCAACATTTTAATCATGTTGTGTTTTAAGGGAATATTAAGCTACTCAATGTTCAAAATAAGTGTTGGTCAAACTGCTATGTATTTTTTTTTATAAAACGGTTGGTTCAATTTTTAAAATTTTTTTTATGTTTTTGTCAAAGGGTCAAAGTAACTACTTTGTCAAAATTTTATGAAAATTAAACAAGCCAAATTAAATTTAGTGAAGGTGTTGGGTACCACCTTAATCGTGAATATGATTTGGTGAATTTACCAAAATCTGCATACAAGCCAAGGGAAAAATTGAATTTTGTTGAACATTTACGTTTGTGTATAGCTTTACTAACAATTAAAAAAAAATGTTATCCCACAAAATAATGAATCTACAGTAATAAATACCTCAGTTGAGAGTCAACAACTGCAGTAGGATCATTGTCAGCACCCATACGACATGTACTTGTGGGGTGATAAACTGTTTGACCTCCATTACGTATACCACACTCCCAGAATGCATCAGAATCATATTCTATATGTGAACATTTAGAATTTAGGGCAATAAGATTTGCTTCTTTTGCTCCAAATTTCTGAAGTACCTTTGTTTTGACTAATTTTTGTGCAACCCTGATACCTGTAAAAATAATCAAAACCTCAGAAAAAGTAAAGCAGCATCCCATAAGTCTAAATATTATTTTAAATATCAAATCTCAATTTTATAAGGAATTAAATAAGAGATGTTTTAAACAAGACTTCTAAATCCTATTATTTTTCAAGTTGTGCCTTTACAATCTGAAAGTAAACTCATTGTACATACAAGGACTGAAATTTCTTATACCAGATGCACATTTTGTCTACAAAAGACTCATTCTAAGTGACATTCAAATCAAAAAATTAAGAAGGGAAAAGGGGACAAAAACATGTTATTTCTTATGTAATGTCATCAGGCATGGTGCATTTTTTCATGACATCACAATTGAAAATTCTGAGAAAAGCAAGAAAATTTGATGTTTCGACCAATGAAGAACTTATAACAGGCTATTATTTGAACTTCGAATTATTTTTAATTATGGAATTTGCATAATTTCTTGTGCTTGAAATTTTTAATAGATTCCATGTTTATTTGGTATTATAATGTTTTGACCAGTTCATAACACTTTCCATAAAATGTATTTTGTATAGATAGTGTTCTATTGATAATGTACTATCTTCTTTGTAATAGAAAGTGGTAAGCACAGCACAGAACATTAAAGTATAGAATAAACATGGAATTTATTAAAAAAAAATTCAAACTAAGAAATTATGTAAATTCCATAATTGATAATAATTCCAAGTTTAAATAATAGCCTGTTTTATGTAAAAAGAAAATACAGGTTGATTTAATAAAAATAATCAGCAAGTCAGAAAAAGGAAAAATCGTGTGGGAATTAGAGAAATTTAATAACCCAATACATTTCAAGATATTTCAAAAGAATTGATTCCTAAATAATAATCAAGTACAAAATGACCTGCTTAACACTAAGTAACCAAACTTAACGACACAAACCTTCTATCAAAACATTTACATCGTCCTTCTGTTCTAGGTAATGAGGGTCTATTTCAGGGTGATCAAATGGGTCTGTACTTTTGAGACGAATTTCTCCACGACTTTTCGGATGAATCAATGTGGGCATTATCACCATTGATGCAACAATGTTAGCATTAATCATATTTTCAATTGACTGAAATAATAATACATGTATATGCATATAATAAGATTGTTTTATCATGAATATATGCATATAATAAGATTATTTTATCATGAATATAAAGGGGCATTAGCTGTCGAATTCATTTTCATGTATTTGATTAAATTCTTATATTCTATTTATAACATACCAAAACATACATTAAAATTATGAAAAGTCTAAAATAACCAATTTACAATGCTATGGGTGAATAATATGTATCAGCATTTCATGTTTTTTAGATAGATTTGAAGGAGACTGTACATGTTTTTTTTTAATTCAGAAATTTTAATAACGATTTTATCTAGATAGGAATTCAACAAAATTGATATAAGCCAGATATATTAAAGTTATTCAAAGAGTATGAGGGTGCCAAAAATTGGTATAAACTTACTCACTTTAATATTCTGTTTATAATCTTAGAAAATTATTGCCACATTTTTTGTCACTATGAAAGACAATTCATTTTCAATGTCACATGTATCTCACTCAAACATAAAGTCAAAATAGATGTGCTGCTCATTACCTCCCCTGCAAGGACTGTTCATTTAGGGGAGAGCTTTCTGGATAACACTGAATGTCTGTGCCTTGCTGATAAGCAGATAATGTTTGCTATAAATATCTTTTGATAGATGAATCAAAACTATGGTTATTCTTTTGTTTTAATTTAAATGAATGTTGATATGTTTTTTTTTTTTTTAATCAGGGTTAAAAGTATTTGGGATCAGTTTAAGAATTTATTGTGAATCTACATTATTTGAATGAAAAACAATTCAAACAAGAAAAGTTATGGCCTGATTTATGTTCTAAACAATGCATGAAAAAAAATATGATATTCAGCATGTATTAACAACCACTTGCACTGAAAGACAGGCTTTTTGACTTAATGCATGACTTGCACTGACGTGCATTGGTAATGTATTAGATTATCTCCCTTGTGAAATGAACCTGCATCTGTCGACTTAAACATTGATAATGTTTTAGATTATCTCCCTTGTGAAATAAACTTGCATCTGTGGACTTAAACATTGATAATGTTTTAGATTATCTCCCTTGTGAAATAAACTTGCATCTGGCAAATTTAACATTGATAATGTATCAGATTATCTCCTTTGTGAAATAAACTTGCATCTAGCAAATTTAACATTGATTATGTATCAGATTATCTCCCTTGTGAAATAAACTTGCATCTGTGGACTTTAACATTGATAATGTTTAAGATTATCTCCCTTTTGAAATAAACTTGCATCTGGCAAATTTAACATTGATAATGTATCAGATTATCTCCCTTGTGAAATCAACTTGAATCTGTCGACTTTAACATTGATAATGTTTTAGATTATCTCCCTTGTGAAATAAACTTGCATCTGCAAATTTAACATTAATAATGTTTTAGATTATCTCTCTTGTGAAAAAAAAACTTGCATCTGTTGACTTTAACAATGATAATATTTTAGATTATCTCCCTTGTGAAATAAACTTGCATCTGTGGACTTTAACATTGATAATGTTTAAGATTATCTCCCTTTTGAAATAAACTTGCATCTGGCAAATTTAACATTGATAATGTATCAGATTATCTCCCTTGTGAAATGAACTTGCATCTGACGGCTTTAACATTTATAATGGTTTATATTATCTCCCTTGTGAAATCAACTTGAATCTGTCGTTTTTAACTTTGATAATGTTTTAGATTATCTCCCTTTTGAAATAAACTTGCATCTGAAGACGTTAACATTGATAATGTTTTAGATTATCTCCCTTTTGAAATAAACAATCCTTTGAACTTACCTCCTCATCCATGTTGTTTGGATTAAATTTTTTTGCCATAACTGGATCAAAGTTTATACTGAGAAAATGCAGCTGTATGTCTGGATAGAAAGATTTATCTCCCTTGGATGAATGTGTATACAAAGTGGCTTCTAATGCTGAGGAAGTCAAATAACCTATTTTGGAGGGGAAAAAAATGTTCCAAACTTTAAATAAAATATTATGAAAGTTTTCTCTTAAAGTCTATGACAGCATTTTTACCTTTCAAAATAACTGAATTAATCTTTCTTAAAAGGAATAAAATCACTAATTCATTGTTCCATTGCTTTCTATGTTTAATTCAGGGATTTTAAGCAACAAAGCTACATGGTCTTAATTTAAACTAGAGGGTCTAAAAAACCTGTGTTGAGTACCTCCATCTTCAAAAATGGCCACTTTTAGGTAAAAATTATCATAAAATAGTCACAACTCTTTAAATTTAGACACATTCACTCATGTTGGTTTATTTGTAGATCTTGACATGCTGATGGTTTTTGCTTTTAAAGTTTTATCTATTATGCCTTTCAAGCTAATAGGCATTACTGTGTTCTATACAAGTCAGAATTTTTCTATATAAAGCGTTTTTAGATAATAGAAAAAACTTGCCTTTCTTCTTGTACTTCTTTAAAAGCCATGTAATTAATAACTGTAGATTCATTTATTTTTTAGTGGGTATCAATTTTCGTGGATTATGGAAAACTTACATATTTGTGAATATTTAATATCCTGGTTTTGTAAAAGTCTGTATACAAGGCTATAGAAAATGTTGTATTCCTTGAACATTTTATTTCATTGTTAACCTGTACCTACGAAAGACAGGAAAATTGGTATCCAACGAATAATAATTAATGAATCTACAGTTTAGGCTTACATTATTTTAAATCAAACAGGCAATAACATTTAGATATTATTGTCTGATAGTCTACAAATGGGGGATTGCACTGACAAATTCAATGATGCTTAAGATAAAATTATAGTTATACACTTTTCCCTATTTATACACACCTTTTCCAAAAAGAAAATATTGTAGGAGTGTTTTGATGCTGGTAGCTTTGTCAATGTCTATACCATAAGATACATTCGCATATATAGGTACACCAACGAACATGTGATCTTGTAAGTTAGAACCTACAGGAAGGTCAGCAAGCACTGGGATCTGTAAGATACAATGTCTATACCATAAGATACATTCGCATATATAGGTACACCAACAAACATGTGATCTTGTAAGTTAGAACCTACAGGAAGGTCAGCATGCACTGGGATCTGTAAGATATAATGTCTATACCATAAGATACATTAACATATATAGGTACACCAACAAACATGTGATCTTGTAAGTTAGAACCTACAGGAAGGTCAGCAAGCACTGGGATCTGTAAGATACAATGTCTATACCATAAGATACATTCGCATATATAGGTACACCAACAAACATGTGATCTTGTAAGTTAGAACCTACAGGAAGGTCAGCATGCACTGGGATCTGTAAGATATAATGTCTATACCATAAGATACATTAACATATATAGGTACACCAACAAACATGTGATCTTGTAAGTTAGAACCTACAGGAAGGTCAGCATGCACTGGGATCTGTAAGATATAATGTCTATACCATAAGATACATTAACATATATAGGTACACCAACAAACATGTGATCTTGTAAGTTAGAACCTACAGGAAGGTCAGCAAGCACTGGGATCTGTAAGATACAATGTCTATACCATAAGATACATTCGCATATATAGGTACACCAACAAACATGTGATCTTGTAAGTTAGAACCTACAGGAAGGTCAGCATGCACTGGGATCTGTAAGATATAATGTCTATACCATAAGATACATTAACATATATAGGTACACCAACAAACATGTGATCTTGTAAGTTAGAACCTACAGGAAGGTCAGCAAGCACTGGGATCTGTAAGATATATGTGTTTAAAAAGCTAAATACACTAATATAGATGACCATGTGATCACAGATACTACTGGCAATACCATAAAACAGTTTATGTCCACACTAAAATTCAAACTGAACCTGTATATTATGATCAAACACATTGTGTTTCAATTGAAAGAGATTTGTCAAGGGGGACTGTCATTTTCATCCAGAAACAAGCAAAACCACAAATTATTAAATTAAATAAAGAAGCATACTTGATATTTATCAAAATCATACATTTAGTGAATGGTCTAGGGCATATATTTTTTTTAAAATAAAATCAAATTGTTTCAAGTGGAAAATTTGAAATCATCAGAATATCAAAAACTATATATTTAACATGATAGTCACATACCTGCAAACCCTCCCATTTATAATTATATATAATAATGTATTAAAATTCCAGAAAGCATTATTATAATTGGAAGCCAACTGGATCACAGTAAGTAAGTAGTAAGTAATTAGTTTATTACAGTGTCACAATCTAACATTATACATAATATATTATACATCAGATAAATACAGCATAAAAACATATTAGATTCCTGCCTTAAAAGACATATGAGACACTTTTACCTCATGTTCATTAAATGCATACACAATTAAAAACATTTTTCAAAATTCAATTACATCTCACCTTAAACTGTTGTAAGTGTTGTTTAGGACCTATCCCAGAAAGCATCAGTAACTGAGGAGAATTGACACTTCCTGCAGAGACAATAACTTCACTTTTCACCATAATTTTTTTCTTCCTGCCATCTTTTATCATTTCAATACCAACAGCCTTTTTATTCTCTATTATTATCTGTAATATCAATGTCATTTTGTCTTTAAACTTATTATCTGTAATATCAATGTCATTTTGTCTTCAAACTTATTATCTGTAATATCAATGTCATTTTGTCTTTAAACTTAATATGAGGCAGGCATTACCTGTGAATGGGGACGAAGTTTGTTTAAATTATTTTTTTTGTATTTTAAATATTTGTTAAAAAAAAGATACGGAAATACCGTAACGTTTCCGATTTTGGTTCTGTTGTTAGGGATTTTACTTGTGACGTTATTTAAGTTATGACGTCATGTTCAATGTAAACAAAGAAACGCAATGCATCAGGTAGGCCTAACGTTTATTCATACCAAAGACAAAGAATGATTAAAAATGAAATATTGGTATTGTGTTCCTTGAGTTCCTATATTTTACTAGACTAATCAAAGTCTCACGACAACAAGACCGGAAGAAGGAAGTAGAGTTATGTGTTCTGGGCAGATCCCGAAATTAAAAAACACGACCAAAAAAAATTGAACGAATTTGAGTTCATTAGTACAATGGAAAATTCAGGAAATTTTCCCGATTTTTTTGTTGTTGAATTTTCTACTGTAATAGGGGACTTCGTCCCCATATTATGAAATCTTTATATCTCATACCTGCCAACTTTTCAAAATACCCATGAGGGTTTTACCTGCAAGATGGCTCCTATAGTCCTACCAAACCTTAAAGAAGGCCTTCAAATGTATTTTTATGTTGGTTTTTTTTCGCTTCTTCATACTTTTGAAAGCCTATAACATTGTAAAATTAACTGTTTTGTTTAAAATTATGGACAAAATTGCTCTTTCGAAATTTCCATTTGGGAGCTTTCATGGGGGAAATCCCCCTCAAATAGTGACAGTTGGCAGATATGATATCTTTTTATGTGTATTATAAGTAAGTGTTTTGGTCAAAAGATTCAACTAAATAACTGTTTATTAATCAAAGTGAGGATCATCAAGACAACATTGCTTATGTCAGCTTGTACTAGATTTCTTCTGCTAACCTAATTGACCAAAGAAAAATTTAGGTACCTCCCCTTAACTCTAGTTTTTGTCCTCTAAATCACACCACACATTTTACCTTAGTAACGATAGAATTAACACTAATATGTAAATTCTCTCTCTCCATGACCGGTCTGAGATAGGCCTTAGCAGTACTCCACCTCTGGCCATTCTTAATGGATGACTGCATCTTACAAAATCCTAAAAAAGAATTATATTTTAGAATAAATAATTATAAAAAAAAATGACTTTTCATAAACTAAATGGTCAAAGGTTAGATACATCTGATGCCTCAAGGTCCATAATTCTGCCCCATTTCAAAATTGCCAAAATCTTTAAACAAAAGACTATCAGTTTAAATCTTATCTTAATTTTCAGTGACCATTTTTCCATACAACTGAGTTTGAAACGAGGTTCAACTGTAGAGTCATGTGTCTAACAAATCTAAAATATTCACAGGGTTATATATAATTTAGTTTAGAATGGTTTAACTGTATTTGCTGAAATAAGATTCTAAAGTTTTATATTTAAAAATTTTATTAATTATTACCAATCATATCTTTGCCATTACAATCCACAGTTTTATAGCCTGCTTCTTCTGATGCTGCCATGTAAATGTCTCTTAACTCTGTCACATGACTTTCTGATACAGTTTGGTAGCCTCCTTTACCATGGTAACCTGTGAACACATCATTTTCATTATCATACTACTCATTGATACAGTTGTAGACCTGTCACATAACATGTCCATCTGATGTTGTCGTTTGTTGATGTGGTTCATAAGTTTTCTTGTTTCTTGTTTCTTTTAAATAGATTTGACTGTTGGTTTCCCGTTTGAATGGTTTTACACTACACATTTTGGGGCTCTTTATAGCTTGCTGTTTGGTGTGAGCCAAGGCTTTGTGTGGAAGGCTGTACTTTGACCTATAATGGTTTACTTTTTACAAATTGTGACATGAATGAAGAAATGTCTCATTGGCACTCATACCACATCTTCCTATATCTATATTGACCTGTCATATAACATTCCTATCTATTTAGGTACCTACCATAACCCATTGGTAATTCAGAAAAAAACTTTAACTTATTGTTTAATTTTGGATATTCTACTTTATCCCACACTCCTCTCTTTGTTCTATTATATAACACTTTTTGAAGGGTGTTTAAGTTTAAAATAGCTTAATGTGCTTTCTCTTTAATGAACTATAAACTTATGTATCAACTTTATATGCCAGGAATGTTTTAAGTATTTTTTGTATCAAATGAAAGCTCAAGGACTTGGGATCATTGAAGAACCCTAGATGAAAGTTTCTCTTAAATGGTTACTGTAAATTTAGAAATTATTGCGAGGTTTTTATTATTGCAAAATTTGCGACAGAGTTGTAAACACAATAATTTAAACTCGCCTTTTGAAATGTTTTATATGAATTAAACAGGATTTTTCTCAAAATCGTAAAATTTAAAATCACAATTAAGTCTAAGATGACAAAATCGCAAAAATAAATGCACGCAATAATTTCTGAATTTACAGTAAATAATTAAATGACATAATGATAGGGCAAATTTGCACTGTTGCTCAGATCAGAAGTAAATGTACTTATTATTATACTTCCCAACTACGAAACAAGTGTGCTCTTACAAACAATTAAAGATATTCTGAATATTTCAGCAAAAGTCCGGATAAGGTATAGTTTTGGTATGAAATTACTTCAACATTCTATGAACTTGACAGCTCCTTGTTGAAGGCCATACCTTGACCTATAATTGTTTACTTTTATAAATTGTTATTTGGATGGAGATTTGTCTCATTGGCACTCATACCACATCTTCCCTTATTGGACCACAGATGAATTATCACGTTGTGATTGGTTAAATGCCGTCACGTGGTGACCCCCTATGAGACCATATGGGGTTAGTAAGTTTCATTTGGGGTTCATGACGCGTTAATGGCGACGTCATCTATTAATGTTGTTGTGTTTCATTGTTTATTTTTCAACAAAACGCCTCAGAAAAAGTCCAGCGTCCGATAAATTCGTTATACGATTAACTACTGACCCCCTATGGATCCGTACGGGGTCAGTAGCGAACCATATAACTTATAATATCTATATAAATCCTTGAAATTGCATAATTTATATAGAAGGCATAATGAGACTATGAATTTGTGATTTTATTCCTTGGACCAATCCTACAAAATTATTGAGAAACCATAATTAGTGGAACAGAATTCCCACAAATTCATTTTGTTTTATTCACCTGAATCAGCATATTCCTCTATTTGGAAGTCCTCTGCTTTTATAAAGTATGGTAAAACATCTTTATAACTCCATCCAGTACACCCTTCTGTTTCCCACTGATCAAAGTCATGGCGACTACCTCTGACATAGACCATGTTGTTAAGGTTACTAGTTCCTCCAAGTACTTTCCCTCTTGGCCAGTATGACCTCTAACATTATATATTAAAAATTATGTTAATTATTCATACTCTTGGCCAGTATGACCTTTTGACATTATATATTAATCATTATGTTAATTTATTCATACTGAATTAAACTTTGAATGGTATGAAAATCTTAATTTCTAGCAGCCACTGATAAATTGGCCCTTCCACCAATTCCACATTTCATGTAAGATTATATTGTCTTTCACTAATTTCCTTAGTCTAAGTATTATTTGGAACTTATCATAATGCTGCTACTATTAAGGTGCTAGGGGAATAATTTTGATGATTTAGAATAAAATCCAGTATCAGATTTAATTCCCTTCACCAATTCAATATATATGATATTTAGATTTTGGTTTTAGAGCAAAGTTTTTAGGTTAGATAAGAAGCGAACTTTCGTCTCTCTGGTAGAGAGTTGTCTTATAGGTGATCATATTACATCTTCTTTTTCTTATATCAGGTGGACTGAATAAATCTTTATGCATCTTTGGACTGACCTGAGTGGTAATATTTTGAGTCAAGACATTCATATGAGTTCAGGATTGACTTGTTTTTAGTGAGAACACTGTTGGTATAAATCTTCTTGTCAATCAATTTAACCATTTTTGTGAAGAACTTTTTGTATTTTTACCATTGCTACTTGTCAAGTCAGTTTTGCTCATATCTTGCCTTCTTTTGGTTTATCTAAGTGTTTGCATGCCCTGTGCTACATCTCTTTGTGCTTATAAGTATGATTCCCGAAGAATTTCCTCCAGAAATATTATATTAAGAACAATACTATAATACTGGGGATTCTTTTATTTTTGTGGGTATCAATTTTCGTGGATTAAGGAAAACCAGCATTTTCATGGTTATTTGAGTTCATGGTTTTCCCAATCTCTGCATACAAAGCCTATAGAAAATGAGTAATTCATTGAACATTTGAATTCATGGTTCACCTGTAACCCAAAAAAACCACGAACATTGGGATCCAACAAATAATGATGAATCAACAATAAAAGTTCTGTTTAGCAAAAATATTTTATGACCTTTTTTCATTCTGAGCAAATATTGTAATATTTCTTCCAGTGGCAGTAATATTTCAGTTTTGAGTTTTCCTTGGAGTTCTGTATTTTTTTTATTTTGATTTTTACATAATTTTTTTTAAATGGATTTAATATTATTATGTATTTTTTTTTGGTTATTGATGTGCTTATGCTTAGTTTGTGAAGCATATTTTTGTCTTTAAGTTATAATACTCCAAGTCAAGTTACCTTTTCTCTCATGCTCTGTGAAGCATATTTTTGTCTTTAAGTTATCATACTCAAAGTCAAGTTACCTTTTCTCTCATGCTCTGTGATGCATATTTTTGTCTTTAAGTTATAATACTCCAAGTCAAATTACCTTTTCTCTCATGCTCTGTGAAGCTTATTTTTGTCTTTAAGTTATAATACTCCAAGTCAAGTTACCTTTTCTCTCATGCTCTGTGAAGCATATTTTTGTCTTTAAGTTATCATACTCAAAGTCAAGTTACCTTTTCTCTCATGCTCTGTGATGCATATTTTTGTCTTTAAGTTATAATACTCCAAGTCAAGTTACCTTTTCTCTCATGCTCTGTGAAGCATATTTT
The DNA here is from genome assembly GCF_965363235.1 of Mytilus galloprovincialis. NCBI lineage: Eukaryota > Metazoa > Mollusca > Bivalvia > Mytilida > Mytilidae > Mytilus > Mytilus galloprovincialis. The sequence continues at coordinate 2,780,508 of NC_134841.1, forward strand.
TGTCTTTAAGTTATCATACTCTAAGTCAAGTTACCTTTTCTCTCATGCTCTGTGAAGCATATTTTTGTCTTTAAGTTATCATACTCCAAGTCAAGTTACCTTTTCTCTCATGCTCTGTGAAGCTTATTTTTGTCTTTAAGTTATCATACTCAAAGTATAGTTACCTTTTCTCTCATGCTCTGTGAAGCTTATTTTTGTCTTTAAGTTATCATACTCCAAGTCAAGTTACCTTTTCTCTCATGCTCTGTGAAGCTTATTTTTGTCTTTAAGTTATCATACTCCAAGTATAGTTACCTTTTTCTCTCATGCTCTGTGAAGCTTATTTTTGTCTTTAAGTTATCATACTCCAAGTCAAGTTACCTTTTCTCTCATGCTCTGTGAAGCATATTTTTGTCTTTAAGTTATCATACTCCAAGTATAGTTACCTTTTCTCTCATGCTCTGTGAAGCATATTTTTGTCTTTAAGTTATCATACTCCAAGTATAGTTACCTTTTCTCTCATGCTCTGTGAAGCTTATTTTTGTCTTTAAGTTATCATACTCCAAGTCAAGTTACCTTTTCTCTCATGCTCTGTGAAGCATATTTTTGTCTTTAAGTTATCATACTCCAAGTATAGTTACCTTTTCTCTCATGCTCTGTGAAGCATATTTTTGTCTTTAAGTTATCATACTCCAAGTCAAGTTACCTTTTCTATCATGTTCTGTGAAGCATATTTTTGTCTTTAAGTTATAATACTCCAAGTCAAGTTACCTTTTCTCTCATGCTCTGTGAAGCATATTTTTGTCTTTAAGTTATCATACTCCAAGTCAAGTTACCTTTTCTATCATGCTCTGTGAAGCATATTTTTGTCTTTAAGTTATCATACTCCAAGTATAGTTACCTTTTCTCTCATGCTCTGTGAAGCATATTTTTGTCTTTAAGTTATCATACTCCAAGTATAGTTACCTTTTCTCTCATGCTCTGTGAAGCTTATTTTTGTCTTTTAGTTATCATACTTCAAGTATAGTTACCTTTTCTATCATGCTCTGTGAAGCATATTTTTGTCTTTAAGTTATCATACTCAAAGTCAAGTTACCTTTTCTCTCATGCTCTGTGAAGCATAGTTTTGTCTCTAAGTTATCATACTCCAAGTCTAGTTACCTTTTCTCTCATGCTCTGTGAAGCATATTTTTGTCTTTAAGTTATCATACTCCAAGTCAAGTTACCTTTTCTCTCATGCTCTGTGAAGCATACTTTTGTCTTTAAGTTATCATACTCCAAGTCAAGTTACCTTTTCTCTCATGCTCTGTGAAGCATATTTCTGTCTTTAAGTTATCATACTCCAAGTATAGTTACCTTTTCTCTCATGCTCTGTGAAGCATATTTTTGTCTTTAAGTTATCATACTCCAATACAAGTTACCTTTTCTCTCATGCTCTGTGAAGCTTATTTCTGTCTTTAAGTTATCATACTCCAATACAAGTTATCTTTCCTCTCATGTTCTGTGAAGCATACTTTTGTCTTTAAGTTATCATACTCCAAGTCAAGTTACCTTTTCTATCATGTTCTGTGAAGCATATTTTTGTCTTTAAGTTATAATACTCCAAGTCAAGTTACCTTTTCTCTCATGCTCTGTGAAGCATATTTTTGTCTTTAAGTTATCATACTCCAAGTCAAGTTATCTTTCCTCTCATGTTCTGTGAAGCTTATTTCTGTCTTTAAGTTATCATACTCCAATACAAGTTATCTTTCCTCTCATGTTCTGTGAAGCATACTTTTGTCTTTAAGTTATCATACTCCAAGTCAAGTTACCTTTTCTATCATGTTCTGTGAAGCATATTTTTGTCTTTAAGTTATAATACTCCAAGTCAAGTTACCTTTTCTCTCATGCTCTGTGAAGCATATTTTTGTCTTTAAGTTATCATACTCCAAGTCAAGTTACCTTTTCTATCATGCTCTGTGAAGCATATTTTTGAGGTTCTGTATAATACTCCCAATCATGATCACTCCTCTGGAGAGCAACAAATCCTGCTGGGATTTCAAACTCTAGAATTCCTAATTCAGAACCACCTGCTTCTATTATTAGAACCGATTTATCTTTGTCTTCTGACAGGCGATTGGCTACCACTGCTCCTGCAGAACCTGCTCCAACTGAAACAAAATGATCATGAAATTAAGGAAAACACAACAATCACTGGCAAAGGGTCACAATCTTGCCCTCTCCTATCCATACCAAATCATACTCCTAAACAATGTACATTATATAAGACGAGTAAGCTCATACACTTATCTAAACAATTCTAGATTTTATTGGAACAATTTCTTGTTGATAATGTGTATTTATTCATGATTGTTCAAGTTATTGGAGAGGGTAAAATTTACTCAAATAATAAGGTCAAGTGGTAGAATCTGTTTTTCAAAATATTTTATGAAAATATCCTAGAAAAAATATTCCAAACAGACAATTAAGCTACAAGAAATAAAACATACAAATTATGTAAACCTGTGATTTAACAAATATTTAGCCAACTGGTTAGAACTGGTTTATTTTTACTGGGGTACATGAACAATAAGAAAAAAGGCAATGTCAACCCATCTCGATAATTAAGGAGTAGACCACAGAAATAAGTTAATTAACCTATATACACATTTAGTTTGTTTGCTTTTGTTTTGCTATACAATTATGTGGTTCATAAGTGTTCCCCATTTCATATTTTTTTCATATAGAATAGACCTTTGGTTTTATATAGAATAGACCGTTGGTTTCATATAGAATAGACCGTTGGTTTTATATAGAATAGACCGTTGGTTTCATATAGAATAGACCGTTGGTTTTATATAGAATAGACCGTTGGTTTCATATAGAATAGACCGTTGGTTTTATATAGAATAGACCGTTGGTTTCATATAGAATAGACCGTTGGTTTCATATAGAATAGACCGTTGGTTTTATATAGAATATACCGTTGGTTTTCCTGCTTGAATGGTTTTACACTAGTAATTTTTAAGGGCCCTTATAGTTTGCTGTTCGGTGTGATCTAAGGCCTGTGTTGATGACTTTTCTTTGACCTATAATGGTTTACTTTTATAAATTATGACTGTGATGGGGAGTTGTCTCATTGGCACTCATACCACATCTTCTTATATGTATGATAAAAGAACTCACCAACAATATAGTCATATGTTGAGTTGAGAGGTCGACTGAGGTAGATATCTGATGGCTTGTTGAAGTAGAAATAACCGGCAATGACAGCTATAGCCAACACAGCTATAGGCATCCATGAAAAACACATGTTGAGCACTGCCTCTCTGAAATACACTTAGGTGGATATATCTACAATAGAAGAGAAGTGTTTCATCATGTTCATTGGCAGTTGCAATGGTAGCATTTAAGGTTCAATAACCTGGCAAAGGTTATGTTTTGTTCCTACAATTAAGAATAAAAAAGTTATAAAGATGTGCAATATTTTCTGATTGATGTAGCCATTGCTATTTTGGCAAATTCCCCTTGTAAGCATGATATAATTGTTTAATTCTATCGATGTTCTTTGTTTCCATCCTGCCCTCAGGAATTTGATTATAATCAGGTATATGGAGTTTTTGCTTGACTGTATAATTTTTTTATATACTGCATTGGCAAAAAAAAAAGTTCAAGCGGCCAGGTCAGCCGGGATTAGCGATAAGGTGTATAACATAATGTAACCGTAGACACAAATATTATTGTTAAAATTCGTAATTGATCGGATCCTTACCAAACCCTATATTCCAGCAATTAGTCTCTAACGTACTATATTTTTTTTTTTTATTGTTACATTTTCATGTAACCGGAGCCAGTGTTTCATGTTATTGCTAATTCTGTCATAAATTTAAGGTTCATCATAACCTTTTGGCTAAAATGGCCGTATTTACACCCCAAATTTTACTCTGAGTACAGACTAACCTATACACCTGCAACAGTTTTAAGGGATGGCAGGAACTAGATATATAAATTTTAAATGCATTTTATGTTTCAGAAAATTATAAACTTTTCTAGATTTTGCTATCCATTTTTTTTCGTTCCTGCAGAAGGTGCAAAAATTAACTAAGTAGTGAAAACGATTGACAAGCTCCCCTCATATAATCAATGTTGTGAGTAGTATTGATTTAAATGGACAATAGATGGACAATAGACACCTGTAAACAATAGGTGATTTAACAGGTTTAAACTGTGTAACTGTTTTCTGAAACGTAGACTTCATATAACTTTTATATATCTAGTTCCTGCCATGCCTTAAAACTTTCCTGGATGTACCAGTTTGTCTCTACTCATAGTAATTTTGGAGGTGTAAACACGGCCATATTTTTCAATTCCTTATGATGAACCTTAAACAGCTCTACCATAAAATGAAAATGTTGTGTTAACCAACACTGGCAACACCAAAAGACGACGGACGCCAAGTTATGTCAATGTCTTACACAGTTTTATGGACCAGGTGAACTTAGAAAATGGAAAATCGGTACCTTATTAACGTACAATTTACAACCTTTGATCAAGGCTTCGGCTTCGGTCTAGATTTTGACCTCGGTTTTTTCGCAAAAGGGGAGATAATTTGTGTACATTCGGAAGTATCGAGTTCCGAATGCAAAGGCAGCATGGATCACAGAAGTTTGACCACTGCATTGAAAGAGTTTTCATCATTGACTTCAAAACCCGAGGACTTTTTAAGGTAATATTCTCGGGTTCTTCAATATTTAAATTATTCTGTTAAATTAACATGGGGCATGTGCGACCTGTGAAAGAGGACGAAATGAAAATGAAAACACCATGATTTAGTAGTCCAAATAAATTATTATGACGTCTTGAAAGGCTATCATATTTTTTTTTCTTTGACGTCTTACGTCAAAGAAAAAAAAATATAATAGCCTTTCAAGACGTCATAATTATTTGGACTACATGATTTAGTAGTCCAAACTACTCTGATGTCAATTACCCAAGCTGTTGTTTAATCTTGAGAAATTTCCCAAGTTAAACTTTTAACAGCATTAAATCCACAATCTTGCAAAGTACTCAACTGCTTAAAAAAAGCATATGAAACAAATAGTAATACCTTGAATACACTATTGAAAATGTGGAAAAATACATATATATACATGTATATTCAGCACATTTACCATGGGTGTCAAAATGACTTCATCAGTTACGATTTAACCAGGTGCCTATTTGACTAGCAGCCTGTTTGACTATTTCAGCTGCCGATTTGACTAGAATCCATTTTTTGCCTGTCAATGTGTCAACTCTTGACTTTGTGAGATAAAATCCTTTCAGTGGCAGGTGCACTTGACTCAAATCTTTATTGACTATTTAATTGTCAGTTTTCCCTAATGTACGGCAGGTTAGTCCTTCTCTCTGGGCGTCTACCTCCACTGATATTAAAAAACCAACCACCAAGATTGAAGAAATAGCACAAGTCATGATTTTGTTGAAATTGCCTTTTAAAAACACCAATCTGACAACCATTATGTGTATTTAAAATTATAAATAAATGCTATATTATGACTTTAAGGATTGACTACATCATAAAATTGAGAATGTAAATGGGGAATGTGTCAAAGAGGCAACAACCTGACCAAAGAGCAGACAGATTTGTAAAAGCAACTTGCTTGTTTCTGAATCCTTACTATTATTTCATTGTACAATATCGTTTAATGTTGACTTATCTGAATGAATATTGTTTAAACTAACAGGGGAATGTTTATTGACATTATTTGATCAACGTACAGTTTTTTAAACTCAACCCAATAAAAATATTATCAGATATCTATTTTCAAAGCTGTATAAAATCGTCGGACCCGAAACTGCCGAAAACCAAAAATTGTGAGGTCCAAGTGAAATGGCTATCATGTCAGGTCCTATATTCATGATATTCAGTAACCAATTCAAATCTGTTAGGTCTGATAAAATTTTTTTTAGAGTCGTATTTGATAATTTATATTGCTCTGACGCAGTCTTCTCCCCAGGCCTATATGATGCTGCGGTACCGCAGCGCCTTCATAATATTTTCGAAGATCCCGCAGCGTCTTAATTGTCCGCTGTCCCTTAATACTTGATCCCGCAGCGTGTTAATTTTCACATTTTCATTATAAATGTTTGTTAAAATTGTCAAGTTGCTGATCACTGCTGAGAGGTCGGTCAGTGTTACGCAATAACTGATAATTAGTTTTACCTGAGCCACGCTTATCTCAGCCTTATCGGACTATGTTATCATGTAAAAGCGTACATGATCATCAAGAAGATAGATATTTGTAGAAGAAAATAAAAACTTCAGTGCAGAAATTGAAGAAATAGATCACAAATACATTGTATTTACGCATTGTGTGTGTGATCACTTGACCATTTAAATAACGAATTTTTTCATTGGTCGAGAAGAAGAATCTATTTTAACACGACCAATGAACGTGATGAATACACGTGATAAATTTGAATACACATTGCTAAAGATATTTACGATGAAAATTATGAATGAGAGTATTTGTAATTGAAAAAAATAAAAATAAACTTTGATTGAAGATAAAGAGAAGTGATTTATTTTAATATAAAGTGAAAAAATGTTACTTGCAAGGTAAATTGTCTCAAACTGTCGTGTTTTTAGAAATAAAATGATCATTGAACATCGATCGTAAAATTCCGTTCGTCGGGAAATATGTGACAATCAACACGGGTGCGGAATTGCTGCAGCTTCTATATTATGTCACTAGTTGATAATTTCAATGGTCTTAACTTTAAAAAACTTGCAAAGTTTCGTTTATATCTCAGTTTATATCTACCTGCCAGAGATAGGTTTTAACAATAATACACACGGAAGCGTAATGTAAAACTACGGAAACTTGTCAGCTGTTCATTAACATGTTTTTGTTTTAAAAAGTTGTATACCAAATATGATCAAATTCGATTTTATTAATTCTGAATGAACATGTTCTCTGCAAATAACAAAAGGGTGACTTCTAGCAAAAGGCAGATGATGGAAGTAGAAGTTGTTTTTTTTTTTAGCCCAATGACTTCTAATGAAAAGGGGAATACACCTTCCTCTTCACTGTCAGTATAAGCAGATGTCATTGCTTCTCCTAATCTCAACCTAGCTAAAGTTTTAGCAAGTGATAACAGCAAGCACCATGTTTCTGGTTTCAATGACAAGTGGCTGACTGAGTTTTCATGGCTTACAAATGTTAAAGGGGGTATAAGCAAAAGTTATTGTGAGAGGGGGTTTTCAACACTAAAGAGGATAAAGACAAAATTGAGGAACAGACTGTCCAACAAAATAACACTATCTTGAAACATTATCCCTAGAAGTAGCAGAGAGTACAGAGATGAATATTTGTATTTTGACTTATAAATAACTCAATCAATTTATTTCATATATATATATATATTCTTGTAATTCATTATTAAATACTCTGCATTATAATTCATATTGCATGTCATGGATTAATGACTGATTGCTTCAGATCACAAAAGTTCACTCTAAAAAAAAGAGTTATGTGCCCTTGAATTTTGCGCCTTAAAAAAATCCTGGGGAGAACACTGACGTCCAACAGCTGTTTTGCCAGACATGCTGGGCTTGTCTGGTAAAACAGCCATTGAACGTCAGAGCAATCTCTGACTACATGTACCTATTTGAGTTTCAATAAAATGTTGACTGGTCTTGTAGTCACTTCCTAATTATACAGATAAGTAGAAAGGGACAGTGCATCAGGTGACTGTGCATGATCAATAGATGTGTACACTCAAGGAGTCTACAATCACAGTTTCTACGTTATCCTACATGTATGTTCTTGTTAATCTCTTTTACCCTTGTTATATATTTACAATATATTGATTTCGCTTTCCATATTTGATGAAAGCATGCACAAACTAGTTTACACATTTAAATTGTACATTTTTTTTTCAGTTGCAATAATAAGAGTCATGACAGATTTAAGACTTCAACAAAACTTATCTATGATTTTTGTAAGAATTGTGAAAATAATCGTTTACAAGACTTAGCTTTACCAGAATTGATTATCAAACATTTTGACAATGAACAGATTTGGCAAGAGCTTGAGTTACAGAATAGTTCCTTAGTTGACAATCTGTTAGGTAGTGTAGCTGGACTTTTGACAGGGACACAGTCAGTCAACTTTCTGACAAAAGATAATGAAGTCAGAAAAGAAAATGAAAAGACTAAAAAAAAAGACAAAAGTTTAGTGAATGATGTTGATGAAGATGAGGCTGATGATACAGATGAAGAAATCGGTAAAATAAAATCCAGATTAGAAGATTCTGACGATGAAGTAGATGAGGGCGATGAATCAGATGAGGATTTTGATTTTGATGCCATTAACCCTCTTCAAAATGATGAAGATGATGAAAGTGTTGATGAAAAAGATACACATATTGACACAGACTCTGATAGCGATAAAAAGAAGAAAAAGAAAAGTTTTGGTAAAAAATCTGGTAAAGGGAGTATTGTCGATGATCAATTTTTCAAGTTGGCAGAAATGGAGGAGTTCCTGGAACAAGAAGATGCAAAGGAAATTAGACGACAGAAAAGAGAGGAAAAGGGAGATGATAAGGACGAGGACAATTCATCAGAAGATGAAGACATTGACATGTTTGCCAATCTATCTTCAGATGATCAGGTGAGATATAAACTTAAAACTATAGACTCAAACCCTTGTTATAATTCAATCAGGTGAGATATAACCTTTAAAACTATAGGCTCAAACCCTTGTTATAATTCAACATTACTTATTGTTTATTATAGACTTGAGCTCTATATTTTTTTAAAATACTGCAGATATGTAGTTATGATTAAGTTGAACGACAATAAATGGAGATCTAGAGAATGACACATCAACCCTACAACACAATAAAGACCCAAATGACATTTTACATTTGCTAAGGTATTTCTATTATTACATTTTTCAGGAGGAAGAAGTTAAATACAAGGACTTTTTTGATCCACCAGATGGTGTAAAATCAGAGAAAAAGGTCAAATTCCAGAACATTAAAAGGTAGGGGTACTTGAAGGATAGAGAGTCAAGAACATTAAAAGGTAGGGGTACTTGAAGGATAGAGAGTCAAGAACATTAAAAGGTAGGGGTACTTGAAGGATAGAGAGTCAAGAACATCAAAAGGTAGGGGTACTTGAAGGATAGAGAGTCAAGAACATCAAAAGGTAGGGGTACTTGAAGGATAGAGAGTCAAGAACATTAAAAGGTAGGGGTACTTAAGGATAGAGAGTCAAGAACATTAAAAGGTAGGGGTACTTGAAGGATAGAGAGTCAAGAACATTAAAAGGTAGGGTACTTGAAGGATAGACAGATGGATTTATCAGAATATTTACAACTAGACTACAAGAAAAGTTTGCAGATATTTATTCTTTACAAAACTTGCATACAAAATGGTTTGAACATGTTTAAATTGCCTGCTTTTGACCTTTGAAGGAGATTGATATACATGTAGGGAATAACTAGAGAAAGAAGAAACCTTGGTCTATTTGTAGTTACCATGCCAAATATACAAAACAGAATAATTGCAGGTTGACATTTGGTTTTATTTTTTTGTAGGAAGGTCAAACGGCTCCAAGGATAGAATTAAGAAATTTAGATAAATATTGTTTCCCCTTCTAATTTATAAGAAGACAAATGGATTTGTTGACTGATTTGAATACACCTTTCATACCTTTATCATGTTTGTATGTTTATCTAATAAAAATTATTTCTCTATTTAGCGTTACATAGATGATGACTTATATATGATTCAATCAAGCTTAGTTTCTAATAAAAATATAACATGTATTGTGCCATTGTAAGGTTCCTACTAACTTAGTATACTTTCTGTTATAGCAAAAATCCAGACGATGAAAATGATGAGGGAGATGAAGAAGAAGAAGAAAGTGATGAAAACAGTGATGAGGATGGTGAGCAGACGACACATAAATTTGGATTGTTTGACAGTGATAGTGAAGGGGAGGATGTCAATGATGTGTTAGGTAGAGCCAAACCACAAGATAAATCATCTTACGAGAAACGACAAGAAAAGGTCGGTATTATTTATAGAAAAAATGTTATACTGGGGATTCATACCAATTTTCATGGATTGAGAACAATTAGTATTCTTTCTCCTTACACTGGAAGTAGAAAAACCATACCATTTTGACTAATATCAGGAACCTAGGAAAAGATAAATATTATCAGATTATACATGTTATAGGACAATTACTACTTTTAGATTAAATTGTAGACCTGTGTTAAATATTGATATTCAGAATCAAGAAAAAGGAGCCATTGTTCATAAGTTCTGCTGCTAGGGTTGCTAATGAGAATTTTTTATTTGTTGATTCAATGCATTTCGTATGATTCCTTTGATTTAGACATGTTAGAGGACAGTACTTTTGCTTTTGACTGATAAACCACTCAGAGTTGGTGTAAGCAATATTTCCATTTTTCCCATATCTTTGTGTTATGTATTTGTTGAAGTGAAAAATGTTATTTAATAACAATGTTCTTCCAGCTGAAGGAAAAGATAAAGAAGATGGAGGAAGCCAGTTTAGGAGATAAAACATGGCAGCTGAAAGGGGAGACTACTGGTACTGCACGACCAGAAAACAGTCTGTTAGAGGAACACTTGATGTTTGATCATATAGCAAAAATACGTAAGTTGTCTCTGACATTTAATAAGGAATCTTAGAAACAAAAGTGAATTGTCTAAATATTTTAATATGGTAATAGATAAATTATTCTTTGCTTTTTATGCCCCTGCTGTGCCAGAGGGGGCATTATTAGTAATCAGGGGTGTACAGAATTTTACACCGTTGTTGAAAATTCATACACCCTGAGACGCAGCCGAATGGGTGTATGAATTTTCAACAACGGTGTAAAATTCCGTACACTCCTGATTACACCAAGATAACAAATTTATTTCTTATGAACAATTCCTTTACTCATTTTGAAACCAGGATGTAAAATTGTAAAAGTGGTAATGAAAAATTTCCAGCATAAATTAAGAAAATGGTTGTGTTCTTTTGAGTTTAAAAAACAAAAAACAACAAAAAATTTATAAGTTTTTAAATTTTCTTCTTATTTTTTTTTTTTAAATTTTATTTTTCAAAAAATTTGGGCAAAATTTCATTTTTTTTTAAATTTTGCCAAAATTTTATTTATAACCGGTTGAACAAGGGTGGGGTGTTATTTACACCGGGGTAGTCAACCAATCAGATTGCAGTATTTTTGCTGCATAAGAAATAATAAGTTTTAGTCTTGTCTATCTGTACGTACAAAATTGGTTTCTGTTCTCTAACTTTAGTTTGCCTCAATGAAATGTTATAAAACTTATACACAATGCCTATTACCACAAAATATGAATCAAATTTGAATTTTGGTGGTGCCATTTTTACCGTTCTAAAGTTATGCCCCTTTATAAAAGGAAAAATTGCTGATTTTTTTTCTTCTGTTCTTTAATTTTAGTTTGACTCAACCAGATGTCATGAAACTTATACACAATACTAATTACCACAAAACATGAATCAAGCTTGAATTTTGGTGGTGTCACTTTTACTGTTCAAAAGTTACGCCCCTTAATAAATGGAATTGCTGAATTTTTCGTTCTGTCCTCTTACTTTAGGTTGCCTAAACCTAATGTTATGAAACCTATACACAATGTTTATTACCAAAACTCAGATCAAGTACAAATTTGGGACGGTAGCATCACTTTTACAGTTATTGAGTTCCTTTATAATGTTACATGCAAGCAGGTGCATCCTCTGTGTCCAATGGACACATACATTCCCCATTTATTTAAGATCTTTCAAAAATTAAAGACTTTGATGTGTGTGCACCAAATGTTAATGCTTTCTACATATTTTACACAGTACATGTATATCTGATACAATTGAAAAGTAGTGTTATCAGCATGATGAGTGAATCTCCTGAAATTTCCCTAAAAAGTTGACTGTGGCATTGAAATGAGGTAACTTGGACAGTAAGACGCATTATATATAGTTAGCATTCACTTTTCGTCAGAAAGGGGATGTTAAATCCAATACTTTGAGATGGACAGTTACAACATTCCCTTCACATAAAAGAACTCTTGCAATAACAGATTGGTACCTGTGTGACCCTCGTCCCAAAACATCACTCTCCATTGGCATCCAAACATCAAGAACCTATCTGATGGTAAATAACTGTATGTGTCCTGTTAGAAAGACACAGATCACTTAGCAAGCAATAGTCATTAAATCTATTCATTTATATGTGTTTTAATTTCAGCTAAAGTAATCACAGAAGAAATTACAGAAACATTGGAAAGTTTGATAAAAAGGAGAATAAAGGACAAGGTTAGATTATAATTCTATGTTTTAAAAAGTATTTAGACCAGCTATATCGGAGAATCAAGATATCAGAATTACTGTATTTTTATCATTCATGGGCAAATATATGTCATTTTAATGAATGTTTTAGAGAGACATGTATAAACATGACAAATGAAACCATGAATTCAGAAAAGATATATTTTGTTGTTCATCTCAAAAGATTTTTTTCAGGATAACCAACAAAGGGTTGTGCTTGTTTTCAGGATAACCAACAAAGGGATACGCTTGTTTTGAGCACTTCATTATTTTAATTTTAATTCTGATCTATAATTTTTCTTATTTTTGATTAAGGATTCTGGCAGAAATACAAGGAAGGTTTATTCTTTTCTAAATAAATAAGTTATCAACTATTTGTACTATGCATATTATTATCCTTTACAAATAACTTACTTTTTTTATGAATATGATATAGGCATGGGATGATGTTGAAAGGAAAATAAAACCTAAAGAGAATCCATTTGAATACAAGAAAAGGATAACATTGGACCAAGAAAAAAGTAAACAAAGTCTGGGAGAGATTTATGAACAGGAATATCTAAAGCAACAACAGGTAATAAGGCAAACAACAATAATGAAAACAATCATTGAAAAACAGTTCCTGTGTCCAGTAGGCTTACAAGGATCCAGAAAACATCCTTTCTACTTTCTGTTTGAAAGAACTTTTGGGATCCTCTGGTTTTGTCATAGTAATACAGTTCACACCTTGAAAGTTTGAAAGCTGAAATTTTATTGGCTGATGCAATATTGATCAGAATAGAAAGTAAAATGAAGTGTTTTCAGATCTTTGTAGGCAAAGATTTGACATAGGTTCTGTATTTTAATCAGATGGAACAATTAATTAATTAAATGTCATAAAGAATTAAAACGACAAACATCAAATTGAAACCAGAAATTTTAGATACAAACTTTACACAATGCCACAAACAGAATGCTAAATGGTCTTTTTGGTCATCAAGTACTAGATTATAACCTCAACAAAGTGGTAGCAAAGAGAACAATTCATCAAATCTGTATTAAACAGAATAGTTTTAAACTGATGGGAGCAGAAGCAAACAAGACAAGTTAAAAACCACTACTTGTAACTTAACTTGGTAAATCAAAACTGAAAATGATTAAACTACTGAGTTTTAACAGTATGAATTAACAAAACAATGAAGAACATTTTGAATGTAGACAAGAGGAAGAACATTTTGAATGTGGACAAGAGGAGGAACATTCCATGTCTTCAAACATTTATGATTTTTGGTGTGATTAGTTGAATTTCATTCAGAAGCAAGATAAAATAATTTTTTACACATGTACAAAGGATTAGCATTATAATACAAAATAAACAAAATAATCTGATTTTTCGGTGTAAGCAATTGTTTAATGTCATAAGAAACAAGACATTTTTTATGAACAAAAAATAAATGATTAATCTTTTCATCTGCTTAATGTTATATAATAGAAAGAAGAAGAAGAAAAAACAGACAAGGATCATGAGGAAATAAAAAAGATGATGCAGTCTTTATTTATCAAACTGGATGCCTTGTCAAACTTCCACTACACACCTAAACCTGTATGTATAATACTGAGGATTCATTTATTTTCTGTGGTATCAATTTTCATGGATTAAGGAATCTTACTTTTTCATGGATATTTGATTACATGGTTTTGTCAGTCTTTCCATGCAAACCCTCTAAAAAAATAGTTATTCGTTCAACATTTGAATTCATGGTTCATGTTAAATTCATGGTTCAACGGTAACCCACAAAACCCTAAAAAATTGGTATCTAACGAATAATAATGCATCCACAGTAGTAGATAATGAGGCTTGATCTAGTCTGGAACTTGACATTTATCTTACATTATACTTTATGCATAAGAGGGAAATTATCATAGTTGTTCAAATGGACAACTTTTATAAATTCTGACTTGTTATCATGGTTATCTCAAATGTATGCATCAAATTATAATGTCTTTTTACATAGCAGTGATAAGACTCCTTAGGTAAGTCTCTAAATCATTTATTTTTGTAAAAATTATACACGAAACTGTTGTCTAGTTTAAGTTCAAAATCCTAAGTTGCTGTCATTTGATAACTTGTTTAGAAAATAAGTATTTGTATCAATTGTGATTTCCTTTTAAACTTTGGTATTAATGTAATACATATTATTTGTAAAAATTAACTAAATGCGTTTCATTGAAATTCATTCTTTTGTAATCTTAAAATCAAGTCAAAAATGTTATTAGGTATAGTCACATGCAGTGTTCTCCCCAGGCTGTTTTAGCACAGCGCTATTCCAATTCCCCGCTGTCCTATTGCACTGACCGCAGCGCTATCCCACGCAAACGCGTCGCTATTTTTTTCAAATTTCCCGCTTATTTTTCACTTCGGATCACGTGATCGACTGGTTTACGATTTTTGAAAGAATTATTTCCGTTGTATTAAAGTAACTCCCCAGAACCAGTCTAATAAATTTTACAAAATGGCGTTTTTTGAAAGATCAAAATAAACAAAGATTTCAACATTGACATCTATTTTTTTAATTTAAAGAATATATAGAGGCATATATGAATGAAATGAGATGAAATGAATTGACCGCATTTCCCGACGTCACTCACAAACTTGTTTTACGAACTTTGAACAAACGATATTAAAAACGATCAAACACAGGAGTCTGTTACAAATTATTTGCCGGGTTTACTATCCATACGAACCCCGAAAATGCGCAAGTCTTTTAAGTATTCATTATCCCCTATTCGAACTTATAATTGTTTAGTCAGAAATTCTACCATTTGATAGCAATTTGATAGCATATGATTAGAAAACAAACCCAAGCTGATACGACTTGAGAAATTTTACTGTCTCGGTGTTCAGCTTGGATGAGGCCATTTAAATATTATAAAAAAAGGTCATAAAAATAAAAAATCTTATTGCAAAAAAATGTTAATTCCTGTCAAACGTCGTAAGGTTAACAGTACACTGCTACAGTTGGTTACAAAACCAAACACTGAAACAGAAGCTGACAATGACTTTATTGTTGGTCCTTACATGTTCTGCAACATTACCTGCTAGTGCTAAGAAATCTTCACACAGGCATGTCTGGTGTAGACCCATCATGGAAAAAGACTTCTCCTCCTGTTTTATACATAGATAGTATGAGGATTTAATATATGAATTTACAATGGAGAAAAAAATAAAATTGAGAATGGAAATGGGGAATGTGTCAAAGAGACAACAACCCGACCAAATAAAAAACAACAGCAGAGGGTCACCAACAGGTCTTCAATGTAGCGAGAAATACCCGCACCCGGAGGCGTCCTTCAGCTGGCCCCTAAACAAATATATACTAGTCCAGTGATAATGAACGCCATACTAATTTCCAAATTGTACACAAGAAACTAAAATTAAAATTAAAAATACTCTTCTTCTTTATCCAGACAATAACATTTACAAACAAAGCCTCATTAAGGGGTACACTGTAACTTCCATGAGCATGATGAGGACATCATAACAAGAGGAAACATCAACAGCATAATATAAGAAAAATATATAACAAAACAATTACAAACAATTACAAACAAACCGTGCGCCACGATAAAGTTACTGAGCATTGTCGAAAATTACGCGATTACCACAGCGCTATCCAAAAATCCTGGGGAGAACACTAGCATGGATGATCCTACAAGAAAATATATTTTCATTTTGTAAGACCTAAGTAGTTTCTTTACCTTTATTTGGTAAAAGATTTAAAAAAATTTAAAACAGTTTGATGAAATTTATTGTTGTTGTCAATTGCAAATATTGAACCAAATTTATACTAACAAGCTTATAAACTAGAGATTTTAACAGTTAGTAATATGAGGCATAATGAAAATTCTGATAGCAGAATAAAGCAATTTTTGGTCCACAATGCTCTTCATCTCGTACTTATTTGACCTTTTTAACTTTTTTGATTCGAGCGTCACTGATGAGTCTTTTTGTAGACGAAATGTGCGTCTGGCGCAAATATAATTTTTTTCTCCTGATATCCATGATAAATTTATTTATAACCTCATTCTACTATTCTTTCCAATGTTATTGTAGGCAGCACCTGAAATAAAGATAGTATCCAATATGCCGACCATTTCTATGGAAGAGGTCGCTCCAGTTAGTGTCAGCGAGAATGTTATATTAGCTCCAGAGGAAATCAAGGTAGATAACTCCTACATGAGATAACATTTACAGATAAGCTGCATCTGATAGAAATCATCCTTATCAACAAATCTGTAAACCATTCTCGGATTAAAAAAATATCTATGCAAAATTGATTAGTATTTGAAAATTGATGTTGCTATAAGAACCCTACAAATCAGACCAAATTCATCTTTAATATCGTGTTGGAATTTTCTAAAATCAATGAAAGTCCTCTACATGTACATGTATAGGTGAACTTGCATAAGGTCGATTTCTATCCGTCACATCTCATATATATATATATTGTTAATAGAAGATTATCTGTGTGACAACAAAAAGGATTCAATCAAATAACTTATAGTTGTTTTTTACCCAGGGTGTAAATTTTCATTTATTTAGAAGTGCAATTGCTATGGTATTGTAGAAAAATTTTGAATCCACCAAAATAATTAACACCAAAATATTTTGCATACCCTCTTCAATGAAATAGGGAAATTTTACACTTACCAAAATAACCCCTTATACAGTTTTACCAAACAATATTGAAAAAATGGTTCTCTTTCTGTTTACAACCTCTTTTGACCAACGTACATGTTGAATTGAGAAGTCTAGTATAATAACTATGGTTACCTTTGATCAATATGTTTACCAAATTCTAGCTACATAGATTAATGGGCGCAATGAAATTAAAGGATTTTTAAAGTATAATTATATTTGCATAATAATTTAAGGAAAAGATGAAGGGAGAATTGAAAGCTACAACAGAAAAATCAGATACAGACAAAAAGAGAGAAAGAAGGACAAAGAAAAACATGAAAAAAAAGAAACGAAAAGAGAGAAATCAAAGGGAAAAACTGATAGAGAAACTAAATCCAGGTCTTGGAAATAAATATAGCAAAGAAAAAGCTCAGAAAGAATTGGAAAAACAAAGCAAATCTGGGAAAGGTGTTACTATGATTAAGGTAAGTTAATGTTTGTTATATTAATTTTCAGATAATTCCTTTAAGGGCTATTCCAGAAAAAAATGTAGGGGGGGGGGGGGGGGGGGTTGGAAGGCACATTATATTGATAATACATGGGTGATGGGTATCAGAGCAACTTTTCACACTATAATGCACTATAATTCTCAATTACAATTGTCTGGGTGGTGGGTGCTGATAAAAACTGCCTTCCAACCACCCCATACATTTTTTTTCTGGAATAGCCCTAATTTAAAATATATTAAATCAGTTTAAATCATAAAAAAACAGTTGAAAAATACATCTTTTCCCATTATGTCACTGTTTGATGTCGTGTAAATAACTTTTTAATGTTAACAACGTCATTACCTTCCCTGTAAATGTATCGTATGCCTTAAAGAATGAAAAAACAAAATTGCATTTGTGAATGAAAGTGATAATCCTTTAATTGAAAGGATAAAAATATATGAAAAAAGGTTTTTATTTTTATTAAGAATTAAATAAATTTAGTGTAGTTACTCAGTACTGTCTTTTGATTGGTTAAAAGTATTACTTTAATTTCAATGTTGTCAATTTTTATGGCGACACACCCACTCTGACGTTGTGTATTCATAAGCCAACATGTGTGTACTGTTATTGTTAATAGAAATAATATAAAAAGTTCTTTGAGCCTTATTATTGATAGAAATTTATTTATAATGAATGGCAATTATTTATTCCCCGGATAATGTAAAATGTGAAGAGTCAAAAATTAATTTTATGGTTCAATAAATTCAAAATAAATTATTGCCATTTATTAGTTAAAATCAGGAGTCGAAGTCTATTAGCATGATTAACATCATTCAAAAATGTTCCTCTTGATATGTTTCATGATGGATTTTAGTTTCTTTTTTAACAATATAAAAAGAAGATGCTGTATGATTGCCAATAAGACAACTATAGTCATCTATAGGTCACTATACATCCTTCAACAATGAGCAAAGCCCATACTGTATAGTCAGCTATAGGTCACTATACATCCTTCAACAATGAGCAAATCCCATACTGTATAGTTAGCTATAGGTCAATATACATCCTTCAACAATGAGCAAAGCCCATACTGTATAGTTAGCTATAGAAGGCCCTGAGATCACAAATGTAAAACAGTTCAAACTCAAAAAACTAACAGCATTATTATTGTTGACTAAAAAAGATTACAATTTATCCTTAACCTCAAATTAATTGTATGACAAATAATGTCATTTTGTATCGTAAATATACCAAACTAATTAAAAACTGAAAAAAATTAAAATGTTATTAATTCTTCTTTCAGAACCATGATAAAGGTAAAAAGAAGTCATCACTGACCTCATCCAAGTCTTTCTTTACCCAACTACAGGAGGAAGTTACTACACAGATTAAATCTAAAAAGGCAGAAAAGAGAAGGAATGAAAATTCTGGCACTATAGCATCTAAAAAATTAAAATTGTAGACATTTTATATCAGGGTGTCTCTTTTTCTTATTTGATAGTAAAAAAATGGGTAATTAGCTGTATCAAAATCTAATGCATTGTGGGTAATTTCAATGTTCATTCAACAATATGAAAATAGAGTTATGTCATTTGTTGAATATTGTTTGTTTAGAATGTTATCAACCAATCATAATGTTTTTATGCCCCACCTACGATAGTAGAGGGCCATTATGTTTTCTGGTCTGTGCGTCAGTTTGTTCGTCCTTCTGTCCCACTTCAGGTTAAAGTTTTTGGTCAAGGTAGTTTTTGAAGAAGTTGAAGTCCAATTAACTTGAAACTTAGTACACATGTTCTCTATGATATGATCTTTCTAATTTTAATGCTAGATTGGAGATTTTACCCCAGTTTCACGGTCCACTGAACATAGAAAATGATAGTACGAGTGGGGCATCCATGTACTGGGGACACATTCTTGTTGTAAATAAAATTGAGAATGGAAATGGGGAATGTGTCAAAGAGACAACAACCCGCCCAAATAAAAAACAACAGCAGAGGGTCACCAACAGGTCTTCAATGTAGCGAGAAATTCCCTCACCCGGAGGCGTCCTTCAGCTGGCCCCTAAACAAATATATACTAGTCCAGTGATAATGAACGCCATACTAATTTCCAAATTGTACACAAGAAACTAAAATTAAAATAATACAAGACTAACAAAGGCCAGAGGCTCCTGACTTGGGACAGGCGCAAAAATGCGGCGGGGTTAAACATGTTTGTGAGATCTCAACCCTCCCCCTATACCTCTAACCAATGTAGTAAAGTAAACGCATAACAATACGCACATTAAAATTCAGTTCAAGAGAAATCCGAGTCTGATGTCAGAAGATGTAACCAAAGAAAATAAACAAAATGACAATAATACATAAATAACAACAGACTACTAGCAGTTAACTGACATGCCGGCTCCAGACTTCAACTGAACTGACTGAAAGATTATGATTTCATCATATGAACATCAGGCACAATCCTTCCCGTTAGGGGTTTAGTATCATACCATCATAACATATATGAGAAGAACATAACCCGTGTCATGCCAACAACTGTTTTTAGAATAAATGTGTTTAGTTCCGATGCAAAGATATTTGCTTTAGCAAATATTACCCAAGATGCATAAGGTTCTGAAACAGTGAATGAGCTATGTTCCATAATGATCTTTTAACCATACTCAAGAAGAAAACATATCAGTATGACACAAAAAGCTATTCTCATTTAAGCAAAATGAGCTGTAACACGGTTGACACTACAATTGTTTGTACAATCTGTTGCAATGATTTCAACCATTGTATACATCATAATGACATATTTATGATTAAATGTAAGTCCAAAAAAGAGGCGTGAAAGATACCAGAGGACAGTCAAACTCATAGATTGAAAATAATCTGAAAACTCCATGGCCTAGAAATAAAAAGACAAACGGACAAACAATAGTACACATGACACAACATAGAAAACTAAAGAAGCAATGCACGAAACCCCACCAAAAACTGGGGGTGATCTCAGATGCTCTGGAAGGGTAAGCAGATCCTGCCCCACATATGGCACCAGTCGTGTTGCTCATGTTATAACAAACTTGGTAAATAGTTTAATTCGGTAGGTCATATTCGTGGTGAAAAGGGAAGTGGATTGTAGTTACAACCAGGAAACCAAACTGTGTTTCCAAATGCATACAAATATAGATATGATGAGAAAAGGCGGATAGAAGTCCCTAAATACATGTACATGTATCAACTGTATATGACTTTGCTGGTAGAATTATGTCATTTCATAGTGTTGAATAGGCTGATATTTTCTCTAAAAAAAATAATATGAAGATGTGGTACGATTGCCAATGAGACAACTATTCAACAGTTTTAAAAAAAAAATAGTTTTGGAACTTATGTTTGTTGATACATAACTTCTGAAGGATCCTACACCAAGTACTGCACATTGCTTTCTTCATGTTTACTGTCTACATTAGCAGGAGATCTTATGTTTTCTGGTATGATTCCATCTGTTGTTCTGTTCATTTGTCCTGGATCATGTTAAAGTCTTTAATTAGGGGTAGCTTACCAGAGGTTAAGGTCACAATAACTGGAAGCCTAGTTCACATGTTCATAATGATTCCAGTATATAATTTATGAATAAAAGTCTAAGACAGTAGTACTACATAAAGCTAGAGGTTCCAAGATAATTATGTCGCATGGTATTTGTGCCAATATTGACCAATGTTTCCTTCTGATTTCAAAAAGGAAATCAGTAGCTCTGTCAGTGGAAAGAGGATTTTGATTATGTGACTGTATAAAAAGACTGCCTGGAATGGCATACATAACTACAGCCCACATGCATTGATATCCCTTTTGGAACCTGTTGCTGATAAAAATAATACAGGAAAACCAAATATTTTTAGGGTGAGCATTCAGCCAGACATATAATGAAACAAGAATGTCCAAAGTACACGGATGCCCCACTTGCACTATCATTTTCCATGTTCAATGGACCGTGAAATTGGATAAAAAATCTAATTTGGCATTAAAATTATAAAGATCATACCATAGGGAACATGTGTTCAATGTTTCAAGTTGATTGGACTTCAACTTCATCAAAAACTACCTTGACCAAAAACTTTAACCTGAAACTGGCACTTCCATTTTTTATGTTCAGTGGACCGTGAGATTGGGGTCAAAAGTCTATTTTGGCTTTAAAATGAGAAAGATCATATCATAAGGAACATGTGTACTAGGTTTCAAGTTGATTGGACTGCAACTTCATCAAAAACTACCTTGACCAAAAACTTTAACCTGCAGCAAGACAGACGAACGAACGAACAGACGGATGCACAGATCAGAAAACATAATGCCCCTCTACTATCTTAGGTGGGGCATAAACAAATATTTTTATAAATCTTGCAACGATTCCACTAAAAAAATTAGGAGTAAATCTTGTGCAAGGTTACAAATTTTCAAAGCATATTAAAATAATATGCAGCTTCACACTACACAGTTGATCCAGTGTAAACAGATTAATCTTAATAATGCTGGTGAAAAAAAATTGTAATATGTGTTACATGTTATTTGGGCATTGGTCCCTGTCTCCGAAAAAAAAATCAGTATAAAGGGGAAAAATATTTCAAACAATTGACTGTGTATACGTATTTGCAGCCATTTGAGCTCACTGAAATTAAAAGTAACCAAAGAATATACACACTGAAATGACTCACCTGACTGACCATTGATTTTATATTAGTTCTAGATATAAAGCTTTACTACAAGTATCACATAAACATAAAATGTTCCAAGTAAATGAGGTCGAGGCCAAATAAACCAAACCAGAAATACATAAGCACCTTACAATTATTCCATACACCAAAAATAGTTGACTTATTGGATAAAAGTTTCTTAGAAATGAACTTAACCATGAAAACTAAATATTAACCAATCAACCATAAAAATGAGGTCAAGGTCAAATGACAATGCCAGACAGACAAATACACGTTATCCATGCCATACATCAAATATAGTTGACCTATTGTTTATAGTTTAAGAAAAACACAAAACACATTAACTTGAACCACTGAACAAAAACATAAAAACTTAACACTGAGCAATGAACTGTAACAAACTAAATGTCTTGCCTTCTTGACTTACCATTCATATTATGTTAAAAGTCCTAAATATCAACTATCACAAAATCTTAACATGATCCAAGAAAATGAGGTCAAGGTCATATAAACCAAACGAAAAATAAATGTACAGGTTACAATCATTCAATACACTAAATATAGTTGACCTATAATTGCTGATAGTTTCTAAGAAACAGACTTAACCAAGAAAACTAAACATTGACCAATGAACTATGAAAAAGAGGTCAAGGTCAGATGAACCATGCCAGTCAGACATGTATAAATTTTAATCCTTCCATACAACAAATATAGTTGACCTATGGCTTATCGTAGTGTTAGAGAACAGACCAAAATACATAAACTTAACACTGAGCAATGAACCATGAAAATAAGGTCGAGGTAAAATAAAACCTGCGAGACTGACATGTACATCATAAAACATTTCCATACACCAACTATAGTTGACCTATTGCATTTAGTATTAAACGACAAAACACAAAAACTTTACTTCGATCACAGAACATGAAAATGAAGTCAATGTCAGATGACATCTGTCAGTTGGACATGTACACCTTACAATCCTTCCTTCCATACACCAAATATACTTGACCTATTGCTTATAGTATCTGAGATATGGACTTGACCATCAAAACTTATTCTTGTTCACTGATCCATGAAATTAGGTCGAGGTCAAGTGAAAACTGTCTGACAGGCACGAGAACCTTGCAACGTATACACATACTAAATATAGTTATCCTATTACTCATAATAGTCACTGAACCATGAAAACGAGGTCAATGACAATGGACATATGAAAAACAGAAACTTCATAACATGAGGCATCTATGTACAAAGTATAAAGCATCCAGGTCTTCCACCTTCTAAAACATAAAGCTTTTTAAGAAGTTAGTTAACACCGCCGCCACCGGATCAATATCCCTATGTCGACCTTTCTGCGAAAAAAAAGTCGCAGGGTCGACAAAAATGAGGCCAAGATAAAATAAAACCTGCTGGACTGACATGTAGGTCGTAAAATATTTCCATACACCAAATATAGCTGACCTTGCATATAGAATAAGAAAAATACCAAAACACAATTTTTTTTAATTTAACCACTGAACCATTAAAATAAGGGCATGGTCAGATGACACATGCCGGCTGGACATGTACACCATACAATCATTTCATACACCAAACATAAAAGACATATTGCTTATGGTATCTGAGATATGGACTTTAAAACCCTTGTTCGCGGATCATTAAATGAGGTGGTGATCAGATGAAAACAGTCTTTACAGGCACGAATACATTATGACATATAGCAACTCTATATAATATAAGGCATATATATACAAAGTATGAAAAACCCAGTCTTCCACCTTCTAAAATATGAAGCTTTTTTTAAAAGAAGTTTAACGCCGCCAGATCAATATCCCTTTGTCTAGCATTATGTGACAGAAGTCGCAGACTCGACAAAAACTATGGAAACTGGCAAGTAATTTGTATTTTCATTTAATATATACTATTAGTAAATCAAAATCGGATCTGATTACAAGGCTTACAATAGAGAAGTATCTGCATATATATATGTCACAATTTTGCACCAGTTGGCTCTAAACTCGGTTGTTTTTTAGCTAGTCTAGTTTAAAAGGTTGTGAATTTTTAAACAGTAACGTACCAAACAGATCTGTAATCGACGCCAGTGACAAAATGAAACAGACTGTTATGTTTACATGATACATTATCACTTTAATAGTTTAATTGGCTTATAATTAATACTGACAGTTAGGAATTTATAATCATCAGATTAGCGGATGTTTCTGTCAATAGATTATTATCTCATCTCACCTCTTCTCTTAGTTCACAGCTGCAGTATTCTGTGAGGTTTTATGGGCGTAACTTTCCCATGTCATTACACTACTCTTTGTTTTATATAAACTGATGTATTGCAAATGTAATCATAGTCAGTGTGTGTAGATTGTACTTTAATAAACATGTATACTCTAATGAAATAGCCATCACTGTAACATGTGTAACCCACGATAAAAACATAACACAAACGACATAAATTAGGCCGTTAGTTTTCTCGTTTGAATTGTTTTACCGCCATTTCGGGGCCTTTTATAGCTGACTATAAGGTATGGGCTTTGTTCATTGTTGAAGGCCGTATGGTGACCTATAGTTGTTACTGTGTGGGTCATTTTGGTCTCTTGTGGAGAGTTGTCTCATTTGCAATCATACCACATCTTCTTTTTTTATATTATAGAAACAGCAAGACAAAATATGTACATTATTGGGAAATATAAAATTTATTTGTACAAGCTTTAGAAACGGGACGAACTCGTATATATAAATATAATATATATGTTTTTGTCCTGTTATTTAACAATCTAATTAAAATATCTCTGATTTCGTTATACTGTAATCGACTAAAGAACAGAAATCAGCCCAAGGCCACAAATTGGTCTTCAATATAGGGACAAAAACCCAAAACTGGAGGCTGGCTTCAGTTAGCCCCGAAACGAAAATAATTCAACCCTTCCCTACACGGCCTCTAGCCAATGTAGAATAATCAAACATACACCAATATTACGCACAGTAAAACTCAGTATAAAAGAAGTCCGAGTCCGATGTTAGAACAGGTAACATAAGAAACTTAGGAAAAATGACAATGATAATTCAGATAACATAAATAAACAAAGGACTACTAGCAGTCACTGACATGCCGTCTACAGACCTCAATTTAACGGATTGAAATAGTATGTCTTCGTCATATGAAAATCAAGCACAATTCCTGCCGTTAAGGGCATAATCATACCATCATAAAATATACCAGAAGAATAAAACCCATATCATGCAAACAACTGATTTTGGAATAAAAGGTGTTTATTTCTGATGAGAATACCCTATGAGTGAATCAATACCGATTCCAGAAAATGCCATCTTTAATAATCTGACAACAGTATCGTAACTATATCCCCTCTGAATAAGTTTGTTCAAGGGTTTTGTTAGCTTTTGAGGCGAATGACGACCTATTTGTGCTCTGTATAAAATACTACCAACACAAAATTGAATGTGAAATACATGCACGTATAAGATGTCTTCACGTTGATATATATGTGTTTGTGCCGAGGCGCTTAGTCCTCTCCTAATCCTAATCTGAGACCGAGGTGTTACAGTAAAACAAAACGGAACCAACAGCACTGAATAGTCAGTAGTAATTGGCTTAACTTATAAGATGGATACGAGGCAAAAAAAAAACAAAAACATAGAAATAAAGCTCCCAAATAACAGTACTCGCAGTTATTGAAAGTTAGTTCAAACGGCCAATTACAACTAATAAATAAATCATGTTCTCCCAGAATAAGTTATTATTCAGTACGCATCCAACGGATTTAGTGTAAAGACTTCATGAACAGTCTGAGAAACGCATATCAAAATATGTGAGCAGTATCGGATTAATCCAATCAAGATAGTCATACAAACTTTGAAGTTCCTGATGTGAATAGTTTTTATAATGTTGTTATGTTAAGATTGTAAACTTTCATTGTTTTGTTTATTTTTGGTGTTGAAGATCATCCATAGGGGAAGATATATAGTGTTATTATCAATCTTAAAGTCCGATTCTCGGCGATGACTTTAAAATTTATCATTTAACTATCTAGATTGGATAAATGCCATAATCCCCGAGTAACTTTGTAAGAATTTGTTTCTCTAAATTTAAAAATTAAATAAGTCCATTTTATGTTAAACGAAAATCTCCTTCGAGTGTCTTCCACATTCCACAAAGTTGTCAATTTCATAAATAGCATATTTTGATTCATCTAATGATATGATAAAGGTTATACACTTTTAAACTCATCCTTCTGAGATCACTGGCAACCACAAATTGATTAATTTTATGACAATGGGTTCGGAAAGGGTTAAATTGCAATAGAATAAGAGAAAATAAGTTCTCATAACTGTATATATATGATTCTCTAAAAATAAACTGTTTCTTCATTAAAAATGTTAAATCTAATTCAATGTACTGACTGCACAAAAAAATACTTGCAAAGATAAAACACATTTTTTTTTTAAAGTGGCTGGGACAAGAATTCATGTTTCTATGGTGGCCGGATGCGGCCATTTCGCCTTTTCGCGTTTTCTCCTTTCACATTCACGCGAAATCGAGAAATCGTGAAATCGTGAAATCGGGAAATCGAGAAATCGAGAAAGCGAAAACGCGAAATCGAGAAATCGAGAAAGCGAAAACGCGAAATCGAGAAATCGAGAAAGCGAAATCGAGAAATCTATTTCATTTCCCGTTTTCGCGTTTTCGCTTTCGCGTTTTTGCTTTCTTGCTTTCTCGATTTCGCGTTTTCGCTTTCTCGATTTCTCGATTTCCCGATTTCTCGATTTCTCGATTTCTCGATTTCTCGATTTCCTGATTTCCCGATTTCTCGATTTCTCGATTTCGCGTGAAAGTGAAAGGAGAAAACGTGAAAACGCGAAAAGGCGAAATGGCCGCATCCGGCCACCATATGTTTCTATTGAAAAACGCCCATGTCTCTGTTTATACTGATGACATCTATATATAAGAATAAATGTATTCATTACTTTACATGTATCGTATCAAAAATTATTTATGGGCCTTATAAACACCATCTTTGTATACAAAATAATAGCAAATTAACAAATTTATCAGAAATATATACGGTGTCCACTTTGTACATTTTGGTGCGTTACTATAAATAGTTAAATTTGTGGTATAGAGATAGAAACAAATGGCGGGAAATGACATTATTTCTTCTAAATTTACCATGCTGAATTCCCACCAGACTGACAAAAGAAACACCCTCTCAGGAAAACCAACCACTATGAATAATTTGGTTAAAATTTAGACTTGAGGGAAACCCCCTCTCAGTCTGTGTAAATTAAATCTCGTGGATAAACTGAAACTGAGTTCTTCCGGGTCTTGTTTTTATAACAATGTAAACACAGTATTAGCCAGTAGATCGAACTAGATAAAGATATCAGTTTTATTAAATGCCTTGATAACTCATCGGTTATCATGAAGTTGATGGTTTTCTAATACTTGGAGTCGTTTGTTCTAAAGTGAACATTGAAACTGGTAGGATTTTTATCAGACTTTATATTATATTATATATATTGAATAGGTTGTTTATATTGTTTATACTTTTTGTACAGTTGTATACACTTTATAATTTTAATTTCGTCCTGAACAGCGACATGAAATATTTGCCACTGGACATTAAATAACCAACAATCAATCAACATAATTTTAATTGAAATCCAGTCATCTACTTTAAAACATTAAACATGTGTTTTAATTCATTTTAGTGTATTTAAAGAGACTTTAAATATATATGTGAATTATAAAGGAATTGTATATTTAAATGTACAATTCCTTTGTATTATATAATTCTATTATTATGTCTCAGAAAGCACTAATCTATCATTATCAAAACATTGTTAATTAATATTTATGAAATTTGTTATATATATATATCTTTATTCTGTCAAACCTTTGCAATTACAATGGTATACAGACACTACATGACATCAATAATACAGACATAAATACATGATTACACGGAGCAAAATATGTACACTATTTACAATTATACTGATAGTATTTAGCTAGGAGGGCACACATGGGAATTTATAAATCTAATGAAAGTACACAGCTTTCTCAATTTAGATTTTATATTTAAATTCATAATTTTCTTAAACATAATTATATTTGGACGATTTACATATTTTTTATCAATACATTCGTTTCTTTTTACTGACATCTCTGTGCACATCATAATATAATGATACTCATCTCCAAGATCTTTAGAGTTACATAATTTACAAATTTGTCTATCTCTCTGAATATTTGTCCATTTCCCTATCTCGATGGGTAATTTATGGTTGATGGTTCTAAATTTGCATAACGTATAAATATCACGTATTTCTAAAATATCAAAATAGTTCTCAAACCCAAAAGTATCCTTAAAAATTCGATAATTTAATGTCTTCGAGCATGCTTGCACATTTGAAAACCATGTTTGTTGAAACTGATCTTGGAGTGATGTTCTGATTGTATTCTTAGCCAAATGTCACTAATACATGTTTGAGACAACCACACAAAAGATAATCCCGTTTCATTAAAAATAGATTCAACATGGTTTAACCATCTAAAATTTACATCATTTTCATTTGACAGCTTATACAGTAGTTTATAAATGGTCGCTGATAATTTAGTCGGTTTACCACATACTAATTTCACCCAAAATGATACCATACGGACTTTAATATCTAAATTGATGGCAAGTTCACCATATATTACGCAATTTGGGGTAGAAGACTTTAGGTGCAGAAGAAGCTTACAGAATTTTAATTGAACTTTCTCCAAAATGTCGTTTTTCCCAAACCCCCAAATTTCACAACCGTACAATAAGACCGGTTTCACTAACTTGTCAAATAAATCTAATTGACAACTAATAGATAACCCCTGTTTTCTCCCCTTTTTGATTACCTCATACATTGCCTTTGTAGCTTTTTCTGCTAAGTGTTTTCTACAGTGTTTAAATGTCCCATTTCGTGAAAAATAGATCCCAAGATAGTTGAATTCTTGAACGATATCTATAACAGAGTTATCATATGTAAAACTGAGATTTTTGGGTTGTCTTCCATTACTAAAAATTACAATTTTTGTTTTTTCTACATTAACTTTCATTTTCCAGACATCACAATATTCACACAATTTTTGTTACATAAATGCATAGTTTGGACTAAAACACAAAATACTTATTTCCTTCAGAAGTAACTCAAGCTTTACATCTAAGAGATAAATAGATTTTTTTTGTAAGAGCTAGCTTATAGGTCCATGTGATCTCATTTGAACCCTTTAACTAAAATGTCGTTTTTTATAACTCAAAATTTAATCTAGTACAGACAAAACCTGTGTATTTTATGTAACTAAACTGGATTTTGCTGTGCACTTTTAGTCTCAGCAGTAGATGACAAATTTAACAAACAGTTGAGTTTCACTTGATAATTGTCCACTGACTCAGTGACCCAGTTTAAATCTCCAATTATTGTCGGGGATCTAGTATTGTCCATGCCAATAAATATAGTTCACTCCAATTATTACCTATGGGAAGTTTTCCAATCTTTTTCCTTGAACTAAATGTTTATTTAGGCACTTTCTGTTGGCATGCATTTGGTGGGTGTTTTTTTTATTGAAACAAGTATACATTATAGTCTCAGTTTCCATATCATGTGAGTTAATTACCGCAAAGTATTTATTGAGGAAAACAAACGAAACTGAACTGAATTGATCTTTAGGCGTTTATATTTAATTGCACTGTGGGCCAGATGATTTTGTCCACCAAATTATATCCGAAACATCCATTTGGTTTCTTCATTTTATATCAGATCCAGTTTTAATTTAGCTAACAAAATTTATTAAATATTTTTCCAGAGTTATGCCCCTTGATTATAGAAATATCAATTTGAAAGTATTTTGGTTTCCAGTAACAAGCCTCCATCAAATCTACTGTAAATAGTAAATATTATAAGTATTCAAAGCAGAGACCTAATTTAAATTTGAAGGTATTTCATTTTTAGCTCACCTGACCTGAAAGGTCAAGTGAGCTTTTCTCATCACTTGGCGTCTGTCGTCTGGCATCCGTCGTCCGTAAACTTTTACAAAAATCTTCTCCTCTGAAACTAATCGGCCAAATTTAACCAAACTTGGCCACAATCATCCTTGAGGTATATAGTTTAAAAAATGTGTCTGATGACGTGGCCATCAAACCAAGATGGCCGCCATGGCTAAAAATATAACACAGGGTTAAAATGTATATTTTGGCTTATATCTAACACCAAAGCATTTAGAGCAAATCTGACATGGCGTAAAATTGTTGATTAGGTCAAAATCTATCTGCCCTAAAATTTTCAGACGAATCGGACAACCTGTTGTTGGGTTGCTGCCCATGAATTGGTTATTTTAAGGAAATTTTGCAGTTTTTGGTTATCTTGAAAACTATTATAGATAGAGATAAACTGTAAACAGCATTAATGTTCAGCAAATAAGACCTACAAATAAGTCAACATGACTAAAATTATCAGTCAACCCCTTAAGGAGTTATTGCCCTTTATAGTCCATTTTAACAACTTTTTCGTCATTTTTTGTAACTTGTACAAAAATCTTCTTCTCTGAAACTACTGGGCCAAATTTAAACTTACTTGGCCACAATCATAATTGTGGTATATAGTTTAAAAAAATGTGTCCGATGACCCCAGCTACCAAACAAAATGGCTGACATGGCTAAAATTAGAACATAGTGGTAAAATGCAGTTTTTGCTATATATCTTTGAAACTAAGACATTTAGGGCAAATCTTTCAAGATTTAAATGTCCATCAGAATAAGATCTATCCCCTCACAAATTTCAGATGAATCCTACAACCCATTGTTGGGTTGCTGCCCTAAAATTGGTAATTTTAAGTAAATTTTGCAGTTTTTGGTTATTATCTTGAATACTATTATAGATAGAGATAAACTGTAAACAGCAATAATGTTCAGCAAAGTAAGATCTACAAATAAGTCAACATGCCCAACATTGTCAAAGAACCCCTTAAGGAGTTATTGTCCTTTATAGTCAATATTGAACAACTTTTCGTCATTTTTGTAACTTGTACAAAAATTTTCTTTTCTAAAACTATGGGCCAAATTTAACCAAACTTGGCCACAATCATTACTAGGGTATCTATTTTAAAAAAGTGTCTAATGACCCCCGCCTACCAACCAAGATGGCCGACATCAGTAAATACAGTAACAGGTGAGCAACACAGGCTCTTGAGAGCCTCTAGTTTCAGAATTATGTCCCTTTATAAAACAGAAAATAGCTTACCATATTTTATTGGTTTCCAGACATAAACTTAAGACGGCATCTACTATATCATTTCACATTTCACATTTGAAATTTTGTTTTTGAATTTGACCAATTTCACATTTGATTTTCATTAGGTATTCCCCTTAATTGAACTAGCAGGACAAAGATTATTTTTGGTTCATAATGTAGATCCAGTTTATATTCATTCACTTTTTATGATTTCAGAGAATTTCAGAGAAATCATAGTTGATAAAATGGGAAATAACCTTTTTTTTGTTTATGAAGTATTTATTTAAGTATGAAACTTAAAGTAAGCTTTAATTTACCAAATCTATTGAAATTTGTCAACCACAGAATCTTTTTGAATTTGACTGAGTTTACTTTTTTCTTTTGAGAATTATGCCCCTTGATAAAACAGAAAATTGCTTGAAATTGTATTTTAGAATCTAATTTTCACCAAATCGTCTATAATTTTGGAATGTTTTATGGGTTTACTTAAAACATATAGGTCCAGTTCAATTTTGTCACTTTTATCTCAGGAACTTGAAAACAAAGATTCCTGAAACTTGGTATCAGGCTTTCAGTAGGGACTTTCTATTGTTTGGTGCTTCTTCAGATTCATAGCTTTTCAACTGCTCTGTATATTGTGACCTCTTAAAATAAATATTGTAAAAGCAAACTAAAATCTCAATGAAAAATAATTTATTAAGAACATCGATTACTTTCTTACAAAAAAATAATTTTCCAACAAAGAATTAACTCTCGTGGAATTAATCATTTATACATGTATAGGAATTATGATTAAAACGGTACTAGCTACCAGATATATATAAAATTTAAAATATGATTTTTTTTTGTTCAATCATTAAGGAAAGTGAAAAAGTGAAATTATAATTCGCTTTAAGCAGCAAGTCTGGTTTAATTTTGTCAAAATAAGCTAAGAAATATTGATGATGAATTATTCACTTGCAAGTGAACAATTCAATTTCATTGAATCTTTATTCATATCACTTCAATTTAACCCCTTTAGATAGAAATGGATAAAAATGAACTGTGCATGTAAAGTAAGTTAAAGGAAAAGAATGTCAACATTGAAAGTGAAACAAAGTTAAATTATTTGATTGACTGATTCGATCCATAAAAAATCATTCGTACAGATAAAGACAATGATTAACATTAATTTTTAATCTATAAAATTAAATTAAACAGACTAAGTAAAATCCAATTGCATGATTTCGATATCTATTTATAACTATATTCATGTGTATATCGCTTATCGGAGGTCAACTAGATAGTTAATTATATGGCTTATAGACTAAAATACACATAAACAAAGCTACATATAATTGAGTCCATGCCCTGTAAGTTGTTTATTTTAGCCTTTTCACATGATTTTAAATCAAATATGAGAATTTGAGTCAAATCAGTAAACACAAATTTGACAGCTAGTGCCCCCTTAAGAACAAAAAATGTATACTAAGTTGTATTTCAAAATATGACACTACAAAAAACTGATGCAGGAAAATATTTTTTACACATATATAAGTTAAAATTTTTTCAATTCAACAAACATGCTTTACCGGAATATTTTTGGTGGAAGAAGACTAAGTCTTCTGAAGGCCAATGGTGCCGACTTAAAATCATTGATTCTCCGTATGCCGCATTCGTTTCTGTATATTACAATTTCATGACAACTTTCGGTTCCTGACACCGATTTAACATAATTAAGCATCTGAATCATTTAATTTGTAAATTAGGATTGAAAGACAATCACTATCATAAATATGTACCCTTTTATTTATGTAAATTATTAAGATTTCATCCCATCTACATGAACATCATTTGTTTACTTGTAACCGGATGTTTTTACTGTAGATATTTGTAGTACACATGCGTGAATCGGGTATCGGGGACAACTCGCCCTGTTTACATGTTTGCCCTTGGTCTGTTCGTCCTGAGTTCTTTCGCCCGTACAGCCCTGTGTTCATTCTCTTTACTCTTATCAAGGACGTTTATAATAATTCGTTACATCTATTAAAAAATATTAATATTAAGGGTATCGTTAAAAAAAACTCTAAAAAACGTGTTCCTTGTAAGACAATCGTGTTCAGCCAATCAAGTTCTGTGTTACTCACGATCAATTACTCACGATCAATTAATAAGCCAATCAAAAACGTTTTCTCTGAAGATTATTCTCACATGCTAGATTTTGAACTTGTGTTGTTTTGATTTCATCCAAACTCCGAAACAGTGGTGACATCTAACTAAGCTTCTTTACATTGTTTGTAGAGAAAGGGAAGTATGACCCGAACGATAACGCTGTATGGAGTTTAGTTTTCATCTATTTGTAAAATCGTGAAAATTGCATGTGAATTTTCATCTGCAAGCAGGTTCTTACACAGCTGAAGGATAAAAGCATGGCTGATTGACAAAATTCAATGATGCATTACTACCATAAAGATGATAAATAGTATTTTTTACACTAATTTTTTGACATAATACTTGTTGTAACATATTTTATTTTTGTATTCAATTAAATCATTTAAAGGACAATATACTATTTTTTTTTCACGAAGACAAACAAACAGGTTGGGACAGCCCCCCCCCCCCCATTATGAGTGGTGTCCTTTAAATGAGGGACTGTCCCTAAAACAAGGTGCCGTTTTACTGTTGAAAAAAATAAGAAAGAACATTTTTAAGATTTTTAACTCAAAAGTGGGAAAATTCATTGTATTTGGAACAACTTTTCGAAATGAGGGTTCAAATTAATAAAAAGGATGTAAGTTTATAGAAACATCACAAAATTCTTTTGACATGTTTTGACCATTTAATACTTGATAGATGCATAGTTCTTAGGGAAAAGTTTCATCAAATAATATGAATATAAAGGTGCTCATTTTTTACAGTGGGTTGTAATGTACTTCCAATGAGGGTTACCCCTCATTTGGAGTGTTGTTCCCAACCTGTTAAAGTTCCATCTTTGTGCATAATTCAAAATTGGAAATTTCAACAAGCATCTAATATTCTTACACAAGAAAATAAACCCTGGTCTGCTGGCTACATGTTCATCTTTTCTAACGATTTAATAACTAGAATCATGCAAACAGACTTAAGAAAAAGGCATGTAAGTTCATCATACAAATATGACACTTTTTCTAGACAATCCAGATCGTGCAAAATACCTAGCTAAAAATTGTAACCTTTAAAATTGTTGTCGCGCACTAAAAACCCTGATGGGAACTTTCAAAAGTTGGCAGGCATGTAACAAGTCTTACTATTTTTATGCCCCATTTATGGGCATTATGTTTTGGTCTGTCCGTCTGTCCTGCTTCAGGTTAAGGTTTATTGCCGAGGTAGTTTTTGATGAAGTTGAAATCCAATCAACTTGAAACTTAGAAGACATGTGTTCCTTATGATATGATCTCTCTAATTTTGCTGCCAAATTAATGATTTTACTGAATTTTCACAGTCCACTGAACATAGAAAACGATTGTACAGTTGGGAAATCCATGTACTTATGACACATTCTTGTTTGAAGAAAAAAATCCAAAGCAGGCTGGGTTAGTGGGGCTGCTTTTATGGTAATTCAAGTTACCTTTTATTCACCTTCTTCCACCTCAGAGCTATCAGCTCTTTGATTTATATATATTATTTTATTGCATGCAGTTGTGGCAAATAGGTTAAAAATATTTCAGAGTGCTTCACAATATTATATTATATAGAGCTGTTATATATTATTCTAGCTCATAATAATTAACAAAGGATTAATAGTTTCTTACATTAGAATAATTTTTATATAATTTGTAGACATTTGATATATATTTATTGATATATCTTGGTTTTCCACATGTTTGTGGAAAATGTTAGGACCACACTATAATTATACAGGAGAGTATACTAGTTTAATGATAAAAACCAGATGCTCCACAGGGTGCAGCTTTATACGACCGCAGAGGTTGAACCCTGAACGGTTGGGGCAAGTATGGACACAACATTCAATCTGGATTCAGCTCTAAATTTGGATTGTGATTAAATAGTTGACACAGCATAGGTTTCTGACACAGAATGAATGTGGTCTAATGAACTTAAAATACTTTTTTTTTCCTTTGAGCAATTCACTATGCTGTTGAATATTAATCCTCTCAAAAAAATGTTTGAAGAAATTTTCTTTTTATTTATGAAATCTGAAATGAGAAAAATTTACCCCCCCCCCCATTTTTTTTTCACATCCCCCTTTCCCTTTTTCCAAAACTGATCTCAATTCAAATTTCTTATGGAGTTTGCAACAATAACTACTCATTTAAATACATCATAAAATATTAAAATGTAACAAAAGGTGCTTGTTATCACTGAATGGTAAAGATTGTTTTAATTTATCAGTTGGTAGTAAAAGTGAATTACATTGTATATTGTATAAAACAATGATTTAAGTTTATTCAACTACTATTCTGGACAAAGAAAGATAACTCCAATCAATTGAAAATTTCTTGCTATTGCATAATATTGTGCAAATAGATATTTCTTGCTATTGCGCAATACTGTGCAATTGAAAATATTTGCTATTGCACAATACTATGCAATTGAAGATTTCTTGCTATTGCACAATACTTAATATAATAATTTTGGATCCTGATTTGAACCAACTTGAAAACTGGGCCCATAATAAAAAATCTAAGTATATGTTTAGATTCAGCATATCAAAAAAGCTCAAGAATTCAATTTTTGTTAAAATCAAACTTACTTTAATTTTGGACCCTTTGGACTTTAATGTAGACCAATTTGAAAACGGGACTAAAAGTTAAGAATCTACATACACAGTAAGATTTGGCATATCAAAGAACCCCAATTATTCAATTTTTGATGAAATCAAACGAAGTTTAATTTGGATCCGATTTAATGGACCAACTTGAAAACTGGGCCAATAATAAAAAATCTAAGTACATTTTTAGATCCAGCATATCAAAGAACCTCAAGGATTCAATTTTTGTCAAAATCAAACTAATTTTAATTTTGGACCCTTTGGACCTTAATGTAGACCAATTTGAAAACGGGACCAAAAATTAAGAATCTTCATACACAGTTAGATTCGGCATATCAAAGAACCCCAATTATTCAATTTTTGATGAAATCAAACTAAGTTCAATGTTGGACCCTTTGGGCCCCTTATTCCTAAACTGTTAGGACCAAAACACCCAAAATCAAACCCAACATTCCTTTAGTGGTCATAAACCTTGTGTTTAAATTTCATAGATTTCTATTTACTTAAACTAAAGTTATGGTGCAAAAACCAAGAATAATGCTTACTTGGGCCCCTTTTTGGCCCCTAATTCCTAAACTGTTCAGACCTCAACTCCCAAAATCAATACCAACCTTCCTTTTGTGGTCATAAACCTTGTGTTTAAATTTCATTGATTTCTATTTACTTAAACTAAAGTTTTTGTGCGAAAACCAAGAATAATGCTTATTTGGGCCCTTTTTTGGCCCCTAATTCCTAAACTGTTAGAACCAAAACTCCCAAAATCAACCCCAACCTTCCTTTGTGGTCATAAACCTTGTGTCAAAATTTCATAGATTTCTATTTACTTAAACTTAAGTTATTGTGCGAAAACCAAGAAAATGCTTATTTGGGCCCTTTTTGGCCACTAATTCCTAAAATGTTGGGATCAAAACTCCCAAAATCAATCCCAACCTTCCTTTTGTGGTCATAAACCTTGTGTTCAAATTTCATAGATTTCTTCACTTTTACTACGAAAACGAAAAAATTAAAATTTTTGCGGTCGTATAAAAACCATTAAAACTAAATTTACTGAATTGAAAAAAAAAAAAAATAGTACACTTTTAGCTTGATTTAACTGATGCCTAAATATCTGGCACATAAAATAATTAGTAAACTCATTATGGGTTTGAATAATTGGGACATGCACAATGCATTTTTTTCCTGTGAAACTTGAGTCTTTACAAACTAAAACCCCCGTTTAATGTGGGTGAATGGATTTAAATCTCAATCTTTGAATAAAGTACTTCAACTGTTAGATATATGTGTATTTAACTCATTCAGGAAGTATATCTGTCTTCCTATAATGTGTACACACAAATGACAGATATTTGTGTTAATGCTTAGGTTATAAATTTTTAAACTTTGAAACCTGTGCATGCAATGTGGTTGTTACAATATTACATATAAAGAATTATAAATGACAGCCGTATGTATTGCTGTATACTTTTTACACTTAATTGCAGAGGACTACATATTTTTATACATGTGAATCAACATCATATTAACATCTAGGAAGTAGGAACATGTGTTTATTTATATAGACTCAGTTTTCAAGTTTTGATTGCAGATGCATGGATTTAGTTTCTTTAGGATAGTATCTCAAATTAACAGCTCTGTTCAGACTTTGGAATTTAAAAGCAATCAAGGAATTATATAAGCAGTTTTATATTGTTTGAGAAGAAGTTTTTTTATTGATCAAGTTATATATACTGGTACAGACAATTGGAAATTATAGTTATAAAGATTATAATGAAATGTGATAGATACATGTGTATTAAAGCAGAAAGATGTTGTATTGAAAGACTTCTTCTCCGTTTTATACATAGTACCACAATTACTAATGAAGTGTCAAAGTTTGACCTTATCTACAAAGACTTGGACTGACAATGTGAACTTTTAATTTGTCTTAAGATATGACTGGGATATATATGTGTATAATCAGTTGACATAAACATCAACGATAATATTTTATGATATTTGATATTTGATAAAATGTTAACAAGACATAAAATGTGATCTGCCATTGGGTGGTGTGTTAAAAGGAAAGTAGATTCATCTTTAATAACTTACAGGTTTGAATAACATTGGCATGCAGGAATATACTCATTAATATAGATTATTAATTGCATGAAGTCAATTATAAACTTTCTCAGATGTACCATTATCAAAACTTTAGTTGAAGTCAGAAAATTCTCTAAAGTTGTAAATTTTTATGAATATTCTAACTGAATTACCCAAAGGAAAATGGCCAGATATTCAGAATTTACTAAAAGAGCAAGTCAGTGGATC
Source organism: Mytilus galloprovincialis (assembly GCF_965363235.1). Classification (NCBI taxonomy): domain Eukaryota; kingdom Metazoa; phylum Mollusca; class Bivalvia; order Mytilida; family Mytilidae; genus Mytilus; species Mytilus galloprovincialis. The sequence continues at coordinate 2,819,055 of NC_134841.1, forward strand.
TATGGTATGTTCAGTTATTATCTGAGAGTGGTATATACTTTGTTTGTTTTTAAAATAGATAACAAAAAACATTGTCTTAACTACTATGATGTCTATATATAATATATACTATAAAACAATTTGACTTTCTTTTGAAGACATCAAACTGTTTTGGAAACCTTTGATGTACTCTTAAAAAATTTAAGAAGTATGAAAGTAAATATACACAATGACATTGGGGTTAACCTGTATTGATCTATAAAATGTAGATTATAACCAGATTTATAATGCAACACAAACCATGCTTAATATATTGAGTACGCATTAAGCAAATAAGTTTACATGGTATGTTACCACAGTTTTCGATAGGGTTCATGTTGCATGCAGTCTGCAGTTTTCTATCTAGTGTTTTGTTGTTTTTTCTTGACTTCCCCCTCCCCCCTGATTTCATCATTTTCTCTTTGACTTATGCATTTGAATGTCCTCTTGGTTAATTTGTATTTTTTATAACAGGAATGATTTGAAAAGAAATAAGCAACACATGATTTTGCCATTGAAATGTTGATATTTTAATTTTCTGTAAATTTAAGATGTTTAAACTATGTCAGGTGTGTTAGTAAGTTTTGATTCATTTTTTAAGTAAAATGTAAATTGATTCGATTTGTTATGAATCTTAGAAAACCACAATAATGACCTCATTTGAATTGACATTTTCATTTCCTGAAAGTTATAATTTAGTGTTAAAGATACTTCATATATATATATATAATAAAAATTTTAAATTCTGTCATCCTCTTTTCTTTTTCTTATTTTCATTTTTACATATTTATGTTTTTTTATCCTGAGAAAACTTATAAAATATGAGTAAATTGCACCACAGTCCTACTTATAACCTGAATGACACTAGATGCATTATTTTAAGTGTTTTCGAAATATGAGAATTATTTTCCCTATAATTAACATGATTAAGTAATAAATTTATATTTTTGGTTAAGTACATCATACCATAGATGAATTCTATGATCATACTTTACTTCCCCTTTAAAATCATATGGAAATAAAGAAAGAAAGATTTTTCATCCATGATATAATCAACTTTTAAACAACTATACAAATTTAGCCTCCGAGTGAATGGACATTTAAAGAATCAAACTTTAGCATAATTTTCTGTTTGAGTCTCAGGTTTGAATGTTTTTACAACATAATATTTATGTAAATCCAGTTGAAAATTTTGAGGAAAGGTCATACATATGATTCAAAGAGCCTGGCATATTATCTTAGATACTTGTTCCTGGCTTTCATTTGTAATCAGTTAAAGGACACGTACTGGCCACTTCAAATAATCATTTGTAAAATTATAACCACACCACACATTAGATATTAGTCAAAGTCAAATCTTTTAGTATGACCATGCACTTCTAATAATCATATTTTAAATAACCACAGTACCACACATTAGCATGATTAGATATTGGTCAAGGTCAGAATGCATTTCCTGAAAGTCAAATCTTTTAGTATGGCCACTTCAAATAATCATATTTAAAATAACCACACCATACATTAGCATGATTAGATATTGGTCAAGGTCAGAATGCATTTCCTGAAAGTCAAGTCTTTTGGTATGAGGTTAAGGAATCAAAAGAGGTTAGAATATTTTACAGAACACATTAGATTCTGAAATGATGAATTGTGAATCTCAAATAAAGTTGGTGATAGAATGCTATGTGAAAACTATTATGGTTATTGTTTCATACTTGATATTAATCTCTATGGTTCTGTGCTGAAACACTTTTAGTGTATGTAATAACACATAGATCTACTATAGTTTTCGTTTGTTTTCATGAGTATCTCTTTTTGACGAGCTACAGTAGATTCGTTTGTTTTCATGAGTATCTCTTTTTGACGAGCTACAGTAGATTCGTTTGTTTTCATGAGTATCTCTTTTTGACGAAAAATTGTGTTTTCATGGATATTTACTTTCGTTGTTTTCCAAAGTCTGTTAACAACCTTAATTCATTGAACATTTAAATTCAATTTTGGTTCACCTGTATACCCAAAACTCTACAAGAGATTTGTATTAAACGGAGTATAATAAAGCCACAGTATTTATTAGTTTGTTAATTTTAATAAATTATATATCATCAATTATCAAAAGTAATAGAACAAACATTTCATTTATAGATATGGTGAATGTAACAAATATTATAAGGTTGATCAACTCTGGCAATGCTGAAACCTTGGAAAATGGACTGGTCAGTGTACTGGACGAATGGGAGGATAGTGGAGATGACCGTGATATCCTAACAGTACCGTTATTTGAGGATTTACCATTACTGAATTATGCTTGTACAGTGGAAGATATTTGTGTTGATATTGTGATTGTGCTTATATCTAATGGTTGTGATGTAAACTTGCCTTCTATAGAGGTAATGTATTTTATTATGCCCCTCCCACCATAGTAGAGGGGCATTTATGTGTTCTTGACTATAGTTCTTTCCATCTCTCTTCCTGTTGTCCCTCCCTTAATCGATCTGTCCTGTATGGGGTTTAAGTTTTTATTTAAAGTAAGTAAACATTTTGGTTTAGGTAATTAAGATAATTTGTTTAAAAGCTAATGGTTGCAATGTCAACATCTTTATTAACAGTATATATTCTTCTGAAAAAAGAAATCTTGGCATCTGATGACTAATTAGGCAGAGTTTGATCAAATCAGACTGGTTTTGATTAGTTTGGTATCAGAATGTTTGACCTGAAACAAAAGAAGAAGTACTTAGATTCACTTCCTAACGAATCAGTTATAACTGGTTTTCAAAAGAATTATATAATAATTAAATTAAATCTCTCATTTTTCTATTAATTATATGCTCATGAATATCCTGCATGGCATGTGTCCTTTATATATGACCCCAATTAATTTTTAAAGTTGTATTATGGTATCACGTTGTCGTCTGTGCCAGCAACGTCTCTTCCGAAGACATTTGGTTTCCAGACAATAACTTAAGTTTCAGTGAATGGATCTCTATGAAAGGAGTAGGTCCGGTAAGGGCCGATTTCAGCCTCAATTTTCAAGTTCATCTAACGAAAGATTTTAGACACTTTCTAAACACTTAAGTGTCTATTTCAATTGATTCAATTAGTTAATGGGGAAGATATTAACTTAATAAGTCATTTAAAACGCCCCGATTCAAGCTTAAATAGGAACAATCTATCAAATATGCCAAAAATCGTCACTTTTCAGATGATTTTTGTCAAAAATGAAACATATATAAAGGCTGAGGATGAACACGGATGCGGCCACTTTCATTTTTGACAAAAACCAACTGAAAAGTGACATTTTTCGGCATATTTGGTAGATTTTTCATATTTTAGCTTGAATCGGGTCGTTTTTAATGACTAAAGAAGTTAAAATCTTTCACATACACTAATTGATTCAAATGAAATAGACACTTAAGTGTTTAAAAAGTTGTCAAAATCTTTCGTAAGATGAACCTGAAATTTGAGGCTGAAATCGGTCCTTACCGGACCTACTCCTTTTGTGAAAATAAAATTCCATTTTTTGCGTATTTTACTTATAAATGCACTTAGTTTTTCTGCTGGAAAACATTACATCACTCTGTGGTTGTAGTTTTAAAAATTTTAATAACTTTCTTAAACTATCCTTGGTTTGTACCAAACTTGGACAGAAAAATAAAGGCAACAGTAGTATACCGCTGTTCAAACTCATAAATCCATGGACAAAAAACAAAATCGGGGTAACAAACTAAAACTGACAGAAACGCATAAATATAAGAGGAGAACAACGACACAACACTACAATGTAACTAACACACACAGAAACGGACCAAGCATCAGACAAAATCCCACGAGAATAACAAATATAACATCAAAACCAAATACATGAATTTGGGATAGACAAGTACCGTGACACGTCTTATCGCAATGTCAATTTACACTCAAAAATAAGAGAAAACAAACGACGCAACGTTAATTGTAACACACACAGAAACGAACTATAATATAACAATGGCCATATTCCTGACTTGGTACAGGACATTTTTAAAGGAAAAAATGGTGGGTTGAACCTGGTTTTGTGGCATGCCAAACCTCGCACTTTAATGGCAATGTTAAATATAACATAGAAATGACAACATAATATTACAGGACTACAATACAAATAAATAGGAAAACGTATTAGACAAAGAAACACATGATTAATGAATAACAAAAAGCATCAGGTTTAAAATTTAATACGCCAAAAACGCGCCTCGTCCACACAAGACTCACCAGTGACGCCCAGATATAAAAGATCGAAAGCGAAAAAAAAGGGTACAAAGTTGTACAGCACTGAAGAACAAAAGTTGAAAAAGGTTGTGTCAAATACGGCTAAGTTTGTATGTTTGGGATAAGAACATCATAATTATTTAGAACAATTAATGCTATTGCAAACAGTAAATTATATCAAAACTTGTTTATGATCATAAGATAGTATCCAGAAGTAAATTTTGTAAAATGGCAAATCCATTTTTTCCATATTTTACTTTAAATGGACTTTTTTTTTGCCAGAAAACAACACATTCACTCTGTGGTTAAATTTTTAAAAATTTTGATAACTTTCTTATACTATTTTTTATTTGTACCAAACTAAGACAGAAGCTTGTTTATGATCAAAAGCTAGTATCGAGAAGGAAATTTAGTTAATATTTTGTACATGTGTATCTGTATTTTACTTATAGATAGACTGAGTTTTTCTTCCAGTTAACATTACATCCAGTCTGCAGTTAAAGTTTTTAAAACATTTATTAGATTCATAAACTATCCAGGATTTTTTACCAAACTTGGACAGAAGCTTCCTACAATCCAAACATGGTATCAAGCGGAATATTTTTATTGATTTTTTCCCTCATTTTTGTTGATCCTGCAATTTACAGCAAAAGTAGGCGAGACATTGGAATCCGCGGAACCCTTACAAATTTTTATATTTAATGTACCGGTACACCAAATCACTATGATAGAGGAAACAAAGTTATGATCTTAATAAATTGTCTATTGACTTCCCATAGGAGTAATTGCCCTTGTTTATCCTGATATATCCCCTTTTAAATGTTAATAACTTGGACCTTTTCTGGGATTTTACGGAATTTTCTTGAAACTATTATATAGAGAGAAACTGTAATCAGCAAAAATGATCACCAATAAATCAACATCCCTTGATGTCAAATATACTGTCTTATTTATGCTATAAACATAATGTCAACAATATTTTGTACTTAAATGTTTAATTGCAAAAGGAGTACATACAGTACATGGGTATCTAAAATTGGTCTTAGTTTCTGGGTTTATTGACCTACAAATTGATGTTATACATACACAACATTTAAATACACAGGTCTATTCTTGTATATAAACTTTCAAAACCCTATACATTTATCTGTTTTACAGAAAATATATATTTATAGTAGCTATTTATATCACAGATGACGTTATTAGGATGTAATTGTAACAAGAGGAAATAACTCATCATTCTTTTTGACCTCAAACTTGAGATTATAGTACATAAACGTGATGAAATAAATATTTCCTTATTTAAAATGTAGATTTTTTGAAATATTTTTATGATTTGATTGACAAATAAACAAACTTTTAAAGGAATAATTTGGAAAATGAAATATTTATATCAAACCCTGAAACTAAGGAAAGATTTGATAATTTTGTTAAGGAACTCTTTTTCAAAGGGAGATAATACCAATAGAGTAAAACTTAAGCTGGACTCAGTGAGAGTTTGCATTCACTTAATTCAAAATATACCAAAGTGACATTCAAACTCACAAATCGAAAAATAAGCAGCAATGCCATGGCTAAAAAAGAATGAGACCATTAGCAATAATTAGACAAACCATAGTACACAAAACACTAAATACAAAACTATAATCTGAGCAACACGAAACCCACCAAAAACTAGGGAGGATCTCAGGTGCTTTGGACATTTTGGAAAGGCTAAGCAGATCCATATGTAGTATATGAATATAGTATATATACCAATACACATAATTAACAGCGCCTGGTGATGTTTCATAGTCTGACCGGACCTTCATCAGAGGCAGAATGGTGGATTAATGTTTGCACCCTATTTTTACCTATATATGGTAACCGGCGGTTGAGTAAACCGGCAGTTGAGTTAACTGGCGGTTGAGTAAACCGGCAGTTGAGTGGATGAATATGTATCTGGTTGATAGCTAAACAGGTTCAATTATCCTTTCAGTGAAAAATCCCAGTGGGATTTTCCATGGTTACAGTTATCTATATTTAGCTAATGTACATGTTACAGTAAACTTTTTGACATGTTACGGTAAACATTTTGACATTATACGGTAAACATGTGACCTGAGGATATAACCATATTTGGGCTTTAGCATTGTGTATAAAGGGTGTTTTAATAATTTAAGAAGTACATGGTAATCATTAAGTCTTGATATACATCAAAATATCAAGTCTTGAAATAGTACTTCCTAGTAGTCATGTAGTTTTGATCTTTGGCTTATGATACATCTAAATATCAAGTCTAATAATAGTATTTCATGGTAGTCATGCAGTCTTGACGTTTAAGCTTGTGATACGCCAAAACATCAAGTCAGATCCATATGTAGTACTTTATCAAATTCTAATGAGTAACTGTTAAAATCAATATTCTTTGATGACAGTTTATAGTTATTGAATGAAGATCACAAATGGCATGATACTAAACAAAATAAAAGCATGCAGTTTGTTATTCAGAATCTGTACAAAAAAAGAAGTTTTGAGAGAAACTTATGTTATTCCTAACTCTTTTTTATTGTATTAGAATATTACTGGTTGAAAATTGCAATGCAAATTTTTATAACTGCTATTTCTGTCTGTCACAGTGTAGATATAAGACTTATATTTTACTTTCTGAATTTATAGTCTAATCATTACAAAAATACTAAGAAATGTTTTATGTTCCAGGGCACTCCCTTACAAATTATTTCTAGAAATGGTAATTACCAGTTGATAAATATTCTGTTAGAGAATGGAGCTATCCTGGAGACGGAAGATGATCCGATATTCTCTGAGAACTCCCCCTTTTACCTGGCGTCACTGTATGGACATACTGATGTTGTTAGAAGATTGTTGAGCTATCAGCCAAGTACGTCAACTTTTAATTTCTCTCAGGGTGAGCATAAAACTAACCTTTTTAACTCCAAATACATCTTATGGACAATATTCACTGACAAAACAAAATTTAAAAAAAAACACTAGTTATTTGTAGTATTATTTTGACCTTTATTTGCAGCCAGATGTATTTCAGAATTATAAATAAAAAATGTTTGAATTTTTCACTTTTTATTTATGTATACATCTGGACAAAAAATAATCCACAACAATTGTTCAAATTGAAATATATGAAGTTACTTGGATTCATTCATTTTCATGGGTACCAATATTTTAATGAATTGAGGAAAATTATATTTTGTGGTTTCGACCATTTTTGCATGCACAAGCCTCTCAAAGTATCACGCCTATAGGAAATTTGAATTTCCTTGATTCTTTAAATTTACTTATACCAACAAAATCCACAAAAAAATGATACTCCACAATAGTTATGAATCCACAGTGACTTTGTAGATGATTAATTATTGTAATAAATTACGGCTTTTTCAAAGTCACTGAATGTTTTCATAAGTTTTTATATAATATCTTTTGCATGAATTAACATCTAACATACTGTTTGCTTTCAGCCATTTCAGAAATATCATACGAGTGTTACTCTAAAAGTTTGTTTCTTACTTTTTTAAAGACAACTTTGAATACCGATATGTATCCAATTGTTTCTTTCCTTACGGCACATAATCACACCTCCAGGTTAAGGCTTCCAAAACGGTCATATTTGCTGAACTAATTTAAATTGATCAGACATTGTCTGACTGTGCCAAGCATGAACAGAACAACATCCCACGTAGGTTTGTCATCCATTTCAAACAGTCCAGGTGTTGGTTCACAATACGATGCAACTAATGTTTAGTATTATTCCAATTAGAATCCAACACAAATTTCCTTTCCATGGAAGAGGTTACCAACAAAAACCTTACCACTATACTATTGTCTTGGAGGTCCATGCTTAAACAAGGGTTCACATGACCTTGACCCTCATGGGCCATGGATTGAGGTTTAAGTTATGTGATAAGGGATTCTCAGCTACTCAGCAAAGCAGTAGGTCAACTATATGTGGTGTACTGTCTGATTGTTACGTGAACATTTCAGTTTGGCCGGTTTAATCTTACCTCATTTATGAGGGGGCGCAATAGGGGGTCGGTTAACATGTTAACAACACTTCAATTTTGGCAAAAACAGTTAACATAAATGCAAAAATGCTGATAACAGTTAACGAAGTTGGTTAAAAACAGTTAACAGTTTAAATTGATCTCGGATAATAGTAAACAACACCTTGAAAAAGGCCAAAACAGGTTAACACAAAAAGGTATTGCCCTTATATAATTTTCTTGGTTCATTGGTCAATGCTAAGTTTTCCTGGCTCATATGACAAAGAAGATGTGGTATGATTGCCAATGAGACAACTCTCCACAAGAGACCAAATGACACAGACATAAACAACAATACTACTGTATGTTACTAAAATACTATAAAATAATACTTTACTCTAAAAGCAATACAGCTTATAGGATACATTCACATACTAATAATAATTTTACATGCACCAATATAAGAATTTTTAAAAGAGTTACATAACATATATAAATATTGAGGTGTGCATGAAAGAAAATATAATACATAATATGAAATATGTGCAATATAAAATCTATATTTGGTGTATAGAATTAATGTAAGGTTAACATGTCTGTCTGGTATTGTTCTTCTGACCTTGACCTAATTTTCTTGGTACATTGGTCACTGATAAGTTTTCCTGGTTCAGTCTGTTACTAAGATAATATAAGAAATATATAAACTATACTTGATGTTTGGAATGATTATAAGGTAAAAAATATCTGTCTGGCAAGGTTTAACAGACCCCCATTGGTAATGTTTAGTATATATGATACTCATAATAAAACTAATATAAAATCAATTGTGGTTATTGAAGCAGGCAGGTTTACTTTTACTAATTGTGACTTGGATGGAGAGTTGTCTCATTGGCACTCATACCACATCTTCTTATATCTACATAAGACATTTAAATGTTCACTCTTATTAGCTATCAAGAATAGTTTTCCCGTATATTTGAAAAGATGGATAATTTATGTAAAAGTATCTTGATCTTTCTTTGCTTAATTGCAGCACACTTCTAGAGACTCTTTTACTGATAGAAATTGTTACATCACTGCTTAGGGGGTTCATGCTTTATCATGTTCATGGTGCATTTTCTATGAACCTGTATATAAACAATTATTTTTGTTACTTTTTGTGCCTGCTCATGGAACTATGAATAAAGACTACATTTTCCAGTGGTGTATATGTGATCTTTGTAGATATTTATACTCCTGCTCTATGGAGAGGGGTCATATTGCTTTAAGGATGTTCCTCTAAATGATTGTGTTAGTGACATGTGTAATATCATGAAACTTTAGGTTACATTAGGATAACAAAAAAATTATCAATGGCAGAAAACTTCTGAAAAAAAAAAAAATGATTTATTGCTACAATGATCTAAACAAGAATTGAATATGGATAGCTCCACAAAATTTTACAAAACTTTAACAGTTTATAGCTTCTGAAGTTCTGAAAATCAGGAGATAAAAAACATGCTGAGCAAAATAAATTTCTGTATTTTACTGATAAATGTATTGAGTTTTTGACAGTCTACATTAAACCTTACACTTTTACACTTACAGCAGACATAGCAGGTAAGACACAAGGTTCCTTAATCATATGTAGAACAAACGTACAGCTAGTGAGTTCCCACTCAAAAAATATCCTATCAATTCAACTAAAGTTTATATTTTTCAAAAAAATATTACCAAGTAACTTTATGAGCGATTTTTATAAAATGAATAAAATTAGATGTAGAAATGTTTAGAATTTATTTTTTGACGTGTCCATGATATTGATCAAGCTCACTATTATTTTCTGATGAGGTGAACAAAAAAACAATAGTTTGCTATGCGTTCTAATCAAAATAAAATAGTAAAAATTAGCATTTATGTTCAAACCATCAGAAAATGGAAAGGGTCCTCACTAAAATTATGGCCAAATAAACAACAAAACTTCAGACATTTTTACATCTTATGGTATTTATTTGATAAAAATTGGTATTTCTGGAAAAGTTTGCTATGTGTTCTAATCAAAATAAAATAGTAAAAATTAGCATTTGTGTTCAAGCCATCAGACAATGGAAAGGGTCCTCTCGAAAATTATGGCCAAATAGACAAAAAGACATTTTTACATCCTATGGTATTTATTTGATAAAAATTGGTCATGTAGTTAGTTACTTGGTAATATTTTTTTTGAAAAATATCAATTTTAGTTGAAATGATAGGACTTTTTTAAGTGGAAACTCACTTTTGTCCACTAGCTGTACATGTATTGAAAACAGCATTGAACAATTTTAGCTTTGCACATATATATAACACTTTAGTGTGTTCTGCGCTATACTAATCTTCATGGATGGTATTTTTGTCTTTTAAAGAATTTAAAAGTTAACTATATTATTTGAAATTTTAGGTTATTATAAAGGTAAGGAAACTATACAAGGTAAATTTTTTGTCAATGATATGGTTCAATTAACTTCTATTTTCCAAGTACTTTTTTCAGTTTCACAGTTTCTATTGAAATGAAGCAAGGAAACAAAATCTTGTATTTCTGGTTAATACCTAATAAATAGATGTTATTAGTATGTCTGTCAGTCAGTTTAGAATTTTTATCTAAATCCTTGTTCTAATTTGAACTGAAGCCTATGTTATTGTAGGGATACAAATTTTTATGTATTTTGTTAGTATAGGAATAAAATGAATATAGCAGAAATTTTCCATAGTATTTATATGCAGACTTTGACAAATCCAAAACTAAGAAATCAGATAACTGTGAAAATACATGTTTTCCTCAATCCAGAACAAATGGTATCTGAAAATAAATGAATCCACAGTAAACAAGAAATTAAAATTTAAGGAAATTAATTAAAATATGCTCACTATCCATGTGAAATTTTTGTTTTAAGAATCAAGAATAACACATAGAGGAAAAATGCAATGCTTTGTCAACAAATTTCTCACATGGACCTGGTCATTCATTTCTTGGATAAAATTGTACTTAAAATTTAACTAAAAGTTAGATAAAACATACTCATCATTTTCTATGACAATTAGTATTAAAAAAGAGATTATTTAGTTTTACAGACTGTCCCACTTTTTGCATCAAGGTTTATGTTCATATTTTTACCTAAGAGAGATAATAAAATAGATGAATTTTTTATCCTTTATCTGTAATGTCAACAATCAAATTTACGCATCAAAATTAAAAATAACTTAAATAATTTGGTTATCTGATCATGCTCATTTCATCAAGTATAATTCAATGATTATGTATAAAGCTTTTTTTCAAACAAAAGGTGCTCTCTGTCACGTTGTTGTTGTTTTTGTACTATTTAATGAACTTGAGCAATGAAAGCTTATTGTTTTTAACAAGTAATCATATTTTATTGACCAAACAGTTTTTCTAGAACCTACGAAAATTGCGGATAATTCCTTTTTTGATAAAAATTAACAGTCATTGAAATTTTTTAATCGTGAGATAGTTACCTAGGGATTAAAAGACGTTGAACAGCAGAATTTTAGCCCTTGGTTATGTTAACCTCTGGTAAAAGATTTTACAAAGGTTTATAACGAACACATGTTATGTTTAACCAAGAGATAAAGTCAGAAGAACTGGGTACTGGGATATTTTATACAAAATTTGTAGGGTTTATATAAGATTTGAAGTTGTTACTTTTAAAACGGGAGTAAAAAAATGGAAAAAATCTAAATTTTAAGTGTAATTAATTTTCAGTTTTATTTATTTTTTTATTTTATATGTAAGGATATCAATATTTGTTACTACTTTTGATTTGATTTATATGGCAGAATAGTATCTGAGTATGATCTGACTCAAGATAAAGTCATATTTGACTACTAGCTTGGGAACTCTATTGTACATATATATTTTAAATTGGCACTGTCAGCTTGCAATATAACATCACTGAGTTTTTCTAAAATTACAGATATTAAAGCTTCAAATATTATTAGTGATTAAATAATACTAAAATAATGTTTTCTAGTTCAAAACATGCAAATTTGCTAGTTTCCTTTAAGCTAAAATAAAATATAATTGCTGATGATATAATTTATTTTCTTTGTGTTAAATTAAAGATAAAAACAAATAATTGAACGCCGTTACTGAGATATGTACTATTTACAAACTTTTTTTTTAATGATTTCAATAAAATAAAAACGTTTTTGCATGAAACTAAAGTTGAAAAATTCTTTGGCTACTTTTATTACCTGTTTCTTGCCTTATAGTTAGCTGTACAAGAAATATACCATATGTAACACATTATTAACTTTCTAATATATAATTTCTTCATACTATCTCTCGTATATTATTAATTTTCGTCAAAAATTCAGTTTTCTCAAATGTCTTTTGAATGACTCCATTTGAAAAAGTTCTTTTTAAAGAGAGGCGAATGATACAAAAGGGAATTTCAAACTGATAAGTCGAAAAATAAACTGACAAAGCCATGGCTCAAAAAGAAAAAGACCAACATACAAACATTGGTACACAAAACATAGAAAATGAAAGACTGAACAACACAAAACCACACCAAAAACTGGGAGTTAACACAAATTTGTTTTAACAGTCAGGCTCTCAGTAAGCAGGAAAAATGGTCTGTCACTAGTGGAATATTTTATGGGTAAAACACTTACAAATCTTTTCATCAAATGATTTGTCAAATGTAAAAGACTTTCACTTAATTTTACCAAATAAAGATATTACAAATAAACTGAATTCATTAACATTCTGATAGTATTTTATTGACTTTTAATCTTTTAATGTCACTTTTGGTCTATTTTGTGGTGGCCAGTTTTTATTGGTGGAGGAATCTGTGGTGGCCGGAGAAACCACTGACCTTTGAAATCCTACTTAATTAGATTTGAGTCCAGTGCACCCACATGTGTGGGTTTGAACTGAAAACTTCATTTTTGAGATGGCTAGTGGTTACAGTAGTAACTTCTTAGACCACTCTGCCACTGAGCCCCCCCCCTCCCCCCCCCCACAATTCTCATTGTAAATTCAGTGGCTCTTCTCCCTTCTCTTAATCTGAAATCAAGACTTTACGCCACTTGAACTCAACACTACATATTATATTTGAGGATTAGTAAATATTTTATTTTGAAATAAGTAATAACATGAAGGGAACCAATTTTACTGCACCAGTATGTGCATTTATACTTATTTCTGTAAAGTGACGCTAAATTGAGGCCAAAATATTTGAATGTGCAAAACCTAATATTCCCTTTGAATGGTTTAACACCAGTAATTTTGGGGCCCTTTATAGCTTGTTGTTCGGTGTGAGCCAAGGCTCTGTGTTGAAGGCCGTACATTGACCTATAATGGTTTACTTTTTTTAAATTGTTATTTGGATGGAGAGTTGTCTCATTGGCACTCACACCACATCTTCCTATATCTAAAACCTAATATAAAAGTTATATAGCTGATAAAACCAAAAAGGAGCATGAACAGAACAAGTCAAACCTAGAAAAGGGTTTGTAACACTATTTCTGAACAGCTTGATTACCTTATATGGCAGCATATCTGTTACTGCACTGTGAGCACTCCGCATAACAATAAATTCTTATTGACAGTAACTTGTCCTCAGTTTGTGTAGACTTTGTTGCTAACATCGTCTTAAATGATAGTTTCTGATATTTTTTTTTATGCCCTATTTATGGGCATTATGTTTTCTGGTCTGTGCATCTGTTTGTTCGTTCGTTCGTCCGTCTGTCTGTCCCGATTCAGGTTTAAGTTTTTTGTCGAGGTAGTTTTTGATGAAGTTGAAGTCCAATCAACTTGAAACTTAGTAAACATGTTCCCTATGATATGATCTTTCTAATTTAATGCCAAATTAGAGATTTTATCCCATTTTCACGGTCCACTGAACATAGAAAATGATAGTGCGGAGTGGGCATCCGTGTACTTGGGACACATTCATGTTTTTAGATATATGTTTTTCTAACTATTAAATGATAGACTTGTTTCTGATAAAAAAAAATATACATATGTCTTCCTAGCTGTTAAACATTCTGGGAATAGAGAGATCAATTATACAATTTTTATATATAATGAAACATATTGGTCCAAACTTAGCAGTGTCTGGGATGCAATTTTTTGTCAGATGCTATGCTGAGGAATGGAAAATTGTATAGCTAAATCATTGTATTTTGAAAATGAGTGTAATGTTTTTTAAATGACATTCTAAGATCGTCATATGAAATTCAATACTAAATTCATCAGAATAATAATTTACTGAAATAAAGCTTCATATAGTGAAGCAAGTAAACATTTACATATGCAAATATATGCAAATATTATATTTTAACTTTCAGAAATGGTGAAAGATGATGGTGTAAGGAGTTGCTTGTTGTTTGCGGCTTGTAGGGGAGGTAATCTGGAGATTGTAAAAATGTGGCTGAGTCCTTCCATGGATATCAACCATCCAAAGCTATTTGTTAGTTCACTAGAAGATTGTGAAAATGGTACACCCCTGTATGCTGCATGTTCAGGTTGGTTATCTATAATATATAAGAAATACAAGTTGTATGATTGCCAATGAGACAACTCTGCACCAAAGACAAACTATTAATTCGATAAGAAGTATGTGTGATAAATTAATGATAATAAGAGAGTTGCATAATTATTAGCACATACCAGTTTAACACTATTTTGAGGTCCTACCTCTTAGAACACGGTCTAGTGACTTTGAATTAATAAGCAATTTTCAATGTTAAGTTTCTTCTGAAGTTAGTTTGGTAGGATCTACTAGTGATAGCTCAATGATAATTTGTATGAAGTTGCATTACTATCAGTAAATATAAGTTTGAAGTCTATTTTGAGGCCCTGCTCCCTAGGCCATATTCTTGTGAATTTGAATTGATTATCAATTCTAAATGTTAAATTTTCTGCTTAAGTAAGATTGATATACAATAGATAGAAATACTTTATATAAAGTTACATTACTGTCTGTACATCTCAGTTTGTTAACTATTTTCATGCTCGGCCCACTTGATCCAGCAATTGAATTAATAAGCAATGTTCCTGTCCATTAGATTTTTTTTCTTAATTTTATGCCTACAGGCAAGGCATATCTCTATGTCAACAGTTTATTATTTTTAATCCTTTCTTCTGAACGTTTATATAAAGCTTGAAATGTATCTTTAACTTTTGGTGGTCATTATATGGTGACTAAGTTTATGTAGTATATTTTTTAGGTGGTCATTTTGAAGTGGCCAAATTTCTCTATGACATGGGAGCAAGCTTGACCGACAAAATATGTAGAGAATTCCCCAAGATAGCTGGTGGGATTCTGGAGTGTTGTATCAGTTTCAGGGACGAAGACTTCTGTGACGAAGATCAGGAGGCAGGGGTATGATCAAGTCATTATAATAGACTGTTTATATGTTACCAACTTTTGACGCTGGATTACATTATTTTTCTATGGTATGATATTTGGTCAATTAAGAGCAACTAAAAATAGTAAAATCATGCTTACAAATGGTGCAATTTAAATGCAAAATAACTGTTTTCTGATTATATTGTTGTGAATTGAAAACATAAAAAAGTTAATTTCCCCCCTAATTGCACAAATTTTAGTTGCTCTCTCCTGACCAAGTACCAGAATGTCCTACCACATAGTTGTCCTGAACATAGATATAGGAAGATGTGATATGAGTGCCAATGAGTCAACTATCCATCCAAGTAAAGTACATAATGAAAGCAGATGGGATGGTTTCTTGAAAAAAATATACTATGATTTCATTAAAATATATGTAAAGTAAAGTTAATTCTGTCAAAATTTTTGGAAATATTTTTACTTTTTATTTTTTTAGAGATACATAGTATATATAAGGATTGGATTTCTTGAAAGTTTATAATATAGTTGATACTACATATTATCGCTGTTTTGTGCATTTTGCCTTTGATCTTTTTTTGTGATAATTTTTCATATCATGCTACTCGCTTGAGATGGAAAATTTTTGCTAGAAACTAAGGAAGCATGTGCCGTTGCTAATGAAATTGACATGAAATTGACAACGTCGTCATAGGTAGAATAGCCATAAATAGATTATTATTGGTCATCTCAACTCGAATGCTTTTCTCGCTTTCACCGTACTGGCTCAAGCAAGTAAATCAATCTTGTTGAGAGGATCAACGATAATCTATAAGTATACAATTGTATATGATAATGTATAAAGTAATTTAAGCTAATTCTATTCAAATTTGTTTTTTGTAAATATTTTTTTCCATTTAGATAATATTGTATGGGAATAAACTGATTGTTTACCCACACTAGTTGCAAGTAAAAGAAAATGTTATAAAATTGAATTTTCATATTTTAATCACAAGACTTCCTTTTTGATAAAAATAATGTAGATTTAATTTATTTGTGTCAACAAGGTCAATGTCAAACCAAATGTACTATGTACTTATTTTTTATCTTCAATATTATGTAATTTGTGATAAAAAAATAAAAACTCGGTTTTCAAAATCGTATAAGTGCGTAAAATGATATGTAGTTTTTAACTGTATAAAGTCATTTTAAGTTGAAAACATAATCAGCATGAATATCATTTTACAATTTTTTATATTTCTTCTATTTTTTCTAACTTAGAGATGAAGAAATTTAGTTTTTTTTTTAAATAAGTGGACTATAATCGGGAAGAAAAAAAAACAGTATGGAGAAAACTAGAAATTATAAAATTTGAATATCACAAAATTAGTTATTACCAATTTACAGGACTTTAAGGCAAATACATGAACCACATTAGAATTAAAGTCCTATCCTGGAAAACAGTCCCACACATTACAAGAAAATATTCTGAGAATTTATAATATCAAAATGAAGATGCAAGTCTTTATAAATACTGGTGTAACATTTTTTTGTGTCTTTGTTTTATTTACATGATATGTTATCTATATGCATTAAACTTCCTAGCAAAATAGGAATTCTAGTTTCTTTTTATTGTGCATAATTTTCTTTTTCATACGAAACATTTTCAAGAAACAAATGTTATATGCACATGTTTATAATGATCCTGTTTTATTTGTTTCAGCACATTGCCAAATATAGACACTTAAGTCTAGGTGGTTTTAATTATGATTGGGTGGCTGGTGTACATAATACAATTGTTGAGCTGGACCTTAATGAGAACAATTTGTCAACATTACCTCCAGAAATACCATGGTGCTTGCCTAACTTAGTTCATCTGAATCTTGCCCATAACAAACTAGTCAAATTATCTTCCCCTGAGGGTCAGGTACAATGTGATAGGTAGGTTTATATAGAAGTTTATAGACATACTTTTTATACCAGACTATACTGTATGGGTTTTACTCATTGTTGAAGGCAGTGCGGTGACGTAGAGTATTTAATTTTGTGTTATTTGGTCTCTTGTGGAGAGTATTTGTCTCAACTAATCATACCGCATCTTCTTATCTTCTTATTGTTATACATAGAATTTAAAAAAAGAAGGTGTAAAATATGAAAAATCTCAGCTTTTTATTTACCAATAATGAAAGGGTGTCATCTGTTGGTCTTGTCTCCTGTTGTTTGATTGCTGCTTCTGCGAGGTACACTCTACGTAGATATTCTTTTGTCTGGATCATAAAAAAATGTAGGTGAAAAAGCTGTCAAAATAGATGCAATTTGGGTACCTGATCATGTTATTGTGTGGTTAATCATTTTTCCAGTCACTGAATTGAGATAATGGTATGAAAGAGGCCCATTTTCAACTAATGGATAAACCATGTTTTCAAAGAATTTAAAATCAATCAGTCCACCTCTAATCAGTAATGAATTGAGTGTAAATAAAATCATAAGCAGACTGGGAAATGTTTGACCTTGTGCAAGTCCAATTCATGTTGCATGTTTTTTTTATAACTCCTACATTTATCAGTTCCTTATTTGAAGAGGAAATTTATCCACTTGAATTTAAAAAAATAACTTTACCCCTCTTGACATTACTATTGTCATTTCAAAGTTTACATCTGGTTTAGTTTATTGACACAAATTTCCCCCGGTCAGTTGTTACCTGTATATGTTGTGTGAACTCAATTTATCATCACATTTGTTTAAAATCTGTGTTGGATATAGTAAAAACAAGGAAAACATACTCAACAAATTTATCTTTTATTTTTGGTAGCACTTATAATGCCTTTAATGTTAGAAAATTATGTGGAAACCATAGTTCTGTACTTATCTCATTATGTGTCAGAACTTCTTACACTGATTAGATAAGCAGTATGAAAAAAGTATAGAAAAAATGTGCCTTCATTTAATCTTTGAGATAGCAATGTTACAGAATTATGAAGAAAATGCTAAATCTGGACTAGTCTCATTCCATTCAAACTTCTTACACTGTTTGTATCCTAATTCTGAACTAGTCTCATTCCATCCAAACTTCTTACACTGTATGTATCCTAATTCTGGACTAGTCTCATTCCATTCAAACTTCTTACACTGTATGTATCAGCAACATTTATAGATTATCGTTGATCATCTCAACAGTCTGATTTACTTGCTTCAGCTCGTACAGCGAAAATGAGAAAAGCAAATGAGTTGAGATGACCAATGAAAATCTGTTTATCGCTATTTTACCTATGAGGACATTATCAATTTCATGTCAGTTTCATTGACAATGCCACATGCCTCTAATTTAATTTTTCCTAAGATAGCAATGTTGGCTATGAACAACCTGACTGGGACTAGGATACCTGCCTTGTAAAACTTCCAACAGAGTAATGTGAGTTCAGTGATTTCCTAGTAAAAAAGACAATGTGCTTGGTTCTCTATGCTAATTCTCTATACTTTCTGTATTTTCAGTTTCCATTACTTATCAGGTTATATTTTCAGTTTATCAGAAATCCAGCTTGGAGATAACAAGTTAGAAGACATTTGCCATGAAGTATTTCAGCTGCAATCTCTAGTCACTTTAAATCTTTCTAATAATAATCTGAAATATCTACTAAAGACTCTTCATTCACAGTACCCAGTTGTAACCTCACAGACTACAGGTAATAACATTAACAGTACACATTTTAATGCACCAGATTTGCATTTCAACAATAAATGTCTATTTAGTAATGCTCCAGACTAAAATATTTGCAAATTTAAAAACTTTATTCCTAAAAGGCACATGTAGCACATCTCTCATTAAAACTTTAGATATATAGTGAAGAAAACTTAACATTGGAAAATGTTTGTTTACTATCATTATTACCTGACAAAAGACATAGAGTCTCATATCACATATTTGAAATTGGATTGTTCAACAAGGTATAGATTTCCGTACACTTCTATGGAAAATTTGCCAAATCCATGAAAACAATGTTCCACGAAATTATGATTTTCCTTCAATCTACGTAATTTACAGGTACCTATGAAAAAAAAGATATCCACAATATAGTGTGAAATTCTTTTTGGTCACACAGAAAATGACCATGGATGAGAAGATTCCAGAACCCAAACAAAAAATGAAGACCTCAAAGTTGACAAGGTATTCATCGGCTAATAATTACTTGCAGATTGATTGATTTATGGTTGCTTAACGTCCAGTGGCAGATATTTCATGCATATTCAGGACGATATATATGCAGAATATATCTATATATTTGCTTTTTATATGAATATTAGACTTATAAATATGTTTTTTTTTCTCACTTTAGATGGTTCAAGTTTTGTTCAGTGTCCAAATTTACACTACCTGAATGTATCCCAGAACAAGTTAGAAATGTTACCACACGAGTATATCAGGAAATGTTCTGGATTATCTACCCTTGATGTGAGTCATAATAGACTGGTATCCTTTCCTAATGCTTGGGACTGTAATATGGTAAGTCAAAACTAGTATAAAACACAGTAGACTGGTACCCCCATGTTATTTAAAAAGTTGGACATAATATTTGAATTTTCCAAAAGGCATACTGAAATTTTATAGAAGGAATCAACCTAAAAATGTGAAAGTATCTTTCCTCTACTGAGGTCAACAAAGATATACACAAAAACAAAAATCTGAACCAACACACTTCTTAATTATGATGTTAATGGCTTAAAATTCAGACATTATGTTTGATATTTTTTCTAGGAAAAAAAATAATTGTCATATTAAAAAAAGTATAAGAGACATTATACACAAAGAATTAAAGAAAAAAAAAAAAAAATTATTTCTTTATATTTTTATGCCACATTGATGGGCAATATGTTTTCTGGTCTGTTCGTCCGTTCATCAGTCCTATCGTTCGTTCGTTCGTTCCTCTGTTTGTTTGTCTGTCAGTTCGTTCGTTCGTTCGTTCATCTGTCCCACTTCAGGTTAAAGTTTTTGGTCAAGGTAGTTTTTGATGAAGTTGAAGTCCAATCAATTTGAAACTTAGTAAATATGTTCCCTATGATATGATCTTTCTAATTTAAATGCCAAGTTTTTATCCCATTCTCACGGTCCACTGAACATAGACAATGATAGTGCGGATGGGGCATCTGTGTACTTGGGACACATTCTTGTTAAATAAGTGTCTGTACATATGTAACTGAGTTTACAAAATAATATTAATGTGTAATTCAATTGATTTACAGGCTATGTTAAATCTTTCCCATAATGAGTTAGATAGATGTCCTGTCAGTTTGGAACAGTATTGGTGTGGCACATTGAGAACGTTACGCTTGAATAATAACAAACTCGAGGAAATTAACGAAAGTGTTGTCAAATTAGGTAATGCTAATTATATGTTACAGAATGTATTAAAATGTGAAAAATATATAACTCCGTCAACAGATTGTCAAGGCAATGAATTTGTAAATCTAAGTAAACCTTTGTAATCATAGATCCATCAAAGAAGGGTGTCGTTTTATAAAAATCTTTTCTGAACATGTTGTAAAAATAGTTTTTATGGCGAAAAAATAGTTTTCCATGTATCATCCAATAATTTCATCCAATCATCTAAAACTTTAAAATTAACTATGAAAAAACTAAGTGTCACTAAGTGTAAATTATATATTTAGAATCAAGGGGAGATAATTATTCTGAATTTAATAGGACAATTTGTGGTTTGGAGATTTTTCCTGAAAATAAGGTCAAAGACCCCCAATTTTCCTTTGATATTTCAGAAGTATAAGAATCACTTAATTTTAACCAATTTGTGATTTTCTTAATTTCGATATATTTTAAAGAAAAAAAAAAAGATCTAAATTGTTTGCTATTTAACTCAGAAATCTTTTGCAGAAGTTTAAAAAAATAGAACATTTAGCCACACCAGCCATTTTGACAAATATTTGAAATTCTAGCTCAGACTGTCACTTGAACAATTTTATAGCCTTTAAAAATGTTTAGATAAAAAAACCTAACATGGTATTTGTTTAATAAGTGTTTAATAGAAAAGACAGAACAAATGATTTTAGAGAGAGCGGCTCTAATTTCTGAAGGTATTGTTTATTTTTACAGGTTGTTTAGTTGAGCTTTATGCTAGCTACAATAAGATATCCAGACTACCAGATCCAGACCATTGGGAGTGCTCACAACTATATTTAATGGAATTAGCACATAATTGTTTAGGTCCAAAACCTACTAATAGGTAATTACTATTCCATGGTATTTTTTAAATTTGTCTATTTTACTGGATTTATCACAATTATTTAGAAACAATAGCTGAACATTGTAAAAAGTATCCAAATCATAAATTAGTTTTCCACACCTTCTCCCCATATATTGCGTTATAATGTTTATATGTTGCTTTGTGGGTGTGACATATAACCAACCATCAGAAAGTGGGTAGAACTAATTTTAATTAGATTGAAACTATCTCTTTTTTAATTACATGTATACAGTGAAACCTGTCCAAACCGAACACCCACGGGACTTTGCGTTTTGTTCGGTTTTCACAGGTGTTCGGATTGTAGAGGTAGACGGAAGTCGACAACAAAATAATTTTGGCAGGAATAATAGGTGACACAACAGCCGACAGTTTATGTTTGTGTTGATTTAGATGTAAATGTAAAAATAAAAGAAGATAAAAGATAGACGTTTTGCTACATTTTTGTTTATAACTCAAACGCCACTCCGTCAATCACACTCGTCGTTGGGAGATGTCCGACGTGGAGCGATTGTGCTTTTTATAATTATTTTCTCATCCGTTAATTCATTGACCAATTCAGATTCAGAGTCACTGTCATATGACGATTCCGTAGTTGAATCGGGAATGTCATTGTACACACGAGTTCTCGGACTAAACTGGTCACCCGCTGATTGATACTTCGGCACACGATAACAGTAAAACAACAGCAGGGGTCCAGTTTATTCTCAGACTTTATCGTTGCTAAATAGCTAACGGAAGTCTTCGGGAGCATTCAAATCAAATATATAGGGCCTCTAAAGGGAATCCAGCAATCGAAAATTCCATTGACCTTGTTGTGTTGCACGACTTCTTAATCCGGTGAAAGGCTTTAAAACTATTATTTAATTAAACAGTTTAGCTACAGAATGGCAGTTTCGATTTTGTGGCCGTAATTATTTGAGTAAGGTGCATTTAATTGATCTGAGGGAAAGTTCCTTTCTTGTCATTATCGGTGATGGGAGGTAACTGACCAGTTTAACGTTTCTTTACAAAAAAATCACTTTATACATGGACACAGACATGCTAATTAGTTTGTAATAACAACTCACAAGTTCATTAAACCTAAAATACCTTCGGGGATACTCTGCCATCCTGTGTTTGTTTAATTAAATCATGCAAATAATTAATTACGTTTTATTGTTTTGATTGGTATTGATCGATTTTGACAGGTAATTTTTAGATACAAATTTACTAACGAGCCTTCAAAAAGCGTTCGGACTTCGGTGTTGACAGGGTTCGGTTTTTTCAGGTTAGATTAACGTTAATTGATAGGGAAATTTTGTGGGACTTTGAAAATTGTTCGGTTTAAACTGAAATTCGGTTTTATCAGGGTTCGGTTTACCCAGGTTTCACTGTATAATTTTTAACGAATCTCATGGCATACTTTCAATGGTACAAAATCTATGAACATTTGTAAATAATTTTGTAATTTGTTATTGCCCATAAAATTTATATCAGATTAGAGTTGTTTATACACTGGACCTTGTTTTTTATAGTCCAGGTCTTTTTTATACCTCACTTATTGACCAGTCTCATTGTCTCATCTTGACTTCAGTCATTTTCATTGTTATAATTAATTGGACCATTTAATTTTATCATATTCATTTACAAGGCTAAATTTAGATGGCCATTGAATGTTGGTAGTGAAACAAGGCATTGTGTTCATTATAGAATTATTTCACAAGCAATGCATGCCTTTTTGGATATGGGTATTAATTCAGTCCATATTTTCATAGAAGCTATGTATTTTAAAAGCATTTGTTTTCTAGTATGTTTTATGAGTAAGTATGTTATATTGCAGTTTGACTTTGAAACACTTTCTGTTTAATAATGAGTAAGTCACACCTTTCTATTTTTATTATTTAAAACAAAAGTTCTCAGGTCAAAATAATGCATTATGTGCTTAATATCATAACCCAGTAGTCAAGCTATACATTTCTTCAGTTGTAAATCTATCGTAAAAAAATATTTTTTTCTGTAACTTATGAAACTTTACATGGTTTTATGTTTTTATGCTACACATAGGGGTATTATGTTTTTCGGTCTGTGTGTCTGTTCTTTCTTCCTTTGGTTTGTTCATCTGTCTGTCCATCCATACGTCTGTCCATCCATCCGTCTGTCCTGCTTCAGGTTAAAGTTTTTGATTAGAGTATGGTCAAGATAGATTTTGATGAATTAAGTTTTCACCCCAATTTCATGGTCCACTGAAATAGAAAAGGATAGTGTGAGTGGGGCTTCATTTCTTATGGACACATTCTTCTTGTAGGACAGATATCTTAAGACATCTTGCTTTCAGTGATAATAATATTTGATTTTGCCTCCTATCTCATCTGAGTCAGGCCTAAATTAATATATTGTTTGTTTCCCCAATCCCGACCCTGCCAAGCCAGGTGTGGGTAGGTAGGTAGGGAAATATTTTTATTTTTTCCAAAAAGTTGTAACACTAAACTGTTGATCTGGCAAACATGAAAAATTGGAAATGAATAAAATAATATTTGACTTAGCTGTGACAATAAAATTTTATGAGTAGCACCGTTTTGGCAGGGTAGGTCGGGATTGGGGAAACAAACAATATTTTATTTTAGGCCTTATTGCCATCAATAGGTGTTGGTTTTGTTGACTTGCATCATTGTAAACTTCTACAAAAAACTTCTCCACATCAATCCACTAAACCAATTTCAACCCAACTTTAATTGAATGATCTTTAAGGTAAAACAGTAGAACCATTATCAACCCAACTTTAATTGAATGATGTTTAAGGTAAAACAGTAGAACCATTATCAGCCCAACTTTGGTTAGCTTGCTTTGTTTGTATATTGACAATTGTAATTGTTATAACTTTCAATCAAATTCAAATATAATATATACTTGTTTAATAATGCCTGTTTATATTGTTTGCAGATGTCCATATTAATTACAATGCTTGAGCTAATGTTTATACAAACAAAGCAAGCAAGCCAGCAAAAGTTTTACTCTGCAAGCATAAGGAAATTAGCTGTAAGAGCATACAATTTGTGCAGCTTATATGTCTTTGGAAAAAATGACCTGAGAACATTAACATTGACTTGCATGATTTTATTGATTGACTTTCTGTTTTACCTTATTTTTAGTTTAAGCTCTGTTAGATTGAAATTTAAACCTTTTCTTCTTAAAAATCTACAAACGAAAAAATTATTTTACTGGTAATCATATTTTTCCCATTTTTGTTTTGCCAAGTTGAAAGTTAAAGCTTAAAAGCAAATTATGTCAGCCATGTTGTTGTGAAGAAAATGGCTGAAACGTCTCAAAAATTGGTTTATTGTATACAATAATGTAAAGTATGTTCCCTA
This sequence comes from Mytilus galloprovincialis, assembly GCF_965363235.1. Lineage (NCBI taxonomy): Eukaryota > Metazoa > Mollusca > Bivalvia > Mytilida > Mytilidae > Mytilus > Mytilus galloprovincialis. The sequence goes on from NC_134841.1 coordinate 2,844,242, forward strand.
TTGGAATTTTAAAAACAAGTAGTAAAAGCTAAATCAAATTTCCATGTGACATTTTAACATATAATTTTATATTATATCTGAATTTTATTACAAGGTTCAAAAATTGGAAGTGATTGAAAAGGCTAGTACAAAAAATGTTGTTTCTTATTTATTTTTATAAACCAAACTTTGGGTATCAGGTATACTTGGATTGATAACAACAGAAAGTGCAAATAACAATTTTTGTGTTAGTGTTCATAAGCATGGTTTTCATTTCTGTTTCTATGGTTACATTTTATTGTTTTTTTAATTTTTGTTGATTGAAACATTATAAATTGAAACAAGTCTTTCTTTTTCTATCACTTTAAAAGAGAGAGCATTAGTTGGTATTTTTTTTTAATTGAATTAGTTTTTGTATAAAATTTTGCATGACTTAATGTAAATTCAATCATAAATGACAAACATTCTTTTTGTTTATGCTAATAGTTGGTAAAAGCATGTTTTGTAACCAAGCATGCTGATAATAATTACCAATTCTAGGATAAAATAACACAAATTATTTTAAACTAGGGTTGATAAACCAGAACTTTTGAAACCATTTGAGAGCTTAATCATTCCTTTAAAAGTTTGGGGACAGGTAGTGTAGTAAAATTTCACTTGAACTGCATCTTCATTTCCTTGCATACAAATGAATACAACACTTTATAAATTACCCAGGTCCAGAGCACTTCTTTGGGGTTCACCTTTATTTAGAACGCTCAAATCTGAATTACCCAGGTCTAGAGCACTTCTTTGGGATTCACCTTTATTTAGAACACTCAAATCTGAATTTGCCCAGGTCTAGAGCACTTCTTTGGGATTCACCTTTATTTGGAACGCTCAAATCTGAATTTGCCCAGGTCTAGAGCACTTCTTTGGGATCAACCTTTATTTGGAACGCTCAAATCTGAATTTCCCAGGTCCAGAGCACTTCTTTGGGATTCACCTTTATTTAGAACGCTCAAATCTGAATTACCCAGGTCCAGAGCACTTCTTTGGGATTAACCTTTATTTGGAACGCTCAAATCTGAATTACCCAGGTCCAGAGCACTTCTTTGGGATTCACCTTTATTTAGAACGCTCAAATCTGAATTACCCAGGTCCAGAGCACTTCTTTGGGATTCACCTTTATTTAGAACGCTCAAATCTGAATTACCCAGGTCCAGAGCACTTCTTTGGGATTCACCTTTATTTAGAACGCTCAAATCTGAATTTCCCAGGTCCAGAGCACTTCTTTGGGATTCACCTTTATTTGGAACGCTCAAATCTGAATTACCCAAGTCCAGAGCACTTCTTTGGGATTCACCTTTCTTTGGAACGCTCAAATCTGAATTACCCAGGTCCAGAGCACTTCTTTGGGATTCACCTTTATTTGGAACGCTCAAATCTGAATTACCCAGGTCCAGAGCACTTCTTTGGGATTCACCTTTATTTGGAACGCTCAAATCTGAATTACCCAGGTCCAGAGCACTTTCTTTGGTATACACCTTTATTTGGAACGCTCAAATCTGAATTACCCAGGTCCAGAGCACTTCTTTGGGATTTACCTTTATTTGGAACGCTCTAATCTGAATTACCCAGGTCCAGAGCACTTTCTTTGGTATACACCTTTATTTGGAACGCTCAAATCTGAATTACCCAGGTCCAGAGCACTTCTTTGGGATTTACCTTTATTTGGAACGCTCTAATCTGAATTACCCAGGTCCAGAGCACTTCTTTGGGATTTACCTTTATTTGGAACGCTCAAATCTGAATTACCCAGGTCCAGAGCACTTCTTTGGGATTCACCTTTATTTGGAACGCTCAAATCTGAATTACCCAGGTCCAGAGCACTTCTTTGGGATTCACCTTTATTTGGAACGCTCAAATCTGAATTACCCAGGTCCAGAGCACTTCTTTGGGATTCACCTTTATTTGGAACGCTCAAATCTGAATTACCCAGGTCCAGAGCACTTCTTTGGGATTCACCTTTATTTAGAACGCTCAAATCTGAATTACCCAGGTCAAGAGCACTTCTTTGGGATTCACCTTTATTTAGAGCGCTCAAATCTGAATTACCCTGGTCCAGAGCACTTCTTTGGGATTCACCTTTATTTGGAACGCTCAAATCTGAATTACCCAGGTCCAGAGCACTTCTTTGGGATTCACCTTTATTTGGAACGCTCAAATCTGAATTACCCAGGTCCAGAGCACTTCTTTGGGATTCACCTTTATTTGGAACGCTCAAATCTGAATTACCCAGGTCCAGAGCACTTCTTTGGGATTCACCTTTATTTGGAACGCTCAAATCTGAATTACCCAGGTCCAGAGCACTTCTTTGGGATTCACCTTTATTTGGAACGCTCAAATCTGAATTACCCAGGTCCAGAGCACTTCTTTGGGATTCACCTTTATTTGGAACGCTCAAATCTGAATTACCCAGGTCCAGAGCACTTCTTTGGGATTCACCTTTATTTCGAACGCTCAAATCTGAATTACCCAGGTCCAGAGCACTTCTTTGGGATTCACCTTTATTTAGAGCGCTCAAATCTGAATTACCCAGGTCCAGAGCACTTCTTTGGGATTCACCTTTATTTAGAACGCTCAAATCTGAATTACCCAGGTCCAGAGCACTTCTTTGGGATTCACCTTTATTTGGAACGCTCAAATCTGAATTACCCAGGTCCAGAGCACTTCTTTGGGATTCACCTTTATTTGGAACGCTCAAATCTGAATTACCCAGGTCCAGAGCACTTCTTTGGGATTCACCTTTATTTGGAACGCTCAAATCTGAATTACCCAGGTCCAGAGCACTTCTTTGGGATTCACCTTTATTTAGAACGCTCAAATCTGAATTACCCAGGTCAAGAGCACTTCTTTGGGATTCACCTTTATTTAGAGCGCTCAAATCTGAATTACCCTGGTCCAGAGCACTTCTTTGGGATTCACCTTTATTTGGAACGCTCAAATCTGAATTACCCAGGTCCAGAGCACTTCTTTGGGATTCACCTTTATTTGGAACGCTCAAATCTGAATTACCCAGGTCCAGAGCACTTCTTTGGGATTCACCTTTATTTGGAACGCTCAAATCTGAATTACCCAGGTCCAGAGCACTTCTTTGGGATTCACCTTTATTTGGAACGCTCAAATCTGAATTACCCAGGTCCAGAGCACTTCTTTGGGATTCACCTTTATTTGGAACGCTCAAATCTGAATTACCCAGGTCCAGAGCACTTCTTTGGGATTCACCTTTATTTGGAACGCTCAAATCTGAATTACCCAGGTCCAGAGCACTTCTTTGGGATTCACCTTTATTTAGAGCGCTCAAATCTGAATTACCCAGGTCCAGAGCACTTCTTTGGGATTCACCTTTATTTGGAACGCTCAAATCTGAATTACCCAGGTCCAGAGCACTTCTTTGGGATTCACCTTTATTTGGAACGCTCAAATCTGAATTACCCAGGTCCAGAGCACTTCTTCGGGATTCACCTTTATTTGGAACGCTCAAATCTGAATTACCCAGGTCCAGAGCACTTCTTTGGGATTCACCTTTATTTTGAACGCTCAAATCTGAATTACCCAGGTCCAGAGCACTTCTTTGGGATTCACCTTTATTTAGAACGCTCAAATCTGAATTACCCAGGTCCAGAGCACTTCTTTGGGATTCACCTTTATTTAGAGCGCTCAAATCTGAATTACCCAGGTCCAGAGCACTTCTTTGGGATTCACCTTTATTTAGAACGCTCAAATCTGAATTACCCAGGTCCAGAGCACTTCTTTGGGATTCACCTTTATTTGGAACGCTCAAATCTGAATTACCCAGGTCCAGAGCACTTCTTTGGGATTCACCTTTATTTGGACGCTCAAATCTGAATTACCCAGGTCCAGAGCACTTCTTTGGGATTCACCTTTATTTGGAACGCTCAAATCTGAATTACCCAGGTCCAGAGCACTTCTTTGGGATTCACCTTTATTTGGAACGCTCAAATCTGAATTACCCAGGTCCAGAGCACTTCTTTGGGATTCACCTTTATTTGGAACGCTCAAATCTGAATTACCCAGGTCCAGAGCACTTCTTTGGGATTCACCTTTATTTGGAATGCTCAAATCTGAATTACCCAGGTCCATAGCACTTCTTTGGGATTCACCTTTATTTGGAACGCTCAAATCTAAATTACCCAGGTCCATAGCACTTCTTTCGGATTCACCTTTATTATGAACGCTCAAATCTGAAAGTCAAGGATGTATATAAACCCAAATTGTTGGAGAATTTGTTTCCTCTAGAAATTATTTGTTTAAGTTAACAGGGTACTGTTGTTTGTGTTTTCATTGTTGTATATTAAAATTTTTGCATGAGTTACAGAATTGTGTCATACTCAAAATGTCTTTAATCAACAAATTTACATCTCCTTGAAAAGCTCTCATACATAGACTTCAATTTTATAGACAAATTGGTGATGTGGACAATATAAGTTATTGCTATGAAAAGAAAGGAATGTTTTATCTTCCTCATGCAAAATAGGAAAAAATCAAAAGTAAAATGCATTTCAAGCTTTAAACAATGTATCTGATATCGTATTTTTAAAATTGATTCATTAAATCCACTTTGAGACTTTTTTTTAAGCATTGCTTATTTACAATTTCATGAAAGAAACTGTATGTGAGCTATATAGCTTAATAATTTCACTAGTTATGCAAGGGATCTTGATGTGGCATTTTTATATTGTGTGTAATTGATATTAAAAATTATTAGTTAATACATGTATTTGTGTGTTTTTAAGAATGAAAATATGGATTACTTAATGTGGCTATACTTGACAGTTACAGTATTATTTTTTCTTTAAACGGTATAGATATATTGTGCTAAGATGAGTTATACTTTGGCACTCAAACGTGTTATCAATTCATGTTCATAAAAATATCAAGTGCCACCAATGACAGAATTGTTTTCGTGTTGAAATGGTTAAAAGTGTAACCAGCAGAAGTCATGTCTACTAAAGTTGACTTTCTGAATAAATTGCACTGAGGAGATTGTAGGCCTAGGACATTTTTAAATCACATATTCTCCTGCAATGGCATTCTATATGGAAATTTAAAACTTATAAATTTTGACTCAAAATATGCTTATTATATTTGTAGAAGAATTTCAGCGGTATTAAACAAAAAGAAAGAAGATAGACATATAGAGGAAGATCACTATTCTTTTCCACCCTTCTTAGGAAATTGTTTACATGACCTTGACCTTAGCCATAACAACCTGAATCAAGTTCATTCGAGTGTTTCACATCTAGTATCATTACATCATTTAGACATATCACAGTAAGTAGATTAATGAATGTGAAGAAAGTGATTTATACAGTCAGAGAACATAGTCATTTTATAGTGCATTGTTTTAGACAATAAAGGAAATTAAAAAAATTGCACTGGCGCTTTCTCGATAGTATTTTAACAGTGTGGTATACTTCTTTTTGGACAAATTATATCAAAATTAGAGAAAACTATATTAGCTGTAACTCAAAATATGGACAATTTTATGTTAAAGGGGTCTAGAAACAGCTTATTAACATAGAACACAGATCAAGGTCGAGTTTGGGTTGTGTCACTTGTACGGATCTCTAGTTATGTCCCTTTATAACGTTATATGCATACACATTATCATTTTCTCATGTACACATTCTCCATTTATTTCTGAACACTTTACAATAATGTTATTTACAGTAATCCTGCCATTAAGTCATTACCAAAGGAATTGGGTAAATTGAAGGTCACCTGTATAATTAAAATGGATGGTGTCAACATTACTGATATGAAGAAACTGATTGACATGGATTGTGGTAAGATTTTAAGTCATGCATATCATTACAGACCATGCAGTCTCTAAAACGATCCAAGTACAAAAATAAGGTCATGACCTCAGTCAAACATGGTTCTATTCAATCCAGGAATACTGTCTAATAAGAATGTTATATAGATTTAAAAACATGTGATATGAGTTCCAATGAGGCAATTCTCCATCCAAGTCTCAATTTGTAAAGGAAAAACAATTAGTTTTTATAGGTCAAAGTATGGTCTTCAACACAGAGCCTTGGCTCACACAGAATAGCAAGCTATATAGGGCCCCAAAAACCCGAGGGTGGGGGAAAGGGTGGGGCATTTCAATACTTAATTGATGGGGTTGCTGCTAGGTTTCTATTATCCCACTCTTTTCATACAATTTAGATTTGTGACACTTATTTTATTTTTATTTTACAGATCAGCAACAGAGATCAAAACAAATAATATTAAGTTTGAGGAACGATCTGAGGCAATCTGAGAAGTATTATAAAATGAAGCTTGTCATTCTGGGAAAAAAGGTAAAAAATAATGAAAATAGTATAATTTTAGGTTGACAGTTTCTGTAGTTTTGGCTAGTTTGATAACCAAGTGAGTACCCTTACTACATGAAATGAAAGAAAGGTTTTACTTTTTTTTTAAATGATCACTGTGAGAGAATTATTCACACAGAAACAAATAATAAAAAGGCAAAACATTTTATGTTTAACAAAGATACAAATAAATTATGTAATTTATCCTTCAATTTTCATATATCATTTAATAACAGAGAACCATGGGAATGCAATTTGAAACTATTGGTGGTGGTCTGGTTCAGAAAAAATGAAATTGCCTTTCCTGTATACCATGCATGTTTTGAAAGAAAAGCTCTTAACAAACGTATTACAATCTTATCTATTTTTTAAGGACAAAGGAAAGACAACTCTTGCTGGATTGTTGAAAGGACAGCCATTGGGTAGTCACCATTTACTAGGTGTACAAAGACATGACATTGAACTTCCACCAAAGGGAACTCTATTAAAACTCTTCAAGGTAGCATATATACTAGGCTTGAAATAAATATTGTTTATTTCCTATTTCTCACCAACACAACTTAGTGTGTTAAGAAAAATTATAAAATGAAATAAAATGAAATACAGCTGTCATCTGTATGCTATCAAAAATATTTTTCTCAAAATACTTTTACTCTAAAATTATCAGATAAAAAAATAACATATGATATGATTTCCTTAATCACTATACCTGTTTCTGCAATAATCTTCATCAGGTATGCTCAAGAACCAAGGTTTGGAATGCCAAAAAAATGTACCGGTATAAGGAAATTTGCTTGAGGCATGGCAGTTTTAGTTTAAAGTCAATAAATCAGATTACAGTAAATGACCAGTCAAAATATATTGTTTAATTCATGAAAGTACCAAGGATTTACCATTTTCCCATAGACTCTGTTTTCATAATTATGTTTTTGTTTATTTTAGCCAATTGGAAGGTGGCTCGATCTTCATAATTAAAAAGCTTCTATGTTATTTTACAAAGTTTTAGTAACATTCACTTTTTCTGTTGCGTCATGAGTCAATAATCACAATTTACCCCTAAAAACAAAATGAAAGATGGGATGTTTGTCTGCTAAGAGGTGGACTATTTAATCAATACTGAACAATTGATTTTCAAAAAGTTGCAACTGAAAGAAAATGTATGAATAACTATTTCTTTTTAATTTTCAAAAAGAAGATAATTAATATGCCAAAAAATCATATTCAATCAATTAGATCTTAAGAAACTTAGAGCTAATCTTTTAAGTGTGTTTGGTAATTTAATTCAATTGTCTTTATTCTTCCCTATTGTTTTAAAACATTCTATTCTTTATTTACCTTAAACAATACAGTTTATCGGTATATACATAACAAGGCAAAGGAAAAGTAAATAATGTTGTTTATTTATAGCACCAGGACTATCCAACCATAAAGTTTTCTCTCTGGGATATGAGCGGTGATCCTACAGTGGCAGCTACCCATCATTGTTTCTACACACCAAACTCACTTTACATGTTAGTGTGGGATTTATGGTCCTTAGAGAAGGAACTGGACAAAATCGGCCAGTATCTTTACAGTATTCAGGTAATTAATGGTGTGAAATTTCATTGAGAAAAGAAAATAAGATGTGGTTTGATTGCCAATGAGACAACTGTCCAAGAGTGACTAACTTAGAAGATTGTGTTTATGTTAATACATGTAAAGACATTAAAGTATTCAGATATAAGAAACACTTGCATGTATAAGATCTAGAGATGACATAGATATGTATGCATTCTGCTATTATCCAAACCTAATATGCCTGATGTAAGAAGCAGTGACGGTTTTAAAATTCCAGCATTCAGTCATTTGGACAGCACTTATTATTTGTAATGAGTGGAGTTGTCATGGTGATTTTAAGACTTAACAGTAAAAATATCATCCATTTTGTACTTATTTATTAGATAAAATATATTTCCTTTCACTTGTTTCTTTATTGTATTATTAGGCAAGAATGCCCAATGCCAGTATCTTGTTAGTTGCCACATTCTTAGACAGAAACACCTTACCAACCAAACAACAAGATGTCTTGAGGATAAAACAGTTATTACTGGACCGTTATGGACCAGAAGGAGACCGGGCCAGTGGTTTATCATCTAGACTAGATACTGACAGTTTTATACCAGTGTCTTGTACAACAAAAGAAGGTATGTTTCTTTTGTTATACCCCTCTCTTAAATTTGGGGTTTATTGCAATTACTTTTTCCATCCATCTGTTTGTTCAGCTGTCTGTTCATCAGTATGTTTTCAAATTAATGAGCTGCAATGTGTCTAATGGATCTGTCTTTTTACTTGTTTATTTTCAACTTAATTCTAAAAGTTGACAGGAATATCTGCTATATAGCTTATTGAAGAAAAAAAATGTCAAATATGTTTGAAAAATTGTTTTATAGATAAAAGGAGATCTGGGCAATAACTTAATGAGACAGCAATGTAACTAGTACTACCAAAACAAATCAAAAGACTTGGTGGCCTTTGGCTGCTATCTGCTCTTTGGTCAGGTGGTTTTCTCCGTGATATATACTGTGGATTCATTAATATTCATTGGATACTAATTTTCCTGGATTTCATGGGTTCAGGGGAACCACAAATATAAATGTTCAATGAATTACAAATTGTCTACAGGAATATGTATGCTGATTTTGTCAAAACCTCGGAATTGAATTTTCATGAGTATGCAAGTTTTCCTCAACCAACGAAAATTAGTACCCACGAAAATAAATGAATCCATAGAAACCCATTTTCATTCTCAATTTTATTGTAGGTCTTTAAGAACATTTTCCAGTATAAAATAATTGTGAATACATTTGAAAATAGAATATTTTTGATTTTTGTTTCTCTCCCAGGTATATCGGAACTTAAAGAAAAGTTGTATGACCTTGCCACAAGGGTACCAGATCCTAACAACAGACCAAACAAACTACTGGGTAGGAGTATTCCAAAGAGTTACCTTCATTTAGAGACGGCCATGCAGGAAAGTTTGAAAAATAAATTGGATGAAAAAAGACAACCATTTTTAGAACATGATGAGTTCCTTGAGATTATAAACAAAGTACCAAACAATGATCTCGATTCAGCTGAAGAAATTCGTCAAGGTGGGTTTACCTTAGAGATTAAGATTTATGTGTAAAGAAAGTGATGTATTTCTGATACTGGCAAATTTTTTATATGTGTAACTGGTAACGTATATTATGTTGAATATAAGAAAAAGTTTGAAAAATGATGATGAGGCAACTCATTTTATATCTGCAACTTCAGCTTTTATTGAAATTTTCTGTTAATAGAAAATCTATGAACAATACACACACTATTAACCGAAAAAAATAGATATATTATGTGTTATTTAGATAATTTTTTTATTTATTTATTCCAGTAACAAAGTTTTTAACAGAGAATGGGACAATCCTGCATTTTAATGATCAACTGAAAGGATTAAATAATTTGTACTTTCTGGATCCAACATGGCTGTGTGATGTCCTGTCCAAAGTCCTCCTACATGTAGTAAGTAATTTAAAAATTATTTTACATGGATCAAAGTTTGCATGAATTAATTATACATTACTGTCAGATGTTGAAAGAATCTCAGAATAAAATGACCCACTTTCAAATCTAAATGAATAGAGTTGATTACTTTTATTGAAATAAAATGAAATATTCCAGATTTTGGATTCTTAACATCCTGAAGAAAAATTGTGAGTCAATTTTATTATTTTAAAATCACCTGCTAATATGACTTTATCTTTTGCTATTATATAGGTACATGATCCTAATGTGAGAGGAGGGAAAATAAGTAAGGTTGAAGTAAGGAGGATATTCAGTGAGGATACACGATTCCCCGATGATTACGTAGACCAGTATATACAGTTAATGGAACGATTTGAAATTGCTCTTAGTGTGGATTTTGGTGGGAAGTAAGTTTTAAAGAAATAATATGTTATTGAATTAATGAAGAATTATTTTTCCATTACTTAGAAAACTGTTTCCTGTTCAGTACATCATACATGTCAACCTCCAAAAGTGGAAAAGCATGTTATGACCTTCATTGAGTGATAAAATAACAAGACTAAAAGAGAAACTCACTCTTTTTCAGCTGAGTTATACATATTTTTATGCCCCACCTATGATAGTAGAGGGGCGTTATGTTTTCTGGTCTGTACGTCCGTTCGTCCGTTCGTTCGTCCGTCTGTCCCTCTTCAGGTTAAAGTTTTTGGTCAAGGTAGTTTTTGATGAAGCTGAAGTCCAATCAACTTGAAACTTAGTACATATGTTCCTTATGATATGATCTTTCTAATTTTAAAGACAAATTAAACTTTTGACCCCAATTTCACGGCCCACTGAACATAGAAAATGAAAGTGCGAGTTTCAGGTTAGTTTTTGGTCAAGGTAGTTTTTGATGAAGTTGAAGTCCAATCAACTTGAAACTTAGTACAAATGTTCCCTATGATATGATCTTTCTAATTTTAATGCCTAATTATATTTTTAATCCATTTTCACGGTCCATTGAACATGGAAAATGATAGTGCGAGTGGGGCATCCGTGTACTTTGGACACATTCTTGTTTTTTTTTAAATTCAGAGTAATTATTCCATTGAATTTTTATTAATCATTCATCGGCAAATGGTTCTTTTTTTAGATTATTTATACCCTCCCAGTTATCCAAGTACCCAGCCATTGATCTGAACCGATCTGATGAATTAGGGTTAAAGGTTATCCGACTTTACAAGATGGCATTCATTCCCTCTGGATTCTGGAGTCGTCTTTTGTCACGGTTGATGTATAGAATAGAACTACTAACATCAGACTGGATTCTAAGTAAATCGCTGACTTCATCTGTAACACCTGCAAAGTTCCATAAAATGTTGGAAAGACAGAGCTCAGCATCCAGGTATGTATTTGATTCTTTAAATATTTACATAAAATGTGTTGTGCATGTAGAAAGTAAATTATTGTGTTCCATACATTTGTATTGAAAGGTCAAAAAAAAAAAACAAGCCGAGAATTAATCAAATTATTAATTTTTTCACAAAGACAGAAGGCATTGATATAAAAAAAAAACTGTTTTTCTTTTAAATAAGTTCACCTTCAAAAAGAACAATTTTAGAAACTTTAAAATTCAAGATGAGCAACATTACTTATAGATCATATAACAAGTCAGTGTTACATTACAACAAACATCAATGGATGAATCTTAAAATCTTAAAACTAAACAAAAAAGACCAACAACACACAAACATTAAAAACATTAAAATGTATACAAAAAAAAAATGCAAGTACCAAATAAATATTTTCATGACATTTGTTGTTCATAAAGAAAAACAACAAACTCTGTCACCTTCACCAAAGGTCTCTATAAATTTATAGCAAGGAGAGTTTTTCCCTACAGTTAAAGATGATTTTATTTAATTGTAGCTTTACTTTTATTGATTTGTATTATTTTATTTCACAGTGGATTACAAATCGTAAAGAAAGATATGATTTATTGGGAAGATGGTTTGTATCTAGGACATGACTCTGGGTGTTTACTTGTGGAGGCCACCATTGTTCCACAAGGTCATGGCATGGCTCCACACAGAGGTGTTTTGATAACAGTACAATCAACAAAGGGAGATTACTCCATCATGGGGATTGTTGTAGATGAGATCGATGACTTGCTCAATGATCATTACCCAGGTTTGTATAACACTTGATAAACATTAATTTATACCATTTATTGCAAAAGTAATGAAACCTTCCACAGAATCACAATCTCTTGGTCAAGGTATTTCAACTTCTGTTAGTTTACTTGTCGCATTGTATATATACAAAAGCTATTGTTCTCTGTGTAGTTTATTCACAGATCCTCAGATTAAGAGGAAAAATGAAGTAGTAGATATATGAGAATAGTTATGCTATCACTAAATAAACTCAAAAAGGGGTGTTCCCCTCAAATATTTGAAACTTTCCACATTATCCACACAATATAAAGAAGAGAAACGTTCAATGAGTTATATGACAAGGATCCTTGAAAGGGGTCATTATAGTTAATATTTTCAATTTTTTTTGTTATCATATATATATATATATATATATATATATGTGTGTTCTAGTCACAGATTTGAAGGATATTTATTTATTTTATCTATTAATTAAAAAAAAATGTTCATCTTCAGGGAAATTACAGTTTATTTTAGTATTGATAGAGTTATAACTTATATTTTTGTTAGGTTTAATGGAGTGGGATGAATATGGTCAGCCTAGAGTCCAGAGATATGCCATGTGTCCAGATTGTTATGACACGATCCATTCATTACCTAAGGGTCTTGACCATTTCTCAGTAGAGCACTGTGCTAGGCTCATCATGTCATCTGATACCATCACATGTCCAAAAAATCTAAAAATACCTCTGGTGCAATTAGTCCCAGAATTACTCATGCATGAAATTCCTAAAAAGTTTATTATAGACATTACAAAACTGTCGGTTGAAGAGGACAATCTGCTAGGTGTTGGTGTCGCAGGTAAAGTTCTTAAAGGACATTATGGTGACATTGATGTGGCTGTGAAGTTATATCACGGAGCACCGTATGCTGGCTTCCAACTGAGTAGTCTAGACAGTAGTTACCACACAGGGGGAGAAAAAGCTGAAGATAACGAAGAACAAGATGATATTTACAAAAACTACTCCGCTTATACCATTGATGTTGATGAAACTAATAGTATCAAAGTAAGTCAACTAAATATGCATGGGAATAACATATATATGACTGTGATTTGGTTAACAATTATTTGTTACATCAAGAACATCTAACAGGGTGGAAAAATTAGAATAACTGCATATCTAGGTTATGAAAATTAAAAGATGTGATAGGATTGCAACAACTTTTCACAGGAAACAAATCACTAAGATGTGAACTATAGGTAAAGGCTTCAACAGCATGTTCACTCTGCTGCATTGGTACACATTAAATGGAATCTTTTCTTACTTACTGTGAAGGCAAACATGAGTATTAGGAACCATACATGCAGGATTGTTTACATCAAGAATATTAAACTCTTAATCTGAAATTACTGTGAGATTTTTATTACTGGAAATAATGCTGAGTTTAGTATCACAATAATAAGAATGTACATTCTGACATGATATGAATATATCTGTATTAAGATTTTCCTGAATTTGCATTTTTCTTAATTTACAATAATTACTATTTTCAGGCATGGAGAGCTTTTATGGAGATGAGACAAGAAGTCCTGGTAACCAGTAAACTAAACTATCCCTACATTGTTTCCTTCCTTGGTATATCAATCAGACCAAGCCTGTTGATGTGTCTAGAGTTTGCTCCCCTTGGGAACTTTAGGACCAGTATTGATAAGGCTATAGTAAACAGGGAACCATTCAACAAATACAGAGACAAGGATAAAATCTTCCCTGCTGTGTTTGAGAAAGAAGTTACTTATAAAATGTTGTTTCAGGTATATTTCTCAATGATATAAATTGACTTTGTGTCTTAACTTTAATACCGATGCACAAATGGACTGTGGAATGATTTATGGAATTAACTAAAAGGCAATAGCATACTTTAACTGAGGAATCTTGAAAGTAGTTAATAAATTTCAAACTATCAAAGTTTGTGTTAATGTCATATTTGAGGGGAGAAAAAAAAAACAACAAAAAACAAATGATAGACTAACCAGTGAATATAGAGACAAAACAAAAGGATGCATCATTTTATTGTGAGTAATTGTTATACCCCCTCTTCCAAAAAGTGGAGGTATACTGTTTTCCCTCTGTCCATCCATCCATACATCTGTACATCCGTCCGTACCATGAATATTTTTTGTCGCAATTTTCTCATGAACTACATTACAAGGATTTCTGAAATTTGGTTTTAGGGTTTATATAAGTCAGCTGTACCTTATGATGTGTTTTAAGATTCATCACTCAACAACTTCCTGTTTACGGTCAAGTATTTGGGCAGGGGTATAACCATGAACAGTAGCTCACAGTTTCACTTGTTTTGATAGTTATTTTTTTATAACCTCTACATGAAAAATGCTTTTTGCGATATTAACATACCTCATTTACTCTCATTTCAGATTGCAAGTGGCCTTGGTTATCTTCACAAAAATGGAATTATATACAGAGATTTAAAATCAGACAATATATTAGTTTTCTCCCTTGAATTGAATTCTCCTGTCAATGTCAAACTGTCTGACTATGGTATATCTAGATTTTGTTCTTCTGGAGGTACAGTTGGACTAGTAGGAACACCAGGGTATCAGGCACCAGAAATAATTGAGGGGCAATCTTATGATGAAAAGGTACATACAACTTTTTAAAGTACATAAGGCCAGGGCTATGACTAAATTAATAAAACATTAAGTATAGAATCAAGATATTAATGAAATATCTTTATCTATGCTAGGCAATGAAGTTTTACTTTACTGGTTTTATTTTTCTTTTAATCTAAAGCAGTTTTTTTCTGGAAGATTGTTTTAAAAATGTAGTCCTGTAGTGTATCTTTAATGCCTTTAATGTCTTTATCAATTCATTCAATAAATATAAAGGGGAAAAAGAAATCTGATATTTTTCCATATTTATAATACATTTGTAATACAATGTATATATGTTTATGGAAATTATGATTAGGAGGAAATACAGCTATGTCCTCAATTAAAAAAAATATTTCACTTCTATAAGGGGCATTAATTTTCATCTACTTTACTATGAAAGTGAATCACTTCAATGAACTCACAATAACATGTTCCCCTCAAGTGTGTGAGATCATATGATTTGTCCTGGTATGGATCAAACTAAGGACTTGAAATTAATATTGGCTGCATTAAATATATTCAGCAAGGATGTTTTATATATGAATAAGAGCCAAGACTCCCTGTCATTATAATGTGTCTGGGAAAGGTGATATGCCAAACTTGTGTGGGTGATCATGGGGATAAATCTTACTGTACTGTACAATTCATTATTATTCGTTGGATACCAATTTTTCATGGATTTTGTGGGTACAGACAAACCAAGTACTTAAATATTCAATGAATTACAAATTTCCTTTCCACTTGTATACACACTATGGCAAAACCATGAAATAAGATATTCACCAACATGTAAGTTTTCCTTAATCCACGAAAATTGGTCCCCACGAAAATAACTGAATCCCCAGTATAATGTAATGTTACCTTGTGAGCCAGCACTGTTTATCTTACTTTTAATGGCTACCTCTTGTAAAACATGTGGCATTAATATAGTGTCATCCAGAACATGTATCAGGTATCTTGTAATTTTTTATTGATGTTAAACAGCCATTAATCAATCAGTTATCAGCAGACAAACTATTTATTTTATTTGTCATTAACAGGTGGACATATTTTCCTTCTCCATGGTGATTTATGAGGTGCTGTCGGGAAGGAGACCTTTTGAAGAATATAAAAATTTTGCACAAATTTCTACAGCAATGAAAACTCAGTCAAAAAGACCATGTCTACAGGTAAATTTGGTACACAAATGCAAACAATTACACTTTCAAATAATAGAAAAACTGATTTCAAATTAAGATAAGATTAAGAATAGAATGTACTTAATGTCAGGTCATTAAAAAAAAAAGCAGAAGGTCTTGTTAGGTCCTGTAAATAATAGGAAAATGAAAATGGTATCAAATCATTATTTTGCAGATTTTAAGCAAAAATAGGCTAGTTTTGATAAAATTTTGGCTGAATTTATGTGTTTATTTTAGTGCAGTTAAATCTACCAGGACACTTGTACTCCTTATGGCTATTCCCGGCTGGCAAGAGAATCTGTCCAGCTTGAACTATTGGTGCATACAACAATAACTTTTCCTTTGTGGTGTCAGATATTTTGTATTATTTCGTAAAAATTTTACGGGATCACGTTTGATATCCAGTAATGGCGGACAAATGACAATAAGGTGAATTCAAAGCAGTATGTTTAATTAATGTAACAGTATATGATATCATATTTTCTCAACCTCTTATATCTTTTTTCTACAGGATTACAACGTTGACCCAGGATTCCCCTCTGTAGAACAGTTAATGAGGGATTGTTGGGCCAGGTCAGCTGACAAGAGGCCGTCTGCTGAAGATATTGTTTCAGATTTGTGGATGAGATCAATTCAGTTTATATCATTAAAGAAGACTTTTAAGTTACCATGTTTATTGAAAGATGGACCAATTGACTGTATATCATTCACTTCTGATGTATGTATAATTCCTCTGACAAAATATCTGAGTTATATTGTGGAAGCATGCTTATATGAATAAGAAGATGTGGTATGAGTGCCAATGGTACAACTCTCCATCTAAGCCACAATGTAAAAAGTTAACGTTTATAGGTATTGCTTAGATTTCCTATGGGTTATTTTCAAGCTCAGGGTCAAATGTAGACGTAAAAAGTACTTACTGTTTCTCAAATATGCACATACTATTTTATAATTCTGTAGGAACAAAATAACATGAACCTTTACTTAAGTTTTGATTGAGAAATCTCAAAAAATATTGAAACTAATTTAAAGAACTTAATTTCATGGATGAATTTTGGAAATTCTAATATATCTTCTATAATTTATAAACTTTTTAAAATTACAGTCTAGAAAAGCAGAAACTATATGGTTGTGGGAAGGATCTGAAGATGGTAGAAAGTATACTACACTTGATAAATATACTACTAAAGATAATAATGGTTGTGTTCCATCTGGTGATACTTTACCTGGCAGCAGGGTGACCTGTATGTGTCAGGTGGACAAAGATATCTGGATAGGTACTGAGGTAGGTATCTAAGGTAACAAGATCATGTGATCTGCCTGTTGACAATTAATCTGGCAGTTAGAGAAAGAGTTATCTGGTTGGATATAAAGGTATAAAGTTAACATGGTTTATATGTATGAAAAAAATGATACTGAAATTCAATTTTAGAGATCAAAGGTCAATGTCCTCAATAAGATAATTCCCAGTAGGCTGAAATTTGGTTGTACCTCACTTTGTGAATCTGATATTAAAGTGGGATTGAGGCTTTGTGTTTTTAGGTCTGTTTGTTCTTTCCACTTTAGAGTGGGGGCAGGACCTTTAAGGGAAGTCATCGGGTGTTTTTAAGCTTGGGATTTAGGGATTGATCCTTTTTGGGATCTGGGATTTTTTTTCTCAAATTTCAGGATGTCAGAACTTAATTTTTGTCGAGCCTGCAACTGTTGTTGCAGAAACTTGACATAGGGATAGTGATCTGGCGGCGGCGGCATTAGCTAACTTCTTAAAAGCTTTATATTTTAGAAGGTGGAAGACCTGGATGCTTCATACTTTGTATATAGATGCCTCATGTTACGAAGTTTCCTTCAGTCACATGTCCAATGTCCTTGACCTCATTTTCATGGTTCAGTGACCACTTGAAAAAAAAGTTCAGATTTTTTGTAATGTTGAATTCTCTCTTATTATAAGTAATAGGATAACTATATTTGGTATGTGCGTACCTTGCAAGGTCCTCATGTCTGTCAGACAGTTTTCACTTGACCTCAACCTCATTTCATGGATCAGTGAACAAGGTTAAGTTTTGGTGGTCAAGTCCATATTTCAGATACTGTAAGCAATAGGGCTAGTATATTCGGTGTATGGAAGGACTGTAAGGTGTACATGTCCAACTGGCAGGTGTCATCTGACCTTGACCTCATTTTCATGGTTCAGTGGTTATAGTTAAATTTTTGTGTTTTGGTCTGTTTTTTTCATACTATTTGCAATAGGTCTACTATATTTGTTGTATGGAATGATTGTAAGGTGTACATGTCAAGCGGGCAGATGTCATGTGACCTTGACCTCATTTTCATGGTTCAGTGGTTATAGTTAAATTTTTGTGTTTTGGTCTGGTTTTTTCATACTATATGCAATAGGTCTACTATAT
Organism: Mytilus galloprovincialis; assembly: GCF_965363235.1. Taxonomy (NCBI): domain Eukaryota; kingdom Metazoa; phylum Mollusca; class Bivalvia; order Mytilida; family Mytilidae; genus Mytilus; species Mytilus galloprovincialis. The sequence goes on from NC_134841.1 coordinate 2,862,530, forward strand.
TTGTTGTATGGAATGATTGTAAGGTGTACATGTCTAGCGGGCAGATGTCATCTGACCTTGACCTCATTTTCATGGTTCAGTGGTCAAAGTTAAGTTTTTGAGTTTTGGTCTTTTTATCTAATACTATATGCCATAGGTCAACTATATTTGGTGTATGGAAATATTTTATGATCTTTATGTCAGTAGCGCAGGTTTCTTTTGACCGTGACCTCATTTTCACGGTTCATTGTACAGTGTTAAGTTTTTGTGTTTTGGTCTATTTTTCTTAAACTATAAGTAATAGGTCAACTATATATGTTGTATAGAAGCATTGTTAGCTGTACATGTCTGCCTGGCATGGTTCATCTGACCTTGACCTCATTTTCATGGTTCATTGGTCTTTGTTTAGTTATCTTGGTTAATGTTAAGTTTATGAGACAGTTGTAATAAAGCTTTATACTTAGGACTATCAACATAATATCAATGATTAGTATAGAAGGCGAGACATTTCAGCGTGTGCACTCTTGTTTCTTATTTTCGGGACCTCTGCATTTCATGTTTTTAAGCGCTGGATTTCTGGATCAGAACCCCTCCGCCCCCCCTCACATTAGGTGAAAGTTTTTACGTTACAGGAATCTGTAATTTGGTACACATATTACACTATTATGATCTTTTATATTTAATTGCTGCAGATGGTGTGTGAGCGATAGCTAATCTTTTTATGTTTTTTTTTTATTTCCATTTAATGGCTTAATTGCCACATTGTTGCTAAGGAAGGCTAATATTTCAAAGAGATAATGCAATTTATATTCATTCAATATTCCCTTGATATAGATGAAAATGCTTGTTTACTACATATCTCATACCCCATCTGAATTGAGAGTTGGAAATTTAGGATGGAAGCAATTTTGGAAAACACATAAGAAAACTTTATTGTAAATCTTTATTGTTGAAATGTATATTGTTGGAGGCAGGAGTTAACTACAATCTTGAGTGTTTAACTCTTATCTATATTATGCATATTTTGGCTTATTATTCAGGGCTATAAGATTGAGACATACAGTCATCAGTGCTTTGTCAAGAAGGAGAAGAAACCTTTATGTACTTTTGCAACACCTTATGCCATAGCAACAAGTATTCAGTTTATAAAACAAGAATCACAGGTGACTTTATATTTGATTCTCCATTTTGTTGCCATGACATCAAAATTACAGTTCTAGTATAATTAGTCCAACTGTTACACTAAATTTGCCATTTCAGAATCTTTTGTATTCCAGACATGAAGCTTAAAATTGTACACCAATGCAAATTGTTGGTTTATGGTGTTCTTACAATGGAAGTTGAATCAATGAAGTAATATTTTAGTTTACTATTTCATTACTCAGAGAGACAATGTAAAATCAGACACAATTTTTACCAACTTATGAAGTTGTCTGCTTTTATATACAAACATTTTCATCATCATACAAGTCAAACCAAGCATACACAATATTACAGATACCTTATGTATATAAACAAAGGCAAATAAAAAAACAAGGTGATCAAAAACAAATAAAAGAAATAATTGGATTTATGTGGATATTGAAACATTATTTTCACTTTGGTCTACAATTTAGGGACAGTGGTTAATTAATCAGATTGAATAAATCCATAATAAAAATACAAGCAAAAAAACAGTAGTTAAGGATACTCTTGAAGTCTGTAGTAGCTTTTAGAGGTGTAAACATTATTAAATATTTTTTTCAGGAGGACAGAAAAGTATATGTGACCCTTGATACAGGAAAAGTAATGGTATTTGAACCAGTTAATAAGACTGTTACAATACGAAATCTTCGTGGACAAACACACACAAGTGAGGCTCTGTGTGGATGGAGAACAACAAAAACATTGACAATTGGTAATTCTCCAGCTACATGTATGGCTAACATTCCACCAAGTGGACAGTCCAGAAATGAAATATGGATTGGTTGTGGTGGCAGTATATGTGTTGTTAGTAATTCCACTTGTATGGTGGAGGACCATGTGCCTGTCCAAAGACTGGTTAAAAATACAGAATTACATACGACCAGAATGGTTAAATCACTTGTCTATTATGATGATAGAGTATGGTGCTTAATAAACGATAGTGCTATTGTAATTGAATTTGACGTAGACTTGAGATTACCAACATACATTTTGGTAATGGACGATTATTCACCTACTGGATTTGTAGTTTCTGAATATATATCTGGCATAAGCTTGTCAGGTAGTTCTGAGTCTATAGATATGGTATCATCAGTATTAAAGTCAGTAGATATTTGTGGAAGTAAGAGACCTAATGCAGGCTACTTCAATATAAATGCAAACTTTAATGATGTTCAGGATGAAGATAATAGTGATCAAGTCATGGAATCAGGAGACTTTGAAAATGATAGTGACCTTAATGAGTGCACATGGATTGTATCTGACGATAAAGCAGACAAAAGTGAACCACCACCAGTACCAAAAAGAACGCCAACAATCAAAACTGCCCCTGTTAAACTGGGTGAAACACCTCCACCAGTGCCACTGCGACCACATCGTAAACCACCTATCATCCCACCACGAAGTCCAAGACCAGGGTCTCGATCATCAAGCTGTAGTAGTTTGCCAAAGACTGATGTCAGACCTAAGATTAGAGTATCGTCTTCTGTGTCTGGTGGTAGTCAGAAAGAAGAGTCCATAAAAGTATGCTCTATTGTAAACGTTGGTGACACTTTGTGGGTTGGTCGTAACTATGGTGATATCTTAATTGTAAATATAGGTCAGAGAAACTCATATCAGTATGGTGAGGTGATCACAGTTTTAAAAGTGACGCCTTCAGCTCACATGGGAAATGACGTTGAGGTATTGTTATCTACCGGAAGTTCTGTGATATCATTAAGTAAAATTGGTGACAGCAAAAAGGGAGAAGTCATTTCCTGGGAACCATATAACAGCACCGACATCAAAAGAATTCAAAACTATTGGTCGATGAAAAGGAATTCTAAAGATGTATCACAAGAAACTGAAATTAAAGACATTGGAAAATTTTAAGGTCATGCAAAAAAGTATATGTTTTTAAGTTATTCTCTTTTCAAAAATAAAACTTGAGATTAGAAATTTTTGAGGCCTAGCAGAAATGTAGTGTGTTAAGGGTCTCCTCTTTTTGAAAAATGGGGTAAAAAGGTAGCAATTTGAAATCCCTTTTTTTTAAATTTGTTTATAAATTAGACCTAGATCTTATTAACATTCACTGCAGAAAGTGTTGATAGAAACTATCATGTAGAATTTTTGAGTGGGGAAACCTTCACTATATCATCAAAAATTGTTCTGACTAGTTACAAACAGTCAAGATTCTACTTCGTCAAAATTATCTCCCCATTACGCCAGTTCATTTTCACAATGGTAGAAATGGAAGCCATTGGATTTTGCTCTTGGAAACCGATAAATTTATCCACAGACTAGATTTTTTTAGTGGTTGAAGATTATAAACCCTAGTTATCACACACAAAAAATTATAATTTTTCGAAGATCATTTTCATCAACCAACTTGAAAGACTGTCGTCAAGTACTTTCAGGAAAAAAATAGCTATTCGAACACACCTCCTTTGTTTTTGTGATTCATTAGATAGGTATTTCACTTGACCCATATATTTCATCTTTTAGTACTGTGAATTTTTTATGTTATAAAGTCAACCTGTAGCTTTGATATATAAAAATGATAGAATCTGAAGTGAGATGATGTATGAAATATTCTTGCTTTGTATGATATCAAAACAAAATATTCAACTCAAACACGCCCTAACATAAAAAGGTGCACTCGATTTTATCTTTTCGATACAATTGTTACCCATTTTTTTTATTTTTTCTTGAATCACAAAATGGAAGGGCAGACACGAAAATTATTGAACTAATGGATTGATATGTTTTCCGTCCTTGGTATTTTATTTTTTTAAATCGGAGGTTATGCATTTTCTACATCCAACTTGAAAGATAACAATTTCGTCATCTTGATATCTAATTGTTAACTATGTACTAAATAAATTGAAAACTTATGCAAATAGTGTTCTTAGAATAAAACACTTAGTAATTGAGAAGAAAATTGTAATTTTGTTTGTTTCTATTAACTTTTTAATTTTTGTCACTATAGTAAACATTACAGTAAACATTTCTCGCCTTCTCTAACAAAGAACTTCGATTCTTTTGTTCTTTTTCGGGTTTCCGATTGCAAAGATGTGGCTGACATTGAAGCTTGGTGAGATTTGGTTGGGGTACAAGGGGGACAATTGACTCTCTCCAACTGTCAAATGAAAGAGTGCACTGACTAACCTCTACACTTTATACATCCTACAGAAAAGCTTCTTTTTCTTTCTTTTTATGTCACTCTCAGTTAAAATGAATGCTTTTTTGCGTAAATTTTTTTCGACATCCAACTTCCACTACATAATTAGAGCTTGCTATTTGTCTTGTTCAATATTGAAGGCCTGAAATTGACCTGTTATTAATCACATCTTTTTCCTTTATATTTATAATGGATAGTTGTCTCATTTTAAAGTAATCATATAATCATATCAATATTTTTTAATCAAGATTTATATAGTTTAAGAAGTTTGATTGCACATTATATTTAGTAAATTTAGATAAAATACCAAAACTACGGAATTAAAATCTATATTATTGTTGTAATTATTTATAATCACTTGAAATCCATGCTGTAAATTAAAAGCAATTAGATTGTGAGCTTTTTATTTATTTATAGCTACATTTTTGTATGTTCATCTGTTCACATAGCTTTTTTTATAGCATTCATTTTTTTAATTTTCATAAATAGCACCATTAATTATAACTATATGTCGTGTATATCTTGTATATATTTCATGTGTCCAGTTCTATAGGAGTACATGTCATATTGTTTTCATTGCCCTAACTTCTTTTTTATCATAAACTTACGTTATAACACAGCAACAAATGACAATCACTGAAGTTAAGAAAGTCATGTACTCCTCTGAGTGAGTCCCTCTGTTTAGTGAAATGATTTTTATTCCTAGAGTAATTGGAATGTATTTCAAAATCCATTGTCCCTCCCCATATTCTTTAGAATTCTATTCATTGTTGCAATTTCATAAACCAGTCTAGATAATATTAAAAAAACATATATTTCTATGACTCTTTCATACATGTATAGTAAAAATACATATTTTTTATCAATTGAAATCATAATGACACTTTTCATATGCAGCTTGCTGAAATCATTCGGTGCTAACAATTTTTATATTCTTATTTCTTATAAAACATTTTGATTGTTTGTTATAAAATATAGTTTGATTAAATATTTATTAGTTACCAATCCAGATATTGTTGACAATTAATGTATTGCACTGTTATTATCATTTATGTAATAATAAACTGTTATTTGTTTAAAATAAACATTGTTAGATCAAACTTAAGTGTTACAGAGACTATCAGCTAGAAAATCATCAAATGTTTGCAAAGATTGCGACATATATTGTAGAATATGAAGAAGAAATATGTTCTAGCAAGTATGTTCCAATGAACTATGATTAATTGAGGTGGTAGATACTGAACATGTTCAGGTCAAACCTTAGACTTTAAAATTGGCATTTGCTGCTTCTTCTGCATGACACATGGTATTGAGAAAATAAAGGGGGGATGTATCCATAGGACACATGTGATGCCCCTGCTTGCATATCATCAGGTCATATAAACCAAACAAGAAATACATGTACACCTCACAATCATTCAATACACTAAATATAGTTGACCTATTGCTTATAGTTTCTAAGAAACATCTAGACTTAACCATTAAACCTAAACTTTGACCAATGAACCATGAAAATAAGGTCAAGGTCAGAAGAACCATGCCAGGCAGACATGTACAGCTTACAATTCTTCCATACAACACATATATTTGACCGATTGCTTATAGTATAAGAAAAACAGACCAAAACACAAAACTTAACACTGAGCAAAAAAACCCACTGAAAATGAGGTTAAGGTCAAATAGACCTTGCAAGACTGACATGCACATCATCAAATATTTCTATACACCAAAAAAAATATAGTTGACCTATTGAATATAGTATTAGAAAAAAAGACCAAAACTCAAAAAATAAACTTTGACCACTGAACCATGAAAATGAGGTCACAGTCAGATAACACCAGCCAGCTAGACATTTACACTTTACATTCATTCCATACACCAAATATAGAACAAATAGATCTATTGCACACAGTTAAAGAAAAACAGACAAAAAACTAAAAAACTGAACTATAACCAGTGAACCATTAAAATGAGATCAATGTAAGATGAAACCTGCCAGTTGGACATGTATACCTTACAGTCCTTCCATACACCGATTATACTAGACCTATTGCTTATAGTATCTGAGATATGGACTTAACCTTGTCCACTGATCCATGAAATGAGGTTGAGGTCAAGTGAAAACTGTCTGACAGGCATAAGGACCTTGCAAGGTACGCACATACCAAATATAGTTATCCTTTTACTCATAATAAGAGAGAAATTAACATAAGAAAAATCTACCTTTTTTTCCAAGTTGTCGCTGAACAGTGAAAATGAGGTCAGGGACCATGGACAAGTGACAGACTGAAACTTCGTAACATGAGGCATCTATATACAAAGTATGAAGCATCCAGATCTAATCAGTGTAATATACACCTGCCGCCACCATCAGATCACTATCCATATGTTGAGCTTTCTGCAACAAAAGGTCACAGGCTCAACAAAAAGATAACACTGAGCAATGAACCTTAATATAAAACTTGCCATACTGACATGTACATGTACCACTGGCGTCAACGTGATGATCGTAACTGCAATTACGATAATCCCAATATGGCGGACACAAATATAAAGATATTTTAGAAGGCTGATTTCTCCACTTTAACAGCTTATTTTCAGATTTGTTTTATATCAAGAAAAATCTTTATAAGCATTGCCATTGAATGTGTTTTTCATAAATTATAGAAAAACAACCAGAAGAACGAAAATCGAGATAAAAAAAATCAAGATGATGATCATAACTTTGTCCATAGATGATCGTAACTTTGACTTGTTTTTATAAAAAGATGATTGTAACTCGGTTTCATTGGTTTTTTGTACATTGTAAAATATTTCTGTACACTAAATATAATTGACCTAATGCATATATAGTTTTAGAAAAAAACACAAAAACACAAAAACCTAACTTTAACTATTAAACCATGAAAATGAGGTCCAGGTCAGATGACACCAGCCAGTTGAACATGTACATCTTGCAATCATTCCATTCATCAAACAAATGTAGTTGACCTATTACTTTTAGTGTCTGATATATGGACTTGATAATGAAAACTTAACCTTGTTCACTGATCCATGAAATGAGGTTGAGGTCGGATATAAACCCTCTGAAGGGCATGAGTGCATACTAAATATATTTAGGCTATTACTCATAATAAGAGGAATTAAGATTAAAAAAATATCAACTTTTCCTTCAAGTAGTCATTGAACCATGAAAACGGGTCAAGTACAAATGACATACAACAGATGGAGACTTGGCTTGGCAACGGTTTACAATGTTTTCTCAGGGTAACAATTTGATCGATCACCCTCTCAGCTATGTGTTATTTTTATTACATTCAGTGACCTATAAACATTTTAAATGAATGTCTATGGTCCTTCCTATAAAGACCGTTTTCTGGTAAATTTGTAATAATGATAACAATACAATACAATTCATTTTTTTTTAATTTATTCCATTTATTACTTTGGTACAATTGTAGATTCATAATCCATACTAACTCAGACAAATATCATTTTATAATAATGATACGTACACTTTTAAAAACACATTTTAATTAAGGCGTCTTAGAAGTCATCAATCTTATACTTAACTTAACTATTGGACTTAACAGACATATATTAATAATATCTTAAAAATATAACCTGTAAAGATTTTTACAAGCTCAAAAGCAATTTTACAAGCCTAATATATAGGCCTGTAGTTATTAAAGCATGAAGACTGCTGTGTACAAGATTTGCCAACAAAGATCTGATACCACAGTGATCTACTTTCTGCATTGATAATAATTACAATGAAATTCAAATTTTTGAAAGTGTGTATCATTTAGTCAAAAGCTAAAATTGTGAATGTTTATTAATAGTACATCAGAGTGTTGTATGATCCTTGTAAGCCAAGAGACACATGATCTGTATTTTGATTGGATTGAAATTTACATGTAACAATTGATTGCATTTAAAATGCAAAATAACATTTCATTATCACAGTTTAATTTGTATATAAACAATTTAAATATAACATGCAGTATGTTTTCATTACAAGTTTTTACAATATACTTTGTCAATACAAACAAAACAAAATGTATTTGTTTTCCCATACATGATTCTTTAAGTTTAACAATTAAAACATGTACATTGCCATTTAAATAACAGTAACCTACGTATGCATGGTCTATTTATATCTCATAACAATCATCAAAAAATAATTTTCAAATATTAATAAAAGTTATTTATAAGTCAACACAGAAATCAAGAGCCTTTAATACCAACCTAACTGTCTGTACAAGTAGTTGCATTGTTAATATGTTTCTAACTTCAGAATCCCCCTATTTGAATAAACCTTATCGATAATCCTGGCTGACCCGGCTGCTTGAACTTTTGACGTCAACAACAATCACTTTTCCATTGTGGCGTCAGATATTTTGCTTTATGACGTCAAAATTTTACGGGAACCTGTGTGATATCCAGTAATGGCGGACAAATAGCGAAAAGGTGTATAAACCTGGCACAAAGAAAAATTCTTTGAAAAATTCTTTGAAAAATTCTTGTCATTTTACATCTACAATTGTAAGGTGTTCAGAAAAAAAACTTGCTTATGAGGGTTTAGAAGAATGAAAAACAAGTTATCTCTAAATGAAACAGTATAGTTATTTCGGATTTAATTAAAAATGAAGCAGATTTAATCTTTTAGATTTTGATCCCTTCATCAAAAGTCTTGATTGTATTTTAAGATTAAGGATAATGGTGACAATATTCAGGCCATCAATTTCATACAAAACAAGCATTTAATGTGGTACCAAACACCTTGACTAATATCAATTTGGCTCGTTTAATTTTTTATAAAATTTTGACAAAATGTTCACTTTGACCCTTTGACAAAAATATAAATATTTCAAATAATTTGAACAAACCACTTTATCAGAAAAATTTCGTTGGTTATACAGCAGTTTGACAAACACTAATTTTGATCATTGAAAAGCTTAATATTTCTTAACAAAACAACGTGATCAAAAAGTTTAGCTGATTTTTACACAGTTATCTCAAAGGTACCACCTTAAATAATTTTTTCAGCATGATTTTACTTTTGTTTTTATGGCATCATTATGTATTTAAGGGTAAAAAAAAAATTATATTAAAAACATGTAAACAGATTATCAATGGTCTTTCAAACTCAAGTATGTTTCTTGGTCACATTTAGTCTCAGGGCTGATATTGTTGCTGACCTTGTTTTGTTGTTACTCTTCTATACATTCACATGTTTGCAATTTTCTTGTCATTTTAAAACTGACTTCTTACACTGATTTGTAGCACTATAACAGTAAAACAGGGTCTTTCTTTAAAGCTAGAATATTGTTTAATTTAATCAGACTCAGCACACTTTTTATCTGACAGGGCTTTGTACTTCATTTCTCAAATCGATCAATATCTTTCAAGCTTTATATCCATTTTTCAGACTCGCCCAAAGTCTTTCATCAAAGCTTTGGACCTCCAGATTTTGATAGTACAATCATCACTTACAGTTACTAGATATTCTTGGTTTGCAGGGTTAAAGCCTACAGCATTGACAACACCAAATGAATGTTCAAATGTAGCAAGATTTACACAATAATGTTTGTCCCATAAGTATCCTTTAGCATCCTCACTTCCACTGAAAAATACAAAATAGTATGTTCAATTTCTAATTACTACTATCAATTAAAGCTAATTTCCTACTGCATGTAGAGTAAGACTTTGGGCAGCTTGCTTGCTTTTTTTGTATATTGTAAAATAATAATTGGGATAACATTAATTCAAATTTAGATGCTGTAAATTCAGAAATTATTGCGATTTTGTAATTTTGGGCTAAAATGCGATTTTTATTTTTGCGATATTGATATTGTTTGCAGATGTCAATCTGAATTACAATGCTTGAGCTATACGTTTATACAAACAAAGCAAGCAAGCCAACTAAAGTCTTACTCTACAAGCATTTGGAATTTAGCTCCAATTTATTTCATGAGTATCAGTTTTTGTGGTTGAATAAAAAAATATTATATTTTAATGGTAAATAATTTTGTGGTATCATAATTTGCTCCTAATAAAGTAACTAAACATTTGAAATTCAAATTTGTCTCCCCTTACTCTCTAAATCTATCAAAAATTTATATCCTACTTGCATAAAAGAATCCAAATATGTACCTACAAACTATTGTACTGATAGATATTTGACATTTGTGAAGAACTGAATATTGCCTTCTACGTCTCTTGGTTGTTTTGGCATCTCCTCTCCTTTATCATATTCAATGCAAAGATTTTACAAATAATCAAAATAAAAACAAGCAGCCAGCTAGACACTGAAGTAACATACCCCCCCCCCCCCCCAAAAAAAAAGAAAAGAAAAAAAGAAAGAATATTTAAACCTTTTGGGTTACTACTTTCAAAAAACACCACATATAAGTTCATGTAGATACTGAATAAATCCTAGTCCAAGCAAGCTTTAGAAACCAGACATTTAAAAGAAGAAGACCTACCTTCCAACATAATCTGGACTAACGTCAAGAAAAACAAAACAGCACATTGTTGATGGGGAGAATCCTTTATGACCTTGATATCGTCTGCCAGTGTCCTGCAGTGTACAAAGGTCAATAACTCTGATTTCTATTGAAGGTGACAGGTCAGGGGTTGCCCAGGGGTCAGTTCTATCAACCTTACCAATCCATGGTCTACAATTCAGGAACAAATACCTACAACAAAAGAAGTAAATTGAACATTCTAATGCAACATAATACATGTATATAGTACCCTCATTTTAATTGGATAATGTCACTAATTTTCATCACATCAATTCGCTGACCAGTGACATATGACATATTCTAATTGTTTGATTTGAAGTTGTTTTTTTGTCTGTTTCATTAGAATGGGGATAACAAATTTATTTTAAGCTCTGAATAAAATTGAGAAAGGAAAGCGACAACAACCCAACCATAGAGCAGACAATAGCTGAAGGCCACCAATGGGTCTTCAATGTAGCAAGAAACTCCCGCACCTGTAGGCGTCCTTCAGCTGGCCCCTTAAAAAATATGTATACTAGTACAGTGATAATGTACGTCATACTAAACTCCAAATTATACACAAGAAACTAAAATTAAAAGTCATACAAGACTTACAAAAGCCAGAGGCTCCTGACTTGGGACAGGCACAAAATTGCGGCAGGGTTAAACATGGTTATGAGATCTCAACCCTCCCCCTATACCTCTAGCCAATGTAGAAAAGTAAGCGCATAACAATACACACATTAAAATTCAGTTCAAGAGAAGTCCGAGTCCGATGTCAGAAGATGTAACAAAAGAAAATAAATAAAATGACAATAAGACATAAATAACAACAGACTACTAGCAGTTAACTGACATGCCAGCTCCAGACCTCAATTAAACTAAATGCATCAATTGGTGATTTGATGGTTGCAAATACCTGTTTACTGGCAGCGCTATCACATATCGCTATTTTGTGCATTTTTCCTTTGATCTTTTTTTGTGATAATTTTTCATATCATGCTACTCGCTTGAGATGGAAAATTATCGGTAGAAACTAAGCAGACATGTGGCGTTGCTAACGAAATTGACATGAAATTGACGTCGTCATAGGTAAAATAGCAATAAACAGATTATCTATTATATACATAGGATTGTGCCTGATGTTCATATGATGAAATCATAATCTTTCAGTCAGTTTAATTGAAGTCTGGAGCTGGCATGTCAGTTAACTGCTAGTAGTCTGTTGTTATTTATGTATTATTGTCATTTTGTTTATTTTCTTTGGTTACATCTTCTGACATCGGACTCGGACTTCTCTTGAACTGAATCTTAAATGTGCGTATTGTTATGCGTTTACTTTTCTACATTGGCTAGAGGTATAGGGGGAGGGTTGAGATCTCACAAACATGTTTAACCCCGCCGCATTTTTGCGTGTGTCCCAAGTCAGGAGCCTCTGGCCTTTGTTAGTCTTGTATTATTTTAATTTTAGTTTCTTGTGTACAATTTGGAAATTAGTATGGCGTTCATTATCACTGAACTAGTATATATTTGTTTAGGGGCCAGTTGAAGGACGCCTCCGGGTGCGGGAATTTCTCGCTACATTGAAGACCTGTTGGTGACCTTCTGCTGGTTTTTTTTTGTATGGTCGGGTTGTTGTCTCTTTGGCACATTCCCCATTTCCATTCTCAATTTTATCTTGTATTGGCAAGAAAATTGTCTCTGGTTAACAAGGTAACTGTATGATTTCATAAAAATTAAAATACATTGTGTCTTCATTTCAGATACTTTACATGTAGTTAACGGCCTATAAATTCAGTAACACGTTGCTAAAAATAAACGGGTGAAAATTTCTGTTTCTGTTTGAAAGTTAAAGTTTTTGAAATTTTGTGTTTTGCATTAAACATGAACATGCAAATGTCTTGAAAAATTCATTTCAGTACATGTATATACATGTTTATTAACATTGCATATTTAGATAGTGCAGGATTCTGTCAAAATAAGAATTCTTGGAATTCGAGTCCAGGGACTGTAATTGTAATACAATTTATCATTTCAGTCATAATGTCCAAACAGATCATATGGTTCTGGTCATTTTTACCTGTTTTAAAAAACTTCTCCCTTATATTCTAGTTTTGTTTTAAAAATGCTATAACCATGAAAAACTTACTAATTTGCTAAAGATTTGCATTTCAGGGGCAATAACTCTACACTTGCTCATTTTTCTTAAAATTTCATGTAAATAGACCTGGATCTACTGATAATTTTTATTGTGTGAGATATGCTCTATATAGACCTGTTTTTGTTTTTCGAGATATAAGCCAAATAACATGAATAATGTGAAATTGCTCAAACAATAAGTTTCACAATGCAATGTCCAAATTAATAATACCTGTGATCATTTGACAAAGTAAGACCTGTAACATGTCCAAATAAATCTAATAAGTTGTCTGGTTTGTCTGATATTCTAATAGGCCGTAGTGTTATATCATTGTTACTAAAATTAACCACCATGTGACTTTCACCTTCCTGTACTGATTCATCTGACGGACTCATGGGTAGATCTAATACTGCAGGAGAAACATTCTTAAATCCTAATTGATGTAAAGCCACAGCGAATTCTCCCGTTACAAAAATTAAGTTCCGATTAACATTTCCATTTTGACAATCTTTACACAATGATATATGATACAGGGAATTGTTCTCCTTTAAAGCACTACCTGAACTGTATGAACATGAAGCACTCTCGTTTTTATCCCATTCATTCCCATCTAAAACACTTGGTGATTGAACAGAATGAGTTTCTATGTCTGAAGTAAAGAGTGTTTGGTCTCGTTTAGGAATTTTTCTTGGATTTGAGTCTCTTTCTTGACTAGCACATTTATCACAGTAGAGTTGTGGCCCCTTGTCACCATTAACAGGAATATGAGCTACTGTCAAAAATTTAATTAAACTAGCAGTTTCACTACAAAATGTAAACAGATTTCTCCCTGTTCCTTCTTCCACTTCAGGGAGATTTTCACTTTCTTCACCTTTTATCTCCACAGAACCATCTGGAACCTTAGACAAGAAATTATACTTAAAACCATTACAATTGATGTTTTATAGTGTGTATTTCTATGTTGAGATGTTACACTATTGTTAGGTAAGGGTGAAGGTTGGTAACTATTAAAATGTTTTAAACCGGCTGCAATTGTTGGCACCTGTCCTAAGTCAGTAACCTGATATTCAGTAGTTATTTGTTGAGGTGGTTCATAAGTGTTTTTCCTTTTTTATATAGATTAGTTTGTTTCATATTAGAATGGTTTTACACTAGTCTTTTTTTGGTGCCCTTTTTGCTTGCTGTTCGGTGTGTGCAAAGGCTCCGTGTTGAAGACCATACTTTGACCTATAACATGTAGCATGGTTTTTCTTTTACAAATTGTGACTTGGATGGAAAATTGTCTCATTGGCACTCATACCACATTTTCTTATATCTATAAAACCATGATTTGAATAGACTATTGCTTGTATGTTTTTGTTTGTTTGAAGGAACTCTTCTACAACAAAATCTTTTAAATTTCCAGCTTCTGGTCTGAACACCAATATTTCAACTTTTTTCTTTCGTGTCCAAACAGAGTTTTTCAATTACTTACCAGTCTGAATAGAATTTTAGTAGTCTGGGGTATAAAACTTGTGGTTAATGGTGAAGACTGGCTTTCACTTTTAATTAGTTGTTCACAGGTAAGTTTTTGATGTTTTATTCATATAACCATTTGGTAAGTAATCCCAATGTTCTGTCTACTGATAAACATAGACAAACATTTTTTGGTTTTAAAGGATCATATAAGGATTTTGGTAAGAAATCACATTGACTTTAAATGAATGATGTATGGATGCTTAACGTCTTGTAGTAATTTTACATACATATTCAGACAGATAACATCTTAATGAGATATAAACATGAAACCTGCTATGTACATGTCATATTTGACTTAGATGATGAGGCGAAAAATGAACCCTTTAACTCACATGACTCACATGGTAACAGTCTATATGGAAACAAGTCATCCTATCTAGACATTTAGCCATCTATTCAAACTCAAGTAGTGCAGACTTACATCAAATGATTCAATCTGTACAGTAGTAGTAAATCTATCTAGACTGATCTCCAAACAGCCTCCAAGGAATGTGCTATTGTCCAACCAAGATCCAAATAACTGTGACGGGTCCATTGATACAACACGGATAATACGGAAATCTAATAGGGAAATGTTGAAATAATATAAGATTACAAATATAATAATTTAAAAGAAAATAAATAATTAAAAATTTCGCTTCGTTTCAGAATATTTGTTCTTATGTTGTACTGTTACACCACTGTCTCAGTTTGGTGTCAGCATACATGTTCACATCCCCACTCCCCTACATAATGTATGTGCCAGTCCACAGTTAGGAATATGTAATTCAGTGTTGATTGTTTGTTGCTGTTAATCATTTTTGTTTTATTGCATATTGTTTGAACGTAAATCAGGCTGTTAGTTTTTGGCATTTTTCATTTTGGGGGCTTTTATAGCTTACTATGTAGTATGGGTTTTGCTCATTGTTGAAAGCTGTAAGGTGACCTATAGTTGTTCATTTCTAAATCTTCTGTTCTGTAAAAGGAGGGTTGCCTCATTGTCAATCGTACCACATCATTTTTTTTTAACTTCGTTCCAAGTTGTGTTTGGCCAAAGCCAAGAGGGTAAATAACTTGAAAAATATTCATCTAGGTTGGACAAATATACTTTCTACTAGGCCCAACAAACATTTGCTCCAGTATTTTATTATTTTTCAACATCTCTGCTGTTTCTTTGACAAGATATCCTTTTATTCATGTTTGATAATTTATAGGTTTATCCAAAATTTAACAATTTTTTTATTCCACTGTCAGAAATGCAGCCAGTTTCAGTAATACAGGGTCTAAATGTACTATATCTTTTCATTTTGGTGTAATGATTAGATAAAAGTATGAAATTAAACACACTTAAACGAATGTGCATGGCCATTTATGTTTTAAATTCACCTTAGGACTTTAAAACATAATATGGTTAAAAAGTTTAAAATTAGACGAAATATAAAAGATATGTTTACCTACCATGTGGAAGAGAAATAATAGCCACATATCCTCTCCTGTCCATAAAATCTGTTGTTTTTACACTGGAAACAAGCAATAATGTGTCAATCTGATTAAAACAGGAAAACTGTGTGAAGTCCCACGACAACAAATCACGGAAATTTTTAGTGTGTTTGATAGTTGTTGGATCACTGACATTCCAAACCTATAAAGAAGCAAAAATAAAAAAGCTCAACATAAATACCCTTTTCCTGTACAATTTACTCTGCATGTACAAAATGTGTAGAACATTGTAGAAAAAGGCCATGAAATAGATTTCTATGCACTCCAAGGTTGTTATATAACTGCATTAACAAAATTATCCTTACAAATATTATGGATATTTGGATCTAATAAAATAATATTAAAATAAATCTTTCAATAGATCGTCCAGAAGTTATGAAATTTTTAACAATTGATAAAAAGTGGTTTATACAGATTTCTGGTGTCTTAACTTTAATAGTAATATTCACTGCTGCAGCACAAACACAGTGAAACAGGGTTTTGACAAATCTTGAGGTACATTGTAGTGATTGTACTGTATAAACACCTTAATTGTAAGTATTCATTTAATGACTCCTTTAACTTAACTTTTTTTTTTATCTCTTTGCAAATTGCTTTTTCAAAATACCAAAGTGTTACCATTTCTTTTTTCAAACATGATTATACTGATATTCTTTCAGTGGTACCTTTATATGCATATTTCATTAACAGGAAAACAATAGAAAATATACTGTAAATTCAGATATTATTGCGAAAAATGTGACAGGCTTTGCTCATGTTGAAGGCTGTGCTTTGACCTATTGTTGTTAATTTTTGTGTCATTTGGTCTGTTGTGGAGAATTGTCTCATTGGCAATCATACCACATCTTCTTTTTTATATTAATGTTATAATCACAATAATTTAAACTCACATTTTAAATGATTTTGAATTATTTTATATGAATTAAATAGGATTTTTACAATATCGCAGAAATTAAAATCACATTTAAGTACAAACTGACAAAATGGCAATAATAAATACACGCAATAATTTCTGAATTTACAGTAATGGAAACAGAGAATGTGTCAAAGAAATAACAATCTGAACTAAAACAGAAAACAGCCTAAAGCCATCAATATGTCTTCAATCAATGTAGCAAAAAATCTAGCACTCTGATGAGAATACTAACTTTGATAGTAGCATCTTTTGATGTGGTACAGAATAACTTGCCGTCATGAGAAAAGCTGACATGAAGTACTTCGTCATCATGGTCTGTCAACGTCTCACTCAGATGGATGGGTGTGTGAAAATCCAAACGTTTGTATTCACTCCTCCAGCTTTCTTTTGAGGGGGGCAACTTTTGATTTTTAACTCCCCATTTAACATCTAACAGATATTTCCATAAACTTTCATCATTGGTAACTCTGTTCCAATCCTATATCAAGTAGAAAATGTTTTAATGACACAATATGGTATGAAGGATATTAAATATAACATGATTGAAAGACAGGCAAATGCATGCTAAATTTATATTGCACGCAAAAACCATTGATCAAAAGTTATCTGTAATACAATGTAATTGTCTCTGCATCAAGAACAATAAAGGTTATAAACAAAGGATATTGATAATATTTGAAGTAAGTAGTACAATAGTTTGAACACCATGCACTCTTGATTTACATCCTGTAAAATTTTTTTTTTCTTCATATTTTAAAAACCTATCTACAATGTATGATAGAAAATCTTATGGTGACCTTTGGTAGATAGTTGTCTAATTGGCAATCATACCTCATCTCCTTTTTTTTATGTCTTTTTTGTGAAATTATGTTAATGTTTTGTTGAGTTATACCAAAAAAAATGTCTTAATAATGTATAAGACAACCCATAATTTTATTTTGGTTATTTCATATCTTTTCATGTAAAACATGTTCAAATGTTAACAAATTATGAATGTTTTCTACAATGTACATGTATGACAACTTCATAACTTTATTTGGATAATCATTTTTTACAATCATTTGTCATCAAAGCTGGTGTTCATATTTCAACACTAGTTAGTCAAAATATAAACTGACAAGAAAAAGTAAAATATGTGACAGCTGAGTCAATATTGGTTTCTTCTCATACATCCATGTTAATGTATATCATTGTTTCACACATGCACTGTATATTATATTGTTGAAATGTATATACTTATTGTCTCTATAACTATGTCATTAGTTGATGAGAATAAAATTGGTACATACAATGCTCTTACTTATCATGAACCAATGGTCATATTTTACCTTGCAGGTTTGTGATGAGGCTGTCAAATGTTTTGCTTCTAAGAATGAGAATATATGAAGCAGAATAGAATCAGGACATTGTTGCCAAATACTTGGACAGGAATCCTCATCCTCTTCAATTTCTGTAGGACTTCTGTAAAAACAAAAATAATAAATATTTCCTTTAGTATGAAATACTGGCCTAGGATATGTCACTGTCTCTTCAATTAAGTAGGTTTTAAAAATAATGACATATTATCATGATTACGTGATATACAATTATTTTAAAAAAAAAGAGATGTAAACAAAACTGAATCATAAGTTCATATTTATTAATTTCATATTTTATCATACATGATCATATTTCAGGTGCAACAGCTGTAGAAGTAGCAAATGATAAATCTGGAGTTCTGAATGGATATATAATTATCAGATGCATCTTGTTTTAGACATAAGGAATTTTATCTTATTACTTAAATTGTGTATAATACTCAAACTTTAATTTTCGATATTTTAAAACTTTTGTTTCTGTTTCAAATTTTATTAGAAAATAACTTTCACACTCAAGTTTTAGTAACAAATATTTTTTTTCAAATTCAGTATAATTTTATTCTTTTAATGTGCTTTACAATTAATTTCAAGTTTTTCTAACTAATAAACATTAAATACAAATTAAAAAACATTATTCACCATTCTCTACACTGAATTCACACAGGAACATATTGACTGTTCCCAGATTAAGGTTCATCATAACAAATGGACAAATATGGCCGTATTTTCACCCCAAATACTACTCTGTGTACAGACTTGCCTGTGCTGTTTGGAAAGTTTTAATGCCTAGCATCCACTAAATATATAAAAGTTAAATTCATTTTGTGTTTAAGAAAGATAAAATCTTTTTTAGTTTTTGATGGGCATTTTTTTTCCTTTCTGCAGAAGGTGTAAAAATAAACAAACACCTGAATTACTTTGATACTGTCCACTCACTGACTCAGATAAACTCTTTAACTCACCTATAGTTGTGAAGATAACTCTTGTCCATGTCAATTAAGGACAATTAAAACAATACAAACCGGTTTTTTTACCTGAGGGAGCATCTCATAGTTGTACCACAACTTAGTTAATTTTCACACCTTTTGCATGAAGGAAAAAAAATGCCCATCAAAATCCAAAAGAGATTTTATCTTTCTGAAACACAAAATGCATGTAACTTTATTATATCTAGTGGATGCCAGGCATTAAAACTTTTCCAACTTCACAGGTAAGTCTGTACTCAGAGTAATTTTTGGCATGTAAATGCAGCCATATGTGTCCGTTTGTTATGATGAACCTTAACAAAATCAGGAAATAACTGATAATTTTTGTGTATCTTTTTTGTTTCATTCCCGATTATATGACAGTTTATTATAAAATCTGATACAGGTACATGTATGCGTAGCCTACAAAGTCAAAAGCCACTTTTCCCCGCATGCTAGTCCAAATAATTATGACGTCTTGAAAGGCTATTACAATTTTTTTCTTTGACGCCTTACATCAACGTCATAACGCCAAACTCATATATTCAGTTGGACTTTGATAGGGAATTTACTACTTTATAAAAACGTTTAGCTGATTTCTCCTCAAGATGCTTCATTTAAGGTGTATAAAATATATTTTTGAACCAAACTCGGTACATTTTGACCAACCTGAATTTCCGGATAATGTAAAACAATGGTTCCGGAAATTCGGGTTTTACCGAGTTTGGTGTAAAAATGATTTTATAATCTCCTAAAAAGAAATCCGACAAACGTTTTAAAAAATGCAGTCGACATGTTCCCGCCTCGGATGGAATTTTTACTTAAATTATTATTTCTGTAGGGATTAATTGGAAATATTTTCGTAAAACAAGCACATAAAAGGTAAGAATTTTTATATATGCATTTTGTTTTAGCCTTCTTTGAAAATTTGATGGCTAAATTGGGTCTCAAAATTGAGAGCAAAATACGCTCTCAAAGTCCAACCGAAAATGGCGGCTTCAGCATTATGACGTCGATGTAAGGTGTCAAAGAAAAAAATTATAATAGCCTTTCAAGACGTCATAATTATTTGGACTACCCGCATGCAGGAACGTGCTGACATGGTACACTACCTAAATCAATTAAGACACAATTCAACAATGATTTAGTTTCAACAGGTGTTCACTTATTCGCAATGTGAATGATCGTATATTTTGGTGTGTGTACATGTTCCTTAAATAAAGGGGCACTAGCTGTCAAATTATACACCTTATCGCTAATCCCGGCTGACCCGGCCGCTTGAACTTTTGACGTCAACAACAATCACTTTTCCATTGTGGCGTCAGATATTTTGTTTTATGACGTCAAAATTTTACGGGAACCTGTGTGATTTCCAGCAATGGCGGACAAATAGCGATAAGGTGTATTGATGTCAACTGTCTCTGCTTGTGCCAACTTGTGTATTATGTTGTATAATTTTATACGGATTTTGTCCTCCTTCACAGGTAACACCTGCCTCATATTAAGCTGTGGTAAACATATTCATTGACAGTATGAATAAGTTCAAAGTACCTTCTATCTTCAACACAGTGAAGAGGCATAATTTGATGTCAAAAATTCTCAGACAGCTCTCCCATAGTTGACAAACATGAAATCCTTAAAATGTTTGAGAACATGTTGATTTTTCATTATGAACTTAAAATGGTCTGGGTCATTGAAACGCTTAAAGTCAAAAACGGTGTCAGGGAAACTTTTTACATTTAAAAAACTCTATTTACAAAATCAATAAATCTGTTTATTTGTGTGGGAAAATTGATAATTTTCATTCACTAAACTTTTTAACTTGTTTATCCTCTATACTTTTCATTCATTTGCCTTTTTAGCTTGATTATCCCTTTGATTACAAATGTAAGATTTTTTAGATGTCTGTGCCATCACCGCTTTAATCAGTAAATTACTTCCCCTGCATTTGACAGAAAGTGGGATGACAGAGCTAACAGACAGATTTAATTATGTTTACAGTTGTGATCTTGATGTCAACGTTCAAATCAAAATGTATAATATAACTCATACTTTATTTTAACAAAAAATCACACAATTATTAAGGAAATCTTATATTTCAAGGGTTTCTCTGAAGTGAAGGTTTGTTTGGGTTGTTTTGGTTAACATTCATTATACAGAATACATGGGGTGCAGGAACTACATTCAGTATTTTATATGACTGCAAAAAATTCTGCAGTCTTAACATGTTACTATGAGGCAGGCATAACCTATGAATGGGGACGAAGTCTGTATGTAATATGAGGCAGGCATAACCTGTGAAATGGGGACGAAGTCTGTATGTATTATTTTTTTTTTTTACCTCTAACATGTTAATAAAGGAAACGGAAATACCGTAACGTTCCCGATTTCGGTTCTGTGGTTAGGGATTTAGCTGTGACGTTGTTTAAGTTATGACGTCATAATGTAAACAAAAGAAACGCTTCCATCAGGTAACGTTTTTTTCAAATCAAACAATTATTAAAAATGAAATTGTATTGAGTTCCAATCTTATATTTTACTAGACTGATACATATAATTTTCTTTTCAAAGTCTCATGCAAACAAGACAGATTTCTGCGCAAATGCGAGGAAAACCGGAACAGGAACTAGATCTGAAAAAAAAAGTTAACGATTTTGAGTTCATTAGTAGAATGAAAAATTCGGGAAATTTTCCCGATTTTTTTTTTTTTTTTTTTTTTTTTATTGATTTTTCTACTGTAATTGGGGACTTCGTCCCCATGTTATTTTTTTAATTCAATCACGTTGATAAAAGAAACCGAAATACCGTACGTAACGTTCCCGATTTTGATTCTGTTGTTAGGGCGTTCTTTAAGTTATGACGTCATATTCGATGTAAACAAAAGAAACGCTTTCATCAGGTAATGTTTTTTCAAATCAAACAATTATTAAAATTGAATTTGTATTGAGATCCAATCATATATTTTACTAGACTGATAAATATAAATTTTTTCAAAGTCTCATGCAAACAAGACAGATATCTGCGTAAAAGAGGGGAAAACCGGAACAGGAAGTAGATCTGAAAAAAAAAGTTAACGATTTTGAGTTCATTAGTAGAATGAAAAATTCGGGAAATTTTCCCGATTTTTTTTTTTTTTTTTTTTATTGATTTTTCTACCGTAATTGGGGACTTCGTCCCCATATCATGTCGTCATCATCAGCGCCAGCGTCATCTGACATTTGGTTTCTGGACAATAACATAGTCATATATATAAGACATTTTGAAAGTAAAAAGAAATCTATGGAATTTAAACACAAGGTTTATAACCACAAAAGGAAGATTAGGATTGTTTTTGAGGTTATGGTCCAAACAGTTGAGAAATGAGGGGCCAAAAAAGGGCCCTTATAAGCATTTTTCTTAAGTATCCAGACTATACACCTTATTGCTATTTGTTCGCCATTACTGGACTTCACACAGGTTCCTATAAAATTTTGACGTCATAATACAAAATATGGGATGCCGCTATGGAATAGTGATTGTTGTATGATATCAATAGTTCAAGTGGGACAGATTCTAGGGTCAGCCTGGACAGATTTCCAAATAGCGATAAGTTGTATAACTTGTCATGCTTGTGGAACAGTGTATGGATCTCTCTGGAATTATACAAGTTTCCATATCACAAAGGGATGGTTAGGATTGTCTGTTGGGGGTTATGGCTCACACTGTTTAGAAATTAGGGAAGAATGTTATGATTTGCGGCCCCTGACTAAGGTAACGGGTCTGTGAGTAGCTCTGCAAAAAATAGACTTTTAGTATCAATTCTCGGTGAATATCGAATGCAGATTATTTAAAATCGTAAAGAATACAAGTAATGATAAACATTCACTTTTAAAATTGCATTTGCAATTTAAAACTACCAAGATATTTCAGTGAACATGACCAAATCAAACACGCAAGAAGAATCCAATATGGGGTCGTATGCCGAAGCATTTAAAAGAGGTCCTAAATCAGAAACAACTGACTCTCTGTCCTCTGTTAAACCAGTGTTTGTGGAAGAATCAGACGTCTTTAGTCATATCCCCAAAGAAGCCACTAGAGGCTTATTTTTAACCATATCTGAAATGTACAAGGCTGTAGGTGCAGTCGTGCCAGACAGATCAGTTATGGGCCTTCAGAGAATTAAAGGTCTGTGGAGGATATATCTCGACACATTAAAAGGAAAAGAATTTCTCCTTTCAGAAGGTCTTGAAATTCGAGGCAAATCTATCTCTATATACTCTATCAATCCTAGAGTTCGCATACAAGAAAATTCAACAGATGTGAAAATTCGCATTAAAGATGTACCACTCTCGGCTGACGATGGACAGATTTTGAGAGCCTTAGAGGGGTACAATTGTGTAATTTTGAAGCACTTAAGAGAAAGGTTACGTTACAATGATATGATAACAAACTGTAAAACTGGTGACAGAATAGTTTATTCATGTGAAGGTCCATTAATCTCTGCTATTCCAAAGTCTATTCCAATTGGGAAATATAGAGCAACGGTTATATACAGAGGTCAACAAAATGACAACATTAAATGCAACAAGTGCATGGAGCTCGGACACACAACCAAAAATTGTGAAAATGATTGGAAGTGTAGAATCTGTGGTGAATCAGGCCACAGGCAAAATGAATGCACCAGTGAAATGCCTTCTGAGCAAGAGCAAAAAGGTGCAACGAGCGCACATCATGAAAATCATTATGACCCTAGTGACGTGAACACACAACAACCAACAAACAACAATGAAAACATTGATGATATGCAACCAACTGAACATGAAGCTCATGCAGAAAATGATTCTGCCTCAGATACAAACACTCACGATGATTTTATAAGATCACAATCAACCTTCTCTGATGACCAGATCTCTAGTCCTATATGTGATCAACAAAATCAACCTCCGTCAGCAAGACCGAAAATAAAACCAGGTAGAAGGGAAACGAACAAACCCTCACATACATCCAGTGAGGCTACCAGCAGAAATTCCCGTGGTCAATCACAAATCACCAGTTTTATTAACGGTCCAAACCAGTCTACACGTAGAAACCAACATCAAGATACCCCGGTCAAAACTTCAAACAGAAGTGGTTTAGAGAAGTCTCCAGTGACGCCCACAGAGAAACTACATGATGGTGCCAGTAACAACAAAAGTAAAAAATCGAAAACAACAAAAACCTAGAGTTATCATTATATTGAACATTGAAATTAACACTTAATCTATTTCAATTTAGTTGATATATGTAATTTTTATCATATAAAAAAAAAATATAAAAAAATGTCACTGTATATAACACTTTTCACTTTCTCTTTTCTCATTATTGGTATATATTTAGAATGTAGTCCGCTGTATTCTAATTTTCTGATTTTGGCAAGTGATACCTACCACAGATTAAAAAGTAAAGAAACTGTAAAATACAAAATATTTAATTGGTATCAAACTACTTATTTTTTACAATCATTATTATCAAACACACTGTTAAATGTTTCCAGTAATGCTACATTGGAAAAAATCCAATTTTTATTAATCTGTTCATGTTTCTTCATTCAAATTCAGTCAGAGAGGTCTTCTTATCCTACAAATAAAAATAAATATTTTTTACCATGTATGTATATAAAAATTGTTCTTTTTTTTAAAATTGATTTGCATATGTATTTCAATATGAAACACATAAATAATTGCACTCGTATTTGTTTAACAAACATTGAGTGTGCTAAAATTAAGAGGCACATGTCAATGTCTGTTTTTGAAGTCACATGGATGACCCAAATAATGACCCATGGGGTAAACGTAAAAGAAAACAATAGATTGTATTTATTTACGAATGTAACTTGTTGTATGTTTTTAATAGAAACAAATTGTGTTAATACTTTACTTGTGAATACATGTAAAAACATTCAAATGAAATACGCTTTTCTTCCTTTTTGCAAAAGGATTGTAAAGACAAATACAGGTAAAAATTTTACCCTATTTATAAACATTATTTACAAAGATAACAATCATGACAATCATAACATTGTCAAAAGTAAAAATTGTATAAACTTTAAAATAAACAATTTAAGTTTCAAATGTAGAAGAAAAAACAGTAGCTTATGCTTATTCATAAGACAAATCGTAGATAAACGTCCTAGAACAGACAAAAGTGATAAAAATAAAACAACTGAAAAGATGTCTATTTATAGTCTCGTGCTCTGTGAAAGTCAACTTCAGAGTGACCCAATTGTATCACTAAACGGGAATTTACCTATGTTAATTTTTAAAATACACATAACACCGTAAGAGACTACAAATAAAATTAACTACTCACCAACCATGGTATTTAACAAACATCTTCATATCTGTACAGTTAATTGTAAAGGTCTGCAACAATCTGATAAAAGAAAAAGATTAATTGAATGGTCTAAATCCCAAAAATGTGACATTCTTCTAATGCAAGAAACACACTTTACAGATAATTTAATAAATAATTTAAATACTGAATTTGAAGGTAAACTTTTACTGAGTAATGGTTCTAGCAATTCAAGAGGTATTGCCATATGGCTGAATAAAAATTTAAACTTTAAAATAATTGATGACTTTAAAGATAATGAAGGAAGACTTTTACTTGTTAATATTGAAATAAATGATACTATAATAACAATAGTTAATATTTATGCACCAAACAATCCAAAAAGCAGAAATACTTTTTTCAAAACTGTCCATACATTAATAGAAGAAAAAAGTTTAGGTCAACTTATTCTAGGAGGAGATCATAATGAAATTTTATCACAAATTGATTCAAAAAGTAAAACTAAACAACAAAAAAATAGGAAAAAAGTTCACAATTTAAATAAACTTATAAAGTCATTAAAACTCAATGATGTGTGGAGAACAAAAAATCCAAATAAAGTTCAATTTACATGGAGCAGAAAAGATAGGTCAGAGTCAACAAGAATAGATTATTTTTTAATAACTCCAGAAGTATTCAAAAACTGTGTTTCATGTGACATTAGACCAATAGTATTACAATACACAGACCACAACTGTGTTTCTTTAAAAATAAATCTTAACAGAGGCCAAAAAGGAAAAGGATACTGGAAATTAAACAGCAGTGTACTTCAAAATGAAGACTTTACTGAAATAATTAGGAAATTAATTAAAAAATTTAAAAACAAAGCTAAAACAAGAACAGATCTTGACATGCTGTGGGACAATTTCAAAATAAAAGTTAGAGACCAGACAATAAGCTATTGCAAAACAAAAGCTAAGAATAAAAAAAACCTAATTAGCAAATTGGAAAAAAATTTAACAGAATTAAATGATATTATTGATACATGTAACAATAAAAACAATAATAATATATTAAAAGAAATAGATAGTATAGAAAATGAAATAGGAAAACTCTATAATGAAAAAATAAAAGGGAATCAAATAAGAGCAAGGGTAAAATGGGTTGAAGAAGGAGAACAAAATTCCGCATATTTTCTAGGGATGGAAAAATCAAGACAGAGTAGAAAAACAATAACCCAATTATATGATGATAAAGGTCAAATTACAAGAGATCAAGACAAAATATTACAATTAGAAGCAAATTATTATAAAAATTTATATTCTACAAAAAACCCTGAAATAGAAGCAACTAAAAAGTATTTAGATTCTCTCAAGGAATATAAAAAATTAAATGATTGTGAAAGTAATTCTTGCGAAGGGGAAATAACTGTTGATGAATGTACTGATGCAATTTTTAAAATGAAACTTAATAAAGCGCCTGGGCTTGACGGACTTAATGTGGAATTTTATAGAACATTCTGGGATGAACTTAAATCTTTTATAGTCTCCACTTTCAATTACTGCTACGAAAAAAGAGAACTATCTAACACTCAGAAAGTTGGCTTAATATCTCTAATTTATAAAAAGAATGACCCCTTTTCACTTGACAATTATAGACCTATTACTCTTTTAAACTATGATGCTAAATTACTTGCTTATGCCTTAGCACAAAGATTAAAACCCCTGCTACCAAAGATAATAAATACTGATCAAAAAGGATATGTCAAAAATAGATATATTGGTTTCAACATTAGACAAATACAAGATGTCATAGACTATTCTGAAACTTTCAAAATTGACTAGAACACACCCGCGAAATCGCGGGGAAATAGAGCGTATGTAAACTGTAAAAAAAAATAAACTGACTGGAGAATTTCAGGAGCGATATCAAAAGTCAAAGGTACTTAGGGACTGGGCACATTTTTTGCCCTCCCCCTATTTTCCAAATACCGATTTTTATACCTTCTGTTTTTCTGTACTCTATGAACATGCATATATACTTTAATTACTATACAGAGAATCTCAGGAGAGGTGTCAAAAGTCAAAGGTACTTAGGGACTGGGCCCATTTATTGCCCTCCCCCTATTTTCCAAATACCGATTTTTATACCTTCTGTTTTTCTGTACTCTATGAACATGCATATATACTTTAATTAAATTACTATACAGAGAATTTCAGGAAGGGTATCAAAGTCAAAGGTACTTACATATATATATACATATATATATATATATATATATATATATATATATATATATATATACATCAGTGAACGCCATGAATAATAAAAATGTTGTTGATTATATGGGGAATCACTGGAGCATGAGAGGAACGCCCCCCCCCCCCCCCCCCCCCCGTTTAGGTAAGTCAGTCCCCCCCTCCTAATGAAAAGTTCTGGATCCGCCACTGTAAACTAATTGATAGTAAATAGCCAATATTATTCATTTTCGTTTTCCTCCCAAAATAACCAAAAATGAAACACGTTAAGCAAGTATGATGAATGCTAACTCAAAATGATAGCAGATAGCAAATTTATATACTTTATTCATAGTCTTTGTATGTTCAAGGTACAGAAAGGGAATTTATAGTAAATTATAACAAATACAGTTATTCATAGTAAATGTATACATGTAAGTATGTACAGAAATATATCCGCAGTGACCGCCGTTGATTATAAACCATAGGCGGATCCCAGGGGGGGGTGGGGGGGGGGGTTAGCTGGAGGCCCTGCCCCCATTTCGTTGAAAAAAATTTGTTGATTATATATATGGGGAATCACTGAAGCATGAGAGGAACGCCCCCCCCCCCCTTTTAGGTCAGTCAGTGCCCCCTCCCTTATGAAAAGTTCTGGATCCACTGTAAACTAATTGATAGTAAATAGCAAATATTATTCATTTTCGTTTTCCTCCCAAAATAACCCAAACTGAAACACGTTAAGCAAGGATGATACATGCTAGAACTCAAAATGACAGCAGAAATAAAATTTATATACTTTATTCATAGTCTTTGTATGTTCAAAGTACAGAAAAAACACAAACCGGAAGTCTAATCTGACTTAAAGTTTTGTCCAATGACGGGAAAATATCCGGACGCATTCTTTTTCGTTTTTATCCCAGAATAACCCCAACTGAATGATCATAAGAATGGATGACAAATGCGACTATATATGTTACCTATAGGACACAGAGGCATGATGATTAATTTATTGTGGAAGGAGGAGAAGCGACACCCAAAATGAGGTCTTCTCGTTTAATAGTATAGATGGGGCAATTTTATTTCTGGATTTTACAAAAGCATTCGACTCATTAGAATGGGACTTCATGTTTGAGACTTTAAAAAAATTTGGATTTAAAGATAATTTTATTAGGTGGGTTCAGACAATGTACTCTGATATTAAAGGATGCATTATTAATAATGGATGGGTTTCCTCCCGCTTTAGGGCATCTCGCGGGATCCGACAAGGATGTCCGTTATCATCGTTACTATTTGTTCTAGCTGTAGAAGTTATGGCGATAAAGATAAGGGAAAATAAAAACTTAAAAGGCATAGAAATAAAATTAGATGGTAAGAGTAACACACTGAAAATCTGCCAATTAGCTGACGACACTACTCTATTTCTTCAATCAAAAAAAGATGTATCTCTAGCAATTAATCTAATAGAAACATTTGGTACTCTCTCCGGTTTGAAATTAAATAAAACAAAAACTGAAGGAATATGGCTTGGTCAATTAAAACACAGTCGGGAAAAATTTGAAAATATAAATTGGTGTACTGCACCAATCAAAAGCCTCGGAATTTACTTTGGTTACAATAAACAAGAATGTCAAAAACTTAACTTTGAAAAACAACTGTTAAAAAGTAAAAAAATAATATCTGATTGGAATAAAAGAAACCTTACTATCATAGGAAAAATAGTTGTCATCAAATCTTTAGTTTTACCAAACCTAACATATGTTGCATCAAACACTATTATTCCTAAGGAAATGTTGCAAGACTTTAAAACTTTAATATACAATTTTATTTGGAAAGGCAAAAGAGATAGAATAAAAAGATCAACACTTTCAAACGATTTTTTAGAAGGTGGACTTAAAATGACAGACATTGATGCTTATATAAAATCATTACATATCAACTGGATTCTTAAATTAAGTGAAAATAAAAATGACAACTGGACAATAATTCCCAAATTTTACTTCAACAAATTAGGAAAAAATCTTCTTGTATTTAAAATGAATTTAAAGAATATAAACGACATTGATAAAAGTAAGTTACAGTATTTACCGGAATTCTATAAACAACTACTTAAAGATTGGATAAGTGTAAAGGGAGGTAATACAAAATATCCTAAAAATTTTCTTGAAATTAGAAAACAAGTTTTGTGGGGAAATGATAATATCCGGTTTAATGGAAAATGTTTAAACTTTGATGATTGGATAAAAAGTGACATTATCAATATAAATGATGTAATTGATGAACAGGGCAATATCACTGAAACAACCATTTTAAAGAAACTAAAATACAAGCAAAATTGGATAAGGCAAATATATATGTTAAAAAAAGCAATACCAATTGATTGGAAAACAGATCTTTGCACTGAAGATTCATTCAAAACTAAAGTTAAATTTATAAACGACTTAAAAATTATGCACGGGACAATTACTCCCTTGATGAGTACAAAAGAACTCTATAAAATATTCACACTGGAAAATAGTTGTGATAAACCAAATGGTTTTCTTATGTGGGAAAAAATATTTGAGAAAAACTTGAATTCTAAATTGAAAAATACTTTTGCTTTCATTTTTCAATATCTAACTGATAATAGATTGAAAATATTTAGATGGAAACTTATTCACTACATACTGCCAAGTAATGAACTCTTAAAAAAGTGGAAAATAACTGAAGACAACTTATGTAAGCATTGTAAAAAAAAGGAAGACTATGAACATTTTTTTATCAATTGCTGTTATAATAATGATTTTCTAAAAATAATGATGACATTAATGAAATCCCTAGGTATTGAAAAAGATATTATAAACCTTGAAAATTTGGTAACAGGGTACAAAATTGAAGATTTAGCATACTTTGATATCAATTACATATTGACTATAATATCCTTCTCAATATACAAATCACATTTTGTGTCAGAAAAGAAGACAAAAAAAATAAACATTTTAAAAATTTTCCAGAAAGAAATTTCAGAAACTATTGAAATAAACAACTTTAATAACAAAAAAACTAATCAGATAATTCTAAAAACAAATAGATTCATTGCAAAGATTCAATTGAATCAGGACTAATCTTTTTGCGAAAAACAAAACATTGTGTACAAAACTGATTATTGTACACAAGCCAAATATGGTAATATTTATGATCAAGTTCAACCATGCATGTTCAATGTTTGTAAGCATGTTCAGCCATGCATGAGTCACCACATGTAAATTATACAGCATTTTTTTTTTTAAATTTTAAAATGTGTATTTACATTGATTAAAAAAAGTTATAGTATAAATGTATCCGTATTAATTAATTAATGTGGAAAAATAATGTATCATTTCGGATGTCGAGTGTTTCAACTTGTTACACTTAAATTACCTATTTGTGAATTACACACATACATTTCGACAAAAAAGATCAGTAGATAACTTAAGAAAACTTAAATAGTAAACTCACCATATATAATCGTTAAATCCAGTGGATAATATTTATATAATTTAGACACACATCCAAACTATCCGATAACGCACATGCGAAAAACAACACATACTGTGCCCAATACTAATGGAAACACGGATCATACCGATAACGGAGTTGATTCCGGAAAAATAAAAACTATGAAAAAGAGAAACAAAATGTAATGTATGTGTATAATCACATTAATTTATAGAATATATTTTGTGAAAAATTTTATGTTATGAATACTAATATTATGAATAAATAATACCTTGCCAAATAGTGCTTCCCTTAACTATTTGGTAAGCTAACATGAGGGATACTAAGTTAAAGCTGTAAACTTAGTAATTTGTTACAGCAAAATTGCAATAAAGATATTGTTACGTTGAAAAAAAAAAAAAAAAAAGAAATTAGGGAAAAACAAGGGGGAAAAAAGGGTTTCGTGGGTAATAGACAATTACTTCAGACAATTTAAATTTTAAAAGCAGTGTAAGGGAGGTAATCCAAACACATGATTATGTTTTGATTACCTCTCTTTCACTGCTTTTAAATGATGTATAAAGAAATGTTGTATTTGTCTTGGGATTATTAGCTGTCAATTTGATTCAACTTTTTGAAATTGCTAATTAAGAAATATTAATTTTAGCCATGATTATGTATGTCATTTTCTATTTCAAGACTTCTATGATGTAAAAGTATTTAAATGGGTTATTATGGTTGTAAACTCCATTGGAAATTGAATTGAGATTATGACAATTTCTTACATGTCTTGAGGGAAAGAATTTTTTTTGGGGAAAAAAAGGGGGCAGGTAAAAAAAATAATTGTGGGAGGGTAAAAAAAAAATTGGGCTTGGGGGCACAATTTTTTCTTTTATTTCAGATTTCAGAAATTCCTTCGAATATTTATTGGGGGTCGGTCAATTTGCAACAGCATAGTGAATTGCATAAAAGCAAATTGACATCCTCTGAACATTGGACCACACTCAACCAAACTTGTTTTCTTGATATTAGATTGCCACTTAAATTGTCAGTTATTTGTTGGTTCCTAGCGTTAAATTTAAAGATGGTAAAGTTATTAGTTCTATAACTATTTGTAGTGGTACATTGGAAGGAGAGAGACAAAGACCAAGTTACCAAGAACTTCTGAATGATCCAATGTTAAAGTTCTCTGGTGCGTATCAGGAGGGACATTCTGACCTCTATGTGACCTGTAGAATCTACTCAGATGGGCGACCTTTATCACTGGCAGTTAGCACATCATACAAAGCTTTTAGCACCAGATGGAAGTAAGCTCTATATATGTAATTACTGACCAATATTCATGATATTTTTGTTACGATTATATATAGAAA
This sequence comes from Mytilus galloprovincialis, assembly GCF_965363235.1. Taxonomy (NCBI): domain Eukaryota; kingdom Metazoa; phylum Mollusca; class Bivalvia; order Mytilida; family Mytilidae; genus Mytilus; species Mytilus galloprovincialis. The sequence continues at coordinate 2,895,087 of NC_134841.1, forward strand.
TACAAAGTTTCATGATCAATTTGCATATATGGAAAAAGTTCATATCACTATAGAAATACAGTTTCAAATATCATGTTGATCAATGTTATACAAGTCTTTTCTCTTATTGATGTTAAATTTGTTTGATAGAATAATTAATGAAGTGAAGTTTATTTAAATAATTATTTTGATTAACACTGTAAAAAAGATAAGAAAATTATTTCACAAGTATTATAGTATAAGTATAATAATAAGGATGTGTGATATGATTCGTGATTGGTACCTTTTTTTTTCTGCATTACTATACATAATTCTTTGTTAGAAGATTCATTTTAAACTTATACATTTATTTTAGTTGGAACGAATGGATCACACTGCCATTGAAGTTTAGTGACTTACCACGGAATGCTATGATGGCTATGACAATATGGGACATCTATGGTACCAACAAAGCTATACCAGTAGGGGGAACAGCCATCAGTCTATTTGGAAAAAGAGGGTAGGATTACAATGTTTACATTAATTACATAAATGTTATATTTCAGCTAGAGTCTCCTTATAAAATTTTGTATAAATTTCTGAATTTATTCTCCAAAGCTTTATGAAGATGGCTGATATATATCTAACATCTAATTTTCACAGGTATGTAGCTAGAATAACCAGGATACAGATCAACGTTTTGATAGTTAGTAGAAAGAAAAAAGAATTTGATTAAAAAAGAAAATATCTGTTATGTCTGTAGTGATTATTTTTCCTATTTTTTCCAGAACTTTTAGAAAGGGTATGATAGATTTAAAAGTTTGGCCAAATGTAGAAGCTGATCCACAGAACCATTCTACCACACCTGGTAAAACTAAGGATACTAATGATCAAATGAGTCGCCTGGCAAAGGTAAATAACTTAACTATCCATGTTTAACCTTGTTATGGTAATATGTTCAGATGTGTTGTCCAGCTAATGAGTTGTCTAGGTAAGGTAACTATAAACTGTTTTATAAAACTATTAGGACTGTAATGATCAGATGATAGAAATATAAAGTATGATTTATCTCTCACTTAGATCAAGTATGTTTTCGTATTCTTTTTCAGTCTTAAACTGATAAAACTTCAAAAAATGCACTTGGAAATTATAAGACATGCAAAGAAATGATTTAATTCATTGTTTTGTTTATCTGCAAGATTATATTTATCTTCTCTTGGTGGTTGAAAGATATAAGAAGATGTGGTATGAGTGCCAATGAGACAACTATCCATCCAAGTCACAATTTGTAAACAGTAAACTATCATATAGGTCACACTTCTTCAACATAGAGCCTTGGCTCACACCAAACAGCAAGCTATAAATGGCCCAAAAGTGACTAGTGTAAAACCATATGCATTTAAACATGACGGTTTAATCTATACAAAAACCAAGAAATACTTTTGAGCCACATCATCAAAAAACAACCACTGAACAGGTCCTGACAATCCAGAGTCCACTAGTAATTCTAGTACATGTACAAGTTGTATATCTTTTCTAGTGAAATCAGAGATTATAACTATTAAGACTATATATATTACTAAACATAAATGATTGAAGCCAGATTTCTTTTTAATATTATAAAGCAGTTGTAGGAGGACCATCCTAAAATTTATTTGATCATGTTAAGTAAGGAAATGTAGATTTTTTTTCAATATATTTTTTTTCTTTTTTTTCCAATTAATTTATATTGGGTCTACAGTGGTTTAATGTCTTTGAATTGCATTGAATGTCACAGATGACAAGTCCTGACACATAGCCTAATGGTTATTTACTTCTTTTAAAGTTAAGTAAGAAGCACAGAGATGGACACATGGTGAAAGTTGATTGGTTAGACCGACTGACATTTCGTGAAATAGAACTGATCAACGAGAAGCAGAAACGTGACTCTAACTTTATGTATCTGATGATAGAGTTCCCATATGTCCATTACAATGATTTGCAGTATACTGTTATTTATTTTGAGAAGGTGAGGTCATTACATTTGTCTGTTTTCTCCCTATTATTCATGGATATGCTAATACAATTGATTATATTAATTGGAAAATATATTCTGTTCATGCTATTTGTTTGTAGGTATTTCCACCTTTTCCAAATGATACTTGCACCTTTTCTATTATTTGTAAAACAAGTATATAAACAAATAAGTATGACTTTTACAGCTTAATTTTATGTCTCCGATGAGGGCATTTAGTTTTATCCATGTCCGTTCATACATTCGTCCCAAAGTTGGTTTCCGTTCTCTACCTTGGTTGGTCTCAACCAAATGTTGGTGGCGTCGCTATAACCATTCTAGAGTTATGCAACCTAACAAATGGAAAAGTTGCTTTACTACTAAACCTATACACAAAGCTTATTACCACAAAATATGGATAAAGTGTGAATTTTCTACTGTCACTTTAAATGTTCAAGAGTTATGTCCCTTTACAAATGGAAAATTTGCTGAATTAATTGTTTCCGTTCTTTAACTAGGGTTTGCCTCAACCAAATGTCACCAAACTCATACACAGGGCTTATTACCACAAAATACAGATTAAATTTGTATTTTGGTGCTGTCACTCTAATTGTTTGAGTTATGTCCCTTTACAAATGGAACTTCTCTAATTTAATTTTGCCTCAACCAAATTTTATGAAACTTATACACAATACTTCATACCTCAAAACTCAGATCAAGTACAACGTTGGGTAGCGTCACTGTTACAGCTCTTCAGTTATGTACCTTTATATTTGTATATGATTTGAAAGTGGGGGCATCATTGTGTCCCATGGACACATTCCCCATTTATTTTTTTGTATGTTTCTTAACATATATATAATAAAAAGAAGGAACATATCAGCTAAAGATTGATTCACTATCATTTTGTTGGCTTGCTGTCAAACATTTACCCTCAATAAATTTCTTTAGTCAGACTAGTTTTAATCTATTAAAAGAACTTATTTTGAGAACTTCACTATACTCCATGTTTTTTATATTAATTTCAAGCTAATTAATAGAAAATATAAGTTAATTAGTAGCTGTATATTACTAAATATCTTTTTGTGTGTCAAATATTGCAGTTTTTGTACTCTGATAAGTCAAGTTTCTTTTTCCTAAATATTTTACAGGGTGGCGATGAACCTTACCAGTATCGTACTCAGGCAGAAATAGTTTGTGTTCCTGACCCAGAAATTTTGACGGTAAGGATTGGAATAATATGCATATTTTTTTTTTAACAAAAGTAGCAACAAATGTTTCAGTTTTCATATTTCTCTCTTTCAAATACCTGTTTTTGTTATACATAAAGTTCCTCTTGATTCAATAATTTTTACCTTTTGATGATTATAGCAAATTAATCATAATTAAATTGATTTTGGTATAATTCCTTTAATTCATTCTAAATACCTGTAACAAAACCAAATATTTAAATGGCCCTTGTACTGTATATGCATGTTTTTCTGTATTGAGTTGGTTGTAATGGTTGCAGGAAATCTTGTATAAAACTTGCATGTTTTCCTTTATAAAAACATCTCAATCAAAATATATGAGAAATTGAGTCCGCTGCTTTTCTACAGGTAACATAGATAGACTAAAGACCTAAACATTTTTGTGGCGCTTTGCTTGGTATTAGCCTCATACTTTTATTGAAAGTCCCCCCTATTTAAAAAACATTTGAAAGCACAGTCTCACAATGACCTTGTTACTATACCCCAAATTTGTAGATATGTGAATCTATTTAGTATTTTTCTCCTAAAAGAGAGCCTATTACAGTAGATAACTGAAGACAATTTTTCCTTTTTATACAGTTAGATTAACATGATCTGCAACATACAGATTAATTGAATTATATACTATTTTAATCAAAGGAAAACTTAGTGGAAAGCAAGCATCACAAACTAGCTAGAAGTCTTCATAGTGGTCCAACAGATAGGGACATGAAACCTGACGCTAAAACTAGGGACCAGTTAAATGTAAGTTTTAATTGTATTATACTTAACGATAAGGGCATAAAGCCAGATGCTAAAATCACTTTATGTACACTTTTTTATAGAGAGAATTTGAAGTTGTTTTCTTTAAACATTTAGTTGTTTTAATTAAAACCACAAACTGGTATACCCTGAAATATATCACAGTATGAAGGGTTATACAAGACTTAAACGGTTAATTTAAGAGAATTGAAATGACAATTTATATATCACAGATCCACATTATTATTTAAAAGAGTTTCCAAGTGTACTTTTTAGAAGAAATTCTGTATAAAGAATATTTGATTAATGAAGTTATTTATTAATTTCAGGCTATTGTTGGGTTCCCGCCCACTAAAATGTTGACATCAGAAGAGCAGGATTTGGTTTGGAAGTTTAGATTCTATCTATCTAGTCAGAAAAAGGTAATTCATTTATATACTTTGTTTATAAGTTAGAAGTTTAGATTCTATCTATCTATTCAGAAAAAGGTAATTCATTCATTTACATTTATATACTTTGAAAATGAGAGAGAAAAAGAGATTATGAATATTTATATGAAAGAATCTTTTGTCAGTGTGCTACATCTTGACAATTACTAAAATAAAAATGCTGTAAGTAACATGTTCACCACACATATTTTCTCTATTAAACTTTATCAGGTACAACTGGGAAAGGGAGGGGACAGCGATGAGGGCTTTAGCTTTAGGGTGTGATAAATGACGAAGGACTGTTTTCTCTCCCTGAAGCAAGACAGGTTACTTACATCTTCCTAAGATGAACATGTTATGTCATTTAATATTTATCTGTGCTTCTACATAGGTTTGTGAAGACATAAAAAATCTGATGAGACAAGATTTTAAAGACATCACCATTAAAAATACAGAATTTGTTTGGTTATGCTTGTAGTACACATTTACAAATTTCTGTGCCACACTAGACCTCACATCTGTTTTTTAATTTCTTCCATAAAAACTGATACTAAATAATTTTGTTGCACAAAAGTTTTAGAAAATGAGCATGTGCTGATCAAGAATGATGATTTAATCTGTAGAGTAGAGGTTAGTTCTTCATCAGATTTCCTTCAACAAGGTTGTGTCACTTACTGTAAATTCAGAAATTATTGCATTCATTTATTAATGCGATTTTGTCATTTTAGACTAAAATGGGATTTTAATTTTTGCGATTTTTGATAAAAATCCTGTTTAGTTCATATAAAAAATTTCTCAAAATGCAAGTTTAAATTATCGCATTTTTTTGCAATAATAAAAACATCGCAATAATTTCAGAATTTACAGTAATAATAATTTTTAGGATACACATTTTTTTTTCTTTTCTGGTATACTTTTTAATAATTATTTAACATTCGTAAACTACATACTGATCAGAAAATTCAATAATTAAAAGTATTATTATATTCATAGGCACTGACAAAGTTTTTGAAATGTGTGAACTGGAAGATGCCACAGGAAGCCAAACAAGCTATAGAACTAATGAGCCGCTGGAGTCCAATGGATGCTGATGATGCTTTAGAACTTTTATCTCCAGCTTTTACACATCCAACTGTGAGGAAATATGCCGTGTCTAGACTACGTCAGTCTGACGATGAGGTAAGATATACAGACATTCATACGATACTTTAGAACTTCTATCTCCAGCTTTTACACATCCAACTGTGAGGAAATATGCCGTGTCTAGACTACGTCAGTCAGACGATGAGGTAAGATATACAGACATTCCATACATTTTACAATTTAGAAATTCTTTCAATATGTCAAATAATGTGACTTGGTGACTGTCTCAACAAAAAGAACTAACATTCTGATAACTTAAACAAAGATCTATATGCAGATTTTTCAAAAGCGAAACTTGCATCTCCTATTCTTGAAAAATCTCAATAATAACTGTGTACCATAATTTCAGAATTTGCAGTATGGGAAGAAGAAAAAAATCAGTCAAGATTTGTTGCTTTTGTAGTGTCATTTTAGCTATATAGGGAATACTATCAGAGCACTATAAAACATTTTGATAAATGACAAAATATTTATAAAATGAAAGCATTTGAGATTTTTTTACTGTTATATCAGCAATAAATCACATACTTTGTATCTAAAAAATCATGTGGTCAAGATAGTATACTCTCAAGTAGTTAAATCAAGTTTGTGGTCAAGATAGTATACTCTCAAGTAGTTAAATCAAGTTTGTGGTCAAGATAGTATACTCTCAAGTAGTTAAATCAAGTTTGTGGTCAAGATAGTATACTCTCAAGTAGTTAAATCAAGTTTGTGGTCAAGATAGTATACTCTCAAGTAGTTAAATCAAGTTTGTGGTCAAGATAGTATACTCTCAAGTAGTTAAATCAAGTTTGTGGTCAAGATAGTATACTCTCAAGAAGTTAAATCAAGTTTGTGGTCAAGATAGTATACTCTCAAGAAGTTAAATCAAGTTTGTGGTCAAGATAGTATACTCTCAAGTAGTTAAATCAAGTTTGTGGTCAAGATAGTATACTCTCAAGTAGTTAAATCAAGTTTGTGGTCAAGATAGTATACTCTCAAGAAGTTAAATCAAGTTGAAACATGTTCATTAGGATGTTAGTTAAAAAAACCTTGTTTATTCTATATCTTTATCATTATGATTATGGTTTTATGATTTATCGTTTTAGGACTTATTTTTGTATCTGTTTCAACTGGTACAAGCTTTGAGATATGAGGACTTTGATAAAATTAAACATGACACTGACCAGATAACCACAAGAAGAGAGTCCATTTGTGATACATCTGATAGGGACAGGTAAGGTAGGGTGTTGTGTGTTGGGGGATACACATGACACTGACCAGATAACCACAAGAAGAGAGTCCATTTGTGATACATCTGATAGGGACAGGTAAGGTAGGGTGTTGTGTGTTGGGGGATACACATGACACTGACCAGATAACAACAAGAAGAGAGTCCATTTGTGATACATCTGATAGGGACAGGTAAGGTAGGGTGTTGTGTGTTGGGGGATACACATGACACTGACCAGATAACAACAAGAAGAGAGTCCATTTGTGATACATCTGATAGGGACAGGTAAGGTAGGGTGTTGTGTGTTGGGGGATACACATGACACTGACCAGATATCAACAAGAAGAGAGTCCATTTGTGATACATCTGATAGGGACAGGTAAGGTAGGGTGTTGTGTGTGTGTGTGTGGGAGGGGAGGGGGATACACATGACACTGACCAGATAACAACAAGAAGAGAGTCCATTTGTGATACATCTGATAGGGACAGGTAAGGTAGGGTGTTGTGTGTTGGGGGATAAACATGACACTGACCAGATAACAACAAGAAGACAGTCCATTTGTGATACATCTGATAGGGACAGGTAAGGTAGGGTGTTGTGTGTTGGGGGATACACATGACACTGACCAGATAACAACAAGAAGAGAGTCCATTTGTGATACATCTGATAGGGACAGGTAAGGTAGGATGTTGTGTGTGGGGGGGATAAACATGACACTGACCAGATAACAACAAGAAGAGAGTCCATGTGTGATACATCTGATAGGGACAGGTAAGGTAGAGTATTGTGTGTTGAGCAATAATTGAAGATTAAGGTAGACAAAATCATGCAGTGTTGCAATTGGTGGACATGATACAAAGTCTATTGGTTAGAACAAAGATTTATAAATAATGTCATAAACGGTCATGACTTATATAGTTGCTGTTCTTCCTATTTTTATATTTTGCCACTGGACATAAAGTAACCAACAATCAATCAATCTTCAAGTTATAATATATATTTTTTATGCATTTCACTCACCTGTTATAATTGAAATTTTTTTCTGTATTTCACTTAATTGTTATAATTGATATTATATTCCTTGATTTAATATTTGCATAATAAATGTCTTTTTTCCAGGACACACACTATGCTTACAAGAGCTGTGTCACATGATTCTATAATTGATGCTCTAGGAGGGGTATCATAAATGAATAGATAAATAAATGTCTTTTATTCCAGGACACACACAATGCTTACAAGAGCAGGGTCACATGATTCTATAATTGATGCTCTAGGAGGGGTATCACCTAAACAAGAAGAAAGTCCTGAGATTAAATTATCAAAAGAGGTAAATTCATATCTTTGGAAAATAATGCTTGTTGACAAGTCAATTAAGGTGGTACCTAAAACTACAGGGAGGTAACTCTGTAAATTCAGCTTAATGTTTTAATTACGTTGTGTTGTTAAGGGAATATTAAGCTTCTCAATGATCAAAATTAATGTTTGTCAAACTGCTATATAACCAGTGTAATTTTTCTGACAAAACGGTTGGTTCAAAATTTTTGAAATTTTTATATTTTTGTTAAAGTGTCAAAGTAAATACTTTGACAAAATTTAATGAGAACTAAACAAGCCAAATTAATTTGAGTGAAAGTGTTGGGTACCACCTCAAGGTCTATTTTGTTCTTTGTTTCTTATATGTGTACAGTTTTTCCACTAGATTGATTGATGATTAATCTCTATAACTTTAACAACACATCAACACAAAATTGTCTACTGGATATTAAGCAATCACCAATCAAGCTGTCTAATATGTTTAACACAGCCACATTCTGTATGTATATAAAAGAAGATGTGGTATAATGCCAATGAGACAACTTTCTTGTTCTAAGTTAGCAGCCTATAATTCAATTGTTGAAGGCCATACAGTGACCTATAATTGTTAATTTCTGATTCATTTGGTTATTGGTGGAGAGTTGTCTTACTGGCTATCATACCACATATTCTTTTTTTATAACATAATTTCAACCAATTTAAAGGTCTGGATGTTTTAAGTTGTGAAAAAGTTCTGATATCATTTGACAATGTTATATTATAATTACTAGATTTCATGCTTGAAATCTGCATCTATGTCACACATTTTCACATGTTTTCATAAAACTTTTTGTCATGTCATATCATCACATGATTTATCATTGTCAGAGGTTGGCAACTATAGATTTCAGAAGAAACTGATTGATAGCTCATTTACAAACATTAAAACCAGAAAATGAGACATTAAAATAATATGCTAGTGTTGCCAAATATTTTCTGTAGAAAAATATGCAATATTCACTTTTCCATTCTATTAAAGTTTAACTATTCTCTTTATCTTTCACAGAGTGACCTTGCATCATTCCTTATAGAAAGAGCCTGTGATAATTCCATATTAGCTAACTACTTTTACTGGTAAGTCTTCTTATAATCAGATCTAGATCGTTTCACACATATTTATAATTTATTCTCTCTAAAAGATTTATTCTATATATATCTTTATTTCTCAACAAACCAAATAACATTGGTTTAGAGATACACACAATAAATATTACATAATGTATATGTTCAGACATACAAAATTTGTATGAAAGCAAGGAGGAGGTAAATATCATATATTACGGTATACATATTAAACTTAATGATATCAAGTGCATGATTTATGATGAATTACCCAGGAGAGCCTAAATGCATATTTGCTAGTCTTATGAATTTGCACAAGTTGTAAAGATCAGAAAGATTTTTACTATTCATCAATTCATTAAATTTCAATGAATTTGGTTGATTTCTATATCTTTTTCTCAAAAAAATGTTTACAACCATCATTGAATACAGAACACATAAAAATATAAGGAAATTCATCTCAGATGTCGCCAGAATTACAAAGTATGCATTTTCTATTTTCTCTTCCAACATTTTGCCATCTACCAATCTCAATAGATCCAAGAAATCGTATATCCATGAAAATGCAAGGTTTCTTCAATCCACGAAAATTGGTACCCACGAAAATAAATGAATCCACAGTATTTCTTTTTTTCATAGATTCCCTCACCTTTAAAAAGACCACTTAGCTTCAATATTGTATCCCAAAAACTAAATCTTACATTTAAAGATCTTATGGCTGCAAATATTTTAGATGAGTTACATCTTTTGGAAGTTATTGAATTTTCTTAGCACTATGATTAGATTAGCATGGTGACATATTTCATAGAGCATTTATAATGTACCATTTGTTTGTCAGTTTTTCCATCATTATATGATAAGAGTATAGCCACCACATACATCAACCATTTTTATACCTTGGTAAACACATGTAAGTAGAATGTTTAAACTTTTCTTGAGTTAGTCTTCTTTCTACAGTTGTTGTTCCCTTTCACGAATTTTGACCTACCAAATAAAGCTATTTACCGGGAGGTGTAATAACATGAGCAGAACAATGGAGCAGGATCTGATTATCTTTTCTTGAGCTTACCCTTCCAGAGCACCTGAGATCACCCAAAATTTCGGTAGGGTTCCTGTTGCTTAGTCTTTAGTTTTCTTTGTTATGTCTTGTGTACCGTACTTTTATTTGTCTGTTGGTCTTTTTCTCTTTTTTTGCCATTGCATTGTCAGTTTATTTTAGATTTATGAGTTTGAATGTCCCTTTGGAATCTTTTGCCCTTCTAATGTGATGTTTTCCTTTATTTGGATTAACACCCCTACTCCTTTAGATGATATTCTGTTAATTGAATATTAAAACTTCATGGAGTTAATATTTTTAGCCACTGTCACAATGTCTTTTTTCCCCCAGGTATGTTTCTTTGGAATGTGGAAACTTCATTGAGTGAATATTTTAGTCAAAATGTCTTTTTTTTCCCCAGGTATGTTTCTTTGGAATGTGAAAACTTCATTGAGTGAATATTTTAATCACAATGTCTTTTCTTCCCCAGGTATGTTTCTGTTGAATGTGAAAATGACGAATCAACTGCTAAAGAACAGAGAGTTAATGAAATGTATTTATGTATCATGAAGAGATTTAGCCAGGCTTTAGTTAAGGTTAGTAATGGGTATTATAAAATGAACACACGATCTTGAACTAAACGTCATTTATTTCATGAAGTTATGCATAGAGTACATTGTTTGATTTGTCCAGTAAAATTCTCCTACAGTTTTCAGGCTAGAACCCTTGTATTACTGTGACTGTAGATTCATTGTTATTAATACTATATAATGTGGATTTTGTTTGTACCGATGAACTACAAATGTAAATGTTCAACTAATAACATTTTGGATAAGATATTTCTAATACCAAACTTTATTTGGTTAAATTGGTTGACCTATCTTGCGATGTGATAATAAGTTGCAACCCTAAAAAGTTGGGGCAATTATGGACAGAGCATTCAAGCTTGATACAGCTCTGAATTTGGATTATGAAAATACTTGACACAGCATAGGTTTCTGACACAGAATGAATGTGATCTAAGAACTGAAAAAAAAAATGAAATTAGATAATTTTAGTTATTTTTATACATATTATGCTCCAATATCCAACATTTAAATGGTAAGTTCAGCATATCAAAGAACCTTTTAGAATTTAATATTTGATGAAATCAAAAATATTTATTTTAGGCCATTTGCACCTCAGTGTAGACTAAATTGAAAACAGGACTCAAAATCAAACATTTAAATACAGGTTAAGATTTAGCATATCAAAGAACATAAAAAAGGGGGGTTTTCGGGTGAGGAAGGATCCAACCCTGGGACCCTCACCCTCCACATTGAATCAACCACAGCAATGTGTCTTGTAAATGCAACTCATATACAACAAGAAAAATTTCAATGAAATATTACACAGTCTTAAAATGCGTACTTAAAGTATCATAATCATTAATAGAAAAAAATAATTCCCAATTAAACATGTTATAGGGAAGAGAACTGAATTTGTTATGAGTTCAAACAGAGTTCTAGTTATTTTATGTAATGAAAAGCACACTATAGATATATAAATAGACATGATATCTCAAGTTTTTGGGATACGATTGCTTTCAAGCAATCTGTAGACTTATACCGGTGGCTCAGAGCAATTTCCCTCGCGTCAATCGTTTTATTCTAAACATTAAGGAACATCTCAGATTCTTATGATTGTCTTGCTTTAAAAGGTAAAAACAAACAAAGGGATTGAACTTAATCAACTTTCCTATAATGTTCTTTTCATAATCTTCATGTTTGATAATTCCCTTGACTTCGATGTGTGTTTTTAACAACACGGAAAATCAGAATTAAGCAGTATTTATATTTAGTGTAGTTATAAATTTAGAAACACGTCAGAGGGAATTCCCAGTTTTGATAAAATGCGAGAGTTCTCTGAATACCGATAAATCTATTTTTGTCATATAAGAACTGAAGTGGAGTTTTTCTTATATGTTACCGTTATGAAACTGATATTTGAGATTGTACTTCCATAAAGAAATTGAGAACCATCTAGGTCGTTTAATAAGCATTTAATATATCTTGCCCCAGGGTTTGATTTGGAAATTATGCGCATGCGTATAGTTTTCTTGACTTTAAGGGGTTTTAGATTGAATGGTTGCTCTGGATTCCCCACTCAATTAATTAATTTATAACTCATGGGATCTTTTCTATGTATGTCTGCTATTGAGGGTTATTGTTGTTGCATAATTTTAAATCATATGCATCATTTAGATTAAAAAAATATATTCCACATCGTAGAACACCCCTTCAGGCGAAATGGAGTCTTCCATATTATCGTTTCGAGTTGTCTCCCTTCCGGCAGTAACTTCCGTGAATTCTGAATATAAACAAGACGTCGAGTATTAGCTCGTTCTGTCAATAAACGTCGTATTATATAAAAAAACGAATGCAATTTAAACCGATAAATGTGTACGGAAAGGAGCCATGATGACTGACCCAAAGGAAATTAAATATTTAAAGAGTTAGGAATGGGGTTCCTCCTAGAATTAACGTAGGAAAAAAGGTGATAAGATACGAATTGAAATCTACATCTACATCTATATCATACGACGATCCATCAGCACATTGATGACCATACGTCGGCGCATCGCTAACAGACACTTAATAAAATATAATAACCAATGAGTGAAATAAAATACCTTCTCTGACATCTCTCACTCTGAGTCAGTCAGTGACTGCTGTGGAAAGTAAACTTGGTATTGATAGTACAAAAATAAAACACAATAGACCTAATTACATTGTTCATACACTTTTATCCGGGTTTGGCTATTTTGTAACTATTTTACATGTCTGTTTGTCATTTGAATTAGTTTTGAAAATAATATTATCCAGCTACATGCATACATGTGTCAATGTAACAATGACAATCGTATCCCTCAGAGCAATCTGCTCTTTGATTGAAAATATTCTTTTTCATATATGAACTCATATCCAAGAAATTGTTATAAATTGCTTATACTAAATGTTTTAATCATAGGCAAGTGTATGATGAAACACAAAATAATTCATGTTATGTATTTATATTTTAGGGTGGCCAGGAATGCCGATTAAAGAGAGCTACTCTGGCGAGACAACAAATGTTTATAGAGAGATTAGTCAGCATGGTAAAGGCTGTGACTAGAGAAAGTGGGAATAGGAAGAAAAAGGTAATTGTTTTATCAGTGGAATATTTTATTTTAAAAAACAAGGCAAACCTTATAATATTGAGAATGGAAATGGGGAATGTGTCAAACAACCCCACTAAACAGCCGACAACATTTTTTTAATTTGCTTTTATAGTTTTGCCCTGAGAATTTTAGGGTTTCTAAATTCTATAGCAAAGCAAAGATTAACATGTTTGTTAAGGATACAAAATTGACCGCTTTGGTATATAATATATATACCACTCTAGAATTAATCTTTTAGTATCCTTACATTGATTTATAGTTTTCTTTGCCCACAGATTATTACCTTTTGTATGAATTTTCAGTCATAGAAATATAAGTCACAAATAAGATACTGTGGATTCATGTATTTTTTGATGGGTATAGATTTTCGAGAATTGCTAAAAACTTGCATATTCAGGGATATTTGTTTTCATGGTTTTGCCAATTTCTCTTATCAAAGCCTATTGAAAACATGTTATTCCTTGAACAATGCAATTATTAATAATAATATAACAGGGTTTCCCCTGGGTCAATTATTTTTTTCGCCACCTCTTTCGCCAAAACAATATATTTTTCGCCACTTTATTATTTTTTTCGCCAAGTAACATAAATATATTTTTCCTGTTGTGCCCTTTTGTACTAAGAAGTAATTTTTACAACAAACAAAAGCTTTTATCACATGAAATTGATCCCTCATTTCATGTGTAGTCATTACATTGAAGGGTTACTCTCATTCGAGGGGTTGTTCCCAGCCTTTTGGATAGATTTTTTCATAACGACAGTTTTCTTTTCTTGACCATCGTAAATGAAAAAGTTGAGACGTACAACTATGCTTGAAACACGTGCATGTGTCACTCAAACGACTTTATTAAAGTCAAAGGATAAATGAATTAAAGTTTAAAATCGGAGATTTTTCTTGCTTTTGAACAATTTTCGTCAAAACAACAGCTTTCTTTTCAAAACTATCTTTAAAGGGAGAGATGTCAAAAGTTTGCTTCAAACACGTGCGTCGCAAAGATGTAAATAAATTCTGTATGTGACATTTATAGCGAAGCCATTTGACCATATCATTTTGTGAAACAATTCAATCAACACCTGTATTAATTAGTCCTTTGTTGTCGATAGCTATAAAATGCAATCAGCTGATTATTGATTTTCTGTCTAAATCTTAATGAGGTCAAGGTGAATTCCGAGTATTGTCTGATCGGGTAAAGTCCGAGAAACTCGAAAAAAGTAAATAAACAAGATGGAGGAAAATAAATCGGTTTATATATTTCTTTCGCCAAATTCTTTCGCAAATGACGAATTTTTATCGCCACAATTATTATTTTTTCGCATATTGCGAAAATGGCGACCGCCAGCGGAAACCCTGATATAATAATAAATTCTTTATTTAAAGAGGGTAAATTCAGTTAGTTACAATAAACTAATCTTACCTGAGGCCCTCACATACAAATTACAATACAACCAAAAACAGATATTTACACAGTTAATTTACAGTCATGTAGTCCAATGTATTGTTATTAACATAAGATATAATGTTGTTTCAGATGTACATGTAGTCAAAAATCGAGTGAAAATAAAAAATATACAAATACATTGTAGAAAACATTTCTTATCAAGATTGTGTTAGGTACTTCTTGATACTTTGCTTAAAGGTAAAAGTGTTTTGAGCTTTACGCATTTTGTGTGGTAGTTCATTCCATAACATTGATCCAGAATAAACAAAGTATTTCTTAAATAGCTCAGCTTTTGGCTTAGGAACTATCAGATTACCTTGAATGACACCTCTTAAGGAGTAAGGATTATTATCTGATTTCAGTTTAAACTTTTGAACTAGGTACATTGGTGCTTCCATACGCATACATTTATATAGAAGTAAATATTTGTGGTATTTCATTTATTGTCAACTGTCATCCACCCAAGTTTTTTTAATAAGGGGCTGAGGGAGATAAAGATCTGCATCTAGAATTAATCTGGCTGCCCTTTTTTGGAGTTTTAAAATTCTTGTTATAAATCCCTTCATTTTTACATTCACCCCAAATAATACAGCAGTAGTCAATTACGGACAAAATATACCCATTGTATAGATATGTTTTCTTTGCATTTATATCTAAAATTTCTTTATTTTAGAAAGAAGGTATATTCGGGATGATAGCACAAACTTGATCAATTTGATTTCTCAAATTAAGTGTGCTGTCAATTTTAACACCTAATTATTTTTCACATGAAGAATTAAAATTATTGGTTCAACTCTGCCCACGAAACACACAAAAATTGGTATCAAACAAATTATAATGAATCCAAAGTATACCACTCTAAAATTAAAATTTTAATATCCAACATCAAACAGTGATGATATATGGCTTTGTTGAGAAAAAAAATAATTGCATAAATGAACAGTGATGATTGTAATTATTATATAACAGTTTTAACATTATAAATATACTGTAATTATTATACTGTGGATTGATTAATATTCGTTGGATACCAATATTCGTGGATTTCGTGGGTACAGGAGAACCACGAATTCAAATGTTCAACGAAATTAAAATTTTGTAAAGGAATGAGTGTAGACTTTGCCAAAAACCACGAAATTAAATATCCACGAATATGTAAGTTTTCCTCAAACCACGAAAATTGGTACCCACGAAAATAAATGAATCCACAGTATACAAGTTTTAACATACATACATATACTGTAATTAATATATAAGAGTTTTAACATATATACATGTACTAACATTTAAGATAGAAAGACTTCGAGCCCTACTGCAAGATCCTGAGGTAACCAAAATAAACTTTGCCAGTTTTGATGACTTGCCTCTACCCTTAGATCCCAATGTTAAAGTGAATGGTATCTGTGTTGAAAAGGCTACACTATTAAAGGTGAGAAATCTTTTAAAATCAGTGCACTTTTAATTAGAAAATAAACATATATAAATCAGAATGTGTACCACAGAGTTTGCAAAGTATACCTAGTCCTCAATGGTCATCAACTTTGCACTTTATTTGTCCTTTTTAACATGCTTGATGTGAGCGTCACTGTTAAGTCTTTTCAATACCAATTGATAAAATTGAGGAAGGAATTTTACAGTGAGTTGACTGTTAGTGTTGCTCTCCACCAATTGCAATTCATTCAAAATTTTGACCAAATAATTTTGACCAAATTGCAATTTGTTTTATAAAATCAAATTGTTCAACTGGTCAGAAATTTGAACCAACTGCTGTAGAAAACCACAGCCAAGTCATGAAAGTGCAAGGTGATAAAATAAAACATACTTACAATCCTATAAGACTTGTACTCCACTTTAATGATGTTGTGACAAAATTAGTTTATCAGTTTGTATAGTTATATTATATTCATTTCCATGCTGAAGGGGAACTGTTTATTTTGAATTGCTATTAAATTGTCCAAACTAAGCTTTCATATAGTTTTTCTTTCTAAAAGTATTCTATATTTATAAGAATCAGACATTATGTGAATTAAAACATTTCATATTCAGTAAAATATGTGTAAAATTGCAATATATGTTTGTAGGAAGTTTCCATGGGGGAGATAATGACTTTTCTTTCAAAAAGTCTTTATTCAAAAGAATAATATTTTAGGTTATCTCCCCTGAAAACTTATCAATAGCATATTGTTATTTCACACATATTTTACTGAATTTATGATGTTTTATTTAAAATGATATCTGATTCTTATAAATATAGAATACTTTTAGAAAGAAAAACTATATGAAAGCTTAGTTTGGACAATTTTATAGCAATTCAAAATAAACAGTTCCTCTTCAGCATGGAAATGACTATAATATAACTATACAAACTGATAAACTAATTTTGTCACATCATTAAAGTGGAGTTAAAGTCTTATAGGATTGTAAGTATGTTTTATTTTATCACCTTGCACTTTCACATTTTGACTGAACAATTTGTTCAATATTCTGACCAGTTGAACAATTTGGTTTGTTTAAAAAACAAATTGCAATTTGGTCAAAATTTTGAATGGGTTGCAATTGGTGGAGAGCAACACTAACAGTCAACTCACTGTAAGCTAACTTTAGATGTAAGCACTTGTCCATTTGAAAAGTTAACTGATGGTGACATCTAAATGTCTATTATTTGTCAACTTTAATTTGTTTACTTGCTGTCTGATTTACTTTTCCCTACAGACCATCATTACTCAAATTAATAGATTTCATGTTGAACAATGCTGAAAGGCTTACCATTAATGGGGCTCGTGGGTCTAAATTGAATTTTTTTCTTAATACAGGATTTCGCTATATTTTTTTATAAATGAACTTTATTTGAATCTTAATAAAAAAATTAAATTAAAAAATGGGGTCACCGTTCATTTACGCTCACAATCTGCCTTCGAAAGAAGCACACATTTTGTATAGGTACTTTTTTTCTGT
Source organism: Mytilus galloprovincialis (assembly GCF_965363235.1). Taxonomy (NCBI): domain Eukaryota; kingdom Metazoa; phylum Mollusca; class Bivalvia; order Mytilida; family Mytilidae; genus Mytilus; species Mytilus galloprovincialis. The sequence goes on from NC_134841.1 coordinate 2,912,861, forward strand.
TGAAATAATAGAGGTAATACTTATTTTAATGCCAAATTATTTTTTACTCAATTTCACGGTCCATTGAACATTAAAAATTATAGTTCGAGTGGGGCATCCATGACTTTGGACACATTCTTCTTGCTTTGAATGATTTTTGTACCATATGATAAAGTAACAATTAATAAATAGATAAATAAGATTTGTAATGAAAACAAAACAAATTTTCTGAAATTTTTATACCCTCAAGCCTCCTGAAGGGCATATGAAACAGTTCCAGGAAAGGTAATGATGTTGCTAATATACCACTAAAAATGCTTTTTTTCTCCAAAATCCTGAAACTTTGTTTAGTATTAATCATTTCAAAAGAACTGTTGTACATATGAAGAGCATATTTATTTTAAGAAGATTTTCATAATGTTTCTACAAAAATTTGCTTGTTTATATAGGAATCGCAAAAAAATTTTTGAGTTGTATAATGGTATCATGTCGTCGTCGTCGGAAGACACATTTAGTTTCCGGACAATAACTTTTGATTTAGTAAATGGAATAATTAATGGATCACTAAATTTTTTTACCAGAAAGTTCAATACCACGAAAGGGAGGTTGGGATTGATTTTGGTGATTATGGTACCAATAGTTTAGGAATTAGGGGCCAAAAAGGGGCCCAAAATAAGCATTTTTGTAGTTTTCAAATAATAACTTGTGTATTAGTGTATGAATCTCTCTGAAATTATACCACAAGTTTCCATACCATGAAGGGATGGATAGTTATGACTTTTAGGGGTTATGGCTAAAATGTTTTGGAATTAGGGGTCTCACTAATTAGCGACAACAAGCGTCAAGAAGCGACAACAAGCGTCAACAAGCGACAAGAAGCGACAACAAGAATTATTTTAGCGACAACAAGCGACAAGAAGACTATTTAGCGACAAGAAAACATTTTTTTTTATTAGATGTAAAGAAATTTGTATTTAATGGTTTTTTTTTAAATATACGAGCAGATATGTCTAATTAAAATGTTTTATTATATATATATAGATAGACCGTCGAAGAAATGAAACATTTGTGAGAAAGAAAGAGATTGTGAACATTCACATTTCAATTTTCTTTTCCTACTGTTTGATTTCAGTTCTTTGTATTTCACAATTTGTGTCAATATTTTCAGGACAATGATGCACAAATAATTCATTTTGCGAGCTTAATATATATTGCACGAACAGAGTTTTAAAAAACAAATTATAAGATAAATAATATGCTCTAAAACACAAAGAAAAGTAATCTCATAATACAATAATTAAACGTAATACTGGCTGTTATTCATAATAGATGATAAAATATTATGTAAATAATGTTTCATTTTTTTCTATCAATTTTAACTTTCTTGTCGCTAAAATTATTTTCTTTTGCATATTCTTTTAATATTTATTGCAATAATTAATTTTAATTAAAAAAAATGTTTTCTTGTCGCTAAATAGTTTCTTGTCGCTTGTTGTCGCTAAAATAATTCTTGTTGTCGCTTCTTGTCGCTTGTTGACGCTTGTTGTCGCTAAAATTCTTGTTGTCGCTATTTAGTGAGACCGGGAATTAGGGGCAAAAAAAGGGAAAAAACTAGGTTTTCCAGACAATAACTTTCGATTTAGTGAATGGATCACTTATTTTTTTTACCAGAATGTTCAATACCACAAAAGAAAGGTTGGAATTGATTTTTGGGGTTATGGTCCAAATATTTTGGAATTAGGGGCAAAAAAAGGGGAAACAAGGTTTTACTGGTCAAATTAAGACAATTTAAAAGCAGTGTAAGGGAGGTAATTAAAAAACAGTTAACATACAATGTTTGGTATGTTCAGATTTACCTCCCTTACACTACTTGTAAATAGTGTATAAAGAAAAGTCAGATTTCGGACTTATTGCCAAAAAAAAGGGGGTTGTAGTTGTTATTTTTTTGCCCCAAGTATCTCAAATTCCAAATTTTTGGAAAGTTTGAAGAAGAAATCTTTGATTGCACAATATTGCATAATAGATTTGTAAGATTTTGACATTTGTTTTGATCACAATCCAAATTCAGAGCTGTATCAAGCTTGAATGTTGTGTCCCAACTTGCCCCAACTGTACAGGGTTGCCCTCTGCAGTCGTATAATGCTGTGCCCTGCAGAGCACCTGGTTATCTGTTGAAATAAAAAAGTAAGGTTTATCTATCCAAACGATAGAAATATCCCAAAAACAGAAATTTTGAAGGTATATTTTTTATTAGGCAGTTAAGCTGCCTTATGCGAGCACCCTGGATTTGTGTTCTACCCAATAAATGCTGAAATACGTGCCATTGTTATCATCTAGCTGGTTACTATGTTATTTATAACTTATTGGACAGTTTTTTCATATTTTACATTCTGGATTAAAAAAAATATGACCAGAAAAACCTTAAATGATTGTCGATTTTCCCAAAAGTTTTGAAGTTGCACATAGGAAGTAGAGCATATTAGGAATCCTTGTGTAGTTTATTATCCCCTGAGCTTTTGGCTAAGATGTCAAAGAACAAATGTATGAAATATTTAATCGCCGAAAATCTCTAAAGACAAGTAGTTAAGATTTCCCAAATTGCAAAAGTCGTAGGAATATTGTTTGTCATCAATACGTAGTACAACGTCAGTAGTCTATTATATAATAAGTTCAACTGTTCATGCTGTTGGCGGCAATTTCAAATTAGAAGACGAAATTTTTATATCTTTTCAATTTCTAGGCAGGGGTTCAAATTAGCGGTGATCCGATGTCCGCGACCTTCCATTTTTGCACGCGGAAATTCGACTTGGTTTCTAGCTACGCCCGACGGAGTCACCTTCCACTTAAAGAAAATAAGAAATAACTTTGCAAACCTTTTCACAACAGTCTCCAAATAAACGATCTAAAAAAAACTTATTTTCATCATTATAATTCATGACAGCGATGTTTATTTTGTTCAACCGCTAGCTTTATACAGAAAATCGCAGACAAATAGTGTTTAAATTCGACTAAAATCGTATCTGATTGACAAAAACGACATTGTAAACACAATAAAATGGCTGCCGTGAAGACAAAAGTTTACAATATCGGATCCGATTCCGGAGGCGGATAAGGGTAATTCCGGGTTTGGCGGTCAACTCCAAAAAAAATCCAGACAGGTGACAAAATACATCTATGCATAGTAAATGAATATAAACACTAGAATTGAAAAGCAAAAAAGATATATGTTAAAGAAAGAAATGTTCAGCAGAAAATATTTTATACAGACACTCAAAACTAATACTTTTTGACAAATTTTAATGTCAAAATTCATTACAATGGTCACAGTATAAATTTATTTATCAGTGATAAATGATGATAATGCATGTGAAATGCTTTTAAAGTGTAAACAAATGACTGCAATTTTAAAGGGGTATTTTTTTCTCAATTTTGTAGGGTCAATTAAAGTAGCTGGAAGTTTCTTTATTTTCACAAATAATGCAACTATATTATATATATAATACCTGAATGCAGGCAAATCATATGATATATAAGTGGCGTCCTTAAGGCAACTCTACCCTCTCTTGTTTGATAACTTGGAAATGGTCGAGATCCCCACCCCTAAACCATTTTCCGGTATTCAAGTTTAGGACAATATGATAAATGAAATAAAATATAGGAGGAGTCCCTGGAGTCACCCACCCCCTCCTGTTTGAGAACTTGGAAACGGTTGAGATCCCCACCCCTTAACCATATGTTTTCATGTTTGTGACAATATTAAAAATCAAATGAAATATAGGGAGAGTCGCTGGGGGTAACCCCACCCCTCCTGTTTTAGAATTTAAAAACGGCCCAGATCTCCAACCCTATAAAATGAAATTTAGGGGAAGTCCCTAGGGTCAACCTACCCCTTCCTGTTTGAGAATTTGAAAACCGTTGAGATCCCCACCCCTAAACCATATATATTCATGTGTGGGACAAAATAACAAATCATTTACATTTAATATGGGCCAGTCAGTCAGACCTCAACTTGTACTACTAGCAGTCAACTAAAACCAATGTTAACTACCAAGTAGAACAACTGCAATCATGGCGAACTTGTATCACTGCAGACTCACCATAAAAATATACATTGATATATGCATTGCTTTTGAAACCTTGATTACATATAAATTATTTGCCTTAATATTTAACTCATTAGATTAACATAAATTTACTATAAATGAATGATTAATGTTGAAGCAACATTGCCACAGTTTTCATGATTACATTTGCCTTGGTTTTTGGTTAACTGCCTTCAGTGCTTACAGCGCTTTGATTACATATTATAATTGCTATGGGGAAAAACAGCTTGTATGCAAATGTTTGTAATAAAATCATCATTGGTTTGAACTGTATTGTATGTCCTTAAGACCCAATTACAAAATATATAAGTGTTACATATACAGAGATTGGGATTAATGTGTAATTTCTTGTACAACTATAAACAATATTTTACAGAGCGCTTTGATGCCATGTAGACTGACTTTTAAAACAAGTACAGGAAGTGAATACGTGACGATGTTTAAACATGGTGATGATTTACGTCAGGATCAACTTATACTACAGATTATAACTCTGATGGATAAGGTCAGTGATACCTAGATAGTTGAACTTTTGTAGGGATTTAAAAATAGTACCTTACTGATTTTATGTTGTTATGTGCCAGATGAACCTTGTAACAATGACTGATGTTTAAGCTTAATATTGGCTACAAGTATCTATAACTTTAGTTAATATCACAAGTATATATATATCAGGGAAAAAAATTAACGGTCACCCAGTCGCCAATGGCGACCAGAAATTGACCTGAGCGATCTTTTTACTCAGTTGTGGTAGACCAGGTGGCGATTTGAAAACAAGTACTTGACTGACTGAAATCCACCATTTACCACGACTCCCAAGTACTGGCTTCTTCACGGACAAAAATTTAAATTCAAAAAGAAAAATCTTTTTAAAATGTATAGCATCAAAGTCGCGGTCGCGATAAACAAGGATGTCAAATCAGTGGTTACCTTTGACTAAATATAGTTCATGTTAATTCAGGTCACTGATTGGTCGTCTACAGTTTACAAAAAAAAAGAAAATCAGAGAAAATATCAAGTTCATGACAACACTTTTGAAATACGTGAAATAGTCTTGAGAAAAAAGGAGGGTCATTTGTTTACAAAGTACGTAGTTTAATACGCAAAATGAATCGATCAAGATATTTAATAAATTAGATTATTATAGAAATAAAATGAAATATTTCATCTATCATCTACATGTATTCCAGAACAGAGAATTCTTTAGTTGTCTTTAAAAAAATATGTAAAAAAATCTAGTACACTGGACATGAAGATTCCCATTTTGCAAATGATTTTTTTGGGGTACGATTGCTTTCAAGCAATCTGTAGACTTAACGGTTGCTCAGAGAATTGCCCTCACGTCAATCGTTTTATTCTAAACATTAAGGAACATCTCAGATTCTTATGATTGTCTTGCTTTAAAAGGTAAAAACAAACAAAGGGATTGAACTTAAACAACTTTCCTATAATGTTCTTTTCATAATCTTCATGTTTGATAATTCTTCTCTTGACTTATATGCGTGTTTTAAACAACACGGAAAATCAGAATTAAGCAGTATTTATATTTAGTATTTTTATAAATTTAGAAACACGTCAGAGGGAATTCCCAGTTTTGATGAAATGCTAGAGTTCTCTGAATTCCAACAAGTCTATTTCTGTCATTTAAGAACTGAAGTGGAGTTTTTCTTATATGTTACCGTTATGAAACTGATATTTGAGATTGTACTTCCATAAAGAAATAGAGAACCATCTAGGTCGTTTAATAAACATTTAATATATGTTCTTGCTCCAGGGTTTGTTTTGGAAATTATGCGCATGCGTATAGTTTTCTTAACTAAAAGGGGTTTTAGATTGAATGGTTGCTCTGGATTCTCCACTCAATTAATTAATTTATAACTCATGGGATCTTATCTATGTATGTCTGTTATTGAAGGTTATTGTTGTTGCATAATTTTAAATCATATGCATCATTTAAATTAAAATAAATGTAATTCTCATCGTAGAACACCCCTTCAGGCGAAATGGAGTCTTCCGTATTATCGTTTCGAGTTGTCTCCCTTCCGGAAGTAACTTCCGTGAATTCTGAATCAAAACAACACGTCGACTATTAGCTCGTTCTGTCAATAAACGTCGTATTATATTAAAAACGATCGCATTTTAAACCGATAAATGTGTACGGAAAGGAGTCATGATCACTGACCCAAAGGAAATTAAATATTTAAAGAGTTAGGAATGGGGTTCCTCCTAGAATTAACGTAGGAGAATAGGTGATAAGATACGAAGTAAAATACCTTGTCTCAGTCTGAGGCTCAGTGACTGCTGTGGAAAGAAAACTTGGAATTGATAGTACAAAAATAAAACATAGGCCTGATAACATTGTTCATACACTTTTATCCGTGATTGGCTATTTTGTAACTATTTTAAATGTGCAGTTGAATTAGTTTTGAAAATAATATTATCCAGCTACATGTATACAAGTGTCAATGAAACAACGGCAATCGTATCCCTCAGAGCAATCTGCTCTTTGATTTTTTAATGAAATTTGATTGAAGTCAACAACAGAAATAAGAAAAAAAAACCATTTTCCCAGGCATCTAAATCACCTCCAGGTTTGCTCAGAATGCAGGATTTTGAGTCTAAAATTTCAAAATTTTCAAGGGGGGGCATGCCCCCAAACCCCCTAGGAAATGCAGCCTGCTTTGCAGGATTCAACAGTGATAGTAAAATTATGTGGGCTACTGACTTTTTGTCTGGGCTAACTGATTTTCAAGTCTAGTAGCCAAGCTGGCTACTGGCCTTTATAAGTTAATTTTGACCCCTGTATATATATTAGAATTAAAAGACGGCCATATTATACAATTTGGAAGATATTCTGCAGACTCAAAGGGCTCTACAGAAGGTGCATCAAACTGTAAATCAGAAAAAAACTTTCTTATTTTGTTAAACAAAAGCTTCATACATAAGGATAAAAATCCAGCAGACTTGAAAACATCATGAATGTAAAATAGTATATTTTGGGCAATTTTATCAAAATCATGAATCTTATAGCCTATGCTCAACAAACGACTATAAGCTATTGAACTTACATAAAGTGCCTTTTATTAATTTATCAGATAAACTTTCTTTGATATTTAAGTGACTCAATGTTATTTAACAGTAAAATGTATAGTGATTTAGAAAGGGCTTATACAGGTAACTGTAATGAGGAAACTTAATAAAAGGAAAACAAGATATATGTTTTCTCAATGGCTTTGTCATTATTATTTTAACTTTCTTACTGGTATTCTAACTCAGATACCACTTAAGATAAAAAATAAATAGTGTATACATTCCCCATTTCCATTCTCAATTTTATAGTTTATATTTATTCTCTCACAAGATCTTTCACATTTACTATAATTCCTTGCAGTAAATAATAGTTCATTGGGATGAAACTAATGAAAAATTGTTATTTAATTTTTAATCCTAGTATCAGCATTCATTAAACACTTTTATTGAGTCTTTATTATTAGTAATGACCAGTTTCCTTTGTACAGGATTATATCTTATTCCCAGAACACTTGGGAACGATGTCAGTCCCTTTGTAGTAACCTGTTTATACTTCTTTCCATCAGATGACACATGTTGTACTGATCCATCATAACATATCACATACACACTGCCATCTTGTAGTGTGGTCACATCATAGAGCTTTGATGGTAACTTCACTTTAGAAATCTTGTTATTAGAGTGACTGTAATGGTACAGGTAATGACTATCATTTGTGACAAATATACTATCACCAGAACAACACAGTCTGACAGGAGTATAGTCACCAGTATCAATGGTCTTCTCCACCTTCTCTGTCTGAGGATCTATAATCAATAATCTTCCCCAACAGCCTATTACTAACTTGTTGTTTATAGTTGTGATGCCATAGCATGGTGTAGATAATTGTATTGATTTTACTATCTGTTTGTTGTTTATGTTCCATATGTCTATTCTGTCATAGATAGGCAGTGTAACAGCTACTGTAGAGTTGTTGATTTCAGTTATATCAAATGGACTACTCTGTAGTGGTATTGTACCAACATGTGAACCATCTGTATTATAAATCTCTATAGAACAGTTCTCCCATTGTATAAAGGCCACATGTTCATCATTTGTCATAACAGCTTTGTTATATAGAAAGACTGTACTGCAAGATACTGTAGTAAATTGATGAATCTGATAGAAGATATCTTGTCCTAGTTTGTACGACTTCCTTTGCTGTCCTATAGATAGAAAATAAATGAAAATATAAAAAACAATTTAGGTAGGGAAATTCATAAATTAGTAAGGATATACATATGGTATTTCACAATATTTGTAATTTTAAAACAAATTTAAATAAAATGAATTGATCAAACTTTAACCATTATAATTTACACTTGGAGATCAATTAACATGATTAAATAATTTATTGTACACCAATATAATTTGTATGATTTCTTAAAGAAATTTGTACTATAAAATTTGTATGGTTCTAGTAATATTTGGTAGATGTACTTTAAACACTTCTAATGTTGAAATAAACATGGTTTCTATACATTATTGATATTTGTAATTAAACATTAAATTACTTAATATTGATATTTGAATTACTGATTTATAAATTATGCTAGTTACTTTTTAAACACTGAGCTCTTAAAAAAGGTAGTCATTTTACATATAAACATCTAGAATAATATGTGTGACACCACTTACTGTGGGTATCATGATTTTCTCTTTGACATGTACAGGTTACTCCTTTTTCAGCATAGTAGAGTAGTTTCTGATAATAAAACAAATTTATAAGTCTAAAAGTTGCATTGAAATTAGAGGCAATTTAACTATTTATTTCTTATACATGTGATTTTATACTAATGTTATCAAGTAATATTAAATGCATATTTGTCACACACTTAAACTTGGAATATTGTTGATGTAATTAAGTTCTACCATCGCAGGCTTTCTATAGTTTTCATTTTGACTGTCTGCAGGGACTAAACTTAACTGTTTTTGTCTAGGGGCCAGCTGGGCCCCTAAGATATTTTTTTCAGGGGCCCAGTTGAAATTCTAGGAGCCCAACCAATCTTTATACAAAAAGATTAAATGAAAATAAAACTGAAAATAACTTTTTATATACTTACTAACAGTGTTCCAGCTTGAATCTCGGGGCAGAAGGGTGCTAGTGCTCCTAAGTAAGGAGTTTTATGAATAAAACGGTTGAGATTGGAGAGGATTATATTATTTTGATGCAACAATACATTGCATATATTGCAGAAGCTTAGAACTGTTACTTTTTTCTCCATAATTGTTAAAATTAAAAGCATTTTATAAGTGCCCCCATTTAAGGAAGATCAAAAATACAATAAGTAAAACAGTCTTGTTTATGTTCAAATAATTACATTAAATGTATGTTTCACTATAATACGTTATTCTGATTGGCTAACTGTACATCACGTGTTATTCCTTAAGCAGTTGTATCACACAATAAAACTTTTCATTCATGATGACACGAGGTCCCACAATAAAGTGCACAGGTAAATTAAATAAAAACTTGATAAAAGGCGTGTTTTCATGATCCTATAGGTAAAAATGTAATTATAAGTATTGAATGCTTTTTTTTGTAACTTTATAGGGTTGTAAAAGCGTTGACCGTGCGCACATTTTTAGTATGAAGCGCTTCCGCGCTTCATACAAAATGTACATCGGTCAACGCTTTTACACCCCAATAAAGTAACAAAAAAGAGCATTCAATTCTTAAATACAAATTTCTTCAGGAAGTACAGTCTTGTTTAGGCCACGGTTTTTTAATTTGTTGGTTTACGGATTTTCCCCATGAAAAAGTCGGGTCGGTCGGTCGGGGAAAAAAAAAAGAAAAAAAATCATCTTTGAAGACAAAAAAATATGCAAAATCAATATATATTTTACCTTTCTAGCAATATGTTTGTTATGCTATTTTATCATCATCATGATCATTTCTAAAATTTTAGTTCGATGAAATATTATTGCTCAGCTGTTATAAACTACGCATGACATTATCTAGTAATTTACAGTAAAAAAAAGGGGGGATGCACGGACAAAGACGAAATTAAATCATCATTTCAGAAACAAGAAAAATAGATTCGCGTAGCTCTTAATCAATTCCAGAAAACTTGGTAAATAATGATCTTCAAGCACGAAAACTGATAAAGAAAAAATGCATAAACTTCGTACGAAAATAAGTTTCAACACACGTGTCAAAAACCTAATAGAATCGTCCACTGGAAAAACGATATTATCGGGTTAATCTGTTGTCTTGCATCCCCGTTTTTTTATCCAAATGAACGACATTTTTTTATTACCTATAAAAACAAGAAAATTCCTAATGATTTGTTAATATTCAGTTCTTTAATTTGATGCCTTCACCCTGTCCACATTTGGACAAGTCTATTTCTATGAGATGATGCATCTTACGGACTGATGACAAATAAGGTAAACGAACTTATTGTGTAATTGGTTTTAAACACAAGTTTCGTTCCGCAAAATTATTTGCGCAAACGACATTTCAAGGTCAGTTATAATTGATTTGTCTATATTTAGAAACGTAAACTGGAAGGGTTTTTTTTTCACAACAGTGTTGTCAATTTTGTTAGTGATTAATGCATTTCATTTCAGGAAAAAAAATATTTTAATTATTTTTCAGGGATAATGCATTTGTTAGGGTCGGCGGGAATAAAAAAAAGCGTGAAAAGTGAATTTTATTTTTATTCTGGAAATCAGCAAAATCGGGTCGGCGGATCCGTAAACCAATAAATTAAAAAATCCTGGCCTTATGTTCAAATACAAATTTCTTCTTTAAATGTATGTTCATGGTATGAAACAAAACAGTTTTTTTTAAAAAAGCTTATAATATTTAAATTATTGCCACCAGAAATGTATTATAAGATTTGTCAATAGTTATTTCCTGCCAAAATTGCCTCCCTTCAATTTTTTCAACTTCCTGTTGACCTGACGATATGGCTGGGTTTTTTTTTTTTTTAATAAATACTATTTCAATCCAAGCCATCCTCTAATAGTGTTGATCAAAATATATTTTGCAATAAGTTTTTATTGAAGATTGGATATCAAACTTAATATTGGGATATTTATTTACGAGACTTTGCGTTTCGTTTTTACATTAAGTATTTTTTGTAAATAGCGATTCAGAGACAAGTTACCGTCTAACACAGGCTTGTAATGACTCCTTTCGCGATGCTTTCATTATCGTAGAAAATTTAGCAGAGTTAACAAAACATGCTGATTGAAGGAGGTATATGACATATCGTCACTTCGGAATGAAAACATAGCTGTTCGACTGGGTTTAGGTTATTAGAAAGAACCTACTGGTTTTTGGAAATATTTTATATTACTTTACCGCTTTGAAAAGACAAAACAGGTTTCCTTTTGGGAACAGTCTTCGTTAATATCGCAGGGGAAAGGGTACAAATGGGATTTACTTCAAATTTTTTACAGTCGCCAGCTGGGCGATCAGGATGACTAAATATATTCGCCCAGCCGAAAATCTGGTCGCCATGGGCGACTGGGCGAGCGTTAAGTTTAGTCCCTGTGTCTGTCTGTCCATTAAAAACGACTTCCTGTGTATGGGTAGGAGGCCAATAATTATTTGAACATTTGTAATGTATAATATGTAAACCTGCAAGTAAAATTTTTGTGAAATTTAGTTCATTGATGTTTGATAAAAGTCTTTTGTAAACACAAATTCAAACCAGATGCTCCACAGGGCGCGGCTTTATAAGACCACAGAGTTCAAACCCTGGACAGTTGGAGCAAATATGGACACAACATTCAAGCTTGATACATCTCTGAACTTGTATTGTAATTAAATAGTTGACACAACATAGGTTTCTGACACAGAATGAATGTGGTCTAAGAAACTTAAATTTTTTTAATTGGACATTTACCTATAATGGTCCAATATACAAAATCTAAATACATGGAAAGATTCAGCATATCAAAGAACCCCAAGGATTCAATTTTTGATGACATCAAATAAAGTTCAATTTTGGACCCTTTAGACCTCAATGTGGACCAATTTGATAACCGGGCCCAATTATCAAAAATCTAAATACATGATTAGATCAAGCATATATCAAAGGACCCCATATATTCAATTTTTGTTGAAATCAAACAAAGTTTAATTTTGGACCCCGATTTGGACCAACTTGAAAACTTGGCCTATAATCAAAAATCTAAATACATGTTTAGATTCAGCATATCAAAGAACCCCCAAGGATTCAATTTTTGTTGATTTCAATCAAAGTTTAATTTTGGACCACCATTTGGACCAACTTGAAAACTGGGCCCAGAATTAAAAATCTAAGTACATGTTAGAATAAGCATATCAAAGAACCCCAAGAATTCAATTTTTGTTCAAATCAAACAAAGTTTAATTTTGGACCCTGATTTGGACCAATTTGAAAACTGGGCCCAAAATCAAAAATCTTAGTACATGTTTAGATTCAGCATATCAAAGAACCCCAAGAATTCAATTTTTGTTAAAATCAAACTAAGTTTAATTTTGGACCCTTTGGACCTTAATGTAGACTAGTTTAAAAACTGGACCAAAGATTAAGAATCTACATACACAGTTAGATTCGGCATATCAAAGAACCCCAATTATTCATTTTTTGATGAAATCAAACAAAATTTAATTTTGGACCCTTTGGGCCCCTAATTCCTAAACTGTTGGGACCAAAACTCCTATAATCAATCCCAACCTTCCTTTTATGGTCATAAACCTTGTGTTTAAATTTCATAGATTACTAGAGTTATAGTGCGAAAACCAATGTGTCTTCGGACGACGACGCCAACGTCATACCAATATATGAAAATTGCTTTGCTGAGGGCAGCTGAATACAACCGCACATGTTCAACCCTGAACAGTTGGGGCAAAAATTGACACAATATAAGCACTTGATACCGGTCTGAATTTGGATTGTAATTAAATATTTGTCACATAATAGGTTTCTGACACAGAACAACTGTAGTGAAAGAACTTAGAAGTGGTTATATGATTTGAATTTATTCTCAATTTTTTGCTTTTGTGCAATACACAATGCTGTTGCATATTGACCCCCGTCCAAAAAATATTTGAAGAAATTTTCTTTTTAATTTCTAAAATCAGAAATGAGAAAATATTGTTCCCTTCTACAATTTCTTATTTACCCCCTCCCCCCCCCCCCTTTTCAACTACCCCATTTTTAGCTCACCTGGCCTAAAGGGCCAAGTGAGCTTTTCTTATCACTTGGCGTCCGGCGGCTGTCAGCGTTAACTTTTACAAAAGTTTACTCCTCTGAAACTACTGGGCGAAATTTTACCAAACATTGACAAAATCATTATTAGGGTATCTAGTTTAAAACTTGTGTCCGGTGACCCAGGCCAACCAAACAAGATGGCTGCCATGGCTAAAAATAGAACATAGGGGTAAAATGCAGTTTTTGGCTTATTCCTCTAAAACCAAAGCATTTAAAGCAAACCTGACAGGAGTAAAATTGTTTATCTCGTCAAGATCTATCTGCTCTAAAAATTTCAGATGAATTGGACAACTGGTTGTTAGGTTACTGCCCCTGAATTGGTAATTTTAAGAAAATTTTGCCATTTTTGGTTATTATCTTGAATATTATTATAGATGGTGATAAACTGTAAACAGCAATAATTTACAGCAAAGTAAGACCTAAAAATAAGTCAACATGACCAAATGGTCAATTGACCCCCTAAGGAGTTATTGCCCTTTATAGTAAATTTTTAACAATTTTCATAAAATTTTTACTAACATTTTCCAATGAAACTATTGGGCCAATCATTATAGATAGAGATAATTGTAAGCAGCAAGAATGTTCAGTAAAGTAAGATCTACAAACACATCACCATCACCAAAACACAATTTTGTCATGAATCCATCTGTGTCCTTTGTTGAATATTCACATAGACCAAGGTGAGTGACACAGGCTCTTTAGAGCCTCTAGTTCTTTTTCCAAAAACAAATCTTTCCTCAAAATAGGGTCATAATCTTAATTCAAATATCTAATGGAGTTTGCAACCATTAATACCCATTTAAATTCAAACTGTGATTGGATTACCTCCCTAAGACTGCTTTAAAATTGTCTTATTTGTCCATTTACTAGGAAACACTTGTTTTCACCCATTTTTGCCTCAAATTCCTATATGGTTTGAGCGATAACCCCAAAAGTCAATCCTAACCATCCCTTTGTGGTATGAAAACTTGTGGTATAATTTCAGAGAATCATGCACTTAAACTATTTGCAAGTATGGTCTTGAGGAAACGATGATAGTCTGTTGGAAGGGGACCACAAATGACTGACCTGTGCACATGTTAAGAGAGAGCCAAATCTCTTGCACGTAAAAGACACCCTTGTAGATTTTGAAAAAGAGCAGGCTAATGCCGCTACAAGGCAGCACTCGCACCTGCAAAGTGGAAAGGGATTAATAAAAGTTGCAATAACTTGTTTTCAAATCCAGTATAAAGTAAATATGTTTAAACTAAACTCATGTTATTGTCTAAAAATTACTAAAATGCTTATTTGGGCCCCTTTTTTGGTCCCTAATTCCTAAACTGTTGGGACCATAACTCTTAAATCAATCCAAACCTTCCTTTTGATGTTATTAACCTTGTGTATAAATTTCATGGATTTCTATTTACTGATACTCAAGTTTTTGTCCCGGAAACCAACTGTCTTCAGAGTATGCGGACGATGACGACAATGTGAAACCAATATATGACTGCAGGTTTTTTTTATTTGAAGGTATGACAATGTATGAGGGTAATGGAATGTTGCACAGTAGCAGTGTCTTATATGTAGATGGGTATATCATATGTTGGTGAAAATGTTTGGAAAACTTTTTTAATGAAAAAAAAAATCACAAAAATTTTAAAATGGTTAAAACTTACTCTTTGATATATATAGTTCAAATCAAATTTAAAAAAAAAGCATCAAACATATATGAGGTTTTTTCTAATATTTAAAATGATGAATTCAGAGACACGATCACATTTCTACTTCTACCATAACTAGGTTAAGTTTTGATTTATTTACCGACATCTTTACGTCTTTTCTGAAATTGTTGAATATAGCTATAGTATGCTTTGATCAAATTCATACACACTTGACACTTGTTGGGTTTGGTTGATACCAGTTTGATTTTGAAAATTTCTGGTTTGTCATTCAAGAGTAATTGGACTTTAACAGTCATTATTGACACCATACTTAAAGGTGTCTTCATGCAGGTTTATCTTAGAAACCATTTTATTTACTTCTGATTAAATGCCTTCTAAATTAGATATCACATTTCATTTTTGAAACATTATGCACTGAGTAAGCATGGTTAGTGCATACCATGCACTCTTAGTGCAGATTATTTTTTCTTGTATTTGTTTCCGTTTTGAAACTTTAAGCCTGGTATCTTTGGGAAGTTTTTTTGTCAATGAACATGTAAAAAGACTAGGTGTCAAATAATTTGTAAGTAGGAATATCAAGTATATACAAGAACCCAGTAAACATTTATTTAAGATAACTTGATATGGGCATGTTATCTCTATATTTGTGGCTCCAAAATCAATTGAAAATCATAGCGTGGAGATTTAAAATATGAAAACAACATGTTATAAATTTCATGAGTCAGAAGTGTTTTTCTGGATATATCATACAACAAAAGATAGAGATAATTTATTTACTTTCGTGAGAAAATACATCACACAAGTATTGCGAAAATTTAGCTTGGCTAATTGCATCAAGAACATTGGAAAATCTTGCAATTAAATCGATGCAAATAATGGGCTAGAAAGGGCTAAAGGCTAAATAAAGTACCTGCATTAATGATTGGTTTACAGTATTTCTTTGATATTGTAAAATAAAATAATACAAATTTTTAATAGAACTGTTTCAGTTCAAGTTGTTAGTTGATCTTAGCTGATAGTAAAGCCATTTTGTAACATAAAAACTTACATCCATTGTTGTCTGTATTCCTTGTAAAGTTGTGTTTACTCCCTGGAACGATCCATGCATATTCCATCCTATTCCTTGTAATGACGTATTAAGTCCATGGACTGTTGTGCTTAATGTTTGAAATGTAGAATTCAGCTCTTGAACTGTTAGTGCAATCTAATTAGAGAAGGTTTTATAAGATGTTTTGTGATGAAAGAGAAGTGTCAGAGTAATGATTCTGTGCAAATTTATGGTAATTTAACCTTTAACCAATTAATACATATCAGATTCATAGCTTTTCAGATGAACGTTTTATCAAAATATTTTTCATTTTTCATTATAGTTCATGTCATTAGAGTCTAATGTTCTTAAAAAGATCACATTAATCTTTATACAGATGTATACCTTTGATGTGTTGTAATCCCTTATGTTAAAATCTGACAAAAGTGCAGGTATTTTGTGAGTCCTACCAAATATTGAATTGTTCAGTACATTATTATTTCAAAATAGTTGATATTGATTAGAAATCTTCATTGACACCTACAATGTATATTTTTTTATAAAAATGTTCCCTCAAAGAAAACAAACAGCAACTCAAACTCAATGCTCTTGAACTCTGTGAATTCCTATTCAAATGAAGAGACTATGATGATGAATTTAATATAGACTTAAAAACATCATTAAATGTCAGATGCAAGAAATCATAAACCTTGTATTTTTTATAATTGTTTTGTACCAAAATATGACTGAAAAATATTTATAATTCTAATGCAACAATGTTTGTAACGTTCATTTAGATTGGATAACATCACTTTCTTATATGGCATCAATTGACAATTGATGCTATGGGACGTACGCGCAAGCGCAGACGGCATATGACAGATTTTAAATACATGTTTTAACGTTGTTTTCTGTCAGTTTCATTAGAATGGAGATAACAATATTGTATTTTAAGCTCCGACGGCATCAATTTGGGATTTGATGGTCGCAAATACCCGTTTACTGTCTTCGTTAACGCGTCGGCAGTAAACTTAATTTGCGACCATCAAATCCCCAATTGATGCCGTTGGAGCTTAAAATACAATACAGTTATCTCCTAAGTGATACATAACAAATGCATGTATATATCTTTATTTGTTTACCTGATCCAGCTGCTTGTGAACATCCAAAAGGTCAATGAAGTATTTGGTGCAAAGTGATTCATCCATAGGTCTATTCTTTATTCTGACAATATCATCTTGTCTGCTCGGATCAAGTTGTAAGACAAAGTTTGTGAGATGTGGCCACAATGCATCATATTCAGGTTTTGTTATGCCACATTTTGTGTTGTGGCTTAAGTAGTCATTCTTGTACTGCCTGAGCATTTTGATTGCTTGTTGTTCGGCTGGTCCCAGAGTGCAGCAGTTAAGAAGAATAAGGCCTGCCAGGGTGATGTCGAGATCCTCCAGTTGGACTGATTTAGCTGTATATTTACAGTAACAATAATGTTGACCTGGCCCTGGGTTTTCTGTATACAACAGGTCCCATTGGCAGTAGTTGATTGGAAGGGTTGGATTACTTCTACAGTTACCATTGTCTTTACAGCACGTCATGTATCTGTGTCTTAAATGGAATAGGGTATGGACCACTGGCTGACTGTTTAGATAATCTTTAAAGCATGCTACTCCATGGTTAGTGTAGTTGTTCTCCAGCTTATGTCTAAACACAGGAGTAACAACTTCTAGTATAGCAGACCCAATAACAAAGAAACGTCGTCGGTCTTCTCTGTTCATAGTTCTAAAATAGATATTACTTCAATACAATATTCTGAATACACAAATCTATAAAAACATATTTGATATGCATGAATGATTTTGGTCAATTTTTCTGTTCTACATAACTACAAATCGTAACCGGACTGTGCCAGACCCTTTTGGGTAGTAAAGGTGGTTATACCTTCTAGTTTTCTCAGCTGATGCATTATGTATAGGAACAAAGGTCCAGTCTAAAATGACCTTGACACACACTAGTATTTTAAAAAAGTTTAATCTACTTTAGTTTCTTAAATTGATGTCTGAATTTATTATGGAATGCCATATAACAGTATATGTCAATTATGAGATAAAGTTCAATTGAGCCTCTTGTTTTTGGGTTTCACTGGCAAATCAATAATAAAAGTTTAATTGATTATTTATTTCAGTGTTATAATGTTTGATGCATTTTAACTTTCACTTTTAAATTTATCATGCATGATTCATATTATACATTTTTTAAAATGAATAATAGTATATATTGATGTATAATCATTATATAGAAGTTTAGATTTTGTTATTAATTTTCTGATTTACCTTTTACATTATTGTTTTTAAATAATCTTTTCTTTCACTTTCCTGAATTTAGGGAAATGGCTGTCTATTATAATTGGAATTCCCCTGTGCTATATTTAACATATCAATTGATATCCATTAAAAGGGAAATAACTCAAAATATTTACTTAGCTACATATTAATTTGTTGGATTGCACTTAAATTTCGTATAATTTTTTCTAAAATCAATTAAAAAATATAATGGCTCTTTTAATATGAGGTATGGGAAATGCAATGATTAGATAATTTTATTTATTCATTACAGACACTTTTTACATTTAACAAGGTTTTAAATAATTTATTTAAACTCTTTAACAAATAAAAAGGCTAGTATTTCTTTTGTCAGGTGTCTTTATCATAACATTTTTGTAGCTAGGGTATGTTGCTGCTAGCTATGATTGGAGGATATCTTTGACAAACTTAGTGTATGATTTTAGATAAACCATTAATTCATTTATATGTAAAATGTCTGAAATTTTTTGTTTTAAATGGTTCTGTTCATATTTTGTTTTAAGATTCCCTAAATTGCCAGTTATAATTTTTTGTCTGACATTATAAATTATATTCTGACTTTTCTATTTTCAGTTACTTCAGACAGAAAATTTAGACCTAAAACTAACGCCATATAAAGTATTAGCTACAAGTAGTAAACATGGTAAGTCAATTATATATTTTTACTCCACTATTAAAGAGTTTACTATATTGAAATAACCTTATACTTCCCCCTGACTTACCAGAGCAACTCTATATTAGGTCAGCAGCTTGACATTGATGAGCTGAAAACTTTACGGTCTTGTTGGTCTGTCAAACGCCTGCATAGTGTTATCCTTTTTGAATTTGTTTATTGATTAATTGTCCTAAAAAATTTCGACCCTTAGTTCCCGAGTTCCTCTGTACTGAACATAAAGACATTAAATATAGTTTTTAGATTTGTCGGACAACTCCTTAATGTTTGCTTATATTTAAAATTAACAACATGTTTAATAAAAACAAATGTTTTCAGTTTCCGATATATTGAATTACTAGTAGGGATATTCCTAGCATGACATTAGGTGCATTCTTATACAAAACTGGCTTATAGAATTGTTATTTTGGGTGGATAAGTGTGCAGACAGACAGACTTGTGGGCAGAGAAAAATGCCACATTATTTGTATAAACAAATCCTACATTTTTTGAACTAGATCTATTAAACTTCACAGGAAGAATGCACATATATATTAAAGTTTTGCACCTGCCATTAAAGAGTTGTTTTGGAGGATTTTTACATTCTTCTTCCCCTTTGAGTAACTGCAATTACTCTGTGAGTATTTCCTAGTTATAAGTAAAAAAATTATGCAATCTAGTTATTTGAGACTTTGATGACCTGTAATTATTGGGTAATACACTTATTTGACCTTTTAACTTTTTTAAATTCTAGCGTCACTGATGAGTCTTTTGTAGACAAAATGCGAGTCTTGCGTAATACTAAATTTAATCCTGGTATCTACGATGAGTTTATTTACAATCACTGGGTTGAATCCACTGCTGGTGGAGTTCTAATTTCCCCTGGGTATCACCAGCCCAGTAGTGGGCACTTCTGTGCTGACATGAATCATCATTGATATGGTTATATTTATAACTGTTTACAAAACTTTTGAATTTTTTAAATTCTTAAGCTTTTCTACCTCAGGAAAAGATGACCTTAGCTGTATTTGGCAAAACATTTAGAAATTTTGGTCCTCAATGCTCTTCGAACTTTTTCTCTTTTTTGGATTCGAGCGTCACTGATGAGTCTTTTGTAGATGAAATGTGCATCTGGCATAAATGCAAAATTTAATCCTGATATCTATGATGAGTTTATTGTTTAATCTTGTATCAATCAAATTTATTGAATAAGTTATTGAAAGCTGTAAAATAATGGACAAGGAGCAACAAGTACTGTGGTGATTTTTCTTTCTTCTAACAAGAAAGATAACACATTGTTACTGTTAATACATCATTGGGGTAAACAGGTATAACAATGTATTCCATTTGAAAAAAGAGTGAGGCATGCTATAATTACATATTCATTAAGGAGTTATTAAATAGAGATTTTGTTCAATATTCAAAGAGTAACAGACACATATCACCAGTAGGGAAGAAATGGAGGGGATTTGTGAGCTTCAGAAGGATTTGTTTGTAATAAGGGAAACATCAATTCATAAAATGATACCTGTAAGAAAGATGTGATTTTGTCAATGACAATAAGAACATATCTGTGGTCATTTATTATAACTCAGATATATTAAAAAATGACCTGAAAAAAATTCAACTCAGCTATAATGTGTCTTAAGAATGAATATATTTTCAATTTGAATTATTTTAAAAATTTAAGAAATAGAAGACTCTTTACATTTATATACTTTTCTAAAACAGGTTTTGTTCAGATGATTGAAGAGTGCCTACCTTTAGCAGAACTGAATAGTGTCACTGATTAGTCTTTTGTAGATGAAATGTGCATCTGGCGTAAATGCAAAATTTAATCCTGATATCTATGATGAGTTTATTGTTTAATCTTGTATCAATCAAATTTATTGAATAAGTTATTGAAAGCTGTAAAATAATGGCCAAGGAGCAACAAGTACTCTGGTGATCTTTCTTTCTTTTAACAAGAAAGATAACACATTGTTACGGTTAATACATCATTGGGTGAAACAGGTTAAACAATGTATTCCATTTGAAAAAAGTGTGAGGCATGCTAAAATTACATTTTCATTAAGGAGTTATCAAATAGAGATTTTCTTCAATATTCAAAGAGGGAAGAAATGGAGGGGATTTGTGAGCTTCAGAAGGATTTGTTTGTAATAAGGGAAACATCAATTCATAAAATGATACCCCCCTGCGACAATAAGAAAATATCTGTGGTCATTTATTATAACTCAGATATATTAAAAAATGACCTGAAAAAAATTCAACTCAGCTATAATGTGTCTTAAGAATGAATATATTTTCAATTTGATTTATTTTCAAATTTAAGAAATAGAAGACTCTTTACATTTCTATACTTTTCTAAAACAGGTTTTGTTCAGATGATTGAAGAGTGCCTACCTTTAGCAGAACTATTAGCAACAGATGGAACTATACATAACTTTCTAAAGAAACATGCTCCAATGGAAGGAGCAGCATATGGTATCTCACCAGAGGTCATTGACAACTATATCAAAAGTTGTGGTAGGGTTTAATTATTGACTGTAGACACTCTTATTTGATTGTTTTTTTATTTTTTTGGTGTTTTAATGCCACATTAAAGTGCCTCTTTTGGGCTATTTTGTGGTGGCTAGTTTTTATTGCTGGAGGAAGCCTAAGCGCCTACATAAAAACCACTATCTTTGATAGGAAAACTGACAATCCTGGTCAATTTTAATATGGGAGTCGAGTACACCTGCACGAGTTAAGTTTTATTTGATAATGTCAGTGTTTGTTAGTGATTACAGTAGTAGAACTACTTAGATCACTTGGCTTCAGAGGTCCCTCAATCTATAAGTTTGTCAGTAGTAGAACTACTTAGATCACTTGGCTTCAGAGGTCCCTCAATCTATAAGTTTGTCAGTAGTAGAACTACTTAGATCACTTGGCTTCAGAGGTCCCTCAATCTATAAGTTTGTCAGTAGTAGAACTACTTAGACCACTTGGCCACCAAGGACCCTCAATCTATAAGTTTGTCAGTAGTAGAACTACTTAGACCACTTGGCCACCGAGGTCCCTCAATCTATAAGTTTGTCAGTAGTAGAACTACTTAGATCACTTGGCTTCAGAGGTCCCTCAATCTATAAGTTTGTCAGTCGTAGAACTACTTAGATCACTTTGCTTCAGAGGTCCCTCAATCTATAAGTTTGTCAGTAGTAGAACTACTTAGACCACTTGGCCACCGAGGTCCCTCAATCTATAAGTTTGTCAGTAGTAGAACTACTTAGACCACCTGGCCACCAAGGTCCCTCAATCTATAAGTTTGTCAGTAGTAGAACTACTTAGACCACTTGGCCACCGAGGTCCCTCAATCTATAAGTTTGTCAGTAGTAGAACTACTTAGACCACTTGGCCACCGAGGTCCCTCAATCTATAAGTTTGTCAGTAGTAGAACTACTTAGACCACTTGGCCACCGAGGTCCCTCAATCTATAAGTTTGTCAATAGTAGAACTACTTAGACCACTTGGCCACAGAGGTCCCTCAATCTATAAGTTTGTCAGTAGTAGAACTACTTAGATCACTTGGCTTCCGAGGTCCCTCAATCTATAAGTTTGTCAGTAGTAGAACTACTTAGATCACTTGGCCACCGAGGTCCCTCAATCTATAAGTTTGTCAGTAGTAGAACTACTTAGACCACTTGGCCACCGAGGTCCCTCAATCTATAAGTTTGTCAGTAGTAGAACTACTTAGACCACTTGGCCACCGAGGTCCCTCAATCTATAAGTTTGTCAGTAGTAGAACTACTTAGACCACTTGGCCACCGAGGTCCCTCAATCTATAAGTTTGTCAGTAGTAGAACTACTTAGACCACCTGGCCACCAAGGTCCCTCAATCTATAAGTTTGTCAGTAGTAGAACTACTTAGACCACTTGGCCACCGAGGTCCGTCAATCTATAAGTTTGTCAGTAGTAGAACTACTTAGACCACTTGGCCACCGAGGTCCCTCAATCTATAAGTTTGTCAGTAGTAGAACTACTTAGATCACTTGACTTCAGAGGTCCCTCAATCTATAAGTTTGTCGGTAGTAGAACTACTTAGACCACTTGGCTTCAGAGGTCCCTCAATCTATAAGTTTGTCAGTAGTAGAACTACTTAGACCAATTGGCCACCGAGGTCCCTCAATCTATAAGTTTGTCAGTAGTAGAACTACTTAGACCACTTGGCTTCAGAGGTCCCTCAATCTATAAGTTTGTCAGTAGTAGAACTACTTAGACCACTTGGCCACCGAGGTCCCTCAGTCTATAAGTTTGTCAGTAGTAGAACTACTTAGACCACTTGGCCACCGATGTCCCTCAATCTATAAGTTTGTCAGTAGTAGAACTACTTAGACCACTTGGCCACCGAGGTCCCTCAATCTATAAGTTTGTCAGTAGTAGAACTACTTAGATCACTTGGCTTCCGAGGTCCCTCAGTCTATAAGTTTGTCAGTAGTAGAACTACTTAGACCACTTGGCTTCAGAGGTCCCTCAATCTATAAGTTTGTCAGTAGTAGAACTACTTAGATCACTTGGTTTCCGAGGTCCCTCAGTCTATAAGTTTGTCAGTAGTAGAACTACTTAGACCACTTGGCTTCAGAGGTCCCTCAATCTATAAGTTTGTCAGTAGTAGAACTATTAGATCACTTGGTTTCCGAGGTCCCTCAGTCTATAAGTTTGTCAGTAGTAGAAGTATTTAGACCACTTGGCTTCAGAGGTCCCTCAATCTATAAGTTTGTCAGTAGTAGAACTACTTAGATCACTTGGCATCAGAGGTCCCTCAATCTATAAGTTTGTCAGTAGTAGAACTACTTAGATCACTTGGCTTCAGAGGTCCCTCAATCTATAAGTTTGTCAGTAGTAGAACTACTTAGATCACTTGGTTTCCGAGGTCCCACAGTCTATAAGTTTGTCAGTAGAATTTGTATTTAAACCTATTAATTATTTGGTTCTCAACTCTTGGTTAATCTGGAAGACCTGAGAACTAGCATTTTAGACAGCTATAAGATTAATATTCCCAAAACGTTAATACACACTTGTACAAATGTATTGACTTAGTACAAGACGCACAAAATAATATACTTCCCACTGCTTCTTTGGATTCAATTATCATTATTATTTTCTTGGGATTTATCATTAACAAAAAATTGCAGTTTGTTGATATTTTATTTTGTGGTTTTGACAATCTCTGCATACAAGGCATCGATAGAAAATTTTATTTCATGGTTCACATGTACCCACAAAAATCCACAAAAAATTGTATAGAAAGAGTGCTATATATAAAATCTTTGTTGGAAATCACATAGTACCATCTGTAAATGTAAGAGAAGAACTGATTTATTTTCTGTTTTAACTAGGATCAGGTTTAGAGAATAGCAATATGTTCATGAGAGATAAAATTTTGTATGGGAAAAGAAGATGATTGGTGAACCTTGTAGTTGCACTGAACTATAAAGTGAGCTATGTTCACTCCTTAAGAGTAGATGTTATCTAGGTTAAAATATGTTGTTATATATGATTTTTAAAACTAATTCTTTATTACAGCTGGATACTGTGTGGTGACATATCTACTAGGTGTTGGTGACAGACATTTAGATAATTTACTTCTGACAAAAAATGGTTAGTATCAAAACTACTCAGTATTACAAAATAGGATGAAAAGAAAACATTGAATATTTAGGGATTTGAGAACATTACTTCGTATTTAAGGTTGTCTTCTTTTTATATGTTTATTCAATGATCTGATGAATTATAGCAGTATAATGTAATGTTGGATATCAATGTTTCTACACAATTGTTTTTGATGAAGATCATTTATATATGTCCAGAAATCGTCTGGTCTTTATTGTGTTGCTGGGTTGCTGTCTTATTGGGATATTGTGACATATTATTATTCAAACAAAACAAAAAACATTACAAATCAGAATGATCCTGTTAGTGCTAATTTTGGTCTAGAAATCGAAATAAATGTGCTGCAAGTTTTTTTAACATGTTTAAAACCCTTGAAAAACTATATCAGTTGATTCAATTAGTTTATGCAAAAGATTTGAACTGATTTGGTTATCAGAGACACTCAAATCCAAGCTTAGATATGAA
This sequence comes from Mytilus galloprovincialis, assembly GCF_965363235.1. Classification (NCBI taxonomy): domain Eukaryota; kingdom Metazoa; phylum Mollusca; class Bivalvia; order Mytilida; family Mytilidae; genus Mytilus; species Mytilus galloprovincialis. The sequence continues at coordinate 2,938,035 of NC_134841.1, forward strand.
AAAAATATTAAATAGGTCATATAACGTCACTGTTCAGATTGTTTTTTGTCTATAGTTTATTTGGCTGCATTTGTGTTCAGTTTCAACCTTATCATATGTTATGTATTATCAACAAAATACAACATACATTTAAGTCAAAAACAGTCAATTAATGATGCTAGTACCTGATGTATGTGCATTGTAATGTAAAAAAACAGCCCATATTTATGTAAAAATATTCTACTTTCAAGTAAATAGTTCAAATTTAAAGAAATACTATATTTTTGGTCCTAAAACGGGTCTTAACAGACTTACTTTTTTGAACAAGTAGATCCTAGAGTTTTTAAATGTTGGAAAATACATTAGTACTCTTTTTAGATAGCTCTTAGAATAATGTGTTTAAATTGACTGTTAAAGGCAAATACTATGTTCAAAGTATTTCAGTTTCTGTGTCGTAAAAATAATGAAACAAACAAAAATCAGAAATGAATCCACTATAAATAATAATATTATATTTGACCATTTCTTTTATTTCAAAAAAAAATTGCGGTATAGATTTTTGGATATTATCTGACATGTTATATTTCATTGTTGCTTTTTTTTTAGGAAAATTATTCCATGTAGATTTTGGTTATATACTTGGACGTGATCCAAAGGTTCTTCCACCACCAATGAGACTCAGCAGAGAAATGGTGGATGCCATGGGCGGAACAAACTCTGATCATTTCCATGACTTCAAGAAACACTGCTACACTTCATTTCTTGCTCTGAGAAGGTAAATTCATATTTTGCCTTTTTAACTCCATCAGAACTTAATGAAGAAAAGACTTTGTGACTTTAAGTTACCGTAGTTATGATTGAAAAAAAGATAGGAAGTAGTTGCATGTTCATTCATTACAAACATTGAAGAGTCAAATAGTTTAGTGTTATGTATTTTTGCTCTATATTTACAGGTCGGCCAATCTGATATTGAATTTGTTTGCCCTGGTTGTAGATGCCAGCATTCCTGATATTGCACTAGAGCCTGATAAAACGGTGAAAAAGGTAATGTACTTATGTTTACAAAGATATCTGAAGAATAAGTAATTTCTTGTTTGAAATTATGTGGCTACCTCCAGCTAGATATGACATTTCTCTACTTGAATATCCAGTATTTGTAATGTAAACATGTCTTATTAGAAATAAAAAAAATATCACATGATACACTAAAGAATCTTTTTCTGTAGTGATAGTATTGTTACCTGTGTATGAACATGTATGTTTAGATTATAGGATTTTCTACACATTAATATCATAAAATATCAGCTGTTATCCTCAAAGTGAACATTTATGGCGAGTGAGCTTCACATTGTGTGGAGTGGCTGATAATTTAGGATATATATACAAAGAAACCCCAATTATCTGTGTAGCCTTCTATTACTTCTTTTTTCCGCTTCCCTGAGACACTTTTACGCTTGACGAAAGCAAGCTTGATAACTTCTCCTCAGACATTGTGACACCACTGATAATGCCTGCTCTTGTCTCAAAGCCGTTGTCATATGGTATTTTGAACCCCATGGTAAATTGATCCCGGGGTCAAAATACCGCTATGGTAAATTGAACCCCCCCTGTATGGAAAATTGAACCCCCATGGTAAATTGAACCCCCCTGGTTTTTTCATCCTAGATGAATATTAGAACATTTTACATTATTCTAAAGCTTATCATAGATTAAAAAATCATTCATACAAGAAGGGGAGGTACATTTTCCATGCTTAGTTAAAAGAAATATCTTTGCTTGGTATAAGTGCTCTGAAGTATTTACCAACAAAATGTCATTTAAAATACTTATTGACATATTATAACTAGACCATATGTAGCTTGAATGCTTTAATTATTTGTAATTATAACATATGTATATATATATATATTATATAAGGGTAGTTTTGATTTTCCATGGTAAAAAAAGGGGGAGGGGGTCAAAATACCATGGCAAAGTAAAATTTTAAAAATATCTTTTCCAGCAAGTTTAATACATACAAACTACTTGTTGGTGTATATTAACAACATATAAGAGTTAAAATTGCCAGAATTTTTTTAATTGTCTAGAGTAAGGGGTTCAATATACCGCAGAGGGTCAAAATACCATGGCAAAGTAAAATTTTCAAAATATCTTTTCCATCAAGTTTAATACACACAAACTACTTGTTGGTGTATATTAACTACATATAAGAGTTAAAATTGCCAGAATTTTTTGAATTGTCTAGAGTAAGGGGTTCAATATACCGCAAGGGGGTCAAAATACCATGGCAAAGTAAAATTTTCAAAATATCTTTTCCATCAAGTTTAATACATACAAACTACTTGTTGGTGTATATTAACTACATATAAGAGTTAAAATTGCCAGAATTTTTTGAATTGTCTTGAGTAAGGGGTTCAATATTTTGCAGGGAGGTCCAAATACCATGGCAAAGTAAAATTTTCAAAATATCTTTTCCAGCAAGTTTAATACATACAAACTACTTATTGGTGTATTCTTACTACATAAAAGAGTTCAAATTGCCAGAATTTCTGAAATGAAAGGCCTAGAGTAGGGGGTTCAATATACCGCAGGGGGGTCAAAATATCATGGCAAAATTTTTTTTCAAAATATCTTTTCCAGCAAGTTTAATACATACAAACTACTTATTGGTGTATTCTAACTACATGAAAAAGTTCAAATTGCCAGAATTTCTGAAATTAAAGGCCTAGAGTAGGGGGTTCAATATACTGCAGGGGGGTCCAAATACCATGGCAAAGTATAATTTTAAAAATATCTTTTCCAGCAAGTTTAATACATAGAAACTATTTGTTGGTGTATATTAACTACATATAAGAGTTAAAATTGCCAGATTTTTTTGAATTGTCTAGAGTAAGGGGTTCAATATATCGCAGGGGGTCAAAATACCATGACAAAGTAAAATTTTCAAAATATCTTTTCCAGCAAGTTTAATACATACAAACTACTTATTGGTGTATTCTAACTACATAAAAAAGTTCAAATTGCCAGAATTTCTGAAATTAAAGGCCTAGAGTAGGGGATTCAATATACTGCAGGGGGTCCAAATACCATGGCAAAGTAAAATTTTCAAAATAGCTTTTCCAGCAAGTTTAATACATACAAACTACTTATTGGTGTATTCTAACTACATAAAAAAGTTCAAATTGCCAGAATTTCTGAAATTAAAGGCCTAGAGTAGGGGGTTTAATATACCTCAGGGGGGTCAAAATACCATGGCAAAGTAAAATTTTCAAAATATCTTTTCCAGCAAGTTTAATACATACAAACTACTTATTGGTGTATTCTTACTACATAAAAGAGTTCAAATTGCCAGAATTTCTGAAATTAAAGGCCTAGAGTAGGGGGTTCAATATACCTCAGGGGGGTCAAAATACCATGGCAAAGTAAAATTTTCAAAATATCTTTTCCAGCAAGTTTAATACATACAAACTACTTATTGGTGAATTCTAATTACATAAAAGAGTTCAAATTGCCAGAATTTCTGAAATTAAAGGCCTAGAGTAGGGGGTTCAATATACTACAGGGGGGTCAAAATACCATGGCAAAGTAAAATTTTCAAAATATCTTTTCCAGCAAGTTTAATACATACAAACTACTTATTGGTGTATTCTAACTACATAAAAAAGTTCAAATTGCCAGAATTTCTGAAATTAAAGGCCTACAGTAGGGGGTTCAATATACTGCAGGGAGGTCCTAATACCATGGCAAAGTAAAATTTTCAAAATATCTTTTCCAGCAAGTATAATACATACAAACTACTTGTTGGTGTATATTAACTACATATAAGAGTTAAAATTGCCAGAATTTTTTGAATTGTCTAGAGTAAGGGGTTCAATATACCGCAGGGGGGTCAAAATACCATGGCAAAGTAAAATTTTCAAAATATCTTTCCCAGCAAGTTTAATACATACAAACTACTTATTGGTATATTCTTACTTCATAAAAGAGTTCAAATTGCCAGAATTAAAGGCCTAGAGTAGGGGGTTCAATATACCTCAGGGGGGTCAAAATACCATGGCAAAGTAAAATTTTCAAAATATCTTTTCCAGCAAGTTTAATACATACAAACTACTTATTGGTGTATTCTAACTACATAAAAAAGTTCAAATTGCCAGAATTTCTGAAATTAAAGGCCTACAGTAGGGGGTTCAATATACTGCAGGGAGGTCCAAATACCATGGCAAAGTAAAATTTTCAAAATATCTTTTCCAGCAAGTTTAATACATACAAACTACTTATTGGTGTATTCTTACTACATAAAAGAGTTCAAATTGCCAGAATTTCTGAAATTAAAGGCCTAGAGTAGGGGGTTCAATATACCGCAGGGGGGTCAAAATACCATGGCAAAGTAAAATTTTCAAAATATCTTTTCCAGCAAGTTTAATACATACAAACTACTTATTGGTGTATTCTAACTACATAAAAAAGTTCAAATTGCCAGAATTTCTGAAATTAAAGGCCTAGAGTAGGGGGTTCAATATACTGCAGGGAGGTCCAAATACCATGGCAAAGTAAAATTTTCAAAATAACTTTTCCAGCAAGTTTAATACATACAAACTACTTGTTGGTGTATATTAACTGCATTTAAGAGTTAAAATTGCCAGAATTTTTTGAATTGTCTAAAGTAAGGGGTTCAATATATCGCAGGGGGTCAAAATACCTTGGCAAAGTAAAATTTTTAAATTATCTTTTCCAGCAAGTTAAATACATACAAACAACTTATTGGTGTATTCTAACTACATAAAAAAGTTCAAATTGCCAGAATTTCTGAAATTAATGGCCTAGAGTAGGGGGTTCAATATACCGCAGGGGGGTCAAAATACCATGGCAAAGTAAAATTTTCAAAATATCTTTTCCAGCAAGTTAAATACATACAAACAACTTATTGGTGTATTCTAACTACATAAAAAAGTTCAAATTGCCAGAATTTCTGAAATTAAAGGCCTACAGTAGGGGGTTCAATATACCGCAGGGGGGTCAAAATACCATGGCAAAGTAAAATTTTCAAAATAGCTTTTCCAGCAAGTTTAATACATACAAACTACTTATTGGTGTATTCTAACTACATAAAAGAGTTCAAATTGCCAGAATTTTTTTAATTGAAGGCCTAGAGTAGGGGGTTCAATATACTGCAGGGGGGTCCAAATACCATGGCAAAGTAAAATTTTCAAAATAACTTTTCCAGCAAGTTTAATAAAATTGAGAATGGAAATGGGGAATGTGTCAAAGAGACAACAACCCGACCAAATAAAAAACAACAGCAGAGGGTCACCAACAGGTCTTCAATGTAGCGAGAAATTCCCGCACCCGGAGGTGTCCCTCAGCTGGCCCCTGAACAAATATATACTAGTCCAGTGATAATGAACGCCATACTAATTTCCAAATTGTACACAAGAAACTAAAATTAAAATAATACACGACTAACAAAGGCCAGAGGCTCCTGACTTGGGACAGGCGCAAAAATGCGGCAGGGTTAAACATGTTTGTGAGATCTCAACCCTCCCCCTATACCTCTAACCAATGCAGAAAAGTGAACGCATAACAATACGCACATTAAAATTCACTTCAAGAAAAGTCCGAGTCTGATGTCAGAAGATGTAACCATCTTCGGATTTCAAATGTTTGGCTTTGAGCGTTCCTGATGAAGGTAAATCCAGAAAAGCGCTTCGGACACAAGAAATTAATAACGTGTTGTTTTCAATATTTTAAGAAAATAAACAAAATGACAATAATACATAAATAACAACAGACCACTAGCAGTTAACTGACATGCCAGCTCCAGACTTCAATTAAACTGACTGAAAGATTATGATTTCATCATAAGAACATCAGGCACAATCCTTCCCATTAGGGGTTTAGTATCATACCATCATAACATATATGAGAAGAACATAACCCGTGTCATGCCAACAACTGTTTTTAGAATAAATGTGTTTAGTTCCGATGCAAAGACCTTATCAGTGACTCAATATTAACGCCAAAATATGCAATCTTTAATGACTTGACAACAGTATCGTAATTATATACCTTCTTAATAAGTCTATTCAAAGGTTTTGTAAGTTTCTGAGGTGAATACTGACACCTACATACAAACTGCTTATTGGTGTATTCTTACTACATAAAAAAGTTAGAATTGCCAGAATTTTTTGAATTAAAGGTCTAGAGTAGCAGGTTCAATATACCGCAGGGGGTCAAAATACCATGGCAAAGTAAAATTTTCAAAATATCTTTTCCAACAAGTTTAATACATACCTCGCCATGGTATTTTGACCCCCTGTGGTATATTGAACCCCCTACTATATACCTTGAATTTCAAAAATTCGAGCTATTTTAACTCCTTAACATATTAATAATACTCTAATAAGTAGTTTGTATGTATTGAACATGATGGAAAAGATGTTTTGAACATTTTACTTTGCCATGGTATTTTGACCCCCCTACCATGGTATATTGAAACCCCTACTATAGACCTTAATTTTTTTTAAATTCTAGCAATTCTAACTTTTAACATTGTAATAATACTCCAATAAGTAGTTTGTATGTATTTAATATACTGGAAAAGATATTTTGAAAATTTTACTTAGCCATGGTATTTTGACCCCCCTGCAGTATATTGAACCCCCTACTATAGACCTTGAATTTTAAAAATCCAAGCTATTCTGAATCCTTAACATAGTTATAATACTTCAATAAGTAGTTTGTATGTATTTAATATACTGGAAAAGATATTTTGAAAATTTTACTTAGCCATGGTATTTTGACCCCCCTGCGGTATATTGAACCCCCTACTATAGACCTTGAATTTCAAAAATTCAAGCTATTCTAACTCCTTAACATAGTTATAATACTTCAAGAAGTAGTTTGTATGTATTTAATAAACTGGAAAAAAATTTGAAAATTTTACTTAGCCATGGTAATTTGACCCCCCTGTGGTATATTGAACCCCCTACTATAGACCTTGAATTTTAAAAATCCATGCTACTCTAAATCCTTAAAATAGTTATAATACTCCAATAAGTAGTTTGTATGTATTTAATATACTAGAAAAGATATTTTGAAAATTTTACTTAGCCATGGTATTTTGACCCCCCTGCGGTATATTGAACCCCCTACTATAGACCTTGAATTTCAAAAATTCAAGCTATTCTAACTCCTTAACATAGTTATAATACTTCAAGAAGTAGTTTGTATGTATTTAATACACTGGAAAAGATATTTTGAAAATTTTACTTAGCCATGGTATTTTTGACCCCCCTGCGGTATATTGAACCCCCTACTATAGACCTTGAATTTTAAAAATCCAAGCTATTCTAAATCCTTAACATAGTTATAATACTCCAATAAGTAGTTTGTATGTATTTAATATACTGGAAAAGACATTTTGAAAATTTTACTTAGCCATGGTATTATGACCCCCCTGCGGTATATTGAACCCCCTACTATAGACCTTGAATTTCAAAAATTCAAGCTATTGTAAAAATGATAGGCAATAAATTGTTAATTAGATTATCTGCAATACTATTTATCAAAAACAGGGGGGTTCAAAATACCATATGTGAAAAATGACCCCGGGGTCAAAATACCATGCGGTATAATGACCCCGGGGTCATTTTACCGCATGGTATTTTGACCCCGGGTTCACTTTTTAGGGGGTTCAAAATACCATATGACACCGTGATACAAGTATTACGGAGAAACTGAGCAGGGTGATTTTGGCAAAGGGGAGGATAGTAAAATTGAATAATATGCCTGAAAGAGAGGCGGATAATACCAAAGTGATAGCAAAATGAAAACATTAACATTACCTTGGCAACATTGATAATGACCTAATGAGAACCTCAGTCTTCATAACACTACATAGAAAACTGAGTTACATGAATCCGATCAAAACTGATGGTGATCTCAGGTGCTCTGGAAAGGGGAGCAGATCCTGTTCCTAATGTGACTCTGTTGTAAATGACATGTTGTTTTTCATATGAGATAGATCACCGGAATACTATATAAAAAAGAGGAGAAAGACACAATGGCTAGAAACATAAATGAAAATGTAGTTTATTATTATGAAAATTAATTTGAAAAAGAAGCAACAGGATAGAAAAGTATGAACCAGAAAACTTTGAGGTCAGAGAATAGTGAACAGCCCAATTATGTTGCAGTAAAACAGCTATACGTGTCATCATCTTTTGTTGATACTTACGTTTGTTTTATTTTCATGTTATTTTTTCCCCCCTTGTTTTCATGAAAGTTTGTTGCAAAAGATTTAATATTGACTACTTTATGTAATAATTTCTCAGGTACAAGATAAATTTGTTCTCCATTTGAATGATGAAGAAGCTGTACACTACATGCAGAACTTGATTGAAATCAGTGTAACTGCTATGATGGCTGCTGTGTTTGAAAATCTCCATAAAATGGCTCAGGTATGAGAATTTAACGATGAAACAAGAAAAACAAATAAATCATATCCTGTTTGCACAATCCTTCAGTATTTATTTCATTTTTATGTATTATGCGCAAATAACACATTGTTTATGTATGGAATATAATTTGAACATCATACAAAATAGGCTTTGTGCTCAGTAACTGTAAAAATTTTATTTGTATATCTTCTTTTTGATTAAATAGAACAAACTTTTAAATAGTAAATATCAAAAGTGAAAATTCTTAGTGTAAGTTAACATTCAACATTAATTCATTCAAACTCTAAAATTCAGAATCTTCAGAATAAGGACAAATTCTATCTGTTAATTCATTAAGTTTAGGGTTTACTCCGTTTTTGTTCCAAAATAAAAGTCATGATTATGTCCAATATGCCTTAAAGTCAAGAAAGTTAGTTCATGAAATAATCAAAGTAATGGATCATTTAAATGAGTAGTAACTACTATAGGATCATCACAGATTTGTACTGGAAAGCTGTATCAAGATTCGGACTTAATCCGTCATATCTCAATTCTAAACATTCTTGACTAGTTTTCTTGTATTTGATGCGTTTACCTCAGTTTTAGTTTGTAACCCTGATTTGTTTTTTGTCTTTCAATTTATGAATTTCGAACAGCGGTATACTTCTGTTGTCTTTATTTGGTCACCTATGACGAAGGAAGAGGTCTATTTTCATTCAGGCCTTAGTTACTAATTATAAGTGTATGAAAAAAAACCTATCAAAAAAAATGTAAATAGACAAATATATGCTAGATATCGACTGCAGTTAACTATAGAACATACCTTTGAGATCTGGAGCTTGTGGGGAACAAACATGTCTTAAATGCTGAATGCTAACGATGCATATATTTTATTCATGTAAGACAAAATAAAGATTGATAAATAAAACACCAAAGATAAATGTAGTTAATTTATTTCATTTACTTCATTAAAACTGTAATTTTTATTTTTCAGTATTGGAGGAAATGAAACCATCTGGTTCTATACGAGAACTTTAATATAGAGAAACACTTCAGAATTGTGTAGTGACCAAACACATCAAAGCTTTTTTCTGTTCATAAATACTTGTAACTTTTGTTTTACGACTGATTTGTATAACAATAAAGACAGTTATACAAACTATGTTTATATGTAATTTTTCATGTGTAATTTATTTGTTTCTTGTTTTGATGTGCAATATTTTAATATTAAATGCTATTTCATGGTTTAAACTATCATGTCTATTACATATATTATTTTATACAAAGTATTTTGTGTATGTTTATATAATATGTCACAAACTTACTCAAATGTCAGAGTTTATATGAAAATAAATGAATAGTTGAATTAATGGCATAGGTTATCATTCCAGAAAGTCCAGAAAGAAAAAAAATTATATCATATTTGTTAATATAAATAATATCATTATATAAAGAAGAAAGATGTGGTATGATTAGGAACTCTTCACAAGAGATCAAATGACACAGAAATTAACAACTTTAAGTAACTTTATGGCCTTCATAACCGCATAGTCAGCTATAAAAGGCCCAAAATTAACAAATGAAAAACAAAGCAAACTGAGAAAACTAACAGTTTTGGACTATTTGCAAAAAAGGGGGGTCAATAGGCAACAGCAAAGTGCATTGTAAAAAAGCAAAAAAAAGGGTAAACATTTTCTTAATGTTGGATTTGGGTGGAGGTCAATTCACAACAGCATAGTGTATTGCACAAAAGCAAAGAAGGGGAGGTTAAGCTTCTTTTTTTTTGGTGGGGGGGGGGGGGGGGGGTTGTCAATTCACAACCAACATCATAGTGAATTGCACAACAGAAAAAAAATATAAATATATAAATACAAATCATATAACCAATTCTAAGTTCTTTGACTACAGTTATTCTGTGTCAGAAACCTCTTATGTGTCAAATATTTAATTACAATCCAAATTAATACCTGTATCAAGAGTAAATATTGTTTCCATTTTTGTCCCAACTGTTCAGAGTTGGAGCTCTGCGGTCGTATCCAGCTGCACGTGGCGAAGCAATTTATTGGCTTATATCTTTGAAACTAAAGCAAATGTATTACAATTGCATTATTTCATGCATCAATTTTAAATAAAAACATCAGGTGAGCGAAACAGGCTCCTTGGAGCCTCTAGTTAAGAAGATGCCCCAATGATGATTGTGGCCAAGTCTGGTTAAACTTGGCCAAGAAGTTCAAGAGGAATTTTTTAGCTCACCTGGCCCAAAGGGCCAAGTGAGCTTTTCTCAGCACTTGGCGTCCGGCGTCCGGCGTCCGTCGTCTGTCGTCCGTCGTCTGGCGTCGTTAACTTTTACAAAAATTTTCTCCTCTGAAACTACTGGGCCAAATTTAACCAAACTTGGCCACAATCATCATTGGGGTATCTAGTTTAAAAAATGTGTCTGGTGACCCGGTCAACCAACCAAGATGGCCGCCATGGCTAAAAATAGAACATAAGGGTAAAATGCAGTTTTTGGCTTATAACTCAAAAACCAGAGCATTTAGAGCAAATCTGACATGGGGTAAAATTGTTCATCAGGTCAAGATCTATCTGCCCTGGAATTTTCAGATGAATCGGACATTTCGTTGTTGGGTTGCTGCCCCTGAAATGGTAATTTTAAGGAAATTTTGCTGTTTTTGGTTATTATCTTGAATATTATTATAGATAGAGATAAACTGTAAATAGCAATAATGTTCAGCAAAGTAAGATCTACAAATAAGTCAACATGACCAAAATGGTCAGTTGACCACTTTAGGAGTTATTGCCCTTTATAGTCAATTTTTAACCATTTTTCGTAAATCTTAGTACTCTTTTAGAAAAATCTTCTCCTCTGAAACTACTGGGCCAAATTTAACCAAACTTGGCCATAATCATCATTGGGGTATCTAGTTTAAAAAATGTGTCCGGTGACCCGGGCAACGAACCAAGATGGCCGCCATGGCTATAAATAGAACATAGGGGTAAAATGCAGTTTTTGGCTTATAACTCAAAAACCAAAGCATTTGGAGCAAATCTGACAGGAAGTAAAATTGTTGATCAGGTCACGATCTATCTGCCCTGGAATTTTCAAATGAATCGGATAATCGGTTGTTGTGTTGCTGCCCCTGAAATGGTAATTTTAAGGAAATTTTGCTGTTTTTGGTTATTATCTTGAATATTATTATAGATAGAGATAAACTGTAAACAGCAATAATGTTCAGCAAAGTAAGATCTACAAATAAGTCAACATGACCAAAATGGTCAGTTGACCACTTTAGGAGTAATTGCCCTTTATAGTCAATTTTTAACCATTTTTCGTAAATCTTAGTAATCTTTTAGAAAAATCTTCTCCTCTGAAACTACTGGGCCAAATTTAACCAAACTTGGCCATAATCATCATTGGGGTATCTAGTTTAAAAAATGTGTCCGGTGACCCGGGCAACCAACCAAGATGGCCGCCATGGCTAAAAATAGAACATAGGGGTAAAATGCAGTTTTTGGCTTATAACTCAAAAACCAAAGCATTTGGAGCAAATCTGACAGGAAGTAAAATTGTTGATCAGGTCACGATTTATCTGCCCTGGAATTTTCAGATGAATCGGATAATCAGTTGTTGTCTTGCTGCCCCTGAAATGGTAATTTTAAGGAAATTTTGCTGTTTTTGGTTATTATCTTGAATATTATTATAGATAGAGGTAAACTGTAAACAGCAATAATGTACAGCAAAGTAAGAACTAAAAATAAGTCAGTATGACCAAAATAGTCAATTGACCCCCTAAGGAGTTATTGCCCTTCATAGTCAATTTTTAACAATTTTCTTAAAATTTGAAGATTTTCAATAACATTTTCCACAGAAAGTACTGTTATAGATAGAGATAATTGTAAGCAGCAAGAATGTTTAGTAAAGTAAGATCTACAAACACATCACCATCACCAAAACACAATTTTGTCATGAATCCATCTGTGTCCATTGTTTAATATTCACATAGACCAAGGTGAGCGACACAGGCTCTTTAGAGCCTCTAGTTTTGTTAAAGTTAACAGACGACGGATGAAGACGCATGACTGATGCCAAATTATAGGAAAAGCTCACTTAGCCTTCAAACCTTACTGCAAGATCCTGAGGTAACCAAAATAATCTTTTTTATCAGTTTTGATGACTTGCCTCTACCCTTAGATCCTAATGTTAAAGTGAATGGTATCTGTGTTAAAAAGGCTACACTGTTAAAGGTGAGAAATCTTTAACAATCCTTGTGCTTTTATTTAAGAATTGAATGCTTCTTTTTGTAAATTTATTGGGGTGTGAAAGCGTTGACCGAAGTATATTTTGTATGAAGCGCGAAAGCGCTTCATTCTAAAAATGTGCGCACGGTCAACGCTTTTACAACTCTATAAAGTTACAAAAAGAAGCATTCAATACTTATAATTACAGTTTTTAGCTAGGATCATGAAAGCACGATTTTTATCAAGATTTTATTTAATTCACCTGTGCACTTTATTGTGGGACCTCGTGTCATCATGAATGATATATTTTATTGTGTAATGCAATTGATTAAGGAATAACACATGATGTGCAGTTAGCCAATCAGAATAACGTATTATAATGAAACATACATCTAATGTAATTATTTAGAAATGAACATATATAAATCTAAATGTGTAAACCAAAGTTGGCAAAGTATACCTAGTCCTCAATGGTCATCAACTTTGCACTTTATGTATCCTTTTGATGTGAGCGTGACTCACTGTTAAGTCTTTTCAAAAACGCTTGTTTTTCTTGGAAAGGTATTTATCAGCGAACTTTAGACATAATGATTTGTCTATTTGAAAAGTCGAAATGTCTATTCTTTTGTCTTAAAATATGTATATATCACAATTAAAAGCCTGCTATATTAAAGATTTTCTGCAGACTCCTGTATACAATTTACCATGATATTGTACAGAGTATTGTGTAAACAGATTTAGAAAGAACTAATACGATATTGGTTGCTTAAATGTGGAATGTTGTAAAAGAAAACAAGATATCTGTACTTAATACTTATAAAGTTATTGGTAATCTAATTCAGTTACCAGTTAAGATAAAATATGAATATAGTTTGTTTATCCTCTCACAAGACCTCTCACTTTCACTCTAATCCGTTTGAGAAACTAATTAATTGGGATGGAAAAAAATAATTAATAATGTTATTTAATTTTTTAATCCTAGCATCAGCATTCATTAAACACTGTCATTGAGTTATCATCAGTAACGATCAGTTTCCGTTGTACAGTGGTATAACGTATTCCATCACTCCACTCCAGTGATTTCATTCCCTTTGTAGTTACTTTTTTATACTTCTTTCCTTCATATGATGCATGCAGTACTGATCTATCCCAACATATCACATATATACTCCCATCTTGTAGTATGGTCATACCACATGGCTTTGATGGTAACTTTATTTTGAACCTCTTGTTAGTAAAGTGACTGAATGGTGCAGGTAATACTTTATTTTCAAAGTCTACATAATGTAACAACATAAAGGGGCACTAGCTACGAGATATATAAAATCTAAAGAATGATTTATTTTGTTCAATCATTAATGAAAGTAGAATAGTAAAACAATAATTTGCTTTTATCAGCTAAAATGGTTCAATTTTGTCAAATTAGGCTAATAAACCTTGATAAAGAATTATCCACTTGCAAGTAAATAATTCGACCTCATGAAATTCGTTTTCATGTGAACTCCAATTTACCCCGTAGAAAGGGATAGAATAACGCATGCATTGTCCGTGTACGGTTATTTAAAGGAAAAGAATGTCAACATTGAAAGTGAAACTAAGGTAAATAATTGGATTGACTAATTCGATCCACAAAAAATCTTTCTTATAAAGGTAAAAAGGACGATAAACATAAATTTTTGATTTATAAAACAAAATTTAACAGACCTATAAAAATCCAATTGCACGAGTTACTTAATCTATTTATATCGGTGTTTATGTTTACATCGCTTATATGGTCATAGAAGGTCAGCTCGATAGTTAATTAGATGGCGTCTTGGCTGAAATTCGTACGAAACGAAGCTACATCTTATTGAGACCATCTCCTGTAAATTGTTTATCTAATACTTTTGATAGTTTGGAAAAATGTTTTACATTTTTATAAATACAATCTGAGAATTTGAGTCAAATCGGTTAACATTAATTTGGCAGCTAGTGCCCCTTTAAAGTCGATTTTATGTTCTCTTTAATTACGGTTTTCTTTTGCCGTTTCATTTACTTTTTCTTACAAACCATCAGTTCTTTATCTACATATTGTATATTGAACAATGTAAATAAGTTTTCAATAATGATTTTGTTTGAATGCCTTTACGAAAATTAAACTCATTCTTATTGGTATACTACTGTTGCCTTAAATTAGGCGGGTAATTTTAGATTGATTTTAATTCTTGTATAAATCAGCACTCCTTAAACAAAGTAAATGAGACTCCATTTGCAATTATCAGTTTCTTTTGTACCTGATTATAGTTTATTCCATGAATCAACCTCAGTGATGTCAGCCCTTCTGTAGTAACTTGTTTATACTTCCTTCCATCAGATGACACATGTTGTACTGATTTATCCAGACATATCGCATACACACTACCATCTTGTAGTATCGTTGTAATACAAGGCTTTGATGGTAACTTCACTTTAGAAATCTTGTTATTAGAGTGACTGTAATGGTACAGGTAATGACTATCATCTGTGCAAAATATGCCATCACCAGAACCACACAGTGTGACAGGATTACAATCACCAGTATCAATGGTCTTCTCCAAATTCTCTGTCTGAGGATCTATGATCAACAATCTTCCCGTACAGCCTACTACTAACTTGTTGTCAATAGTTGTGATGCCAACGCATTCTGTAGATAACTGAATTGATTTCACTTTCTGTTTATTGTGTATGTCCCATATGTCTATAATGCTACAGTGAAATAGAGTAACAGCTACAGTAGAGTTGTTTACCACAGTAATATCCCATGGTCGACCCTGTAGTTGTATTGTACTAACATATGAATAATCCGTATTATAAATCGTCATTGCTGAATTTTCCATTTGTATATTAACCACATACCCATCATCTATTATAACAGCCTTGTGTAATGCAATACTTCCACTGGTAAATACTGCAGGAAATTGATGAATTTGATAGAAGATATCTTGTCCTAGTTTGTATGATATTCTTTCTTGATCTATATTCGGGATGTTTTCTATATAAAAGAAAATGTTTAAACAATATATAAGAAAGGGAACTTCTTTAATTAACTAGGATACATATATGGTATTTTGAAATATTTGTGACTAAACTAAAGGTGTTGCTGTTTACCTTTACCTATCGTTCAATCAGATTGTAAAATTGAGGCATTTGAGTTGACAAGTTGGTATTGTTAGACATTAGTATATCTTGATGCTACATGTACCTGTACTGTTCCTTTCCAACCTAACTCAACCTTACAGCATGTTTTTTTTCAAGAAGTTTGTTTTCAAATGGAGTAATTCTATTATAAGATTGATCGGGAAGAAAATATTATTGGTTTCATTACTTTTTGATTCGAGCGTCACTGATGAGTCTTTTGTAGACGAAACGCGCGGCTGGCGTAAATATAAAATTTTATTCCTGTTATCTATGATGAGTTTATTTAAATCCCGAATAAAAATAATTTTTAAATTTGACCCGACATACTAAATCAGTAAAATATTTTCTTAACTGCATGTACACATGTATAAAACCAAAAATAGCTACTCAGTTGTTTTCAGTTTCCATTTTCAGACTGTTATCTTATGCAATTGGGATTTATTTTATTTTAATTCACTTCTTAATGCCATTGCTTCTGAAAATGTGAATTGTTTTCTACCTTGGAGTATCTATATATATATTAGGATTTTACTGTGTTCACTAAAGGGAATTCACTTTTATAAGATTGATGTAATCTGAATCATTGTAAAAAAAATCACATCTTGAAAGCAAGTAGGATAAATACGCTTATGCATCCAACTTGTTTCTGTGGATTTTAGTGTGATAAAAAAATTATCATTACATGTTTGATTTAATATGAAGATGATCCACCTGTTTAAATGGGAATTATATCATAGTAAATGAAATAAAATGTGGCTATAGTCAAATCTAATGATCAATTGAAAAACATTCAAAAAAAAATCATAAAGTGACATTTTTGAATGTGCTATTAAAAATAATTTTCATAGAATGCTGGATCTTATTTGTTAAATTGGGACATATATTATGCGAAATGAAATATAAAACTACGTACTGTTGATATAGTGAAATCAAATGATATGGGTGGCACATCTTTAGCCACAAAGTGAGTTCCTATGGGAAATTGCATTGTCTATATTTAATGAAGTGCAACCTTCAGCTAGCTTTGAAATGTCTTAGTGATTATATATGTGTCAACTCTTACAATACAAACAGGTCAATTTAAATGTCTCAATTGTGTTGACAATTTTACAATCTGGTTAAACAATAGGTAAAGGTAAGTAGCAACACCTATTGTCGAGTTACATTAAAAAAAGGAAATTTGAATGAATGAATAGAACTAACTGTAACCTTATTAATTACTCACATTTGAAAAAAAAGGAATCTATACCACAGGTAAATCATTTGTATAATTTAGATTCTTTTACAGTGTAAACCAACCGAATTTGTAAGATTAGATTTTGATGGATCTGATTTTTAGCTCACCTGGCCCAAAGGGCCAAGTGAGCTTTTCTCATCACTTGGCGTCCGGCGTCCGTCGTCGTCGTCGTCCGTCGTCGTCCTGCGTCCGGCGTTAACTTTTACAAAAATCTTCTCCTCTGAAACTACTAGGCCAAATTTAACCAAACTTGGCCACAATCATCATTGGGGTATCTAGTTTAAAAATTGTGTCCGGTGACCCTGCCAACTAACCAAGATGGCCGCCATGGCTATAAATAGAACATAGGGGTAAAATGCAGTTTTTGGCTTATAACTCAAAAACCAAAGCATTTAGGGCAAATCTGACATGGGGTAATATTGTTAATCAGGTTAAGATCTATCTGCCCTGAAATTTTCAGATGAATCTGACATTCCGTTGTTAGGTTGCTGCCCCTGAATTGGTAATTTTAAGGAAATTTTGTTGTTTTTGGTTATTATCTTGAATATTATTTTAGATAGAGATAAACTGTAAAAAGCAATAATGTTCAGCAAAGTAAGATCTACAAAAAAGTCAACATGACCAAAATGATCAGTTGACCACTTTAGGAGTTATTGCCCTTTATAGTCAATTTTTAACCATTTTTCGTAAATCTTAGTAATCTTTTAGAAAAATCTTCTCCCCTGAAACTGCTGGGCCAAATTATTTGAAACTTGGCCACAATCATCATTGGGGTATCTAGTTTAAAAATTGTGTCCGGTGACCTGGCCATCAAACCAAGATGGCCGCCACGGCTAAAAATAGAACATAGGGGTAAAATGCAGTTTTTGGCTTATAACTCAAAAACCAAATAATTTAGAGAAAATCTGACAAGAAGTAAAATTGTTAATCAGGTCAAGATCTATCTGCCCTGAAATTTTCAGATGAATTGGACAACCTGTTTTTGGGTTGCGGCCCCTGAATTGATAATTTTAAGGAAATTTTGCTGTTTTTGGTTATTATATTGAATATTATTATAGATATAGGTAAACTGTAAACAGCAATAATGTTCAGCAAAGTAAGATCCACAAATAAGTCAACATGAACGAAATGGTCAATTGACCCCTGTAGGAGTTATTGACCTTTGTAGTCAATTTTCAATCTGCTTCCTTTGTTTAATATTCACATAGACCAAGGTGAGCGACACAGGCTCTTTAGAGCCTCTAGTTTAGATGTACTTCGAACACTTTTTTTTTTAAATAAACCTTGTTCCTCCATATTATTGATATTTGGAAATTTGATAATACGAAGAAAAACCGATTATCTTTTTATCGTTCTATTACTGGTCTTTTCTTTCTCCCTAAGACAGTTTTACGCTTGACGAAAAAGCAAGCTTGAAAACGTCTCCTCTCGCATTGTGACGTCGCTGATAACTTCTCTCACATTATGACGTCGCTGATAATGCCTGGTCTCGCTTTGAAGTCTTGATACCAGAATTACGGACCGACAGAGCAGGGTGATATTGGCGTAGGGACGGACGATAAAGCTATTTAGCGGGAGGTTTAATAACATGAGCAGCACAATGACTGCCACATGTGGAGCAGGATCTGATTATCTTTCTTGAGCTTACCCTTCCAGAGCACCTGAGATCACCCAAAATTTTGGTAGGTTTCCTGTTGCTTAGTCTTTAGTTTTCTTTGTTATGTCTTGTGTACCGTACTTTTATTTATCTGTAGGTCTTTTTCTCTTTTTTTGGCATTGCGTTGTCAGTTTATTTTGGTATCTTTTGCCCCTCTTATGTGATGTTTTCCTTTTTTTGGATTAACACCCCTACTCCTTTAGATGATATTCTGTTAATTGAATATTAAAACTTCATAGAGTTAATATTTTTAGCCACTGTCAAAATGTCTTTTTTCCCCAGGTATGTTTCTATGGAATGTGAAAACTTCATTGAGTGAATATTTTAGTCACAATGTCTTTTCTTCCCCAGGTATGTTTCTGTGGAATGTGGAAACTTCATTGAGTGAATATTTTAATCACAATGTCTTTTCGTCCCCAGGTATATTTCTGTGGAATGTGGAAACTTCATTGAGTGAATATTTTAGTCACACTGTCTTTTCTTCCCCAGGTATGTTTCTGTGGAATGTGAAAATGATGAATCAACAGCTAAAGAACAGAGAGTTAATGAAATGTATTTATGTATCATGAAGAGATTCAGCCAGGCTTTAGTTAAGGTTAGTAATGGGTATAATAAAATGAACACAGGATCAATGTCATTTATTTCAATAAGAGAGTACATTGTTTGATTTGTCCAGTAAAATTCTCCTACAGTTTTCAGGCTAGAACCCTTGTATTACTGTGGCTGTAGATTCATTGTTATTAATACTATATAATGTGGATTTTGTTCGTACAGATGAACTACAAATGTAAATGCTCAACTAATAACATTTTGGATAAGATATTTCTAATACCAAACTTTATTTGGTTAAATTGGTTGACCTATCTTGCGATGTGATAATAAGTTGCAACCTAAAAAGTTGGGGCAATTATGGACAGAGCATTCAAGCTTGATACAGCTCTGAATTTGGATTATGATTAAATACTTGACACAGCATAGGTTTCTGACACGGAATGAATGTCAATTAAGAACTGAAAAAAAAAAAATGAAATTAGAGAATTTTAGTTATTGTTGGGGAAAGACGGCTTCAAGCCGTCAATTCCCTAATGGGGTTGGCCAGAGTATCATTCCCTCACGTCAATCATTTTGTTTTGATAGTTTGGAAACCCCTTCAAAATGTCATACTGAAATTGATGACAAAGAGAACAGATTGACTTTAAATACATTTTTTACACATTTCCCTTCTGTTTCTCGTGAATTTATCGTATATTGATTGATCTTTCCCTTACACTATATACGTTTCTTTTACAGTCCGGAAAAATCAGTATTACGAAATATTCTAAATAAATCTAACCTAGTGACGTCATTGTTGGAATGCCACACAGGGATATCCTTTATTCATTATAAAAACCAGTCACAGTATTTGTATACTAATTTAAAATCCGTATTTGTGAAATGTAAACCTAATGATGTGTGCTGTAGTGTAGATCATTCACACACCAACATGCAATGCTTTAATCTGAGTCTATAATCAGATAATTTGTAGATTAACTTTCGCGGTAAACTATGTAACATCCTTAGAGTATCAACAAAGAAAAAACAAATACATTTTTATTACAACATGCATGGTCATATCTTAGAACAAGTTCAATCTGCAAAATATTTAGGCATTACACTTTCTTCAGACCTCAAATGGAACAAACATATTCAACAATCAGCAGCAAAAGCAAACCAATCATTAGCATTCATCAGACGTAATCTAAAAATAAATTCTAAATTAGTTAAGGAAAGAGCATACCAAACAATAGTTAGACCAAAATTAGAATACTGCTGTACAGTTTGGGATCCATACACCTCAGAAAACATATATAAGTTGGAACAAGTACAAAGAAGAGCTGCAAGATATACTTGCAACAGATATCACAATACCAGCAGTGTATCTGAAATGATAGAACATCTAAAATGGCAATCCTTACAAGAACGCAGACTAAAAACCAGACTCCAAATGTTGCACAAAGTCATCAACAATGAAATTGCAATTCCATCGCAAGATATACTCATAAAAAGCCAGTCTAAAACAAGAACTACCCATCAACAGACATACAGACAACTTCAGTGTAATAAAGACACCTTTAAATTTTCTTTTTTCAGCCAAACAATCAAAGATTGGAACAAATTACCACCCGATATCTCAAACCAAACCACTACAGACAACTTTAAGGATGCACTCACTCATGAGGTGCTCCTTAAAACATACTCTCATCTGAACTAAATGTGCTTATTGTTTTTATCTTATAGTTATAAAAAAATATATATATAAAAAATGTAAAAATTGAAACTAAAAAAATTGTAAATTTCATAAATAAATAAAAGTAATAAAAAAAAATGAAATTAACTTAAAGCGACCTCATACAGGCATGCGCCGGAAAGTAATCCTCAAAAAGTTGATGGTATTCCGTAACTAAAGAAGAAGAAGAAGAAACAATGTCAATGGGGATACATGAGTTTGGGGAGAGAAACGACAGTTTTCATTGTTTCTGTAAAGTTCTGTTTTTAGAATCTTCCTCCTATTCAGGAGCACCTCCATTGATGAGTAATTATACACTAAAATCAAAGTAAATGTTTCTGAACACTTAAAATGTGACATTTAGTATATGATAAGTAGTCTTCTATATACAAACAATTTTGTGTACCAACATAATTATTGAAATGGTTAAAAAAAAATTAAAAAAATTAAATGTTGCTTTTTGTAGTTTATACCTATTGAGATTGGGGAGAGCAACTGCAGTTTTCATTCTTTCTGTAAAGTTATGTTTTTAGAATCTTTCTCCAATTTAGGAGCACCTCAATTGATGAGTAATAACCCACTAAAATGAAAGTTAATGTATCTGAACACTAAAAATGTCACATTAAGTATATATATGATAAGTAGTCATCAATTAAAAAATAATTTTGCATACCAAGTTACATAATTATTGTAATTTTTTTTTAAATATTGCTTTTTGTAGTTTAAAGCTATTTATTCATGAATTTTACAGATATATCAAAATGTGGGATCTGGAAACAAACTTCACACAGCTTATATCAATCATATTTGATTTTATAAGTACATGTATCCCTGTGATGAGAGTTGGAACTTTATCAATGGAAAATTAAGACTGAATAGATTTTTCAGTCCTCACTTTCTTGAGAATACTGTCACAAAAAATTGAGAATGCTCTTAGCCTGCCGTTCAGTTGTACATAATTAAAATTCTAAAATATAATGTAGTAGTTGTTAAATTCAATTGAATTTTAGATAATTAACTCCCAACTTTAATCAAATGTTTTGATTTAGAAGGTGCAGATCTCATTGGTCCAAATTGTCTCTATGATGAATTCTTGACTAAGGAAATGAAATAACAATAAACAACAATTAGTTTCATTATTGTTAGCCTTTCTATATGTTCTAGCTGTTCATTCTTTGTATGTAGACTATCAAAAGATACCCCCCTAAAAATTTAAACAATGGCCGTCTTTTCCCTCAGAGCTGTTCAGCTCTTTGATTATACATATTATGGTCAAATATCCAACATTTAAAAAAATGTTAAGTTCAGCATATCAAAGAACCTTTTAGAACTTAATATTTGATGAAATCAAAAATATTTATTTTAGGCCATTTGCACCTCAGTGTAGACTAAATTGAAAACAGGACTCAAAATCAAACATTTAAATACAGGTTTAGATTTAGCATATCAAAGAACATAAAAAGGGGGGTTTCAGGGTGAGGAAGGTTCCAACCCTGGGACCCTCACCCTCCACATTGGATCAACCACAGCAATGTGTCTTGTAAATGCAACTCATATACAACAACAAAAATTTCAATGAAATATTACAGTCTTAAAATGCGTCCTTAAAGTATCATAATCATTAATAAAAATAATAATTCCCAATTAAACATGTTATAGGGAAAAGAACTGAATTTGTTATGAGTTCAAAGAGAGTTCTAGTTATTTTATTTAATGAAAAGCACACTTTAGATATATAAATAGACATGATATCTCAAGTTTTTGAAAATATTCTTTTTCATATATGAACTCATTTCCAAGAAATTGTTATAAATTGCTTATACTAAATGTTTTAATCATAGGCAAGTGTATGATGAAACACAAAATAATTCATGTTATATATTTATATTTTAGGGTGGCCAGGAATGCTGATTAAAGAGAGCTACTCTGGCGAGACAACAACTGTTTATAGAGAGATTAGTCAGCATGGTAAAGGCTGTGACCAGAGAAAGTGGGAATAGGAAGAAAAAGGTAATTAATTAATCACTGTAATATTTTATTTAAAAAAACAAGATTGTCAGGGAAAACTTATAACATTGAGAATGGAAATGTGGAATGTGTCAAAGAGACAACAACCCGACTAAAAAGCAGACAACATTTTTAACTTTGCTTTTATAGTTATGCCCTGAGAATTTTAGGGTTTCTAAATTCTATAGCAAAGCAAAGATTAACATGTTTGTTAAGGGCATAAAATTGACCGCTTTGGTATATAATATACCACTCTAGAATTAATCTTTTAGTATCCTTACATTGATATATGGCTTTCTTTGCCCACAGATTATTACGTTTTGTATGATTTTTCAGTCATAGAAATATAAGTCACAAATATGATACTGTGGATAAATTTATTTTTGGGTGTATCGATTTTCGAGAATTGCTATAAACTTGCATATTCGTGGATATTTGGTTTCATGGTTTTGCCAATTTTTGTTTACAAAGCCTTTTGAAAACATGCTATTCGTTGAACAATTGAATTCGTGGTTCAAATCTGCACACGAAACACACTAAAATTGGTATCAAACAAATTATAATCAATCCAAAGTATATCACTCTAAAATTAAACTTTTAATATCCAACATCAAACATTGATCGTATATGGTTTTGTTGAGAAAAAAAATAATTGCATAAATGAACAGTGATGATTGTAATTATTATATAACAGTTTTAACATGTATAAATATACTGTTATTATTATATAAAAGTTTTTACGTACATAAATATACTGTAATTATTATATAAAAGTTTTTACGTAGATACATTTACTGTAAGTAATATATTACAGTTTTAACATATATACATGTACCAACATTTTAGATAGAAAGACTTCGAGCCTTACTGCAAGATCCTGAAGTAACCAAAATAAACTTTGCCAGTTTTGATGATTTGCCTCTACCCTTAGATCCCAATGTTAAAGTGAATGGTATCTGTGTTGAAAAGGCTACAATATTAAAGGTGAGAAATCTTTTAAAATCAGTGCACTTTTAATTAGAAAATAAACATATATAAATCAGAATGTGAACAACAGAGTTGGCAAAGTATACCTAGTCCTCAATGGTCATCAACTTTGCACTTTATTTGTCCTTTTTAACATGCTTGATGTGAGCGTCACTGTTAAGTCTTTTCAATACCAATTGATAAAATTGAGGAAGGAATTTTACAGTGAGTTGACTGTTAGTGTTGCTCTCCACCAATTGCAATTCATTCAAAATTTTGACCAAATAATTTTGACCAAATTGCAATTTGTTTTATAAAATCAAATTGTTCAACTGGTCAGAAATTTGAACCAACTGCTGTAGAAAACCACAGCCAAGTCATGAAAGTGCAAGGTGATAAAATAAAACATACTTACAATCCTATAAGACTTGTACTCCACTTTAATGATGTTGTGACAAAATTAGTTTATCAGTTTGTATAGTTATATTATATTCATTTCCATGCTGAAGGGGAACTGTTTATTTTGAATTGCTATTAAATTGTCCAAACTAAGCTTTCATATAGTTTTTCTTTCTAAAAGTATTCTATATTTATAAGAATCAGACATTATGTGAATTAAAACATTTCATATTCAGTAAAATATGTGTAAAATTGCAATATATGTTTGTAGGAAGTTTCCATGGGGGAGATAATGACTTTTCTTTCAAAAAGTCTTTATTCAAAAGAATAATATTTTAGGTTATCTCCCCTGAAAACTTATCAATAGCATATTGTTATTTCACACATATTTTACTGAATTTATGATGTTTTATTTAAAATGATATCTGATTCTTATAAATATAGAATACTTTTAGAAAGAAAAACTATATGAAAGCTTAGTTTGGACAATTTTATAGCAATTCAAAATAAACAGTTCCTCTTCAGCATGGAAATGACTATAATATAACTATACAAACTGATAAACTAATTTTGTCACATCATTAAAGTGGAGTTAAAGTCTTATAGGATTGTAAGTATGTTTTATTTTATCACCTTGCACTTTCACATTTTGACTGAACAATTTGTTCAATATTCTGACCAGTTGAACAATTTGGTTTGTTTAAAAAACAAATTGCAATTTGGTCAAAATTTTGAATGGGTTGCAATTGGTGGAGAGCAACACTAACAGTCAACTCACTGTAAGCTAACTTTAGATGTAAGCACTTGTCCATTTGAAAAGTTAACTGATGGTGACATCTAAATGTCTATTATTTGTCAACTTTAATTTGTTTACTTGCTGTCTGATTTACTTTTCCCTACAGACCATCATTACTCAAATTAATAGATTTCATGTTGAACAATGCTGAAAGGCTTACCATTAATGGGGCTCGTGGGTCTAAATTGATTTTTTTTCTTAATACAGGATTTCGCTATATTTTTTTATAAATGAACTTTATTTGAATCTTAATAAAAAAATTAAATTAAAAAATGGGGTCACCGTTCATTTACGCTCACAATCTGCCTTCGAAAGAAGCACACATTTTGTATAGGTACTTTTTTTCTGTTGAAATAATAGAGGTAATACTTATTTTAATGCCAAATTATTTTTTACTCAATTTCACGGTCCATTGAACATTAAAAATTATAGTTCGAGTGGGGCATCCATGACTTTGGACACATTCTTCTTGCTTTGAATGATTTTTGTACCATATGATAAAGTAACAATTAAAAAATAGATAAATAAGATTTGTAATGAAAACAAAACAAATTTTCTGAAATTTTTATACCCTCAAGCCTCCTGAAGGGCATATGAAACAGTTCCAGGAAAGGTAATGATGTTGCTAATATACCACTAAAAATGCTTTTTTTCTCCAAAATCCTGAAACTTTGTTTAGTATTAATCATTTCAAAAGAACTGTTGTACATATGAAGAGCATATTTATTTTAAGAAGATTTTCATAATGTTTCTACAAAAATTTGCTTGTTTATATAGGAATCGCAAAAAAAATTTTGAGTTGTATAATGGTATCATGTCGTCGTCGTCGGAAGACACATTTAGTTTCCGGACAATAACTTTTGATTTAGTAAATGGAATAATTAATGGATCACTAAATTTTTTTACCAGAAAGTTCAATACCACGAAAGGGAGGTTGGGATTGATTTTGGTGATTATGGTACCAATAGTTTAGGAATTAGGGGCCAAAAAGGGCCCAAAATAAGCATTTTTGTAGTTTTCAAATAATAACTTGTGTTTTAGTGTATGAATCTCTCTGAAATTATACCACAAGTTTCCATACCATGAAGGGATGGATAGTTATGACTTTTAGGGGTTATGGCTAAAATGTTTTGGAATTAGGGGCAAAAAAAGGGAAAAAACTAGGTTTTCCAGACAATAACTTTCGATTTAGTGAATGGATCACTAATTTTTTTTACCAGAATGTTCAATACCACAAAAGAAAGGTTGGAATTGATTTTTGGGGTTATGGTCCAAATATTTTGGAATTAGGGGCAAAAAAAGGGGAAACAAGGTTTTACTGGTCAAATTAAGACAATTTAAAAGCAGTGTAAGGGAGGTAATTAAAAAACAGTTAACATACAATGTTTGGTATGTTCAGATTTACCTCCCTTACACTACTTGTAAATAGTGTATAAAGAAAAGTCAGATTTCGGACTTATTGCCAAAAAAAAGGGGGTTGTAGTTGTTATTTTTTTGCCCCAAGTATCTCAAATTCCAAATTTTTGGAAAGTTTGAAGAAGAAATCTTTGATTGCACAATATTGCATAATAGATTTGTAAGATTTTGACATTTGTTTTGATCACAATCCAAATTCAGAGCTGTATCAAGCTTGAATGTTGTGTCCCAACTTGCCCCAACTGTACAGGGTTGCCCTCTGCGGTCGTATAATGCTGTGCCCTGCAGAGCACCTGGTTATCTGTTGAAATAAAAAAGTAAGGTTTATCTATCCAAACGATAGAAATATCCCAAAAACAGAAATTTTGAAGGTATATTTTTTATTACATATTAGAATTGCTATGGGGAAAAACAGCTTGTATGCAAATGTTTGTAATAAAATCATCATGGGTTTGAACTGTATTGTATGTCCTTAAGACCCAATTACAAAATATATAAGTGTTACATATACAGAGATTGGGATTAATGTGTAATTTCTTGTACAACTATAAACAATATTTTACAGAGCGCTTTGATGCCATGTAGACTGACTTTTAAAACAAGTACAGGAAGTGAATACGTGACGATGTTTAAACATGGTGATGATTTACGTCAGGATCAACTTATACTACAGATTATAACTCTGATGGATAAGGTCAGTGATACCTAGATAGTTGAACTTTTGTAGGGATTTAAAAATAGTACCTTACTGATTTTATGTTGTTATGTGCCAGATGAACCTTGTAACAATGACTGATGTTTAAGCTTAATATTGGCTACAAGTATCTATAACTTTAGTTAATATCACAAGTATATATATATCAGGGAAAAAAATTAACGGTCACCCAGTCGCCAATGGCGACCAGAAATTGACCTGAGCGATCTTTTTACTCAGTTGTGGTAGACCAGGTGGCGATTTGAAAACAAGTACTTGACTGACTGAAATCCTCCATTTACCATGACTCCAAGTACTGGCTACTTCACGGACAAAAATTTAAATTCAAAAAGAAAAATCTTTTTAAAATGTATAGCATCAAAGTCGCGGTCGCGATAAACAAGGATGTCAAATCAGTGGTTACCTTTGACTAAATATAGTTCATGTTAATTCAGGTCACTGATTGGTCGTCTACAGTTTACAAAAAAATAGAAAATCAGAGAAAATATCAAGTTCATGACAACACTTTTGAAATACGTGAAATAGTCTTGAGAAAAAAGGAGGGTCATTTGTTTACAAAGTACGTAGTTTAATACGCAAAATGAATCGATCAAGATATTTAATAAATTAGATTATTATAGAAATAAAATGAAATATTTCATCTATCATCTACATGTATTCCAGAACAGAGAATTCTTTAGTTGTCTTTAAAAAAATATGTAAAAAAATCTAGTACACTGGACATGAAGATTCCCATTTTGCAAATGATTTTTTTGGGGTACGATTGCTTTCAAGCAATCTGTAGACTTAACGGTGGCTCAGAGAATTGCCCTCACGTCAATCGTTTTATTCTAAACATTAAGGAACATCTCAGATTCTTATGATTGTCTTGCTTTAAAAGGTAAAAACAAACAAAGGGATTGAACTTAAACAACTTTCCTATAATGTTCTTTTCATAATCTTCATGTTTGATAATTCTTCTCTTGACTTATATGCGTGTTTTAAACAACACGGAAAATCAGAATTAAGCAGTATTTATATTTAGTATTTTTATAAATTTAGAAACACGTCAGAGGGAATTCCCAGTTTTGATGAAATGCTAGAGTTCTCTGAATTCCAACAAGTCTATTTCTGTCATTTAAGAACTGAAGTGGAGTTTTTCTTATATGTTACCGTTATGAAACTGATATTTGAGATTGTACTTCCATAAAGAAATAGAGAACCATCTAGGTCGTTTAATAAACATTTAATATACGTTCTTGCTCCAGGGTTTGTTTTGGAAATTATGCGCATGCGTATAGTTTTCTTAACTAAAAGGGGTTTTAGATTGAATGGTTGCTCTGGATTCTCCACTCAATTAATTAATTTATAACTCATGGGATCTTATCTATGTATGTCTGTTATTGAAGGTTATTGTTGTTGCATAATTTTAAATCATATGCATCATTTAAATTAAAATAAATGTAATCCTCATCGTAGAACACCCCTTCAGGCGAAATGGAGTCTTCCGTATTATCGTTTCGAGTTGTCTCCCTTCCGGAAGTAACTTCCGTGAATTCTGAATCAAAACAACACGTCGACTATTAGCTCGTTCTGTCAATAAACGTCGTATTATATTAAAAACGATCGCATTTTAAACCGATAAATGTGTACGGAAAGGAGTCATGATCACTGACCCAAAGGAAATTAAATATTTAAAGAGTTAGGAATGGGGTTCCTCCTAGAATTAACGTAGGAGAATAGGTGATAAGATACGAAGTAAAATACCTTGTCTCAGTCTGAGGCTCAGTGACTGCTGTGGAAAGAAAACTTGGAATTGATAGTACAAAAATAAAACATAGGCCTGATAACATTGTTCATACACTTTTATCCGTGATTGGCTATTTTGTAACTATTTTAAATGTGCAGTTGAATTAGTTTTGAAAATAATATTATCCAGCTACATGTATACAAGTGTCAATGAAACAACGGCAATCGTATCCCTCAGAGCAATCTGCTCTTTGATTTTTTAATGAAATTTGATTGAAGTCAACAACAGAAATAAGAAAAAAAAAACATTTTCCCAGGCATCTAAATCACCTCCAGGTTTGCTCAGAATGCAGGATTTTGAGTCTAAAATTTCAAAATTTTCAAGGGGGGGCATGCCCCCAAACCCCCCTAGGAAATGCAGCCTGCTTTGCAGGATTCAACAGTGATAGTAAAATTATGTGGGCTACTGACTTTTTGTCTGGGCTAACTGATTTTCAAGTCTAGTAGCCAAGCTGGCTACTGGCCTTTATAAGTTAATTTTGACCCCTGTATATATATTAGAATTAAAAGACGGCCATATTATACAATTTGGAAGATATTCTGCAGACTCAAAGGGCTTAACAGAAGGTGCATCAAACTGTTAATCAGAAAAAAAAACTTTCTTATTTTGTTAAACAAAAGCTTCATACATAAGGATAAAAATCCAGCAGACTTGAAAACATCATGAATGTAAAAGAGTACATTTTGGGCAATTTTATCAAAATCATGAATCTTATAGCCTATGCTCAACAAAAGACTATAAGCTATTGAACTTATATATCTTGCCTTTTATTAATTTAATCAGATATACTTTCTTTGCTCTTGTTCTACTCCCCCTGTTCAAACAGTGTTACGTCCTGTATTACAATTTACTATGATATTTAAGTGACTCAATGTTATTTAACAGTAAAATGTATAGTGATTTAGAAAGGGCTTATACAGGTAACTGTAATGAGGAACCTAAAAAAAAAAGAAAAAAAGGTACATGTTTTCTCAATGGCTTTGTCATTATTATTTTAACTTTCTTACTGGTATTCTAACTCAGATACCAGTTAAGATAAAATATAAATAGTGTATAGTTTATATTTATTCTCTCACAAGCTCTTTCACATTTACTATAATACCTTGCAGTAAATAGTTCATTGGGATGAAACTAATGAAAAATTGTTATTTAATTTTTAATCCTAGTATCAGCATTCATTAAACACTTTTATTGAGTCATTAGTAATGATCAGTTTCCTTTGTACAGGATTATAACTTATTCCCCGAAATTCTCTGAACGATGTCAGTCCCTTTGTAGTAACCTGTTTATACTTCTTTCCATCAGATGACACATGTTGTACTGATCCATCTTCACATATCACATACACACTGCCATCTTGTAGTGTGGTCACATCAAAGGGCTGTGATGATAACTTCACTTTGGTAATCTTGTTATTAGAGTGACTGTAATGGTACAGGAAATGACTTTCATTTGTGTAAAATACACTATCACCAGAACCACACAGTCTGCTAGGATTCCAACCAACAGTATCAATGGTCTTCTCCACCTTCTCTGTCTGAGGATCTATAATCAACAATCTTCTCTTACAGCCTACTACTAACTTGTTGTTTATAGTTGTGATGCCCCATCCCTGTGAAGATAATTGTATTGATTTCACTTTCTGTCTATTATTTATGTTCCATATGTCTATTCTGTCATAGCTAAGCAGTGTAACAGCTACTGTAAAGTTGTTGACTAAAGTTATATCCCATGGCATACTCTGTAGTTGTATTGTACCAACATGTGAACCATCTGGATTATAAATATCTATTGAATAACTACCCGTTTTGATAAAGGCCACATGTCCATCATTTGTTATCACAGCTTTGCTATATGAAAAGAATGTACTGCAAGATACTGTAGTAAATTCATGAATCTGATAGAAGATATCTTGTCCTAGTTTGTAGGACTTCCTTTGCTGTCCTATAGATAGAAAATAAATGAAAATTTAAAAAACAATTTAGGCAGGGAAGTTCATAAATTAGTAAGGATATACATATGGTATTTCACAATATTTGTAATTTTAAAACAAATTTAAATAAAATTAAATAAAATGATTTGATCAAACTTTAACCATTATAATTCACACTTGGAGATCAATTAAACAATTTATTGTACACCAACATAATTTGTATGATTTCTTGACGAAATTTGTACTATAAAATTTGTATGGTTCTAGTAATATAGTGTAGATGTACTTTAAACACTTCTAATGTTGAAATAAACATGGTTTCTATACATTATTTTGTAATTAAACATTAAATTACTTAATATTGATATACTAATTACTGATTTATAAATCATGCTAGTTACTTTTTAAACACTTAGCTCTTAAAAAATGGTAGACATTTTACATTTTGGGATTTCTTTTTATTGAAAATACATTGGTATTTATTAACTATTATATAAACATCTAGAATAATATGTGTGACACCACTTACTTTGGATATCAGGGTTTTCCCTTTGACATGTACAAGTTACACCTTTTTCAGCATAATAGAGTAATTTCTGAAAATAAAACAAATTTATAAGTCTAAAAGTTGCATTGAAATTAGAGGCAATTAAACTATTTATTTCTTATGCATGTGATTTTATACTGATATTATCAAGTAATATTAAATGCATGTTTGTCACACACTTAAACTTGGAATATTGTTGATGTAATTAAGTTCTACCATCACCCTCTTTCCATAGTTTTCATTTTGGCTGTCTGTCTGTCCATTAACAATAACTTCCTGTGAATGGGTAGGAGGCCATTGACATTTTGAACAGTTGTAATGTATAATATGTAGACCTGCAAATCATTCATTTTCTTTGAGTCTGTGACTATTGCAGCTCTACATAAGGATAGTGATTCTACAGCAGCAACAGCAGCGTTAGCTAACTTCTTAAAAGCTTTATATTTTAGAAGGTGGAAGACTTGAATGCATCATACTTTGTATACAGATGATTCATGTTACAAAGTTTCTGTCAGTCACATGTCCAATGTCCTTGACCTCATTTTCATGGTTCTGTGACTACTTGAAAAAAAAGTTAAGATTTTTTGTAATGTTAAATTCTCTCTTATTATAGGTAATAGGATAACTATATTTGGTATTAACTTAGCCATTATTAGCTGTATTTGGTAAAACTTTAAGGAATTTTTGGTTCTCAATGCTCTTCAACTTAGTACTTTATTTGGCCTTTTAAACATTTTTTTATTCGAGCATCACTGATGAGTCTTATGTAGATGAAATGCGCGTCTTGCAAAATATAAAATTTTAATCCTGTATCTTTGATGAGATTATTTTAATGGTTCAGTGGTTATAGTAAATATTTTGTGTTTTGGTCTGTTTCTCATATACTGTATGCAATCTGTCTACTATATTTATACCCCACGCAACGAAGTTGTGGAGGGTATAATGTTTTTGACCCGTCCGTCCGTCAGTCCGTCCGTCCGTCAGTCCGTCAGTCCTGTTTCTTGTCATCGCAACTCCTCTCAAACCACACAACAGAATTTCACGAAACCTTTTCAGATAATAAGGACATACTATGTAGTTGTGCATATCGACGGGAAATTGTGTTTCAATTTTTTTTCTAGGAGTTACGCCCCTTTGAACTTATTTACTTTAATGTACTACTGCAACAGTTTGTCATCGCAACTCCTCTCAAACCACACAACAGAATTTCAAGAAACCTTTTCAGATAATAAGGACATACTATGTAGTTGTGCATATCGACGGGAAATTGCGATTCAATTTTTTTTCTAGGAGTTACGCCCCTTTGAACTTATTTACTTTAATGTACTACTGCAACAGTTTGTCATCGCAACTCCTCTCAAACCACACAACAGAATTTCATGAAACTTTGTAGATAATAAGGACATACTATGTAGATGTGCATGCATATCAACAGGAAATTACGGTTCAATTTTTTTTCTAGGAGTTATGCCCCTTTGAACTTATTTGCTTCAATGTACTTCTGCAACAGTTTGTCATCTCAACTCCTCTGAAAACACACAACAGAATTTCATGAAATTTTGTAGATAATAAGGACATACTATGTATATTGACAGGAAATTATTATTCAATATTTTTTCTTATACAATTTTTTTTTCTTATACTTATTTAATTTCTCCAATGACAATGTGGGGACGTGGGGTATGTGAGCGTGCTCACTAAGGTTCTTTAATTGGTGTATGTAATGATTGTAAGGTGTACATGTCTAACTTGTAGGTGTCATCTGATATTGACCTTATTTTCATGGTTCAAGGGTCAAAGTTCAGTTTTTGAGTTTTGGTCTTTTTTCCTGATACTATATGCAATCTAGGTCAACTACACTTGGTGTATGGAAATATTTTATGATCTATATGTCAGTCGCACAGGTTTTATTTGACCATGACCTCATTTTCATGGTCCATTGCTCAGTGTTAAGTTTTTGAGTTTTGGTCTGTTTTTCTTAAACTATAAGCAATAGGTCAACTATATTTGTTGTATGGAAGAATTGTTAGCTGTACATGTCTGTCTGGCATGTTTCATCTGACCTTGACCTCATTTTCATGGTTCTTTGGTGAATGTTAAGTTTTCATGGTTAATGTTAAGTTTATGTGACAGTTGTAATAAGGCTTTATATTTAGAACTATCAACATACCATATAGGGGGTTATTTTCGAGGGTGTCAAATTTCGCGATTTACCTTGAATAAAAGAGGGACGAAAGATACCAAAGGGACAGTCAAACTCATAAATCTAAAACAAACTGACAACACCATGGCTAAAAATAAAAAGACAAACAGAAAAACAATAGTACACACGACACAACATAGAAAACTAAAGAATAAACAACACGAACCCCACCAAAAACTAGGGGTGATCTCAGGTGCTCCGGAAGGGTAAGCAGATCCTGCTCCACATGTTGCACCCGTCGTGTTGCTTAAGTGATTACAAATCCGGTAAATAGTCTAATTCGGTAGGTCATATTCATGAAAGGGAAGGGGATTGTAGTTACGACGTAAGGAACATATCCGATATCATTTGTGAAACGGTTATTCCATAACGGTCAACCAACTCGTGATGGCGTCCGTAAAATTTACGAAGGGATGATTTCAACTTCACCATTTGGAACTCTTGGTTTAATAGCTTCCTTGTGAGCAGCAAACCTCTATCAAGAAAATCATGATAGGAAATATCGTATCAATTGGGAGATATATACCCCGTATGCAGGTGCTGCTGGAATGTTGCTACTTAGAAATGGAAAGTTCACAATTGGAAAGCTGAAATCATCTCTTTTGTCGTAAAGTTTTGTTTTTAACCGACCCTCATTGTCAATTTCTAGATGTAAGTCAAGATATGAAGCCGACTTAACTGTATCTGTAGTATCCTTTATCTCTAGTTCGATTGGATAGATGCGTTCCACATAGTCACCAAATTTTGAATTGTTTAGTGAAAGAACATCATCTATATAGCGGAAAGTAGAGTTAAAGGATATTGCTAACTTCTTATCTTTCTTCCTAAGAAGTTCCTGCATGAAGTCAGCCTCATAATAATAAAGAAACAAGTCGGCGAGTAGAGGGGCACAGTTTGTTCCCATTGGAATGCCGACAGTCTGTTGAAAAACACGTCCTCCGAACGTAACAAATATGTTGTCAATCAAGAAATCAAGCATCTTGATAATATCAGTTTCAGAGAATTTTTTGTTTGAATCAGAGTGATTCTTTACAAAGTAGGATTTATCCCTCCCTAAGACAAGATACTTGTATCTACGTTGGCCATTCTTTTTTATGAAGCAAAGTAATATCAACTCTTTCAATTTGTCTTTTAGGGTATACGAAATATTTTGGCGGTTATTATTTTGGCCGATTCAAAACTTTCATCAATACCTTTGCATGAACACTTTTAAAATGGCGGAATTTATTTTGGAGATTTTGTTCTATCCGCGAAAATAAGCGAAAATTTACACCCCGCGAAAATAACCTGCTATACAGTAATACCTTTATATTTTGATAAAATTCAGCTCATACATTTGAGGAGAAAAACTATTGTTTTTTACAAAAAGATCACAAATTTTGAAAAATAAAATTGAGAATGGAAATGGGGAATGTGTCAAAGAGACAACAACCCGACCAAATAAAAAACAAGAGCAGAGGGTCACCAACAGGTCTTCAATGTAGCGAGAAATTCCCGCACCCGGAGGCGTCCTTCAGCTGGCCCCTAAACAAATATATACTAGTCCAGTGATAATGAACGCCATACTTATTTCCAAATTGTACACAAGAAACTAAAATTAAAATAATACAAGACTAACAAAGGCCAGAGGCTCCTGACTTGGGACAGGCGCAAAAATGCGGCGGGGTTAAACATGTTTGTGAGATCTCAACCCCCCCCCTATACCTCTAACCAATGTAGAAAAGTAAACGCATAACAATACGCACATTAAAATTCAGTTCAAGAGAAGTCCAAGTCTGATGTCAGAAGATGTAACCAAAGAAAATAAACAAAATGACAATAATACATAAATAACAACAGACTACTAGCAGTTAACTGACATGCCAGCTCCAGACTTCAATTAAACTGACTAAAAGATTATGATTTCATCATATGAACATCAGGCACAATCCTTCCCGTTAGGGGTTTAGTATCATACCATCATAACATATATGAGAAGAACATAACCCGTGTCATGCCAACAACTGTTTTTAGAATAAATGTGTTTAGTTCCGATGCAAAGACCTTATCAGTGACTCAATATTAACGCCAAAATATGCTATCTCTAATGACTTGACAACAGTATCGTAATTATATCCCTTCTTAATAAGTCTATTCAAAGGTTTTGTAAGTTTCTGAGGTGAATACTGACACCTTTGTGCTTTATAAAGAATATTTCCATAAAAAATTGGATGTGAAATACCTGAAAGTATTAGAAGTCTGCATGTTGAGCTAAATTTACGAATGTCTTCTAATAATAGGATTTTCACAAAAACTGATATATAAGTGTTTTTAAAAACTTACTCTTTGTTAAGATAAAAAAAAAAATTGAAAAGCATCTACTTGTAGAAGAATGTCTTCAAAAACAATTTGAAATGTGAGTTTTTTCTTATAAAAATGATAAATTCAGAAACTCACATTTCTAGTTCTACCATTACTATTTTTTTACTAAAAACACCCGATCCAGATGTCACCGAAAAAAGGTCCTGCCCTCCCTCAGTTATGCCCCTTTGAACATAGAATTTTGGCATAAATATACTACTGCAAAAGTCTGTAATCACAACAACTCTGAAACTACACAGCAGATTTTTGTAGATAATGAGCATGATGAGTATAAGAATAAGCTTATCTTATTGGATAAAAAGGGGCCACATGACATTATCTATTCTTCAATTGGGTTTGGTAAATATTGATAAATGGACTCTTTTGATTTTAAAATTTTCTGGTTTGTCTTTCAAGACTTATGGGACTTTTAACAGTCGTAATTGTAACGTTTGTAGCCTATATATATTAACTAAGAGACAAGCCATGTGTACTGATTAACATACTTTAATATAATGCTAGAGCTAAGTAATCAACACAAATACATAAAGCAATACGACGCGACCTTATCTGCTATGTCCATCAACACAACACGTGCGTGAACTCTGAACTGTATAGATATTTATGAATGAATGAAAGTTACAATATTACATCTCTTCTTTTCTCAGATTAAAGTTCTACTTTAATTAATTATATTACTGCCTGTGTAGTCATAAATTCTTTAACTGTCTGTGTAAACAAATTAAGTGATAAGATGCATAAAATTGTGTCAATAGAAAATTAGAATTTTATAGTCTGTGATAAATGTAAATTATCTGGTACGCGTACTGTAATGTCAATATAATTAGTGGATCGTCTGATCAATCTGATAAGGCTATCATTACGAGTGTGAATAGTAAATTCTACAAAATCGATTTGTATCAAATTCACAAACATATAAATCAACATCAAACCTAACTGATACATCAGAAAGAGCACAGGATTATTATGCCTGTAACACAGCTCTTTAACGCACATAATCATCGAGATGTTTCGGTGTTTGTTTTTCTCGCGATGATCTTCTTAATGGTGTGTTTGGTATAATGTCATCATCAATGATTTCTTCTATTTCCTCATCAGTCATTATCTTAGATTTCCCAACCTTTTTGAAGTGTGACGAATTTCGAGTTATATCTTTTTGTTGTTCGTTCGTTGCCGTAATCATACTACCCTTTTTATTCTTGATTGTTAATGGTTGAGGATTGTACGGGGTAGATAGTTTATCTTTCTTTTCCTGTTTAACTAGTACTGTATCTCCAACTGTAAAATTAGGTACTTTTACTGAATGTTTTTTCTCGAAGTATAATTTCATTTTACTTTTGTTCTTGTGGTCTTCTTTTCGAACTTCACTGTCGGCTTGGTTATTTATTGAAATGTTCGGCATTTTGGTATTAATTTTCCTTCCAAATAAAAGTTCTGCCGTGGACACATTAGTTGTTGAGTGCGGTGTTGCTCTATAATTGCGAAGAAATGTGTGTATTTCTTGTCTCCAACTACGATGTTCCGTTTGAGCTGCACGAATTGCTTTTCCTATAGTTCTCATAAATCTTTCACTTTCCGCGTTAGCGCGAGGCCATAACGGAGTTATTTTGCGGTGCTTAAAACCCATGTTATCTGCAAAATTTCGGAACTCTCCTGAATTAAACGGCGGTCCGTTGTCTGTTTTCAGTTCTTTCGGTATTCCAAAAATTGAGAAAGTTTTGTCTAATAGCGGTATGACGGATTTTGCGGTTAAACTGGTTAAGGTTTCTATTACAGGATACCTTGAGTATTCATCAATTATAACCATAACGTAATATCCATTCGGAAATGGTCCACAAAAGTCCATGCTGAGATTCTCCAATACATTATTCGGTATCTCAGACATTTGTAACGGTTCGAAAACATTTTTCGGGGTTGACGCTAAACATGGTATACATGATTTACACGTTTGTTCTACAAGTTTGTCTATTCCAGGGAAGTATACCTTTTCACGTAACAACTGTTTTGTACGTACTATGCCCTGGTGCCCTTCATGTGCAAGGTCAATAACACGCATCTGCAGATCTTTCGGAATGACAATTCTATTATCATGAAGTATGATCTCCATATCATTAACGGGAACGACTGTTAATTCGTATCGTAATCTTGAGAATGTATCAAGCGTATTACTCTCATGCTTGTCCCACCTGTTTGATTTTAATGCAGTAATAACAGTTTGTAGATCTTTATCTTTTTGTGTACTGTCAGCTATTTCATTAAGGGTCATTGCCTTCGGCACAGCGTTGTCAGTTAAGTATCGAACATACTCTTCAGCTAATTGAGAATGTTTACATGCAATAGATGTAGTCGGGGTCGGATGTCTTGATAAATAATCAGCTGCGTTCACCTTTCCTGGTTTGTACTGTACTTTGAAATTGTATCCCTGTAATCTTAATCTCCATCGTTCAATGCGAGCTGGTGTTTTTGCCTTTGGACTGTTGAATATAGTTTCAAGCGGTTGGTGATCGGATACCAATGTAAATGATTGTCCGCACAAATAAAGGTGAAAATGTTCAATTGCCCATACAATTGCTAATGCTTCCTTTTCTGTTTGCGAATAGCGTGTTTCAACGTCTGTCAATGATCGGCTTGCATATGCGATTATTTTCCCATTTTGTGTTAATAATCCAGCTAATCCAACGGGACTTGCATCTACTATCAACATTGTCTCTTTGTTAGGGTCAAAGTATGACATCACACGGTCAGCAACAAGTTCATTCTTTAGCTTGTCAAATGATTCCTGTTGTTCAGATGTCCATTCCCACTTGGAATCCTGCTTTGTTAATCTGCGGAGCGGTTCAGTAATAGTTGAATAATTTGGAATGAAACGTCCTACATAATTGGTCATTGCTAGGAAACTACGAATTTCACCTACGTCTTTTGGTATTGTCGTGTTCCTGATAGCGCTTATTTTTCTTGGATCGGCTGATATGCCATCTGCACTAAAAATGTGACCATAGAATTCAAGTTTGTTCTTATTAAATTCACATTTTGCCTTATTTAATGTTAAGTTCTTCTCTTTAAGACGTGTAAATAGTTTTTCTAATCGTTTATCATGTTCGTCCTGGTTCCTTCCAAATACGATTATATCGTCGGATATGTTTCGGACTCCATCTAATCCTTCCAGTGCATTACTCAGTGTGTTTTGAAACAACTCTGCGGCTGAAGAAACACCAAAACTGAGTCGTTTGTATCTACGTAATCCTACGTGTGTCGTGAAGGTTGTGATGTTCCGGGATTCTTCGTTTAACTCCAATTGATGATATCCACTTCGAAGGTCCATTTTTGAGAATACTGTAGATCCGTTTAAATCTAAGATCATGTCATCGAGTGTTGGTGTAATATGACGTGAACGTAAAATAGCCTTGTTCGGTTCCCTCATATCCACGCATAGTCGAATTTCGTTCTTGTTTTTCGGTTTAGGGGCCACAACTATCGGGGACACCCAAGGTGTTGGTCCATCCACCTTTTCAATTATATCCTGTTTTTCAAGTTTCTCGAGTTCTGCTTCTACTTGCTTGCGAATGTGAAACGGAATACGCCTATGTGGTTGTATTACTGGTTTTACACTTCCATCAATATGAATTTTCACTTTTTCATCTTTTAATTTTCCAATTCCATTGAACACATCGCTAAATTTATTGCATAATATTTCATGTTTATCTGCTACTGACGAAATGACTGGCACTATGCTTAAGTCAACAGATGTATCGTAGCACAATAAATTCCCGTATCTTCCTTTCATCACATACACTGGTGCGGTTGTTATTTTATGGTCAGTCTCTATTGTAGCGTGAAATTTTCCCATTAATTTCAAGTTTTTATCTGAACCATATGCGAAGACTTTAGTGTCGGCGTGAGAAAGTTTGGGTTTACACTTGATGTTCTTGAATGTGCTTTCATCAATAACATTAATACTTGATCCTGTGTCAATTAAAATATCCACATTAGAATTATTGATTTTCACGTTGATTTTCGGTTGTCCTTTCTGTACTTTATTTACAGTATTTTCTCGTAATCCAAAAACGTAACCATCGTCAGAACTGCTATCACGATCATCATCATGTTTGTAATTGTCAACTTTGTTTACTTTTCTTTTAAAAATGCTAGTTCCATCCATACGTTTGGATCTACATACAGAAGCGAAATGATTCAACTTTTTACATGAG
This sequence comes from Mytilus galloprovincialis, assembly GCF_965363235.1. Lineage (NCBI taxonomy): Eukaryota > Metazoa > Mollusca > Bivalvia > Mytilida > Mytilidae > Mytilus > Mytilus galloprovincialis. The sequence continues at coordinate 2,978,347 of NC_134841.1, forward strand.
TTGCAACTTTTTCCAAATGACGGACACTTGTTTGCATGTGGAAAATCACCTCCACAGTTTCTGCTAGTATTCTTTTTGTTTACGTTGTGGTCAGTTTGTGTCTGTAGAAATCGTGGTCCGTTTCTACGTTTTCCAACTCCTTTTCTCACAGCATTTGCGGATTGTTTGTCTGATTGTTCAATTTCCGTTGCCTGTTTTTCGGAAAGTTCTAACGCTCTAGCTGATGAAATTAATCCTTCAAGGGTCGTGTCTTCCCGAAGAGCCTTTCGTCTTAGTCTAGTTGAATGACAACCACTTCTTTAGATGTTTCAGTAAATTCACAGTTTACAGCTAGCTGGCGTAATCTCGTGTAAAACTGTCGATAGTTTCATCAGATGTTTGTTTGGCTTGCCTAAATTTGTAGATTTCGTATTCTGTATTCTTTTTAGGAGCAAAGTAAGCGGTTAACTTGTGTTTAGCGGCAGCAAAGTCTTCTCCTGTATTGTCAAGGGTATCAAAGACTTCGTTTACATCTTCTCCAGTGTAATGCAACAAGAGTGCTCTTTGTCGTTTGCTGTCCTTTATGTTCAAACCAATGAATAAATTTTCAAGTCTACTTATCCATTTACGCCACCTTATTTCAGCATTATTCTCATGTACCGGAAAACTCGAAAAAATTGGTAAAGATGCAGCCATGGTTTGATTATCAGTGTCACTAATTATTAAATCCATTGAAATACATTTTTAACATTTCCAACTTTTGTTTTTATCCTCGTCGCCAATGTAACGTTTGTAGCCTATATATATTAACTAAGAGACAAGCCATGTGTACTGATTAACATACTTTAATATAATGCTAGAGCTAAGTAATCAACACAAATACATAAAGCAATACGACGCGACCTTATCTGCTATGTCCATCAACACAACACGTGCGTGAACTCTGAACTGTATAGATATTTATGAATGAATGAAAGTTACAATATTACAGTAATTAACACCATACTTATATACCTAAAGGTATCTTCATGCAGATTTTCTATGGAGCCATTTTATTTGCTTCTGATTAAATGCCTTCTACATTATTCCTCTTAGTGCAACTTTTTTTTTCTTATGTGTGTTTTCATTTCAAAACATGCCTTGTATCTTTGGGGAGTTTCTTTGTCAATGAACATGTAAATAGCCTATATAGCTAGGTATCAAATAAATTTGTAAGCCGAAATATCAAGTACAAACAAGAACCTTGTAAACATTTTTTAAAGAGGTGTTGTTTATGTTGATAAACTAACATTTATTGAACTTGATATGTTGTCTCTATAATTGTTGCTTCAAATCACTTGAAAATCATATAAAGTGTAGATTTAAAAAATGAAAATGTTATATAAACTTCATGAGTCAGAAGCCTTCTTTCTGGATTTATCATATGACAAATGATTGAGATATACTATTTACTTTCGTAAGAAGAAAAATAACACGAATATAAATCCTTGTGTAAATTTAAAACTTGGATCTTGCCATGTCTAATTGCATCAAGAACATTGGAAAATCTTGAAATTAAATCATGGCAACTTGTACTCGAATGGGCTAAAGGCGAAATAAACGTACCTGGGTTTATACTTGGTTTACATTGTTCCTTTGAAATTAAAAAAAAAAATTAATACAAATTTTTTATAGAACTATATCAGTTGTTAGTTGATTTTAGCTGATAGTAAAGCCATCTTGTAACATAAAAACTTACATCCATTGTTGTCTGTATTCCTTGTAAAGTTGTGTTAACTCCCTGGAATGATCCATGTATATTCCATCCTATTCCTTGTAATGACGTATTAAGTCCATGGACTGTTGTGCTTAATGTTTGAAATGTAGAATTCAGCTCTTGAACTGTTATTGCAATCTAATAAAACATATTTTTATAAGACATTTTATTATGAAAAAGAAGTAAGTAATGACTCAGTGCTACATTTATGGTTACCCAACTGTTAACCAATTAAAGAATATCAGATAAATGTGTAGCTGTTCAGCTGTTTTATCAACATATTTTATATCTCTTTTTGAAGTCCATATCCATTGTTACAAGTCTTATTTTCTTATTTATTATGGCACCCTCAACGGAGTTGGGGTGACATATTGTTATTCTACGTTTCTTTTTTTTCTTATTTTTTTTCTTGCAACAAATTTTGTCCAGGTGATTTCTCGAAATCCAATGGACCAATGTTGATGGAACTCTACTATAGTAAGGACCCCCAAATGCAGAGTTGCAGCAAGCATGGAATGGTTCAAGATGTCTACCGTTTCCATGGAAACAGAACAAATGTGAAAAAATCCAGTTTTTGGTTTTGGGGAACTGTTTGGATAGGCTTTAACTCAGAATCATTATATTTTAATACAATGTAGGTGCCCACTATATACAGGTTTTGGATGATTTTGGCTCTCATTGGAACTACTCTGTTGCCATGGAAACTACACCAAAAATTCCCAAAATCTGAAAGTGCTCCAAATTTCATGAAACTTCACAGTAACAATGAGCAACATTAGAAGATGTCGCATTTGGAGTTGGAATTTCCAAAATAGCTGTTATTACCATGGAAACAATGCAAAAAGGTCAAAACTTTGAATTTTCACAGAACATTCCAGAACATCAATGTTAAATTTATTCTAGAGACATTAAATGGAATATGATGGTATATATGATTATGGAGGGAAAAAATTGCGGCGGGGGTTTGACTTTGGAATATTCAAAATGACAGTCGTTACCATGGGAACAGCAAAATTATGAAAAACTTCAAAATGCTTGAAATTAAATGAAACTTATAACAAATTTTGCCTAGCTTATGTAGACTTGACTTTTGAGTTTGAAATTTTCAAAATGGCCGCCGTTGCCGTGGAAACAGCAAAAATTTCTAAATGGCTGCCGCTGGCCTGGCAATGGGGAAAGGGTGCCATCCGCTATTGCTTGCAATGGCAAATCTAGTTAACCTTGATGTTTGAACTCACTTATGTTAAAATCTGAGAAAATAAAGGATTTTCTATACAAACTTTTGAATTGTTCAAATGCATAACTTCTATTTAAAAAAAGTCATGATTGATTAGAATTTTGATTATCAATTATATATACCATATGCATTTTTGGGGAAGACGGCTTCAAGCCGTCAATCCCCAATGGGGTTGACCAGAGTGACATTCCCTCACATCATTCATTTTGTTTTTATAGTGTGGAAAACCCCCCAACAAATCTTACTGAGATTGATGAGAAGGGGAGACACAAATGAATAGATTGACTGTAAACACTTTTTTACACATTTCCCTTCTGTTTCTCTTGAAATTATCGTATATTGAGCTCTCCTTTACACTATTTACGTTTCTTTTACAATCCGGAAAAATCAGTATGACGAGATATTCTAAATATATCCAACCTACATTATATTTTATAGTGACGTCATTGTTGGAATGCCACACTACGATGAAGCAGGGATATCCTTCACTGGTTATTTAAATCATTGAATGATTACATGTGATTCTTCCGGCGGGTGTCAAAATCTCCCGCTTTTAAGACCCTCTTCCGTCCCTCCCGTTAAAATTTGAATCTTCCGCTTTTTGAGAATGTCAACCTCGAAAAATCTTCAGTAGAAATTTTTGTTTACAAAATTGATACTGACAGGGAAAAAGTCCGAGAAAAACGGAAGTTTCCTTTAACTGTTTTAATGTCAAAAGGTAAATAGCCTCGAGTTATCTATGAAGGTGTTAAGGATTAGACTGTATAAACAGCAATAAAAGAGCATTGGCAATTACCTGGTGATCAACTAGCAAGTTTAGGACACATGTCTGGATGATTAAAAGTGAAATACTGACAATGGATTAATTAAAGTTGTATAAACAACGACTTTTTTGTGTACTGTTAAAAACATTGAACAGTTATATTACTTAACCTCAAGACAAATGTCTTAATGATCTCAAATATGATATGTATACCTACTACACTTGTTGCAAAGCTGACTATGGTGACCCTAATGACTTGACCAAACATATGGATACAGCAAACCCACCAGAAAGCTCACAACTCTATCAAGTCAACACCACTGTTCAGTTAAAAAATGTAGTGGTACCAAAATTGACAATGTATACTTTTTACCAACTGTATATTATTAATATTATCCACTTGCGGCGGGGGTATCATCAGTGAGCAGTAGCTCGCAGTTTCACTTGTTATGTTTGCTGTTGATAATTCAAGCATCAATATGCAATACTTTAATTTGTAGGTCATCAACTTTCAAAGTAAACAAAGTCAGAGGGCTACATGAGATTGGGGAGAGAAACAATTTTTTTCAATTTTTTTCTACAAAACTTTGTTTTGAGCTTCTTCTTCCACATCAGGAGCACCTCAATTTATGAGTAATTATCCACTAAAATAAACACTTAAAATGTAACATTTAGTATATGATAAGTAGCTATATATAGTCTTCCATTAAAACTTAATTGTGTGTACCAACATAATCATTGTAATGGTAACAAGAAAAAATTAAATTCCAAATGTTGCATTTTGTTGTTTAAACCTATTTATTCATGAAATTTTACAAATATTTTAAAATGTAGTATTTGGAAACAAGCTTCACACAGTTTACATTAATCATATTGTTTTTTTATTATTAGTACCTGTACCCGTGCGATGAGAGTTTTAACTGGGAACTTTATCACTGGAAATTTAAAACTGAATAGATTTTTCAGTCCTAACTTTCTTAAGAAAAAAAATAAAAATCTTAAGAGTACTGTCACAAAAAAATGGAAAATGGCCCTAGCCTGCAGTTCAGTCATACACTATTAAGATTTCAAAAAATATTGTAGTTGTTGTTAAATGACCAAATTCAACTAGTTGAATTTTAGATAATTAACTATCAACTTTAATTGAATGTTTAGATTTAGAAGATGCAGATCTCTTCCATTGGTCTAAATTGAATCCTAAACTAAAGAAACAAAATTACATTAAACAACAATTGATATCAATATTGTCAACCTTTCTACATGTTTCTAGCTGTTCTTTTTTTCATTCTTTATATGAAAACTATCAAACGATACCATCCCCCCCTCTTAAAATAAAAAGAAATAGAAACAAGGGCTGTCTTTCCCCTCAGAGCTATTCAGCTCTTTGATTTGAAGTTGCTGTATGAATAAAAATAAAACATTGAACAAGTATAACATAAAATAGAAGGTAAATTAAAGGAGGTCCATAAGAACTGACAGGCTCAAATGTTAGACAACCAACAGAACAAAAGTAATGTTAAATAAATGTCATATTTTGACTTGCTACAGAAAATAGTTGGTCAAATTTGGTTTCATGTCCAGTTTTATTAACTGCCCCTCAATGTTCTTCAAACCTCAAATTGATTTGAATTCCAACTTTTCAATTCAACAACCAACCATGATATAGACAAAACATCCGGCATCATAGATTATAAACTTCATTTTTTTGGGATACGATTGCTTTCAAGCAATCTGTAGACTTATACTGGTGGCTCAGAGCATTGCCCTCACGTCAATCTTTTTATTCTAAACATTAAGGAACATCTCAGATTCTTATGATTGTCTTGCTTTAAAGGTAAAAACAAACAAAGGGATTGAACTTTAACAACTTTCCTATAATGTTCTTTTCATAATCTTCATGTTTGATAATTCCCTTGACTTATATGCGTGTTTTTAACAACACGGAAAATCAGAATTACGCAGTATTTATATTTAGTGTTTTTCTAAATTTAGAAACACGTTAGAGGGAATTCCCAGTTTGATAAAATGGGAGAGTTCTCTGAATTCCGATAAATCTATTTCTGTCATATAAGAACTGAAGTGGAGTTTTTCTTATATTTTACCTTTATGAAACTGATATTTGAGATTGTACTTCCATAAAGAAATAGAGAACTATCTAGGTCGTTTAATAAACATTTAATATACGTTCTTGCTCCAGGTTTTTTTTGGAAATTATGCGCATGCGTATAGTTTTCTCGACTTTGAGGGGTTTTCGATTGAATGGTTGCTCTGGATTCCCCACTCAATTTAATTTTAAACTCATGGGATCTTTTCTATGTATGTCTGCTATTGAAGGTTATTATTGTTGCATAATTTTAAATCATATGCATCATTTAAATGAAAATAAATATAGTCCACATCGTAGAACACCCCTTCAGGCAAAATGGAGTCTTCCATATTATCGTTTCCAATTGTCTCCCTTCTGGAAGTAACTTCCGTGAATTCTGAATTAAAACAATACGTCGAGTATTAGCTCGTTCTGTCAATAAAGTGTATTATATTAAAAATGATCGAAATTTAAACCGATAAATGTGTACGGAAAGGAGTCATGATCACTGACCGAAAGGAAATTAAATATTTAAAGAGTTAGGAATGGGGTTCCTCCTAGAATTAACGTAGGAAAATAGGTGATAAGATACGAAGTGAAATACCTTCTCTCACTCTGAGTCTCAGTGACTGCTGTGGAAAGTAAACTTGGAATTGATAGTACAAAAATAAAACACAATAGGCCTAATCGCATTGTTCATACACTTTTATCCGGGATTGGCTATTTTGTAACTATTTTACATGTGCAGTTGAATTAGATTTGAAAATAATATTATCCAGCTACATGTATACATGTACATGTGTCAACGAAACAACGGCAATCGTATCCGTCAGAGCAATCTGCTCTTTGATTATGCCCCACCTACGATAGTAGAGGGGCATTATGTTTTCTGGTCTGTGCATCCGTCCGTCTGTTTGTTCGTCTGTCCTTTCCTCCGTCCCGCTTCAGGTTACAGTTTTTTGTCAAGGTAGTTTTTGATGAAGCTGAAGTTCAATCAACTTGAAACTTAGTACACATGTTCCTTATGATATAATCTTTCTAATTTTAGAGTCATATTAGACTTTTGACCCCAATTTCACGGTCCACTGAACATAGAAAATGATAGTGCAAGTTTCAGGTTAAAGTTTTTGGTCATTGTAGTTTTTAATGAAGCTTAAGTCCAATCAACTTGAAACTTAGTGCAAGTTTCAGGTTAAAGTTTTTGGTCAATGTAGTTTTTAATGAAGCTTAAGTCCAATCAACTTGAAACTTGGTACACATGTTCCTTATGATATGATCTTTCTAATTTTAAAGCCAAACTAGACTTTTGACCAAAATTTCACAGTCCACTGAACAATTGCAAAGAAAATGAAAGTGGGAGTTTCAGGTTGAAGTTTTTGGTCAAGGTAGTTTTTGATGAAGCTGAAGTCCAATCCACTTGAAACTTAGTACATATGCTCCTTATGATATGATCTTTCTAATTTTAGAGCCATATAAGACTTTTGATCCCAATTTCACGGTCCACTGAACATAGAAAATGATAGTGCAAGTTTCAGGTTAAAGTTTTTGGTCAAGGTAGTTTTTGATGAAGCAGAAGTCCAATCCACTTGAAACTTGGTACACATGTTCCTTATGATATGATCTTTCTAATTGTACAGCCAAATAAGATTTTTTATCCAATTTCACGGTCCATTTACCATGGAAAATGATTATGCGAGTGGGGCATCTGTGTACTTTGGACACATTCTTGTTTTTAGAACTTTTTATTACCACAATATGACTTACAAATATTTATTAGTGATATAAAAAGTCCATTTTATATTATCCTTTATTTCTTAAAATCATTGTATTACCTGATCCAGCTGCTTGTGAACATCCAAAAGGTCAATGAAGTATTTGGTGCAAAGTGATTCATCCATAGGTCTATTCTTTATTCTGACAATATCATCTTGTCTGCTCGGATCAAGTTGTAAGACAAAGTTTGTGAGATGTGGCCACAATGCATCATATTCAGGTTTTGTTATGCCACATTTTGTGTTGTGACTTAAGTAGTCATTCTTGTACTGCCTGAGCATTTTGATTGCTTGTTGTTCGGCTGGTCCCAGAGTGCAGCAGTTAAGAAGAATAAGGCCTGCCAGGGTGATGTCGAGATCCTCCAGTTGTACTGATTTAGCTGTATATTTACAGTAGCAGTAATGTTTATCTGGCCTTGGGGTTTCTGTATACAACAGGTCCCATTGGCAGTATGTGATTGGAAGGGTTGGATTATTTCTACAGTTACCATTGTCTTTACAGCACGTCATGTATCTGTGTCTTAAATGGAACAGAGTATGGGCCACTGGCTGACTGTTTAAATAATCTTTAAAGCATCCTACTTTGTGGTTAGTGTAATTGTTCTCCAGCTTTTGTCTAAATACTGGAGTAACAACTTCTAGTATAGCAGACCCAATAACAAAGAAATGTCTTCGATCTTCTCTGTCCATAGTTCTAAAAAACATATCATTTCAATACAATATTCTGAATACACAAATCTATAAAAACATATTTGATATGCATGAATGATTTTGGTCAATTTTTCTGTTCTACATAACTACAAATCGTAACCGGACTGTGCCAGACCCTTGTGGGTAGTCACTGTGGTTATACCTTCTAGTTTTCTCAGCTGATGCATTATGTATAGGAACAAAGGTCCAGTCTAAAATGACCTTGACACACACTAGTATTTTGAAAAAGTTTAATCTACTTTAGTTTTTGAAATTGATGTCTGAATTTATTAAAAGTCTTAAATGATGTTTTCATTTAATTTCCTGTTTGTCATTACATCAATTTTTTTAATTTTTCTTTATATATTCATGTTTAAACTTTCTGTCAGAATGATAGACAGATGTTTCTATATGTATTGATGATGAAGTAGCAAACATTTCAGCTTTAATGGTATAATGATATAAATGCTTTTAATCCTGGTGTCTATGATGAGTTTATTTTCAACTTATTTAATCTTAAAAAGAACTATAATTGTAGTGATTGGAATTTCCTTAAAGTCAATAATGCTACTATGATGGAATGTCATATAACAGTATATTATATGTCAATTGTGAGATAAAGTTCAATTGAGCCTCTTGTTTTGGGGTTTCACTGGCAAATCAATAATAACAGTTTAATTGATTATTTATTTCAGTGTTATAATGTTTGATGCATTCTAACTTTCACTTTTAAATTTATCATGCATGATTCATATGATACATTTTAATGAATAGTAGTATACATTGATGTATAATAATTATATAGAAGTTTAGATTTTGTTATCAATTTTCTGATTTACCTTTCACATGAGTTTTAAATCATCTTTTCTTTCACTTCTCAATTTATAAAGAAAATGGCTGTTTACTATAATTGGAATTCCCCTTTGCTATTTTTAACATATCAGATGATATACATTAAAAGGGAGTTAACTCAAAATGTTTACTTAGCTACGTATTAAATTATTTGTTGGATCACACTTAAATTTCCTATTGCTTTTTCTAAAATCAATTTAAAAAAGGGCTCTTTATGAGGAATGAAAAATGCAATCAAATTCTTATGGGACTGACTTGATATCTAAATCTTCCCCAAGGCTTATCACAACCTTTTTGATACACAAAATATAGCTATAGTGCATTGATCCTAATATTCTATACATCCTATCAATGAACATTTCCAGAAATTTAACAATTCTTTGTTCTAAATGGTTCTGGTCATATTTTGTATAAAGGTTACCTCAGTTGCCAGTCGTAATCTTTTGCCTCCCATTACAAATTATATTCTGACTTCACTTAATTTGTATTTATTTTCAGTTACTTCAGACAGAAAATTTAGACCTAAAACTAACGCCATATAAAGTATTAGCTACAAGTAGTAAACATGGTAAGTCAATTATATATTTATACTCCAGTCTAAAAGTGTTTGCTATATTGAAATAACCCTGTACTTTTCTGTTTGACTTACCAGAGCAACTTTATATTTGGTCAGCAGCTTGACATTGATGAATTGGAAAGTATGTGTACTTGTGTGTCTGTATGGGAGTATCCATTTTAAAGGACAAGGTTCACTTATGGCACAAAATGGCCTAAAATATTAACTTTATCATAAAACACCAAAAAAGTCGCAATTTGGTTTCTAAATGGATCTATTACGAAAGTTGGAATGCAAAATTAATCAATTATTTTCATAAAAGTACATGATATTCTTCAAAGTAAGCCCATTTTGGACATTTTGTCAAAATATGATGATTTTGAGCGATTTTCAGATCTAAAACTTTAAGAAAACCTTGGCCACCACCTATAGTATTTAAAAAGTTTTGTAACCAAAAGATTCCAATTTTGATATAGAATTCATCAATATATAAACTTTTTGGATCCTGCATGGCGACCAAGGTTAATTATGCCAAAAATAATTACAATTATGGAACAAAATTACCAAAATTAACCTTTGAATACAAATATCATAGCTTCATCAATTTTCAAGGAAGGTACCAAAAAGAAATATTTTTGTCTTTATAGTATTATCACAGTATTTGTATGTGAAATTTGTAATTTTTGGCCCGATTTGAAAAACTAGACAAAATTTAGGGCTAATTTTAACCCTATTTTTTTTTTTAGCTCAATCAATCAATCAACAAAGGAGAAGGTTGATTGATTGATTCAACTATTAACTTAGACACTTATTTCCCCAGATTTACTGTCCAAAACAGAATGACATTGATTGATTGTTGATGTTTTATCCCCCCTTTTGGGCTTCAATAGGGAAACTGACAACCGTAGTCAATTTAGGTTGGAGTTGTGTGTACCCACACGAGCAGTGTTTGAACTCACAACGTCAGTGTTGACTGGCTAGTGATTACAGTAGTAACTACTTAGACCACCTTGCCCCAAATGACATTGAATATAGTAATCAATTAACAATGATAAATTGTAACTTGCAACTGTTTTTTGGATCTGTCGGACAACTCCTTAAACTGTTTGCCAATATTTAAAATTTTACAACATGTCAAATAAAAACAAATATTTTTGCCACAGTATCCAATATATTAATTTACTAACAGAGATATTCTTAGCATAATATTAGGTGCATTCTCATCAAAAACTTGATAATAATATAGTATGGGGAATTTTGGTGGATGGGTGTACAAACAGAAGGAGCTTGTGGGCAGTGAAAATGCTACCTAATTTGTATAATCAGATCCTACAGTTTTTAACCCAGATCCATTAGACTTCACAGGAAGATTACACATGTGTTAAAGTTGTCCACCTGCTTTTACAGAGTTGTTTTTGGAAAATGACGCAGTCATTATTCCATTACTGGCGACCTGAACTTCATTACATTTCTCTGCCTACCGCGCTTGGTTTCGTATTTACTATTTTCTATACAAACTGGAATCTGCTTGTGTTATCATTAATTATGCATGAGAGGTCATTGTGTAGTAATCAGCCAAGAACCAGTTTACAAACTAACTGGTTTCTGCTTGTATTCCACTACACTCGCAAAGTGTTGTAGTTTGACAGAAACCAGTTTAGAATTTGTAAACTACAAAACGTAATCGGTTATTGTTCATTCCGTTTTGGTGTTTCATACCGACTTTTATGGTTTGAATAAGCTTAAGACCCTTCAAACATTAATGTGATAGGTATATTAAAGACTGTTTTACAAAAGGATGGAACTGTTTTGCTTTCAAAGTCGTACTATAGTGATATCTGTTATGTACGGATTTCCACTCTCACCGGTTAATTTCTTTTTTACACGTGCTTTTGTAACTTCCTGTTTAAACATCGCAAGTTTTAAAATTGTTTTTTTGAGTGAATTTAACTTATTTTAACAATCATGAAGCGTTCCAGAATCATTTTCAAGCAGTTTCTTCTTCTCTTTGATGATGGAAAATAGGTTTTTCTCAAGAAAATACCGCAAACGATTGCAGAGGAATTGAAACGTACAAGTCAAGTGGGCACCTGGTTAAATTGGCATCTAGTCAAATCGGCACCTATTTGACGTCAATTCGGCATCCAATAATATTTGTTATAATATTTTCTATTCAATTAATTAATAACTGTTACCAAGTACATAGTGAATATGTTGTTGTGTATTTAGGTAAACAACGAAACCAAAGTGAAATTATGTTGTTGTGTATAAAGGTAAACAACGAAGCCCTTACCCAAGCTGTTGTTTTAACAATTAGACAATTATTAAAAAAAAAAATGGAAAACTATGAGTCCCTTTCAATAAATCAAACTTTCATGCCAAATAATAAGCAAATTTAAGGTGTTTTTTTCCAGTAAAGTTTAAAAAGCATTAAACAAACAATCCTGTAAAATGCTCAACTGGTTTAAATAATGCATAAAAATATCCAATATCTCATGTATTAGTCCAAATAATTATGACGTCTGGCAAGGCTATTTTATTTTTTTTCTGTGACGTCTTTCTACGAAGTTCGTAGGAAGGCTTTCTTAGGAAGGCGTCCCAGAAAAAAATTAACATAGCCTTGCGGTCATAGAAAGGTGTCCCAGAATAAAATTAAAAAAGCCTTGCCAGACGTAATAATTATTTTGACTACTCATATATATATCATTAAAAATACACCAAAAATGTCATTTAGTTGAGAAAAATAAATATATACAAAATGTACAATGAACACCCAAAAATGTGAAAGTTAGTATTTAACTCTTTTTGCTTAAATACTGAAAAAAATTCTGGCAACCCCTTACTTATTTTTACTCTTTTTGCTTAAAATACTGTTAAAATATATATTTAACATGGGTGACGAATTGACTATATCAGGTGTCGATTTAACCAGGTGCTGATTTGTCCAGGTTCCAATTTAACCAGGTGCCGGTTTGACTAGAATTCTTTGACAAATGTTTGAAATTACCTGAGTTTCATTAGACCTTTGATAACAGTAACAAAAAGATTATTTACTTAATATTTTGTGGTATCAGGTCTGTTCGCGCCCAATACACTTTCGCACCTTGCAGGTTCGTACCTCGCACGTTCGCACCCAAGGTCCGTTCGCACTCTACTCATTCGCGCTCAATTTTAATTCAAATTCAAGTTGAATAATTGGAAAATCATGATTGTTGTTTTAAATTGCTTTGGTGTAAATACTGAATGTATTTATAGCTTGGTATGAATAAAACATTGAAGATTTTAAAGGAAAAACACAAAAGATAATTGTTTTTAACAGCTTGGTCCCTTTGATCTGAAACAACGAAACAATAAAATATAGGAACCAAAATATAGCAATCCACTATTATAACTTAAACATGATAAAAGCTATTCAACACACAGAAAAAAACATAGTCAGAATCTCACTTCATTTTGAAAGAAGTCAATGAAACAAAGTTATAGCAATACACTAACCAAAACATGATTAAGAGTTATTCAACACAAAATAAAACGTTGACAAAATACCACTTTAATTAGAAAGGATTATTATTATTTTTAACAATACGCTATCCAAAACATGATTAAGATTTATTCAACACAAATAAAAATGCTGTCTCACTTTATTTTGAGACAATGACAACAATTATACTTATAAGAAAACACTTGCTTACAGAGTTATTAAACACAAAACCAATTAAGATTGGGTGCGAACATTTAGGGTGTGAAAGTGAAAGGGGGCGAACATGAGTGGGCGTGAACGGACCCGGATTCAGACTATGTACCAGTGAGAAATATACAAGCCTTTCTACGGTATTTATTTGTACATTTCAGGTAGTCTTGACCTATTCATTTGTCTTAAAAAAACAGCCAGTTGTCACCTTCACTTCACACACACACACATATACGAATATCAATTATATGCTTACGAGATATGTTGCATTGTTAAACTAATTACGGTATGTGAAAAGCAAGACTTGCATAAAAACTATCCCAATATTAGAGACAGTGGCGTCATTTTTCTTCAGAGCTTTCAGCTCTTTGATTCTAAAAAAACAATGGAACAGGTTTTCATATTCTTCTACTCTTTGAGTAACTTTGAATATTTCACAGTCACATTAGTCACAAATAATACAAGCGAGTCATTTGAGACTTTGACCTATTTTTGGTAAAATATCTGTTTAATTTTGTATAAATCAAATTTATTAATAAACTTGTTAAATGGTGTAAAATAACGACCAAGAAGCAACAAGTACTCTGGAGATATTGTTTTCTCTGAACAAGGAAGATAACACATGGTAATACATTAGGTTGGTTGGGTTAAAAAGGTAAAACGATATACTTCCTTTGAAAAAAGAGTGAGGCATGCTATAATTACATTTTCATTAAGGAGTTATCAAATAGAGATTCTCTTCAATATTCAAAGAGTAACAGACACATATCACCAGTAGGGAAGAAATGGAGGGGATTTGTGAGCTTCAGAATGATTTGTTTGTAATAAGGGAAACATCAATTCATTAATTGATACCTGTAAGACAGATGTGATTTTGTCAATGACAATAAGAAAAAAGTTGTGGTCATTTATAAGTCAGATATCTTAAAAACTGTCCATCCAAATCCTTTTATTGCATATGAAAAAAATTCAACTCAGCTATAATGTGTCTTGAGAATGAATAATATTTTCACTTTGATTTATTTTCAAAACTTAAGAGATAGAAGACTATTTACATTTATAAACAATTTTTATACAGGTTTTGTTCAGATGATCGAAGAGTGCCTACCTTTAGCAGAACTATTAGCAACAGATGGAACTATACATAACTTTCTAAAGAAACATGCTCCAATGGAAGGAGCAGTCTATGGTATCTCACCAGAGGTCATTGACAACTATATCAAAAGTTGTGGTAGGGTTTAGTTATTGACTGTAGACACTCTTATTTGTTTGTTGGTTGATTGCTCAATTTATAGGTTTGTCTGGAGAATTTGTTTTTAAACTAATTATGGGGTTCCAACTCTTGATTAATCTGGGAGATTTTAGATCTAGCATTTTAGATAGCTATATTGTTTAATATTACCATAATGTTCACACACTTATTGAAATAGTATTAACTCAGTACAAGATTGACAAAATAATTTGTTACCCACAGCTATTTGCAGTACACACATGTAAGCTGGGTTAAAATGTGTTCTTATATATAATTTTAAAAATAATTCTTTATTACAGCTGGCTACTGTGTGGTGACATATTTACTAGGTGTTGGTGACAGACATTTAGATAATTTACTTCTGACAAAAAATGGTTAGTAAACACACCTACAATAAAGTACATTACTTTATATTCAGTAGTAATGTTTTGATGTTTATTCAAGGATTGTTGATGGATAATGTTATATTGGATACAAATGTTTCTACAAATTTTTATTTTGTTGAAGATTATTTATATATTTGCAGAAATCTTCTGGTCTTTTTTTGCTGTGTTTTTTGGTTGCTGCCTTACTGTGATATTATTTTAAACAAAACAAATCAGAAAGGTTCAGTAAGTGCTAATTTTGGCCTAGAATTCGAAATAAATGAGTTGAAAGTTTTTGACATTTTTTAAACCAGTGAATGTTTATATCAGTTGATTGAATTAGTTTATGCAAAAGATTTGAACTGATTTGGTTATGAGAGACACTCAAATCAAAGCTTAGATATGAAAAATATATCAAATAAGCCATAAAACATCACTTTTCAGATTGTTTTTGTCTAGTTTATTGGGCTACATTTGTGTTCAGTTTCAACCATTACATATGTTATGTTATATCACTAAATACAACCTTTACCTATGTTATGTAATATCACTAACTACACATATATTTAAGTATAAAGACTGAACACAAATGTGGCTACTTCCATTTTAGTCAAAAACAGTCATTTAATGATGCTAGTACCTGATTTATGCACATTGTTATGTAAACAAATCATCCAATATTTGTGTTAAAAATATTCAATTTTCTTAACCCTTTCTTCCATAATGACGCCTTTGACGCCACCCCCTTTACTCCATAATGATGCCTTTTGACGCCTGTGTAGTGCCTCAGTTTAATAAAACATTTTCCTACGAAAAATCTGTATCAGACCTAATAAAAATTTGTATCTAATTTAAAAAGGATATTCATGAGAAAAACAAATTGATAGAAATACTATATTTATCTTAACAGGCTTAATAATTTGAACATGGAAATCATGGAGTTGTTAAATTTTGGAAAATACATAAGTACTCTTGTTGCAAAATGTAAAAAAATTGTCACTTTCAATACAATTGTCATTTTATTGCATAAAATGTTACCATTTAGATAATGTTTTTAGAAAAATGTAAATCAAAACAATAAAAAGAGCAAACAATTTATAAAATGTTATTTTCGTATTCTACAGTAATCACATTGATCATGTTGATGGTATTTCTAGTGTATGAAGACAGATATTCTCAATATTTAGATAGTCAAGATCCATTACCATTAGAATTCTACAGCTTAAGAGTTTTAGATAGCTCTTAGAATAATGTGTTTGAGTTGACTGTAACAGGGAAATGTCATGTTCGAAGTATTTCAGTCCTTGTGTCAAAAAGGTTATGAAACAAAGAATTATCAGAATTTTATTTCCCAGATAAGTAGACCATATAGATTTTTTTTATTTATTCTAAGACATGTTGTTATATTTTATTGTTTCAAATTTTTACAGGAAAATTATTCCATGTAGATTTTGGTTATATACTTGGACGTGATCCAAAGGTTCTTCCACCACCAATGAGACTCAGCAGAGAAATGGTAGATGCCATGGGCGGAACAAACTCTGATCATTTCCATGACTTTAAGAAACACTGCTACACTTCATTTCTTGCCTTAAGAAGGTAAATGCATATTTAGCTTTTTTTCAGTGCATGAGAATTTAATGGGTAATTTTGATTTTTGAGTACCATAGTAATGATTGAAGAAAGATAGGAAGAAGTTGCATGTTCATTCATTGTAGACATTAAAGAGACAAATAGTTTACAGTGATGTATTTTTGTTATATATTTACAGGTCCGCCAATCTGATATTGAATTTGTTTGCCCTGGTTGTAGATGCCAGCATTCCTGATATTGCACTAGAGCCTGATAAAACGGTGAAAAAGGTAATATACTTAAGTTTACGAAGATATCTAAAGCCTATAAGTAATTTCTCGTTTGATATGACATTTCTCTACTTGACTATATAGTGTTCGTAACTTAACATGTCTTTTATTTTATTTTTGGGATACGATTGCTTTCAAGCAATCTGTAGACTTTTACCGTTGACTCAGGGCTGCATTCCCTCACGTGAACTGTTTTATTTTAGCTTTTCATCTTTTATATAAGCTTTGGATTTCAAATATTTTGGCCACGAGCATCACTGAAGAGACATGTATTGTCGAAATGCGCATCTGGTGCAAGAAAATTGATACCGTTTATTTTATTATTCTAAACATTCAGCAACATCTCAGATTCTTATGATTGTCTTGCTTTAAAAGGTAAAAACAAGCAAAAAGATTGAACATAAACAACTTTCCTGTAATGTTCTTCTCATAATCTTCATGTTTGATATTTCCTTTGACCTATATGCGTGTTTTTAACAACACGGAAAATCAGAATTCAGCAGTATTTATATTTAGTGTTTTTATAAATTTAGAAACATATCAGAGGGAATTCCCAAGTTTTGATAAATGCAAGAGTTCTCTGAATTCCAATAATTCTATTTCTGTCATATAAGAACTGAAGTGGAGTTTTTCCATATTTTACCATTATGAAACTGATATTTGATACTGTACTCTCATAAAGAAATGGAGAACCATTCATCATATCATTTAATAAACGTTCTTGTTCCAAATTGCAAGTCTCAGGTTTGTTGATGTATTAATGCACATGCGTATAGTTTTCTTGATTTCAAGGGGTATATGAATGAATGGTTGCTCTGGATTCCCCGCTTCATTGATTAATTTGAAACTCATGGGATTCTTTCTATGTCTGTCTGCTATTGAGGGTTATTGTTGTTGCATAATTTTAAATCATATGCATCATTTAAATTAAAATAAATGTAGTGTTTACTTATAACACCCCTTCAGCCGAAATTGAGTCTTCCATATTATCGTTTCGAGTTGTCTCCCTTCTGGAAGTATTTTCCGTCAAAATCGAAACACAATACGACTCGTCAAGAAAAATTAACTCGTTAAATGTCGATAAACGTCGTATTATATTAAGAACAATCTCAATTTAAACAGAGGAGTGTGTACGGAAAGGAGTCATGCCCACGGACCCAAAGGAAATTAATATTTAAAGAGTTAGAAATGAGGTTCCTCCTAGAATTAAAGGTGATACGATACGAAGTGAAATACCTTCTCTCACTCTCAGTTACTGCTGTGGAAAGTAAACTTGGAATTGATAGTACAAAAATAAAACACAATAAGTACATTGCTCATACACTTGTATCCGGGATTGGCTATTTTTAAAGTTGAGTGACTATTCAGATTATTACATTTTTTTTTTATAGTTTTGAAAATAATACTATCCAGCTGTACCAGGGCTGTTAAAAATGCGTGAGACTCACGCATGTTCATGCTTTTTTGCGGCAGTATCCTTGGATCTATTTTTTTCCCTCTCTGATCTTTTCAATTTTGGCCAAATCTCACACATTTGCTTAATGAAATTTTGGCAGAACTGCTATACATGTGTCAATGAAAACTATGGCAATCGTATCCCTCAGAGCACTCTGCTCTTTGATTAATATAAGCAATTAGAATTATGCAATATCACATGATACACTAAAAGATTCTTATTTTGTAATGATAGTAATATTACCTGTGAATGAAGATGCATGTATAGATTATCGGATTTTTTACACATTAATATCGTAAAATATCAACTGCAATCCTCAATGTGAACATTTATGGCGAGTGAGCTTCACATTGAATATTTTAGGATATATATACAAAGAAAACTCAATTATCTATGTAGCCTTCTATTACTAGTCTTTTCCTCTTTGCTGAGAAACTTTTACCCCTGAGGAAAACAAGCTTGATACATGTAACTTCTCCTCACACATTGTAACGTCGCTGATAATGCCTGCTATGGTCTCAAAGCTGTGATATGAGTATTACATGGAGACTGAGCAGGGTGATATCGGAGAAAGGAGTGGACAATAAAATTGGAAAATATGCCTGAAAGAGAGGCCGATAATACCAAAATGATAGTCAAACCAACATTACCATGACAAAATAAAAAATAACCTCATGAGAACCTCAGTCTTCCTAACACTACATAGAAAACTGAGTTACACAAATCCAATCAAAATTGATGGTGATCTCAGGTGCTCTGGAAGGGGAAGCTGATCCTGTTCCAGTTGAGGCATTGTTGTATATGACATACTGTTTTTCATAAGGGATAGGTCACCAGAATACTGTTAAAAAACAGAGGACAAAGACACAATTGCTAGGAACATATAAATTAAAATATAGTTTATTATTTTTAAAATTAATCCAAAAAAAGAAGCAAACATGATTGGAGAGGTTTGAATCAGAAAACTATGAGAACAGAATTATAAACAGTCAACTCTGTTGCAGTAAAACATCAGTGTCATGATGTGTGTTAAAACTTTTTTTTAATTTTATTTGTATGTTTTTATGGCCCCACAATGAAGTTGTCGGCGCCATATAGTTTTACCCTTGTCCGAAAATCAGCAACAAACCATTATACAGAGTTTTTTTCTAAACGTTTTCAGATATTGGGCTGATTTTTGGTATGTAAGTTAACCATGATGAGTTACAGATCAAGTTTAAGCTTCGTTCCGCACCACTAATTTTTGCCTAAATTACGGGCTTTGGACTTTGAAAAATTATTGAAAATCACAGTTACACAGCCTTTTTTTCCAAACGCCTTCAGATATTGGGCTGATTTTTGATATGTGAGTTAACCATGATGAGTTACAGATCAAATTAGAGTTTCTTTCCGCTCCACTAATTTTAGCCGAAATTACAGGCTTTGGACTTTGAGAATTTGTTGAAAATCGTTGAAAATCACAGACATACGGACTTTTTATGCCCCACCTACAATAGTAGAGGGGCATTATGTTTTCTGGTCTGTGCCTCCGTTCATGTGTCCGTCCTTCTGTTTGTCCGTGCATCTGTTCGCCTAACTTCAGGTTAAAGTTTTTGGTTAAGGTAGTTTTTGATGAAGCTGAAGTCCAATCAACTTGAAACTTAGTACACTTGTTGCTTATTATATGATCTTTCTAATGTTAAAGCCAAATTAATTTCACGGTCCATTGAACATGGAAAATGATAGTGCAAGTGGGGCATCCGTGTACTTAGGATACATTCTTGTTTCTAAATGTCTTTAGATATTGGGCTGATTTTTTATATGTGAGTTAACCATGATGAGTTACAGATCAAGTTCAAGTTTCATTCCGCTCCACTAATTTTTGCTGAAATTACAGGCTCTGGACTTTGAGAAATTGTTGAAAATCACAGTTATACAGACTTTTTTTCTAAACGCCTTCAGATATTGGGTTGATTTTTGGTATGTGAGTTAACCATGATGAGTTACAGGTCAAGATTTAGTTTAGTTCTGCGCCACTTATATTTGCTTAAATTACGCGCTTTGGAATTTGATAAATTATTGAAAATCACAGTTATACAGATTTTTTTCTATACGTCTCCAGATTTTGAGCTGATGTTTGATATATGAGACTACAATCATGTTTGTGTCCACATGTGTTTATATTGAAATTGCAGATTTTTCAACTTTTTGGGACAGGTCCATTCGTTTCACTTTGACACATCTAGTTACTGGAAAATGTTCCCCTTGTTTTAACTAAGTTTGTTGCAAGTGATTTAAATCATTGATTACTTTATGTTAATATTTCTCAGGTACAAGATAAATTTGTTCTCCATTTGAATGATGAAGAAGCTGTACACTACATGCAGAACTTGATTGAAATCAGTGTAACTGCTATGATGGCTGCTGTGTTTGAAAATCTCCATAAAATGGCTCAGGTAGGTACAATGAAACTGAAGAATAAAGTTTAATAATTATCATAAATAGGAAGTAACAAATTAAAATCATGTCTACACAAATTTATAGTATTTTTTCATGGTCATTTATTTGAATTTAATGCCTAAATTACACATTGTTTATATAACATATATCAGAAATGTGATATGTAAACAGCATACAAAATAGGCCTGTAAAATGTTGATTTAAAATCTTTTTTGTGATCAAATGGAACTTTTAATAGTAAATGTCAGAAGTAAATGTTATACATTTATCGCCAGTCAATATTACTTTATAATAAATCCTACCAAAAAGGTAAATAGACAATACTGTATGCCAGGTATCTCCTGTATTCAAATAGAGTTCCTACCTTTGATATCTGGTGCTTGTGGGGTGTGGAATGTGAATATTTGAACTTATTACAAAAATGTCTTAAAGGATTAATGCAAATGAATCATGTATTTTATTCATGTAAGACACTGCTAAAACACCAAATATAAATAATCATAGTTAATTAATTTCATAATTTTTTTTTTATTTTTTAGTATTGGAGGAAATGAAACCATCTGGTTCTATGCTAGAACATTAATAAAGAGAAGCACTTATGGTGACTTGAGAAACACCAGTATCACTCAGATTACAATTCTACCTTCACAGGTAAGTTTGTATTTAGCCTATAAAATACTTATTTAGCCTTGAGAATTGAAAGGTCAGTTTATCCCATTCATACAATAGAAGTTGATAAATTTGGCTTCATGCCATTAACCTTGTCCAAAATTTAGTTCACTTTATTGTTTTGTGATATTGTTAAAGTACAAAAGAACCCTATATTCTGACCAATACTTAAAACTTTGTGCATCTTGATTTAATTGTTAAAAATCTGTTAATGTTGAATTTTTGGGGTTATTTTCGGCCTTTTAATTGAATATTTCTTTACAAGGTCGTTTTTATGCCCCACCTACAATAGTAGAGGGGCTTATGTTTTCTGGTCTGTGCGTCCATTCGTCCGTCTGTTCGTTCGTCCGTTCGTTCGTCCGTCTGTCCCGCTTCAGGTTAAAGTTTTTGGTCAAGGTAGTTTTTGATGAAGTTGAAGTCCAATCAACTTGAAACTTAGTATACATGTGCCCTATGATATGATCTTTCTAATTTTAAAACAAAATTAAACTTTTGACCCCAATTTTACGGTTCACTGAACATAGAAAATGATAGTGCAAATTTCAGGTTAAAGTTTTTGGTCAAGGTAGTTTTTGATGAAGTTGAAGTCCAATCAACTTGAAACTTAGTATACATGTGCCCTATGATATGATCTTTCTAATTTAAATGCCAAATTATAATTTTGACCCCAATTTTACGGTTCACTGAACATAGAAAATGATAGTGCAAATTTCAGGTTAAAGTTTTTGGTCAAGGTAGTTTTTGATAAAGTAGAAGTCCAATCAACTTGAAACTTAGTATACATGTTCCCTTTGATAAGATCATTCTAATTTTAATGCCAAATTAGAAAATTTATTCCAATTTCACGGTCCACTAAACATAGAAAATGATAGTGCGAGTGGCAGGGTTTCCCCTGGGTCAATTATTTTTTTCGCCACCTCTTTCGCCAAAACAATATATTTTTCGCCACTTTATTATTTTTTTCGCCAAGTAACATAACTATTTTTCGTTTAAAATTTACCTTTTTTTCTACCCACTCCCGCCCCTCCCTTAAATAAGATGATTTTGCTCCATTGTGTCTATGATTATTCCCTCAAATTTATTTTATTTAAAATGAATTTGGATAGACTTCTTCATAACGACAGTTTTCTTTTCTTGACCATCGTAAATGAAAAAGTTGAGACGTAAAACTATGCTTGAAACACACGTGTCACTCAAACAACTTTAAAGTAGTCTCCCTAATCAATTGCCTTTATTAATTATATTAAATTATATTTAATTATATTAAAACCAAATGATAATTAAAGTTTTAAATCGGAGACTTTTCTTGCTTTTGAATATTTTTCGTCACAACAACAGCTTTTTTTTGTAAACTATCTTTAAAAGGAGAGGAGACGTCAAAAGTTTGCTTCAAACACGTGCGTTGCAAGGTGGTAAATAAATTCTGTATGTGACATTTAGCGGAAGCCATTTAACCATATCATTTTGTCAAACAATTCAATCAACACCTTTGATCACCTTTATTAATTAGTCCTTTGTTGTCGATAGCTTTTAAATGCAATCAGCTGATTATTGATTTTCTGTAAAAATCTTAATGAGGTCAAGGTGAATTTCGAGGAATTATCTGATCGGGTAAAGTCCGAGAAACTCGAGAAAAATTTAAAGTAAATTAACAAGATGGAGGAAAATAAATCGTTTTATATATTTCTTTCGCCAAATTCTTTCGCAAATGATGAATTTTTATCGCCACAATTATTATTTTTTCGCAAATTGCGAAAATGGCGACCGCCAGCGGAAACCCTGACGAGTGGGGCATCCGTGTACTGTGGACACATTCTTGTTTTTTCAGTTATAAAAGAAACTATCTGCTTGACTGTTATAGAAATAGACAATGCTTGCAGGTTATCTTATAACACTGTCTTGTGTTTACACCAAATCTGACAGATTATTATATAGTTGCAAAATATTTTAAATGAAATCTGAAATTTTTCTATCTTTATATGTGCATTGAAGGTTAAAATAATCATAATGTGAACAAGAATGAAGGAAACATCTTGGTCCCAAAATAACCATCATCAACCAGGATATATTATTCAAAATATTAATTTATTATACTAATATCAGTTGAAATCTCAAGCCCTTGTTTTGCATGTTAACAATGTAGGTCATGTCCCAACAGAAAACCAATTAATATGACAGTACAATGTACTCTTAGCACACACACATAAGGTCACTGTGAAATAGACATCTAGGGCAAGAAACAGTCAGTTATACCAAACCAGTTTGACTAGATGTGTCCCAAATTTTGACAATTTAAATGACATGAGGACCTGCAAGGTTTTTTTTTTAATATCTGTATTCTTTAAATTTTAGGGCATTTTTCTTTTAATAGCCTTAAAAATAACTCTCATTCTGTAAAATTCTCATGTAAATGATTTTACTATTTAGTCTTTCTGTTACAAGATTATTTATCAATTCTGTACATTGATCAGTATATTATTAGTATTGCATTACAGTTACCCAAGTTACCTTTTTATTTTGCACAGTTATTCTTTATACTTTTGCACCGCTTTAAATTATTCTCTATTCTTTATTTTGTTGTTAATTTTCTCTATTTTTTGTTGCTATTACATGTATTCTCTATTCTGTAAACCCCCCCATTCTGACCCTCATAGGTAAACTTCTATTGTATGAATGGGATAAACTGACCTTTCAATTCTCAAGGCTAAATAAGTATTTTATAGGCTAATTACAAACTTACCTGTCAAGGTAGAATTGTAATCTGAGTGATACCGGTGTTTCTCATGTCACCATAATTAGTTTATAGCAACCAAACACATGATGTTCATGAAGATTTGAATTTTTGTTCTATGATTGATGTGTATAACCATAAAAGACAGTTATACAAACTATTTTTATATCTAATTTTTCATGTGTACTTAAATTGTTTCTTGTTTTGATGTGCAATATTTTAAGATTAAATACTATGTATTGGATTAAACTATCAAGTCTTTAGTATATTATTGCTATTAATGTCATAGCTTATCAGTCCAGAAATAAAATATTTGATATTTTATGTTATTTGTTTTTGTTTTTCTGCTTTGTTTACCAATCAGTCCTTTTGTTCTTTCGTTTGAATATTTGAACATTTCTCATTTCAGATCAGATATATAAACAAGAAGATGTGATATGATTACCAATGAGACAACTCTTCACAAGAGACCAAATGACACAGAAATTAACAGCTGTAGCTCACTGTATAGCCTTTGACAATTAGCATACGTAAATTGACCCCATAGACAGCTTTAAAAGACCCTTTAGTCACAAATGTAAAACAAAACAAATTTAGAAAAACTAACAGCCTAATTAATGTACAAATATATATGAACTAAAACAGCAACACACGACAACCACTGAATTGTAGGCTGACTTGGGACAGACACAAACAAACATAATTTAGTGGGTTTAAACATGTAAGTTGGATCCCGAATGCAACCTTACCCTTAACCTGGGATAGTGGTGTAACAGTACAACATAAAAACAAAGTATAAAAATCAGATGATAAAACCTTAACACATCAGATGGATACAAATAGAAATATATCTAACAAAAACACAGAGTGGATGTGGCCAGGTAATTGTTCATCCTGTCAGACTAAAAAAAGACACAAAGTACAGATATGAGAGTACTCATAGTTACTGACAACTAGGAGTGCCATTTAATGAGAGCAAGACAACAAATATTTATAAAGAGATTGGTCAGCATGGTAAAGGCTGTGACGAGAGAAAGTGGAAATAGAAAAAAAGGTAATTGTTTTATCAGTGTAATATTTTATTTAAAAACATTGTCAGGGAACCTTATAATATTTTTTACTTTGCTTTTATAGTGTTGCCCTGATGAAATGTTGGGGTTTCTAAATTATATAGCGAAGTATAGATTAACATGTTTGTAAATTATGAAATTGTGCTCTATGTTCACAGGTCTTCACAGATTGTTACTTTTTGTATGAATTTTCTGTCAAAGAAATATAAGACACAACTATGATATACCACCTTAAAATTAAGCTTTTAATATTATAACAGATATATATGGCTTTCTTGATAAAAAACCAAAAAGCTTTAATGAACAGTGATGCTTGTTATTTTTATATAACATATATACTTGTAATGCAATTATTATATAGTTTAAACATATATACATGTAGTAACATTTTAGATAGAAAGACTTCGAGCCTTACTGCAAGATCCTGAGGTAATCAAAATAAACTTTGCCAGTTTTGATCATTTGCCTCTTCTACCCTTAGATCCTAATGTTAAAGTAAATGGTATCTGTTGAAAAGGCAACATTATTATCATTTATGGTGAGAAATTATTATAATCCCTGAGCTTTTCTGTTTAAAAAGAACCTTTAAAATTGAGAACGGAAACCAGGAATGTGTAGAAGAGAAACAACCTGACCAAAGAGCAGAACAGATCCGAAAGGCAACCAATGGGGCTTCAATACAGTAAGGAAAATCCTGCAACCAGAGGCGTGCTACAACTGGCCCCAAAAACAAAAAAATGTGTACTTATGTATGTGCCTGTCCCAAGTCAGAAGCCTGTAATTCAGTGGTTGTCTTTGGTTTAAGTGTTACATATTTGATGGTTTTTTTCACATAAATAAGGCCGTTAGTTTTCTGGTTTGAATTGTTTTACATTGTCATTTCGGGGCCTTTTATAGCTGACTATGCGGTATGGGGTTTGCTCATTGTTGAAGGCCGTACGGTGACCTATAGTTGTTAATTTCTGTGTCATTTTGGTCTCTTGTGGACAGTTGACTCATTGGCAATCATACCACATCTTCTTTTTTATAGTTGATAATTGACTTCATACTAAACTCCGAAACATAAATATATAAATCTAAATGTGTAGAACATTGTTGGATAGGTATACTTGGTCCTCAATGGTCTTCAACTTTATACTGACCTTTTAAACATTTTTGATGTGAGTGTCACTGAAAATAGTCTTTTCATTAACATTTGATATATCATTTACTGAGGACAAAATGTAAGCAGCACTGGTCCATTTTCAAAGTCAACATATGGTGACATCTAAACCTCTATTTTTTGTCTCTTTAGTTTGTTTAGTTGCTGTCTCATTTACTTAAGCTACATATTTTTAAATGAATAAGTAAAATATTAAAGAGGTTTTAGAGCGATTGGGAGATATATACATATACACAGTAATTTCTTGTCTAACTATGAACAATATTTTACAGAGGGCTTTGATGCCATGTAGACTGACTTTTAAAACAAGTACAGGAACATGAGGAAGTGAATACGTGACAATGTTTAAACATGGTGATGATTTACGTCAGGATCAACTTATACTACAGATTATAACTCTAATGGATAAGGTCAGTGATACCTAGATAGTTGAACTTTTGTAGGGATTTAAAAATAGTACCTTACTGATTTTATGTCGTTATGTGCCAGATGAACCTTGTAACAATGACTGATGTTTAAGCTTAATATTGGCTACAAGTATCTATGACTTTAGTTAATATCACTAGTATATATATATATATATATCTTAAAATTAAAAGACGGCCATATTATACAATTTTGGAAGATATTCTACAGACAAAATGACAGAAGGTGCATCAAACTGTAAATCAGAAAAAAACTTTTTTATTTTGTTAAACAAAAGCTTCATACATAAGGATAAAAATCCAGCAGACTTGAAAACATCATGAATGTAAAAGAGTACATTTTGGGCAATTTTATCAAAATCATGAATCTTATAGCCTATTCTCAACAAACGACTATAAGCTATTGAACTTACATAAAGTGCCTTTTATTATTGTATCAGATATACTTTCTTTGCTCTTGTTCTACTACCACTGTTCAAACAGTGTTACGTCCTTTATTACAATTTACTATGATATTTAAGTGGCTCAATGTTATTTAACAGTAAAATGTATAGTGATTTAGAAAGGGCTTATACAGGTAACTGTAATGAGGAACCTAAAAAAAAGAAAACAAGATACATGTTTTCTCAATGGCTTTGTCATTATTATTTTAACTTTCTTACTGGTATTCTAACTCAGATACCAGTTAAGATAAAATATAAATAGTGTATAGTTTATATTTATTCTCTCACAAGATCTTTCACATTTACTATAATACCTTGCAGTAAATAGTTCATTGGGATGGAACTAATGAAAAATTGTTATTTAATTTTTAATCCTAGCATCAGCATTTCTTAAACACTGTTATTGAGTCTTCATTAGTAGTGACCAGCTTCCGTTGTACAGGATTATAACTTAATCCCGGAAAACCTCCGAGCACTGTCAGTCCCTTTGTAGTAGCCTGTTTATACTTCTTTCCATCAGATGACACATGTTGTACTGATCCATCATAACATATCACATACACACTGCCATCTTGTAGTGTGGTCACATCAGAGGGCTCTGATGATAACTTCAAAATGGAAATCTGGTTATTAGAGTGACTGTAATAGTACAGGTAATGGCTAAAATCATCTGTGTAAAATATACCCTCACCAGAAACACACAGTCTGAAAGGAGTACAATCACCAGTTTCAATGGTCCTTTCCACCTTCTCTGTCTGAGGATCTATAATCAACAATCCTCCAGGACAACTTACTACTAACTTGTTGTTTATAGTTGTGATGCCATAGCATCGTGTAGATAATTGTATTGATTTCACTTTCTGTCTATTATTTATGTTCCATATGTCTATTCTGTCACAGATACACAGTGTAACAGCTACTGTAGAGTTGTTGACTACAGTTATATTAAATGGTCGACGCTGTAGTTGTATTGTACCAACATGTGAATCATCTGTATTATAAATCTCTATAGAACAGTTCTCCCATTGTAAAAAGGCCACATGTCCATCATTTGTTATCACAGCTTTGTTATATGGTGAGAATGTACTGCAAGATACTGTAGTAAATTGATGAATCTGATAGAAGATATCTTGTCCTAGTTTGTACGATTTCCTTTGCTGTCCTATAGATAGAAAATAAATGAAAATTTAAAAAACAATTTAGGCAGAGAAGTTCATAAATTAGTAAGGATATACATATGGTATTTCACAATATTTGTAATTTTAAAACAAATTTAAATAAAATGAATTGATCAAACTTTGACCATTATAATTCACACTTGGAGATCAATTAAATAATTTATTGTACACCAACATACATGTAATTTGTATGATTGAATTCCATTTTAAGTATAAACCAAATTTGTACTATAAAAGGAGTAGGTCCGGTAAGGACCGATTTTGGCCTCAAATTTCAGGTTCATCTGACGAAAGATTTTGACCACTTTTTAAACACTTAAGTGTCTATTTTATTTGAATTAATTAGTTTATGTGAAAGATTTTAACATATTTAGTCATTAAAAACGATCCGATTTAAGCTCAAATATGAAAAATCACATAATATGCCGAAAAATGTCACTTTTCAGATGGTTTTTGGTAAAAATGAAAGTGGCCGCATCCGTGTTCATCCTCAACCTTTATATATGTTATGTATTTATGTATTATCATAAAATACAACTTACATTTCAATATTAAGGATGAACACGAATGCGGCCACTTTTGTTTTACACGAAAACCGTCTAAAATTTAACTAAAATGCTAGAATTATGAGGATTTCAGTAATTTAGCATGACTTAATGGTGCTAGTAACGGATATATGTGCATTGTATTGTCAAAAACAGCCCATATTTATGTAGCAGAAGCATTCTACTGTCCAATAAATAACTAAAGGTTTACGTTTTAACAATTTTGTAAAACTGCTATATTTTGGGGCCAAAAAGGGGTCTTACTGAACCTACTCCTTTGTATGGTTCTAGTAATATATTGTAGATGTACTTCTTATTTTGAAATAAACATGGTTTCTATACATTATTGACATTTGTAATTAAACATTAAATTTCTTTATATTGATATATTAATTACTGATTTATAAATCATGCTAGTTACTTTTTAAACACTGAGCTCTTAAAAAATGGTAGAAATTTTACATTTTGGGATTTCTTTTTATTAAAAATACATTGGTATTTGTTAACTATTATATAAACATCTAGAATAATATGTGTGACACCACTTACTTTGGATAACAGGATTTTCCCTTTGACATGTACAAGTTACACCTTTTTCAGCATAGTAGAGTAATTTCTGAAAATAAAACAAATTTATAAGTCTAAAAGTTGCATTGAAATTAGAGGCAATTAAACTATTTATTTATAAATGCATGTGATTTTATACTGATATTATCAAGTAATATTAAATGCATGTTTGTCACACACTTAAACTTGGAATATTGTTGATGTAATTAAGTTCTACCATCACCCGCTTTCTATAGTTTTCAATTTGGCTGTCTCTCTGTCCATTAACAATGACTTCCTGTGAATGGATAGGAGGCCAATGACATTTTGAACAGTTGTAATGTATAATATGTAGACAAATCATTCATTTTCTTTGAATCTGCGACTTTTGCAGCTCTACATAAGGATAGTGATCCTACAGCAGCAGCAGCGGTGTTAGCTAACTTCTTAAAAGCTTTATATTTTAGAAGACGGAAGACTTGAATGCATCATACTTTGTATACAGATGATTCATGTTACGAATTTTCTGTCAGTCACATGTCCAATGTCCTTGACCTCATTTTTATGGTTCTGTGACTACTTGAAAAAAAAGCTAAGATTTTTTGTAATGTTTAATTCTCTCTTATTATAGGTAATAGGATAACTATATTTGGTATTAACTTAGCCATTGTAAGCTGTATTTGGTAAAACTTTAAGGAATTTTTGGTCCTCAGTGCTCTTCAACTTAGTACTTTATTTGGCCTTTTAAACATTTTTTTATTCGAGCATCACTGATGAGTCTTATGTAGATGAAACGCACGTCTTGCAAAATATAAAATTTTAATCCTGGTATCTTTGATGAGATTATTTTCATGGTTCAGTGGTTTTAGTAAATATTTTGTGTTTTGGTCTGTTTCTCATATACTGTATGCAATCTGTCTACTATATTTGGTGTATGTAATGATTGTAAGGTGTACATGTCTAACTTGTAGGTTTCATCTGATATTGACCTCATTTTCATGGTTCAAGGGTCAAAGTTCAGTTTTTGAGTTTTGGTCTTTTTTCCTGATACTATATGCAATAGGTCAACTACACTTGGTGTATGGAAATATTTTATGATCTATATGTCAGTCGCACAGGTTTTATTTGACCATGACCTCATTTTCATGGTCCATTGCTCAGTGTTAAGTTTTTGAGTTTTGGTCTGTTTTTCTTAAACTATAAGCAATAGGTCAACTATACATGTATTTGTTGTATGGAAGAATTGTTAGCTGTACATGTCTGTCTGGCATGTTTCATCTGACCTTGACCTCATTTTCATGGTTCTTTGGTGAATGTTAAGTTTTCATGGTTAATGTTAAGTTTATGTGACAGTTGTAATAAGGCTTTATATTTAGAACTATCAACATACCATATAGGGGGTTATTTTCGCGGGTGTCAAATTTCGCGATTCACCTTGAATAAGGTATACGAAATATTTTGGCGGTTATTATTTTGGCAGATTCAAAACTTTCATCAATACCTTTGCATATGTACACTTTTAAAATTGCGGAATTTATTTTGGAGATTTTGTTCTATCCGCGAAAATAAGCAAAAATTTACACCCCGTGAAAAGAACCTGCTATACAGTAATACCTTTATATTTTGATAAAATTCAGCTCATACATTTGGGGAGAAAAACTATTGTTTTGTACAAAAAGATCACAAATTTTGAAAAATGTCTTCTAATAATAGGATTTTCACAAAAACTGATATTAAAGTGTTTTTAAAAACTTACTCTTTGTTAAGATAAAAAAAAATTGAAAAGCATCTACTTGTAGAAGGATGTCTTCAAAAACAATTTGAAATGTGAGTTTTTTCTTATAAAAATGATAAATTCAGAAACTCACATTTCTAGTTCTACCATTGCTATTTTTTTACTAAAAACATTCGATCCAGATGTCCCCGAAAAAAAGGTCCGGCCCTGCCTCAGTTATGCCCCTTTGAACATAGAATTTTGGCATAAATATACTACTGCAAAAGTCTGTAATCAAACTCTGAAACTACACAGCAGAATTTTGTAGATAATGAGCATGATGAGTATAAGAATAAGCTTATCTTATTGGATAAAAAGGGGCCACATGACATTATCTATTCTTCAATTGGGTTTGGTAAATATTGATAAATGGACTCTTTTGATTTTTAAATTTTCTGGTTTGTCTTTCAAGACTGATGGAACTTTTAACAGTCGTAATTAACACCATACTTATATACCTAAAGGTATCTTCATGCAGATTTTCTATGGAGCCATTTTATTTGCTTCTGATTAAATGCCTTCTACATTATTCCTCTTAGTGCAATTTTTTTTTTCTTATGTGGGTTTTCATTTCAAAACATGCCTTGTATCTTTGGGGAGCTTCTTTGTCAATGAACATGTAAATAGCCTATATAGCTAGGTATCAAATAAATTTGTAAGCAGAAATATCAAGTACAAACAAGAACCTTGTAAACATTTTTTAAAGAGGTGTTGTTTATGTTGATAAACTAACATTTATTGAACTTGATATGTTGTCTCTATAATTGTTGCTTCAAATCACTTGAAAATCATATAAAGTGTAGATTTAAAAAATGAAAATAATATATAAACTTCATGAGTCAGAAGCCTTCTTTCTGGATTTATCATTTGACAAATGATTGAGATATACTATTTACTTTCGTAAGAAGAAAAAAAAACACGAATATAAATCCTTGTGTAAATTTAAAACTTGGATCTTGCCATGTCTAATTGCATCAAGAACATTGGAAAATCTTGAAATTAAATCATGGCAACTTGGACTTGAAGCGAAATTGGGCAAAATAAAAGTACCTAGGTTTATACTTGGTTTACATTGTTTCTTTGAAATTAAAAAGATAAATTGATACAAATTTGTTAAAGAACTATATCAGTTGTTAGTTGATTTTAGCTGATAGTAAAGCCATCTTGTAACATAAAAACTTACATCCATTGTTGTCTGTATTCCTTGTAAAGTTGTGTTTACTCCCTGGAATGATCCATGCATATTCCATCCTATTCCTTGTAATGACGTATTAAGTCCATGGACTGTTGTGCTTAATGTTTGAAATGTAGAATTCAGCGCTTGAACTGTTATTGCAATCTAATAAAACATATTTTTATAAGACATTTTATTATGAAAAAGAAGTAAGTAATGACTCAGTGCTACATTTATGGTTACCCAACTGTTAACCAATTATAGAATATCAGATTGAGTAGTTGTTCAGCTGTTTTATCAACATATTTTATATCTCTTCTTGAAGTCCATATCCATTGTTACAAGTCTTATTTTCTTATTTATTAACCTTGATGTTTTGAACTCACTTATGTTAACATCTGAGAAAATAAAGGATTTTCTATACAAACTTTTGAATTGTTCAAATGCATAACTTCTATTTAAAAAAAGTCATGATTGATTAGAATTTTGATTATCAATTATATATACCATATGCATTTTTTGAAGTTGCTGTATAAATAAAAATAAAACATTGAAAAAGTATAACATAAAATAGGCAAATTAAAGGAGGTCCATAAAAACTGACAGACTCAAACAACCAACAGAACAAAATCAATGTTAAACAAATGTCATATTTTGACTTGCTACAGAAAATAGTTGGTCAAATTTGGTTTCATGTCCAGTTTTATTTACTGCCCCTCAATGTTCTTCAAACCTCAAATTGATTTGAATTCCAACTTTTCAATTCAACAGCCAACCATGATATAGACAAAACATCCGGCATCATAGATTATAAACTTCATATTTTTATGCCCCACCTACGATTGTAGACAGGCATTATGTTTTCTGGTATGTGCGTCCGTACGTCTGTTTGTTCGTCTGTCCGTTCGTCCGTCCCGCTTCAGGTTAAAGTTTTTGGTCAAGGTAGTTTTTGATGAAGCTGAAGTTCAATGAGCTTGAAACTTAGTACACATGTTCCTTATGATATAATCTTTCTAATTTTAGAGCCATATTAGACTTTTGATCCCAATTTCACGGTCCACTGAACATAGAAAATGATAGTGCAAGTTTCAGGTTAAAGTTTTTGGTCAAGGTAGTTTTTAATGAAGCTTAAGTCCAATCACCTTGAAACTTGGTACACATGTTCCTTATGATATGATCTTTCTAATTTTAAAGCCAAACTAGACTTTTGACCCCAATTTCACGGTCCACTGAACAAAGAAAATAAAAATGTGAGTTGCAGGTTAAAGTTTTTGGTCAAGGTAGTTTTTGATGAAGCAGAAGTCCAATCCACTTGAAACTTGGTACACATGTTCCTTATGATATGATCTTTCTAATTTTACAGCCAAATAATTTTTTTTTATCCAATTTCACAGTCCATTGACCATGGAAATGATTATGCGAGTGGGGCATCCGTGTACTTTGGACACATTCTTGTTTTTAGAACTTTTTATTACCACAATATGACTTAAAAATATTAGTGATATAACAAGTCCATTTTATATTATCCTTAATTCTTAAAATCATTGTATTACCTGATCCAGCTGCTTGTGAACATCCAAAAGGTCAATGAAGTATTTGGTGCAAAGTGATTCATCCATTGGCCTGTTCTTTATTCTGACAATATCATCTTGTCTGCTCGGATCAAGTTGTAAGACAAAGTTTGTAAGATGTGGCCACAATGCATCATATTCAGGTTTTGTTATGCCACATTTTGTGTTGTGGCTTAAGTAATCATTCTTGTACTGCCTGAGCATTTTGATTGCTTGTTGTTCGGCTGGTCCTAGGGTGCAGCAGTTAAGAAGAACCAGGCCTGCCAGGGTGATGTCGAGATCCTCCAGTTGGACTGATTTAGCTGTATATTTACAGTAACAGTAATGTTGACCTGGCCCTGGGTTTTCTGTATACAACAGGTCCCATTGGCAGTAGTTGATTGGAAGGGTTGGATTACTTCTACAGTTACCATTGTCTTTACAGCACGTCATGTATCTGTGTCTTAAATGGAACAGAGTATGGACCACTGGCTGACTGTTTAGATAATCTTTAAAGCATCCTACTCCATAGTTAGTGTAATTGTTCTCCAGCTTATGTCTAAACACTGGAGTAACAACTTCTAGTATAGCAGACCCAATAACAAAGAAACGTCGTCGGTCTTCTCTGTCCATAGTTCTAAAATAGATATTACTTCAATACAATATTCTGAATACACAAATCTATAAAAACATATTTGATATGCTTGAATGATTTTGGTCAATTTTTCTGTTCTACTTAACTACAAATTGTAACCGGACTGTGCCAGACCCTTGTGGGTAGTCAAGGTGGTTATACCTTCTAGTTTTCTCAGCTGATGCATTATGTATAGGAACAAAGATCCAGTCTAAAATTACCTTGACACACACTAGTATTTTAAAAAAGTTTAATCTACTTTAGTTTCTTAAATTGATGTCTGAATTTATTATGGAATGCCATATAACAGTATATGTCAATTATGAGATAAAGTTCAATTGAGCCTCTTGTTTTTTGGTTTCACTGGCAAATCAATAATAAAAGTTTAATTGATTATTTATTTCAGTGTTATAATGTTTGATGCATTCTAACTTTCACTTTTAAATTTATCATGCATGATTCATATTATACATTTTTTTAAATGATTAGTAGTATATATTGATGTATAATAATTATATAGAAGTTTAGATTTTGTTATCAATTTTCTGATTTACCTTTTACATTATTGTTTTTAAATAATCTTTTCTTTCACTTTCCTGAATTTAGGAAAATGGCTGTCTATTATAATTGGAATTCCCCTGTGCTATATTTAACATATCAATTGATATCCATTAAAAGGGAAATAACTCAAAATATTTACTTAGCTACATATTAATTTGTTGGATTGCACTTAAATTTCGTATAATTTTTTCTAAAATCAATTAAAAAATATAATGGCTCTTTTAATATGAGGTATGGGAAATGCAATGATTAGATAATTTTATTTATTCATTCCAGACACTTTTTATATTTAACAAGGTTTTAAATAATTTATTTAAACTCTTTAACAAATAAAAAGGCTTAGTATTTCTTTTGTCAGGTGTCTTTATCATAACATTTTTTGCAGCTAGGGTATGTTGCTGCTAGCTATGATTGGAGGGAATCTTTGACAAACTTAGTGTATGATTTTAGATAAATTAATTCATTTATATGTAAAATGTCTGAAATTTTTTGTTCTAAATGGTTCTGTTCATATTTTGTTTTAAGATTCCCTAAATTGCCAGTTGTAATTTTTTGTCTGACATTATAAATTATATTCTGACTTTTCTATTTTCAGTTACTTCAGACAGAAAATTTAGACCTTAAACTAACGCCATATAAAGTATTAGCTACAAGTAGTAAACATGGTAAGTCAATTATATATTTTTACTCCACTATTAAAGAGTTTACTATATTGAAATAACCTTATACTTCCCCCTGACTCACCAGAGCAACTTTATATTAGGTTTGCAGCTTGACATTGATGAGCTGAAAACTTTACGGTCTTGTCCGTCTGTCAAACACCTGCACAGTGTTATCCTTTTTGAATTTGTTTATTGATTAATTGTCCTAAAAATTTCGACCCTTAGTTCCCCAGTTCCTCTGTACAGAACATAAAGACATTAAATATGATTTTTGGAACTGTGGGACAACTCCCATGATTGCTTATATTTGAAATTAACAACATGTTTAATAAAAACAAATATTTTCAGTTTCCGATATATTGAATTACTAGAGGGGATATTCCTAGCATGACATTAGGTGCATTCTTATACAAAACTGGCTTATAGAATGGTTATTTTGGGTGGATAAGTGTGCAAACAGACAGACTTGTGGGCAGAGAAAAATGCCACATTATTTGTATAAACAAATCCTACAGTTTTTTGAACCAGATCTATTAAACTTCACAGGAAGAATGCACATATATGTTAAAGTTTTGCACCTGCTATTAAAGAGTTGTTTTGGAGGATTTTTACATTCTTCTTCCCCTTTGAGTAACTGCAATTACCCTGTGAGTATTTCCTAGTTATAAGTAAAAAAAAATATTCAATCAAGTTATTTGAGACTTTGATGACCTTTATTGGGTAATACACTTATTTGACCTTTTTAACTTTTTTGAATTCGAGCGTCACTGATGAGTCTTTTGTATACAAAATGCGAGTCTTGCGTAATACTAAATTTAATCCTGGTATCTACGATGAGTTTATTTACAATCACTTGGTTGATTCCACTGCTGGTGGAGTTCTAATTTCCCCTGGGTATCACCAGCTCAGTAGTGGGCACTTCTGTGCTGACATGAATCATCATTGATATGGTTATATTTATAAATTAACTGTTTACAAAAGTTTTACATTTTTGAAATTCTTAGGCTTTTCTACCTCAGGAAAAGATGACCTTAGCTGTATTTGGCAAAACATTTAGGAATTTTGGTCCTCAATGCTCTTCAACTTCGAACTTCATTTGTCCTTTTTCTCTTTTTTGGATTCGAGTGTCACTGATTAGTCTTTTGTAGATGAAATGTGCATCTGGCGTAAATGCAAAATTTAATCCTGATATCTATGATGAGTTTATTGTTTAATCTTGTATCAATCAAGTTTATTGAATAAGTTATTGAAAGCTGTAAAATAATGGCCAAGGAGCAACAAGTACTCTGGTGATCTTTCTTTCTTTTAACAAGAAAGATAACACATTGTTACGGTTAATACATCATTGGGTGAAACAAGTTAAACAATGTATTCCATTTGAAAAAAGAGTGAGGCATGCTATAATTACATTTTCATTAAGGAGTTATCAAATAGAGATCGTCTTCAATATTCAAAGAGGGAAGAAATGGAGGGGATTTGTGAGCTTCAGAAGGATTTGTTTGTAATAAGGGAAACATCAATTCATAAAATGATACCCCCCTGCGACAATAAGAAAATATCTGTGGTCATTTATTATAACTCAGATATATTAAAAAATGAACTGAAAAAAATTCAACTCAGCTATAATGTGTCTTAAGAATGAATATATTTTCAATTTGAATTATTTTCAAAATTTAAGAAATAGAAGACTCTTTATATTTCTATACTTTTTTTAAACAGGTTTTGTTCAGATGATTGAAGAGTGCCTACCTTTAGCAGAACTATTAGCAACAGATGGAACTATACATAACTTTCTAAAGAAACATGCTCCAATGGAAGGAGCAGTCTATGGTATCTCACCAGAGGTTATTGACAACTATATCAAAAGTTGTGGTAGGGTTTAGTTATTGACTGTAGACACTCTTATTTGATTTTTGTTGTTGATTTTTTTGTGTTTTAATGCCACTTTTAAGTGCCACTTTTGGGCTATTTTGCGGTGGCTAGTTTTTATTTGTGGAGGAAGCCTAAGCGCCTGCAGAAAACCACATTCTTTGATAGGAAAACTGACAATCCTAGTCAATTTTCATATGGCAGTCGATTGCACCCGCACAAGTTAAGTTTTATTTGATACCTTTCAGTGTTTGTAAGTGATTACAGTAGTAGAACTACTTAGACCACTTGGCCACCGAGGTCCCTCCATCTATAAGTTTGTCAGTAGTAGAACTACTTAGACCACTTGGCTTCAGAGGTCCCTCAATCTATAAGTTTGTCAGTAGTAGAACTACTTAGACCACTTGGCCACCGAGGTCCCTCAATCTATAAGTTTGTCAGTAGTAGAACTACTTAGACCACTTGGCCACCGAGGTCCCTCAATCTATAAGTTTGTCAGTAGTAGAACTACTTAGACCACTTGGCCACCGAGGTCCCTCAATCTATAAGTTTGTCAGTAGTAGAACTACTTAGACCACTTGGCTTCAGAGGTCCCTCAATCTATAAGTTTGTCAGTAGTAGAACTACTTAGACCACTTGGCTTCAGAGGTCCCTCAATCTATAAGTTTGTCAGTAGTAGAACTACTTAGACCACTTGGCCACCGAGGTCCCTCAATCTATAAGTTTGTCAGTCGTAGAACTACTTAGATCACTTGGCTTCAGAGGTCCCTCAATCTATAAGTTTGTCAGTAGTAGAACTACTTAGACCAATTGGCCACCGAGGTCCCTCAATCTATAAGTTTGTCAGTAGTAGAACTACTTAGACCACTTGGCTTCAGAGGTCCCTCAATCTATAAGTTTGTCAGTAGTAGAACTACTTAGACCACTTGGCCACCGAGGTCCCTCAATCTATAAGTTTGTCAGTAGTAGAACTACTTAGACCACTTGGCTTCAGAGGTCCCTCAATCTATAAGTTTGTCAGTAGTAGAACTACTTAGACCACTTGGCTTCAGAGGTCCCTCAATCTATAAGTTTGTCAGTAGTAGAACTACTTAGACCACTTGGCTTCAGAGGTCCCTCAATCTATAAGTTTGTCAGTAGTAGAACTACTTAGACCAATTGGCCACCGAGGTCCCTCAATCTATAAGTTTGTCAGTAGTAGAACTACTTAGACCACTTGGCTTCAGAGGTCCCTCAATCTATAAGTTTGTCAGTAGTAGAACTACTTAGACCAATTGGCCACAGAGGTCCCTCAATCTATAAGTTTGTCAGTAGTAGAACTACTTAGACCACTTGGCTTCAGAGGTCCCTCAATCTATAAGTTTGTCAGTAGTAGAACTACTTAGACCACTTGGCTTCAGAGGTCCCTCAATCTATAAGTTTGTCAGTAGTAGAACTACTTAGACCAATTGGCCACAGAGGTCCCTCAATCTATAAGTTTGTCAGTAGTAGAACTACTTAGACCACTTGGCCACCGAGGTCCCTCAATCTATAAGTTTGTCAGTAGTAGAACTACTTAGACCACTTGGCTTCAGAGGTCCCTCAATCTATAAGTTTGTCAGTAGTAGAACTACTTAGACCACTTGGCCACCGAGGTCCCTCAATCTATAAGTTTGTCAGTAGTAGAACTACTTAGACCACTTGGCTTCAGAGGTCCCTCAATCTATAAGTTTGTCAGTAGTAGAACTACTTAGACCACTTGGCCACCGAGGTCCCTCAATCTATAAGTTTGTCAGTAGTAGAACTACTTAGACCAATTGGCCACCGAGGTCCCTCAATCTATAAGTTTGTCAGTAGTAGAACTACTTAGACCACTTGGCCACCGAGGTCCCTCAATCTATAAGTTTGTCAGTAGTAGAACTACTTAGACCAATTGGCCACCGAGGTCCCTCAATCTATAAGTTTGTCAGTAGTAGAACTACTTAGACCACTTGGCCACCGAGGTCCCTCAATCTATAAGTTTGTCAGTAGTAGAACTACTTAGACCACTTGGCTTCAGAGGTCCCTCAATCTATAAGTTTGTCAGTAGTAGAACTACTTAGACCACTTGGCCACCGAGGTCCCTCAATCTATAAGTTTGTCAGTAGTAGAACTACTTAGACCAATTGGCCACCGAGGTCCCTCAATCTATAAGTTTGTCAGTAGTAGAACTACTTAGACCACTTGGCTTCAGAGGTCCCTCAATCTATAAGTTTGTCAGTAGTAGAACTACTTAGACCACTTGGTCACCGAGGTCCCTCAATCTATAAGTTTGTCAGTAGTAGAACTACTTAGACCACTTGGCTTCAGAGGTCCCTCAATCTATAAGTTTGTCAGTAGTAGAACTACTTAGACCACTTGGCCACCGAGGTCCCTCAATCTATAAGTTTGTCAGTAGTAGAACTACTTAGACCACTTGGCCACCGAGGTCCCTCAATCTATAAGTCTGTCAGTAGTAGAACTACTTAGACCACTTGGCTTCAGAGGTCCCTCAATCTATAAGTTTGTCAGTAGTAGAACTACTTAGACCACTTGGCCACCGAGGTCCCTCAATCTATAAGTTTGTCAGTAGTAGAACTACTTAGACCACTTGGCCACCGAGGTCCCTCAATCTATAAGTTTGTCAGTAGTAGAACTACTTAGACCACTTGGCCACCGAGGTCCCTCAATCTATAAGTTTGTCAGTAGTAGAACTACTTAGACCACTTGGCCACCGAGGTCCCTCAATCTATAAGTTTGTCAGTAGTAGAACTACTTAGACCACTTGGCTTCAGAGGTCCCTCAATCTATAAGTTTGTCAGTAGTAGAACTACTTAGACCACTTGGCCACCGAGGTCCCTCAATCTATAAGTTTGTCAGTAGTAGAACTACTTAGACCACTTGGCTTCAGAGGTCCCTCAATCTATAAGTTTGTCAGTAGTAGAACTACTTAGACCACTTGGCCACCGAGGTCCCTCAATCTATAAGTTTGTCAGTAGTAGAACTACTTAGACCAATTGGCCACCGAGGTCCCTCAATCTATAAGTTTGTCAGGAGTAGAACTACTTAGACCACTTGGCCACCGAGGTCCCTCAATCTATAAGTTTGTCAGTAGTAGAACTACTTAGACCACTTGGCTTCAGAGGTCCCTCAATCTATAAGTTTGTCAGTAGTAGAACTACTTAGACCACTTGGCCACCGAGGTCCCTCAATCTATAAGTTTGTCAGTAGTAGAACTACTTAGACCAATTGGCCACCGAGGTCCCTCAATCTATAAGTTTGTCAGTAGTAGAACTACTTAGACCACTTGGCTTCAGAGGTCCCTCAATCTATAAGTTTGTCAGTAGTAGAACTACTTAGACCACTTGGCCACCGAGGTCCCTCAATCTATAAGTTTGTCAGTAGTAGAACTACTTAGACCAATTGGCCACCGAGGTCCCTCAATCTATAAGTTTGTCAGTAGTAGAACTACTTAGACCACTTGGCTTCAGAGGTCCCTCAATCTATAAGTTTGTCAGTAGTAGAACTACTTAGACCACTTGGCCACCGAGGTCCCTCAATCTATAAGTTTGTCAGTAGTAGAACTACTTAGACCACTTGGCTTCAGAGGTCCCTCAATCTATAAGTTTGTCAGTAGTAGAACTACTTAGACCACTTGGCCACCGAGGTCCCTCAATCTATAAGTTTGTCAGTAGTAGAACTACTTAGACCACTTGGCTTCAGAGGTCCCTCAATCTATAAGTTTGTCAGTAGTAGAACTACTTAGACCACTTGGCCACCGAGGTCCCTCAATCTATAAGTTTGTCAGTAGTAGAACTACTTAGACCACTTGGCTTCAGAGGTCCCTCAATCTATAAGTTTGTCAGTAGTAGAACTACTTAGACCACTTGGCCACCGAGGTCCCTCAATCTATAAGTTTGTCAGTAGTAGAACTACTTAGACCACTTGGTCCCTCAATCTAAGTTTGTCAGTAGTAGAACTACTTAGACCACTTGGCCACCGAGGTCCCTCAATCTATAAGTTTGTCAGTAGTAGAACTACTTAGACCACTTGGCTTCAGAGGTCCCTCAATCTATAAGTTTGTCAGTAGTAGAACTACTTAGACCACTTGGCCACCGAGGTCCCTCAATCTATAAGTTTGTCAGTAGTAGAACTACTTAGACCAATTGGCCACCGAGGTCCCTCAATCTATAAGTTTGTCAGTAGTAGAACTACTTAGACCACTTGGCTTCAGAGGTCCCTCAATCTATAAGTTTGTCAGTAGTAGAACTACTTATACCACTTGGCCACCGAGGTCCCTCAATCTATAAGTTTGTCAGTAGTAGAACTACTTAGACCAATTGGCCACCGAGGTCCCTCAATCTATAAGTTTGTCAGTAGTAGAACTACTTAGACCACTTGGCCACCGAGGTCCCTCAATCTATAAGTTTGTCAGTAGTAGAACTACTTAGACCACTTGGCCACCGAGATCCCTCAATCTATAAGTCTGTCAGTAGTAGAACTACTTAGACCACTTGGCTTCAGAGGTCCCTCAATCTATAAGTTTGTCAGTAGTAGAACTACTTAGACCACTTGGCCACCGAGGTCCCTCAATCTATAAGTTTGTCAGTAGTAGAACTACTTAGACCACTTGGCCACCGAGGTCCCTCAATCTATAAGTTTGTCAGTAGTAGAACTACTTAGACCACTTGGCCACCGAGGTCCCTCAATCTATAAGTTTGTCAGTAGTAGAACTACTTAGACCACTTGGCCACCGAGGTCCCTCAATCTATAAGTTTGTCAGTAGTAGAACTACTTAGACCACTTGGCTTCAGAGGTCCCTCAATCTATAAGTTTGTCAGTAGTAGAACTACTTAGACCAGTTGGCCACAGAGGTCCCTCAATCTATAAGTTTGTCAGTAGTAGAACTACTTAGACCACTTGGCTTCAGAGGTCCCTCAATCTATAAGTTTGTCAGTAGTAGAACTACTTAGACCAATTGGCCACAGAGGTCCCTCAATCTATAAGTTTGTCGGTAGTAGAACTACTTAGACCACTTGGCTTCAGAGGTCCCTCAATCTATAAGTTTGTCAGTAGTAGAACTACTTAGACCACTTGGCCACCGAGGTCCCTCAATCTATAAGTTTGTCAGTAGTAGAACTACTTAGACCACTTGGCTTCAGAGGTCCCTCAATCTATAAGTTTGTCAGTAGTAGAACTACTTAGACCACTTGGCCACCGAGGTCCCTCAATCTATAAGTTTGTCAGTAGTAGAACTACTTAGACCAATTGGCCACCGAGGTCCCTCAATCTATAAGTTTGTCAGTAGTAGAACTACTTAGACCACTTGGCTTCAGAGGTCCCTCAATCTATAAGTTTGTCAGTAGTAGAACTACTTAGACCACTTGGCCACCGAGGTCCCTCAATCTATAAGTTTGTCAGTAGTAGAACTACTTAGACCAATTGGCCACCGAGGTCCCTCAATCTATAAGTTTGTCAGTAGTAGAACTACTTAGACCACTTGGCTTCAGAGGTCCCTCAATCTATAAGTTTGTCAGTAGTAGAACTACTTAGACCACTTGGCCACCGAGGTCCCTCAATCTATAAGTTTGTCAGTAGTAGAACTACTTAGACCACTTGGCTTCAGAGGTCCCTCAATCTATAAGTTTGTCAGTAGTAGAACTACTTAGACCACTTGGCCACCGAGGTCCCTCAATCTATAAGTTTGTCAGTAGTAGAACTACTTAGACCACTTGGCTTCAGAGGTCCCTCAATCTATAAGTTTGTCAGTAGTAGAACTACTTAGACCACTTGGCCACCGAGGTCCCTCAATCTATAAGTTTGTCAGTAGTAGAACTACTTAGACCACTTGGCTTCAGAGGTCCCTCAATCTATAAGTTTGTCAGTAGTAGAACTACTTAGACCACTTGGCCACCGAGGTCCCTCAATCTATAAGTTTGTCAGTAGTAGAACTACTTAGACCAATTGGCCACCGAGGTCCCTCAATCTAT
Source organism: Mytilus galloprovincialis (assembly GCF_965363235.1). Classification (NCBI taxonomy): domain Eukaryota; kingdom Metazoa; phylum Mollusca; class Bivalvia; order Mytilida; family Mytilidae; genus Mytilus; species Mytilus galloprovincialis. Next base: position 3,022,083 of record NC_134841.1, read on the forward strand.
AAGTTTGTCAGTAGTAGAACTACTTAGACCACTTGGCCACCGAGGTCCCTCAATCTATAAGTTTGTCAGTAGTAGAACTACTTAGACCACTTGGCTTCAGAGGTCCCTCAATCTATAAGTTTGTCAGTAGTAGAACTACTTAGACCACTTGGCCACCGAGGTCCCTCAATCTATAAGTTTGTCAGTAGTAGAACTACTTAGACCAATTGGCCACCGAGGTCCCTCAATCTATAAGTTTGTCAGTAGTAGAACTACTTAGACCACTTGGCTTCAGAGGTCCCTCAATCTATAAGTTTGTCAGTAGTAGAACTACTTAGACCACTTGGCCACCGAGGTCCCTCAATCTATAAGTTTGTCAGTAGTAGAACTACTTAGACCAATTGGCCACCGAGGTCCCTCAATCTATAAGTTTGTCAGTAGTAGAACTACTTAGACCACTTGGCCACCGAGGTCCCTCAATCTATAAGTTTGTCAGTAGTAGAACTACTTAGACCACTTGGCCACCGAGGTCCCTCAATCTATAAGTCTGTCAGTAGTAGAACTACTTAGACCACTTGGCTTCAGAGGTCCCTCAATCTATAAGTTTGTCAGTAGTAGAACTACTTAGACCACTTGGCCACCGAGGTCCCTCAATCTATAAGTTTGTCAGTAATAGAACTACTTAGACCACTTGGCCACCGAGGTCCCTCAATCTATAAGTTTGTCAGTAGTAGAACTACTTAGACCACTTGGCCACCGAGGTCCCTCAATCTATAAGTTTGTCAGTAGTAGAACTACTTAGACCACTTTGCTTCAGAAGTCCCTCAATCTATAAGTTTGTCAGTAGTAGAACTACTTAGACCACTTGGCCACCGAGGTCCCTCAATCTATAAGTTTGTCAGTAGTAGAACTACTTAGACCACTTGGCTTCAGAGGTCCCTCAATCTATAAGTTTGTCAGTAGTAGAACTACTTAGACCACTTGGCCACCGAGGTCCCTCAATCTATAAGTTTGTCAGTAGTAGAACTACTTAGACCAATTGGCCACCGAGGTCCCTCAATCTATAAGTTTGTCAGTAGTAGAACTACTTAGACCACTTGGCTTCAGAGGTCCCTCAATCTATAAGTTTGTCAGTAGTAGAACTACTTAGACCACTTGGCCACCGAGGTCCCTCAATCTATAAGTTTGTCAGTAGTAGAACTACTTAGACCAATTGGCCACCGAGGTCCCTCAATCTATAAGTTTGTCAGTAGTAGAACTACTTAGACCACTTGGCTTCAGAGGTCCCTCAATCTATAAGTTTGTCAGTAGTAGAACTACTTAGACCACTTGGCCACCGAGGTCCCTCAATCTATAAGTTTGTCAGTAGTAGAACTACTTAGACCACTTGGCTTCAGAGGTCCCTCAATCTATAAGTTTGTCAGTAGTAGAACTACTTAGACCACTTGGCCACCGAGGTCCCTCAATCTATAAGTTTGTCAGTAGTAGAACTACTTAGACCACTTGGCTTCAGAGGTCCCTCAATCTATAAGTTTGTCAGTAGTAGAACTACTTAGACCACTTGGCCACCGAGGTCCCTCAATCTATAAGTTTGTCAGTAGTAGAACTACTTAGACCACTTGGCTTCAGAGGTCCCTCAATCTATAAGTTTGTCAGTAGTAGAACTACTTAGACCACTTGGCCACCGAGGTCCCTCAATCTATAAGTTTGTCAGTAGTAGAACTACTTAGACCAATTGGCCACCGAGGTCCCTCAATCTATAAGTTTGTCAGTAGTAGAACTACTTAGACCACTTGGCCACCGAGGTCCCTCAATCTATAAGTTTGTCAGTAGTAGAACTACTTAGACCACTTGGCTTCAGAGGTCCCTCAATCTATAAGTTTCGTCAGTAGTAGAACTACTTAGACCACTTGGCCACCGAGGTCCTCAATCTATAAGTTTGTCAGTAGTAGAACTACTTAGACCACTTGGCCACCGAGGTCCCTCAATCTATAAGTTTGTCAGTAGTAGAACTACTTAGACCACTTGGCTTCAGAGGTCCCTCAATCTATAAGTTTGTCAGTAGTAGAACTACTTAGACCACTTGGCCACCGAGGTCCCTCAATCTATAAGTTTGTCAGTAGTAGAACTACTTAGACCACTTGGCCACCGAGGTCCCTCAATCTATAAGTTTGTCAGTAGTAGAACTACTTAGACCACTTGGCCACCGAGGTCCCTCAATCTATAAGTTTGTCAGTAGTAGAACTACTTAGACCACTTGGCCACCGAGGTCCCTCAATCTATAAGTTTGTCAGTAGTAGAACTACTTAGACCACTTGGCTTCAGAGGTCCCTCAATCTATAAGTTTGTCAGTAGTAGAACTACTTAGACCACTTGGCCACCGAGGTCCCTCAATCTATAAGTTTGTCAGTAGTAGAACTACTTAGACCACTTGGCCACCGAGGTCCCTCAATCTATAAGTTTGTCAGTAGTAGAACTACTTAGACCACTTGGCCACCGAGGTCCCTCAATCTATAAGTTTGTCAGTAGTAGAACTACTTAGACCACTTGGCCACCGAGGTCCCTCAATCTATAAGTTTGTCAGTAGTAGAACTACTTAGACCACTTGGCCACCGAGGTCCCTCAATCTATAAGTTTGTCAGTAGTAGAACTACTTAGACCACTTGGCCACCGAGGTCCCTCAATCTATAAGTTTGTCAGTAGTAGAACTACTTAGACCACTTGGCTTCAGAGGTCCCTCAATCTATAAGTTTGTCAGTAGTAGAACTACTTAGACCACTTGGCCACCGAGGTCCCTCAATCTATAAGTTTGTCAGTAGTAGAACTACTTAGACCACTTGGCTTCAGAGGTCCCTCAATCTATAAGTTTGTCAGTAGTAGAACTACTTAGACCACTTGGCCACCGAGGTCCCTCAATCTATAAGTTTGTCAGTAGTAGAACTACTTAGACCACTTGGCTCAGAGGTCCCTCAATCTATAAGTTTGTCAGTAGTAGAACTACTTAGACCACTTGGCCACCGAGGTCCCTCAATCTATAAGTCTGTCAGTAGTAGAACTACTTAGACCACTTGGCCACCGAGGTCCCTCAATCTATAAGTTTGTCAGTAGTAGAACTACTTAGACCACTTGGCCACCGAGGTCCCTCAATCTATAAGTTTGTCAGTAGTAGAACTACTTAGACCACTTGGCCACCGAGGTCCCTCAATCTATAAGTTTGTCAGTAGTAGAACTACTTAGACCACTTTGCCACCGAGGTCCCTCAATCTATAAGTTTGTCAGTAGTAGAACTACTTAGACCACTTGGCTTCAGAGGTCCCTCAATCTATAAGTCTGTCAGTAGTAGAACTACTTAGACCACTTGGCCACCGAGGTCCCTCAATCTATAAGTTTGTCAGTAGTAGAACTACTTAGACCACTTGGCTTCAGAGGTCCCTCAATCTATAAGTCTGTCAGTAGTAGAACTACTTAGACCACTTGGCCACCGAGGT